>NC_133662.1:231808747-233008747 GCF_037893015.1 Macrotis lagotis | reverse complement strand
TTAAGCCCTAAAGGGCACTGGGGTGAGGTGGTATTACAGGCTAGAGTTGGGATTTAGCTAAGGATGGAATGAAGTAACCAGAATGAGAAGTCTCTGAGGTAGGTTCCAGAACAGTTAAAAGTTTTGATGCCATTAACATGGCATAGTGTGTTGCTCAGTCCAAAGTGGGATGGAGGATTGAAAAGGTCCTCTTAAGCTAGCTTGCTTTCTTATCCATTTTTTACCTTTCCTGTTTCATGAGATATTTGCCAGACAAGCATATGGCCTGCACCTGTTCCTCCTGATTTTCTCCACCAGGACTGATGCTGTAGATACATCTCCAAGGTGCTGGCAGGAGCCCACTGGCTATTTGTCCAACAAGACATTTGGCTAGAACCAAGTCCAAGCAGTGAAGAGACAGGAGGTTGTGCCAACTGTTGTCTTGGAACTGGGATGCTGAGAAACGTCAGAAAAGCTATCTCTCTCTTTCTCTCTCTCTCTCCAAGATATAATAGATGGGTAATTGAAAACATGGAAGGTAGCAGCAAAGGGCATTCCTCATAAAGATCAGAGGTAGCTGGCTAGTTAGTCAAGCAGAAGGCACACCTGGGGGCTAGCCACGGTCAAGCAAAGGGCACACCTGGGAAATAGCAGGCTAGGTACAAAAAAAGTTTCCATTCCTTCTACTCCTGGGGGGGGGGGGTTTCTATGGCACCATTAACTTTCTGGAATTGCCACGGTTCTTGATCAAAATCTATCTTTAAAAAACACTCCAAGATTTTTGGCTCCAGGAGAACATGGGTTGTTTCTGGAATAAACTCTCACATGGGAGAGTTGGAAGGCAGCTCAGAGGTTCATGGTTCTAGCACTAGAAGGGACCTTAAAGGTTGTTGAGTTCAATCCCCTCATTTTATAGAAGAGTAAACTGAGACCCATCATAGTTAAATTCAGATTATAGGATTGTTTTATTAAAATAACCTTTATTTTTAAGTAAATTTTTGACCAAGGCAACTGAAAAATTGTGTTCCTTCCAGAGACATCCCATTATCACTATTGTAGATAGCCTATTTCACCAAGAAAAGCCTGGTTGAAGATGAAATCTAATTCATGGTGAGCTTAGCTTCCTATATGATACGCTTAAAGACCTTGATGTAGAATGGAGTAAAGGAAACAGAATATTTACAGAGTTGCTAGGGATATCTTAATGACTGTATCCTTGTTCCCCTAGATCTCTTTGACAATTATATAGGCAGCTGTAAAGGAAGACGGAATTGATTGTTACAAGGCCCTAATACTTGAAGATATTAAATTGAATTATGTTCAAGAGCCCAAACCCCTGGCATAGCAGTGGTGCTATGGGAGGCTGGGATGGTAGTAATGTATGACTATCAGACAGGATCAAAATATAAAGCAACAGAGATGGCACCTATAAAGTGATCTCACCGAAATAGTTACTGTTAGAAAAAGGTCAGTAAAAACAGAGAGGTAAGAAACAAACGATTAGGAGAATGGCAGGCAGGGGGATTACAATTCTTGGCTTGTAATATTTTTATTGAATTCTAGAGAATTATGAAGTAATTCTACATTTTAAACAGATGAAATAAAATTATGATTGTCTTTATTGTCTGTTTTACTTAAAAATCCAGTGCCTTTTCAAAAAGGGGGGTCATGAATTATAATTTCTATTGAAAATAGGTCGTGGGGGTGGCTAGGTGGCGCAGTGGATAGAGCACTGGCCCTGGAGTCAGGAGTACCTGGATTCAAATCCAGTCTCAAACACTTGATAATTACCTAGATGTGCAGCCTTGGGAAAGCCACTTAACCCCATTTACCTTGCAAAAAAACTTAAAAAAAAAGGCTGGTGGTCCCAGATCAAACAAATCAGTGGATAGAAATCCCTAATTGGGCAAAAAACCAAAATTAGTGTAAATAGGAAGTGCCTGGAAGAAAGTATGGTCCATGAAGGCTACTAGAATCCTAACTATTCTTGAAGAACTGAACTGCAATGGGTTTTCAGAAAAACAAAGACCAGGTCTCTTCCAAAACACAATGCAGCAGCAGGTCCTACCAATCAGAACACTAGGTACCTACACTTGCTGCTTCCTATGCCTTTCCTCTGGCTCTCTGGCTTCCAGTCTCATCCTCATTCAGCTGAAACTACCTTCTCCAGTTGCTGTTCGTCTCTAAATTGCCAAATCTAACAGCCTGGTGCCCCTATGTACTCTAGCACCTCTAGAAACCCCTTTTCTAGATCTTATCTCCTTCAAGTACATTTTCAGCTCCAGGACAGCATGGGTTATTTCTGGAATAAACTCACATGGGAGAGTCAGAAGGCAGCTCAGAGGTCATAGGCTCATGGTTCTAGAGCTGGAATGTTTTCCATCCTTCTCATTGTGGTTGTTGTCTTTTGTTCTTGAAGACCAATCAGTGGCATTTTGATTCTTTTGTCACCTTCTCCTACTCCTGGAGATTCTCTCCTTCCTGGAAACTCTCCTTTTCTTTTCTTTTCCCCTGGGGACATTGCTCTCTCCCTGGTCTCCTCTACTTGTCTGCTCACTCTTCAGTATCTTTTACCGGATCTTTGTGTCACAGCCGCCAGTGTCTCCCAAGAGTTCTATCCAAAACCTTTTTTTTTTAATCCTCTCTCAATGATCTCATCAAGTAACATGGGTTCAATTATTACCTTGAGATGGATGATTCTCAGATCCATAAACATAGCCCTGGTCTCTTTCTTGAACTCCAGTCTCACATTACTAACTCCCTATCAGACTTTTTTTTTTACTTTTTGCAAGGCGAAGTGGTTTGCCCAAGGCCACACATCTAGGTAATTATTAAGTGTCTGAGGTCAGCTTTGAAGTCAGGTACTCTTGACTCCAGGACCGGTGCTCTATCTACTGTGCCACCTAGCCACCCCTCTATCAGACACTTTCAACTAGATAAAAATGAAACTCATCTTTGCCTAAAACTCCATACTTCTCCTTGAACTTCTCTGTTACCACTGAGGGTAACACTATCCTTGTGGTTACACAGGTTTCTAGCGTCAACTTCTCATTCACATTGACTAGGTATTTACCAGCTGCCAAATCTTGTCATTTCTCCATAAGAGCTCTGATATATCCCCTTCTCTCCATTTACACAGCCACCACTGGAAATTAAACCTTTATCACCTCTCACCCCAAGCTGTTGTTTTAAGGACATCCCCACTCCAGTTTCTCCACCCAGCAGCCAAAGTGATCTTCCTAAAGTGTACATCTAGCCATGTAACAACTCTTCTCCTCCCCAACTACAATGGCTTTGTACCTCCAGAACAATATAAGACTGGAGTTGCTCCTCACACACAACCCTCCATCCTTTACCTCCAAGCCTTTTCACTGGCTGTCCCCCATGCCTAGAATGCTCTCCTTCCTTACCTGTCTCCTGAGTTTCATCAAGTCCCAGATAAAATCCCACCTTTTACAGGTACTCAATACTTAATTCCAATGTCTTCTGTTCATTATATTTAATCACTATATATTTATGCATATTTGTTTGTCCCCCCCCCCCATTGGATTATGAATTAGAGGACAGGGACTGTCTTTTGCCTTATTTTACATCCCCACTGCATAGCATGGTGCTGGACAGCATGTTAACAAATGTTTATTGCTGACCTATCCATTCTGTTCTACCTTTTGAAGTCACCTGACCTGGGGGACTCATCCTAGAAATCCCCCAAGTGTCAGGAGTTTTAGGGAATATTTTAAGCTGAAGTGGGGAAAATAGGCCCTTACAGTCCCAAATTCAGATATTATTTTACTCCCCTCCATAAGCTGGCCATTATTACTTCCAGATCTTTCGAGAGCCACACTCAAAGGTCTTTTTGGTAAACTTCCTAAGGAGGACAGAAGTTCCTAAGTCTTAAGCCTCATCCCATCATTTGTCTTGTCAGCTATATCTGCATGGTCAAGAGCAGCAGGAAGGGAAAAGAGACTGGAAGTTCCCAATTTCCCATTCAAATTTCACCAGTTGATTAGTTCATGCCTATAAGATGCCATGCTAGGGGAAGTATGTGGCTTAAAGCCTAATGTTACTACTCTGATTGGACTGTACCCAAAAGGCAAGATCTAATTCTAATGCCAGCTGGTCAGAGAGCACAAGTAGAGTAGTATGCCCATCTCTTTGTATTTAACTCTGTCTCTTACTGACATTTATTGAAGAGTTGGTTGCAAAGAGAGCACGCCGTTATGGTAGAATATGGTTTGTACTGCTCATTTTAGCCACCTAAAAAGGGACAAGTCTGTCCTCATTCAGGGTCTCTGCCTGATTTAAATGGCTTTGTAAATGTCTTCTATCAGATGCCTAAATCAATGGAATTCTGAGGTCAAGAGAAGCCTCATACTGACTCATCAGACTATATTCTCCCCAACCATTATTCTAATGCCTTATCAAATTGTTCTTCACCCTGCCCAGTTCCTTGATGGTAAAAGGATTTCTACCTCCAACCTCTCTGTGAAAGAAGTCACCCCTGAGGGGCAATAACAGGTAGATCCAAGGTTCTCTCACAACTTCACTCCCATTCCCATTCTCTTCTCTAATTAGCCGATATCGGTTCAGTGAGGCCTTTGGATCAAAAACCATACTTCTCATCCAAGAGTTGGTTCTTGACCCCACTCAGTATAACCTCTTTTACTTGGGCTGTTTCTAAGACAATGAGCTGTTACTCTTTTTTTCAGAACAGGGCATCCATGGAAGTCTACTTTCATTTTCCTTGTGCTAGTGATACAGATTTTCTAGAGTCAGCAGTAATAGACAGGAAATGCTATCCCTGGTGGTACTTCAGTTCCTATCTCCTTAAACAACCAGCAGACTAAATCCGCTGGATCACTAGGGGTCCCCTCTCTGACCAACAGAGACCCCTAAATATATTAGGGTCCCAAACTTCTTTATCAGGCTACCCAACCAACTCCCTTCCCTCTGCACACTCTCCTGTCCCCAGGCCAACTATGAAGTTAGCCACAGAGTCATTCCAGAACAATCCTTTCTGCCACACCAAATGTTCAGAGGTTCGGGCCAGTTCAGGGGTTAAAACTCAGGACTAGAACAAAATGAGGCACTCATAGACATTCAATAGTAAAGAAAACATATTTAATAAGGATTTAGCATTGGTTCAGTAGCTCCTCTTTGCCATGATGGTATGTATACCTGGTCAGAATGGTAAGTTACCTTGCAGGGCAGTGAGAAGGTTATCCAGCCTGAGTTCCAAATACTCATTTTTTTCAGTCATTTTCAGTTGTGTCCAATTTTCTGTGATTCCATTTGGGGTTTTCTTGGCAAAGATACTGGAGTGGTTTGCCATCTCCTTCTTCAGTTCACCTTACAGAGGAGAAAACTGAGGCAAACAGGGTTTAGTAATTTGCCCGGCGTCACACAGCTACTAAGTGTCTGAAACCAGATTTGAACTAAGTTCTCCACTGCATCACCTAGCTATTCTCATATATTCATATCCTGAGCTTTTATGCCTTAGGCAACTGAAAACTAACAAGTGATTTGAGCCTCCTCTGAACCAAATGGGTCTGAAGGACACTTACATCACCTAGATGACAGACATCCTGTTCTTCTTGGATCATGCCCTGGTTCCCAATCAGATGTATGGCAAGTGTTCTTACCATAGTCTCTTCATGCCTCTATCATCCTGTACTATTATTATTCCTAGAAATCCTCCAGAGGACCTCCCTAATATGTTGTAGGTTTTTTCTTGTTCTTTTAGTATCTCAGGGGAACCAATGTACCACTCAAGCTGTTGCCTCATTCTTGCTACACGATCAGCCCATTTCCTTTTCCCACAGTTCCTATTCATCTTGTTCATTCTGAGCGTGAAGAGGTAAGAACCAGATGCAAGATATATTGACTTTGTCACCATAGTCAAGAGAGGATCTCTCCTGTGCCCATGTATACATCTGATCTGAGAAAACAGGCATAGCTAACCAAATAGTAAAACCTTCAGCCTACATCCCTATATCCCTTATGCACACAGAGAGGAGTCTGATTGACGCTCCATTTGGGCAAGTTTGTTATTTCAGTCAAATACTAGTGTATGCCCTTGAAAAGAAGTTACCACAGGGACAACTAATAGGAAGTGGCAAGTACAACAAGAAAAACAGAATATCTAGAAACTGTATTGGTACAGGAGACTAAAATAATCCCTTCTAGGCTTTAGTACCTAATATCTGGGAATGCAGTTACCATCATCTATTTACCGAGTGGCCACTTTTGAACACTAAACTACTTGAAATCTGTTTCGTCCCAGGACAATTAAGTAATTATTTGAACCAATATTATAGTATTGGTTACTGGTTACTTGTACAATACATAACCTTAGGCTAACTTTCTATTCCTAACTAGTAACTAACATAGGCCATGTATCACATTGTTTAAGAAATTAGTTTAAAATGGATTTTATCCATCTCTTTAGACCTTCCCCCCCTACTAATTAGAAATCTAATTTAGGTCCATTGGCTCAAAATAAGAACTTCCTCTCAAAGCTAACTAAAAAATGCTGTAGGCTGCCTTAGGAAGTAATGAGTTCACTGTCACTGAAAGTCCCAAGTACAGTCTCATCAGGTGTACCCCGGAGGATTCTAGCTTCAGATGGTGATTATACCAAGCAAATTACAATGTTCCTTTCAACTCTAATATTTTGTGATTTATTCCTATTCTTAGAAGAGAAAGTGATGGCACCATGTTATTAAGATAGAAGCAGAGAAAATCCAATCCCAAGTAAGGAGTCATGTCCCTCACAGCAAGAGTCCTAGATGTTAATGATTATGGTGTACAAATTCATCTCAGTAAGAATAATAATAATGATGATGATATTATTTCATTAGATCTTTACAGGAACCTTGAAGTACTTACTAACAGTATTGTTATCCCCCCATTTTATAAATGAACAAATTGAGGCTAAGTGATTTGCCCATGGCCACATGGTTGGTAAATATAAGAAATGGGATTCAACCCTAATTTTCTCCTTTATTCCAAGGACAGCACCCTCCACTACACCACAATGTAATCACCACATTGGATACTGTGTTCATTCAACTGGAGATCTGAGTTCTACAATTAAGGTTGTAATCACAATTTCTTTTAACATTATCACTTTTCATTCTATGAAATTTCATGAGAAATATTTTAAGACTAGTTTAAAACCACTGAAGGCAAAAAACCCAAGTGCATTTATTTGTAAAATTCAGACTGAATGGGAATATATGGGCAACTGCTCCAGAGATGTAGTGAAATGCAGCTTCCAAGGTTGGATTGGAATTCAATTCATCCTTTGAGAGAAGACATACCAGCTCGCATAATTTCATCAACCAAGAGAATGTTTGTAGCAATCATTGTGCTAAAGAAACAGAGGACAGATTTAGTAATGCACAGCAGCACCCCCTTCCTTCCCCTTATCAATCCTCAGCTACACTGAGAACTTCATTCTTCACTTTTCATTAGTACAAGATTTTTGTGAGCCAAAGTTAATTCAAGCTATTAAAAATAGAAATACCATCCCAATTTTCTTGTTTATAGTACCTTTTGTTGCCAAGACCAATGTGCTTGAACTTATGAGTCCTATAATTTGTTCTTTTTCTTGGCAAAGAAAATGGAATGATTTCCCATTTCATTCTCCAACATCTATGCATATGTGTGTATGTGTATGTGTGTGTGTATTCATTAGTGATTTAGCAATGCTATTTTTTTTTAAAATTCTCCCATTAGATTGCAAATTCCTTCAGGGCAGGGACTATTTTTACCTATCTTTATATCCCCAATGCTTGACACAGTGAGAAGCACACTGTAAGAGCCTAAAATGCTTCTTATTAAATGAACAAGGAAACCAAGTTTTCCTCCTGGAGATGAAAACAACATTAATGACAAAATATGGCATAATCTAATGATGAATATTAAACTTTTTGAAAAATATCACATTTTCTATTTCTGAATCTAAAAGAAAAAGTTCCTAAAAAAATTTTATTTTTTTAAAGAAAAAAGATATCAAATAGGATCACGAGGATTTTTTCCCATTCTTCATAAAAACTCAACCTTACCAAGAGTGAAGAAGTTGCTTCTTCACACAGTAGTTGTCCCAAATTCCTGATTCTGCTGGTAGTATTGGAGCACCTGGAAAGTAAAATAAAGTCCCTTAATACTACAGTCACGCATTTACATTCTTACTTTCTTCTAAAAGACTAAATAGGAAGTGGCAAGTACAACAAGAAAAAAGTGGCACAGAAGATACAACACAGTCTTGGAGTCAGGATGATGGGAGTTGGAATCTGGCCTCAGACATTTGACTCTTACTCACTATGTGACCTTAGGCAAGTCACTTAACCCTGATTGCCTCACCTCCAGGACCATCTCCAGTCATCCTAATTCAAATATGGCCACTGGACCCAGATGGCTCTGAAGGTGAAAGCGAGACTGGTGATTTAGCACAGATCCCCCCTCATTCAAATCCAATTCATGTACTTATCATGGCATCACCTCTCATGACATCATGTCATGGTCTTGTTTGAAAATGAAGGACAATGGGGCAGCTAGGTGGCGCAGTGGATAAAGCACTGGCCCTGGAGTCAGGAGTACCTGGGTTCAAATCTGGTCTCAGACACTTAATAATTACCTAGCTGTGTGGCCTTGGGCAAGCCACTTAACCCCATTTGCCTTGCAAAAAAAAAAAACAAAAAAAAAAAAACCTGAAAATGAAGGACAAACATATTATTAGAAGGCTAAAACCAAATAATTACCAAGTATTCTCCAATATAAAATCTGCTATTGAGAAGGAAAAAGACATTATTTGAGATAAATAGAAAAAAATAAAGACCTACTTTTGATAACTTTAAATGTGAATGGGTTAAATAATCCCATAAAACTAAAAGTTTGGATATCTAAACAGATTGGATAAGAAAACAAAACTTCCACAATCTGTTGCTGGTAAGAAACACACCAAATAAAGATGAAAGGCTGGGAGAAAATATACTGTGTATCATGTGAATAAAAAAAAAAACAGCAGTTGCTATCCTGAACTCAAAGAAAAAAAGAAAAATTAAAAGACATTTAATAAAAGGAAATCACATTATTCTGAAAGAAAGCATAGACACTTAGATATATACATTTATATGTTCTAAATTCCTTTAATCTAAAAATAACTCAGGAAGACAAGATGTAAAATACAATAACAGTAGACAAACAGTAGACAGTAGACAAAGTTATGGACAAATAAAATTCATACTTGAACAAATTGCTAGAAAATCATAGCAAAGACACATGACATTTTTAATGGAACTGTTAAGAGAATATACAAATTTTTCAGCACCCCATGGAGCATTTACAAAAACTGACTATATTAAGACACAGATATTGCAAATAAATAATTAAGGCAGAAATAGTAAAAACATTCTTTAAAGATCACAATGTAATAAAAACAACAATGAATTCAAAGAGTTCAAACAAAAGACATAGATACAAATGGAATCTTAACAATGAAATCCTGAGTAATGAGCAAGCTATAGAAACAATTAAAAATTATGTGCAAGAAAATGATAACAATAAAACAACATATCAAAATTTCTAGGAGAGAATTTACTATCTTACCATAATATGAATTATTTTAGTAAATAAATCTAATGATTTTTTTTCATAATCACTATATTTCTATTACCTGTGTTCAAATCTATGCCATAAAGTTTTCCTGTTTCTGCATGTTCTGCCTGAATTTTTACTAGTGTTTCTTGGAGATCAAAACCAGAATTTTGAGCAAGAACCTTTAATGGAGGGAGAAAAAAGAATATACATGAAAGTCTAATAGTGAAATTTAAAATGTCTTTGTCCTCTAGTTATGAAGAATATATATATATATATGTATATATACATAAAAGACTATCAGAATACATCTATTTTTAGAAACCCAATTCCTCAATTCAAGAGGAAGTTCAAACTTCAGGCTGAACAAGATAAACTCCAAATTTCCATCTGACTCTAAACATAACATTTATTAAGTGCCTACTTACCAAAGGGACATAAAAAAATAAAAATAAAAAAGGTCCAAATCATCAAAGAGTTTTATTTCTGGAAGAAATCAGTTACAGCAGTTGTCATACAAAATGCAGAGGAGAAACAATCCAGAAGACAACATGTACCTATATAAATATAAAGTGCAAAGTTGTTTGGTGGGGATAAAGAAAAGATTCACATAGAAAGTGATTTTTGAGCAAGATTTTAGAGAAACTAGGAATTCTATGAGACAGAGATGATGAAGGAATGCATCCTAGGGGCAGCTAGGTGGCACAGTGGATAGAACACCAGTCTTGGAGCCAGGAGGACTTGAGTCCAAATCCAGCCCCAGATACTTAATAATTACCTAGCTTTGTGATCATGAGCAAGTCACTTAATCCCAATGCCTTGCAAAAAGCAAAAGCAAAAGCAAAAGCAAAAGCAAAAACAAAAAATGAAAGGAAGGAAGGAAGGAAGGAAGGAAGGAAGGAAGGAAGGAAGGAAGGAAGGAAGGAAGGAAGGAAGGAAGGAGAAAGAAAGAAAGAAAGAAAGAAAGAAAGAAAGAAAGAAAGAAAGAAAGAAAGAAAGAAAGAAAGAAAGAAAGAAAGAAAGAAAGAAAGAAAGAATCCTGGGCATAAGAGACAGTCAATGCAAACCACAGACTAGGAAGATAGAATATCATGGGGGAGGTACAACAAGAAGGTTGCTTTGGTTAGACCACAGATTGTAATATTAACTCTAAAGGCTAAAACCAGGTTATTAAGAGTTTTAAAATCCAAACAGAGAAGTTATTCATTTTATTCTTTTAACAATGGAAGTCCCTGACGCTTCTTAAACAGGGGAGTGTCCATTGCAGAAAAGAATTGTGCATAAAAACTGCAAATCTTTATTACATAAAGTTTACTTTTCTTTTTAAGAATATAATTTCTTGGGGGCAGCTAGGTGGCACAGTGGATAGAGCACTGGCCCTGGAGTCAGGAGTACCTGAGTTCAAATCTGGCCTCAGACATTTAGCCTTGGGCAAGTCACTTAACCCCATTTGCCTTGCAAAAACCTAAAAACAAAAAACAAAAATAAAAAGAATATAATTTCTTGCTTAAATGCTTTCTAAAGGCCTTTCTTCTGTTTTTTTTTTTTCTCTTTGGAGGTAGAGAATGGTGGAGTCTTATTCCTAAACCCACTTTTCCCTCTACTTTTCTGTCCTCCCCTCAAAAACTAGAAACAAAATAGAACCATTACAACAAATATACATAAACAAAATGAGCTCCCATGTCATCCATATGCAAAAATATGTCTAATCCCAAGCCTTGAATTCATTACTTCTTTGTCAGTAGCTGAATAGGAAATCTGCTTGCCAAAGGATCAACTTCATTATGGGCTAAGGGTCTTATTATTAGTAGAATGACTACTTGGTGATAACATCTTGGGCAATGGCAAACTATGAAGCAAACTGAAATACAAAATATCGTCCAGTCCTGTGCAGTCTCCTTCCAATTTTGTAGAGATGGTAGCAAAGTGGCAAAAGTAGGAAAGAATCAGTTTTGGAGTCATTATAATTTTGAATGTTAATACACTAAATGTGAGGCCCTTGTCCAATGACTATTAAGTGAACATAGTTCCAAGAGAATTGAATCGTGATATTCTCACTATCAACAAAACCAAAAGAAAAAGTAAAGTTGCAGCTAAAGAAGTTGACTCATAGATATTCTTTTGAGAGGAAAGAAAAGGGAACAGGAAATAGGGTTTTATTTTTATTTATTTTATTATTTTTATTATTTTTACAAAGACAATCACAAATATTAATCCATAGCATATTTGACTATTGAACTGTAGTCCTCTAAGCAAAAAGACCACTATGAAAATAATTGTAGCTTATGAACCAAGAGCTGCAGGGGATAAAGAGGTGGAGAAATTCTACATGGAAAGTGGATAAAATCCTTCAAATCAAATTACTAAGTACTCCAATAGTGGATGATTTTAACACAAAGGTGGCTAGAGGTCAGAATTGAGAGACATATTTAGAAAAGCATGGCTCAAAAAGAAGGAATATGAGAAAAACTAGACTCATAGATTCCATAGAAATTTCATACCTTTACATTATGAGTATTCTCTTCAAGGAAAAAAATCTGTAGGTTCTGGATATGATGAGGATCACTTAATATAAGAAAAATGAAACTGATTCTATTTTAGCAGACAGAATATGACTCGTTGATATGAATTATCTCTGAATTATCTTTCTGTGTATAGTTGGACCACTGACTTATCCAAGTAAATATGAGAATAAGCAAAAAGCAAGAAGACGAATGAGAAACAGATTTTGAAACAACTCAATATTGAAATATTTAACCAACTGGTCATGAAAAATAGGCAATGAACAACTAAAATACATCAACAATTATAATACTTTGCTACTGAAGTTTAGCCTGTGTAAATTAATTGCCACACTAGGAAGAGCACAGGAACACAGAAAATGTCTAAATCAGCAAATATTTGAATGGCTTGTCAAGGGCAGAGATGACAGCAAAAGACAATATTGGTATAGAAAATAAAACTCATTTCTAATACTCTATGAAGAAGGATAAGGCAGTGTATAAAGAATACTAATTTAGCAATGGTATATATAGATTGGAGAGTAAAGAAAATGGAACAGGAAGACCTCTTAAGAAGTTATTGAAACCTGGGCAGGTAAAAATGAAAGTGATACCTGAAGTAGAACCAAAGAAGACACATGAGAGGTGCTACAGAGGGAACTGACAGGAACTGAAAACTGCTTCAATATGAGAAGGGAAAGGATCAATCAATCAATACAAAAGCATTTATTATGGGCCTACTGTGTGCAGTAAGCTCAAAGAACTTACATTCCACTGAGTGGAAAAAACATGTTATCAATAATCACAGCAATTACAAAGCATATAAAAGATAAGTACAAAGTCGTTTTGGGAGTGCTAGTGGGGGGTACAGAAAAGGACTCATAGAAGGTGGCATCTGCTGAGTTTTGAAGGCAGGTGGAGGTGAGGAGGGAGGGCATTCTAGGAATGAAGAAGAGCCTGTGCAAAGGCATGAAAACAGGAGATGGAACCTATACAGTCAGAAGAGCAAAAAGACATAAGTTCATCTAGATATGTCCATATATACATATCTAAGGGGTGGCTAGGTGGCGCAGTGGATAGATCACCAGCCCTGGAGTCAGGAGTACCTGAGTTCAAATCTGACCTCGGACACTTAATAATTACCTAGCTGTGTGGCCTTGGGTAAGCCACTTAACCCCATTTGCCTTGCAAAAACCTTAAAAAAAAAGACATATACATATATATATGTATATAAAATGTGTATATAGATATATCTATCTATAGATGATATATAATAGGAGAGAGAATAAATGTTGGTTTCACTGACAAAAAGAGTGAAATCAAGAGGAAAAATATTTAGGAAGAAATATAAGTTTATTTTTTTTGAGAGGCTGAGTTGGCAGTAGCATTAAGACTTCCAAGCACCAAAGTCCTGCCAATGCATATCTGCTTTTGCCTGTCCTTGAAGAAGAAACAATTAAAGACAACCTTTCTCCATTCTTTGCAGAGGTGGGAGCCTATGGGTGGAGAACACAGCATATACACTATCAGATTAAGGATATTAGTTTTGTTGAACTGTTTTTATACTCTTCTTTGTGTTAGAAGGGATAGCTTGCAGGATATGAACTAGGAATGGCCATATTCAAAAATAAATATGATATGAAAACAAAACTTGTCTACAAAAATGCAGAATTTGAAAAGAGAAAATACAAATGTAGAACTCTGAAGAGAGGACAGGCTTGGGGCAGTTAAGTGATGCAGTGGATAGAATACCCGCCCTGGAGTCAGGAGGACCTGAGTTCAAATTTGACCTTAGTCACTTAATCATTACCTAGCTATGTGACCTTGGGCAAGTCACTTAACCCCACTGCCTTGCACAAACCAAGAAAGAGAGGGGGGTAGGAGGAGAAAGGTTTGAGATAAGAGTAGTAGCAGTTGTCTGCATAAAACCAGATTCTCAAATTTGTCTAGGGAGAGAAGAGAAAGGTCATTCTTTCAGGAAATATTTACCGCAGAGGGATAAAGAAGAGGATGAGGAATATTAGAAAGGTGTTGGCTACCTCTTAAATGACGACAAGGAAAGAGAAGCTAGAAGATAATGATGCAGAGGTGTCTTAGGAATAAAAGAAGGGAATTAAGACTTTTCATGTCCAATAGTCTAAATATCACTCTTAGAAGACTAAGTCATTTATTGGGAAGTTTGGGGTGCAGGCATGCAGTGTTTGGAATAGTCATTGTGGAGAATAAGATAAGGAGTTTGGAAGAGCAGAACAGAAAGCTGGACCATTTGCAGAGAGAGAAATCAGCTCCATTTCATGATTTCTCAAAACACTCAACAATCTAGAAATAGGACCAGAAGTTACCTAAAGAGGACAGTTGGCCAGGAAGATAATAAGATTGGGGCAAGAAGGAATTCTAGCATCATGTTTAGTGAAGTCAGTTTCGGGGGGAAAACATGGGTTATGATGGGGGGGGGAAGATTTAGTGTGACACTAAAGGGAAAGATTGAAAGTCATGGTCAGAAATTGAAATTTTAATTGTCAGGATCTTATAGAGTCATAATTTCAAGATGGCAATGCCTAAGGTGGGGCCATACAAATATGACTGGAAAAGGTCATTGGAGTTAAAGCACTGGTGTTCAGGTTGTTACACAGCATCATCATATGCATACTGAAGTCCATAAGGAGGCTGGAAGAAAATAGAAGGAAGGAAAGAAGCATTGTGGGAGAGCCTACTGCGACCTAGGAACTGCACGAAGAGCTTCACAAATATCTCACAGGAAAAATGAAAATCACAAAATTAATGCAATTACATAACACTTTTAGGTTCTCAAAGCACTTTTCTCATAATACTACTATAAGGTAAGTGATTCGCTCCTGGTCACAGACAAGTCCATTGACTCCAGGGCCAGCATACTGTCCGTCCCCTATGCTGTGCTGCATAAGAGACAGGTACTGAAGAGAAGGTGGGAAGAAGCTGGCACAAATGAACTTAATATTCTTCTAAAGAGAAAAGAGATGTTGGCAAGATGAATGACCTGGAAACAGCAGTGTGGTAAAAGGAAGGGTCAGTCAGTTCAAGTCAGAGGAGACTGTGGGAATGAGTTTCAATGGGGAGGGTACAAAAGCCGTAGTGCCCTCAAGAGAATAGGGGTTTCTTTAAAGCATGTGGAATAATTATAAATAATGGTTTAAAAGATCAGGATGTCATGGAGTCGGTTGACAATAGATTTTACTCCATATTTACTCACTCAGCATACACACATTACTCCAAGTTCTGAAGGGGAAATTAAAGAGTTCCTCTCCCCTCTGTGATTTTACCATTTTTGATAAGATATTGAGTGCCTCTTATAATAAATCTTATTGTATTATCTAGGAGACTATCATTTATTGTTCCTGCTGTTTAATGGGAAAAGGGAGTTTAATCATTGCAAATAATGGATTGTTTTTGCAACAGTCAGAAATAAAGGGGTGCTACTTTACATGAGTTCCTAGTCTAAGTCTGAATTCAGACTAAAATAGCATATTTGAAGGGAGAGTGGTAACATATGTGCTCCAATGGTGATTAAATCTAAATTGTGGTGACAGGGCAGCTAGGTCATGCAGTGGATAGAGCACAGGCCCTGGAGTGTCAGGAGTCCCTAAATTCAAATCCGGCCTCAGACACTTAATAATTACCTAGCTGTGTGGCCTTGGGCAAGCTACTTAACCCCATTTGCCTTGCAAAAACCTAAAAAAAAAAAAATCTAAATTGTGGCAAAAGTTTCCTCTGTGGGGCAGCTAGATGGTGCAGTGGATAGAGTACTGGCCTTGGAGTCAGGAGTACCTGAGTTCAAATCCGGCCTCAGACACTTAATAATTACCTAGCCATGTGGCCTTGGGCAAGCCACTTAACTCCATTGCCTTAGAAAATCTAAAAAAAAAAAAGTTTCCTCTGTGTTACTTCTGTTTCCCAAAAGAAATCTGACCTCTTTTTTCTGTAGAAATGGCAATACCATCTCAAACCATAGCTGTCTCTGACAAATCTGGGCTAGTAACAAAGGGCAGAGGAAAGGAGGTTAAACATCATGAACTCTTCAGGGCTACAGAGAAATTTAAGTTGATGATCCCTTAGCTCTGGTCAACAGAGAATGTTCTATGGTTATCAGTACCCTTTCAAATTGAGCGAGCCCTTTATGAGAACTTCCAATGCTATTATCTAAGAAGCCTCCCAGGGGAGAAATTATCCTCCCTCATGAAGCTCCTCACAGTGTTCACAGCTATCACCACATAATTTTCCCCATTTTAGAAGCAAAATATCTGCAAATGAGAAGGGGAAATTGTGAATAAATGCAAGTAAATACATGTAGTATCTTTTTACTGTGCCAGCTATTAGAGACACCCTGTGATTACTTGAGCATCTTTCTAACCACCTCTGACCAATAAGATAGAACGCTACCTTTGGAATAATGAGCAATGCATCAGCAAAAGCCTGGACTCCGAGACGGGCTCTCCCTTTGATGCTGGATTTGTGTTTGACAAGAGCTTCAGATATTGCCACTTCAGCTGCGCCAGCACCCGGAACTACGCAGTCTATTAGAAAGAAAAAGAAACGATTGACAAGACATACCATGGAGAAAAAGTTTTTTTTAAAAAGCAGTTAGCATAGTCAAGTGTGTGCTATTTCCCAAAGATATTTGAATGGTATTTAAATATACACAGAAATGTAACAAGTAAGAGTTTCACAGCTCAGTAATTATGAGGTTGCCTTATGGAACTCTAAAGGTAGATGCAGTTCAATAAATAATGAAACATGGTACAGATGAGGGACTTTAAATTCTCCTATTTCATTGTTTACTCCATAATAGCTAAGGTTGAAAGAAACATCTAGATAGCTATTCTCCTAGATTTCAGAGTGTCTCCTCTATTACTAAGTTTCAGAGGTGATGTCTCTTAAAGGACTGATTTATTCCCTTCTCTCCCATTCTCTCTTAAGGCTACTTTTCAGTATCTTAAGGCTACTTTTCAGTATCATGGCAAGATAACAGATAAGCTATCTGGTGGTCAAGTTTAACTCTTGACTTGGGATGATTTTTAGAAGCAAATTCTTTCAAAAATGACTGTGCTGACAGCAACAGCATATTGTACTGAAAATGAATTTATGTGGGGAGCAGGAAAACCAGAGTGAGAAGCCCGGCTCCAAAACTTTTCCAGAACATTGCACATGTCACAGTTTCTCTAAATTTCAACTTAGATCACTTTCTTCCTTTATAAAATGGAGATAATAATCCCATCGGTATACTTAAATGCTATAAGCATCAAATGAGAGAGGAAAGTGTTTTGAAATATAAAGAACTATAAGGCAATTTTAATAAATTAAAATGTGTTCATTTGCCTTTCAAAATTATATACTAATTTAAAGGAGAATCTATCATTAAAATAGAAATTACTTATGTTAGATTGAGTCTGCCTATATAAATCATTGATAAAATAAATGCAATAAAAGGGTTCACTCTATAGCATACCAAAACCAGGATACCATGGTATTCTGGTAGATCTCTTAGTATTAGGGGTAGGGACTAGACCTGTGATTTCTTTAGTAGAGGGAATGCCCAAGAAGCACTTTCTACCAGTACAGGTCAGTACTTTCTTTGAACTTAGCATCTTAAAGACAGTTGATGTTTAAGTTTAAGTTTAATTTAAGTTCTAGGACGTTGCATGACCTGGCCAGGAAGTAACAGATACAGGACATGAATCCAGTTTTTCCTGGGTTTGAGATTAGCTCTCTTTCTCTACTTTATCTTGCTGTCTCTCAGGGGTTTATTATTACTTTGAAAATTGCCTTCATGGAGTACACAACCAAAACAAAGGGTAGCTTACGATCATCAAGAGCGTTTTTGACAGCACGAAGTCCATCTCTGATGGCATCCTTGATTTGCGTGAGCGTGTGCTTGTTTGGGCCTTTCACCAGCAGGGTTACAGAACGAGGGTTGTCACATTTCTCGATAAAGGTGAACTTTTCTTCCCCCTAAAGTATACCCAAGATGTCACATATGTTCTTCCATGTGGTTATGAAATATAATGAACTCCCCTAAAACTTATAAAAATTCATTGCAGGCACAAACTTTATGTGGTTCTTCTTGTTAGACATAAATAAAAGTACTAAAAGTAATCTCTGGGTTTTCTACATGAACACAACTGAAATTTAAATGGTTAAGTTGTTTAAACTGATGTTTATATTGTACATCCAAACTGCACAATTTGACAGTTTCATAATCAGTATTCAATAATTTACAGAACTAAAAAAAAATACTTACTAATGTATACTCATAAACAAGCCCAGCATGGCCCAAGCACTCTGGAGTGAGGTCATCAAGAGAATTCATTGCAATCCCACCACAAGCAAGAGTCAGCCTGAAATAGATTTTACCAAATGTTTAGGTAGTTCTAGGAAATTTCTGTGTGGTATAAGAATCCACTTTAAAAAATACAGAGACTCCTCTGAGCAAAAAGGAAAGTTTATTTTGGCTTTTCTCGAGAAAAGGACAGCTCCAAGTCTCACAAAGGTAGTGAAGATCAAGGAGCTGCCCCGAGGTGACAGTCAAGCAAAATTTTATGGCCTAGCATGATTCCCCCCTCCCTAGCCCCCTCTCTTCCAACCTTATTGGTTAAGGTTTTCAGAGTTACAATCTTTACATGAAAAATCTACCCAGCAACAAAGAGAAGAATTAAAAGGTTTTCATAAAATATTACCTCACCATCCAGATGGCGAGGGTATCAGAAGAAGAGTTCTAATGACCTTCTTTCAAATGAATTAATGCCTGCGTATGCAAGGTCTTCTAAGGAACTCTACTATCTTCTTAGTTTAGTAGTTATCAAACAAAAGAAGCCAGACTTCTGTTCTCACAGTCTATTATCAAATAGGTGGCTAAGATGGCAAGGTCTCTTCTATGGAAATATTCCACTATTTCCTTCCCCCCTAACAGAATCAATGCAAGGTCTTTCTGGAAATAGTTCACTGTTTCACTCCCTAGCAGAACTGGGAGGGTGTCTGCCATTAAGAGTAATAATCTGGGGGCAGCTAGTGGATAAAGTACAGTAGATAAAGCACTGGCCCTGGAGTCAGGAGTACCTGGGTTCAAATCCGGTCTCAGACACTTAGTAATTACCTAGCTGTGTGGCCTTGGGCAAGCCACTTAACCCCATTTGCCGTGCAAAAAAAAAAACCAACCTAAGAGTAATAATCTGTCTTTGTTTCAATGATTTTTAACTCTGAGAGGACTTCACTAGGAATGTTAACTCTTAAGGGGGAATATTCCACTCACTGCCAAAAAATGTTCTAATCACCTTAAAATTATCGAACAGTATTCTAATAAGGCAGCATTGCCATGATGTTTTAAAATTCAATTTTAAAGAGAAAGTTGAGTAAAGATGTTAAGGGAGTTGGAAGAAGTACAGTCAGACTGCCCCTTTCCTACCAGTAATTCTTCTAAACAAACCTAGTAAATGCACCAGACCAAATCCTGATTGGGAAATGCAAGGACAAAAACCATAGTGATTTATTTTTCACAGTCCAGGAACACATAGGAAGGCAGGTAGAGAAGTCTGCAGACCCTGGTGATGGGATCTGGCCAGGAACCATATGGAGCACTCCAAGGCAAGAAGAGGTCATACACCAGGGTGAGTAGAGGGCCCTATATCCAACACAGAAGGGTCAAATTTGTCTAGGGTGCAAAAAGAATGCAAACTGGAAAGCTCTACTGCATACCAGCTGCTGCCCATTAGAAAGGATCTATAGGTAGGGGTAGCATTTCAAGGTAAACACTGGTAGTGAGCCTAGATTGCATAATGAATAAGGAGTAAATCCAGAACAAGCAACATCTGTATGTCTAGCAGTAGAGCAGGTTCTCACTTTCAGTCTCCAGATCAGTCTGAAAAATACAGTAGCATAACCAAGACATGAATCCTAGATCAACGGGGAATCTCCAATTCTGTTATCCTAAGTCTGCAGAGATGCTACAGTAGGAGTCTACTGGAACACCAAGTGGGACCAGTTCATAGGCTGCTGCTCAGACCTCAAACCAAGACAGAGCTCAGACCAGAAAGGTCAGCAATTAGACAATACCCTAGAACAGACCACTCTGGGAATAGTGAAAGTTTGTAGATCTCTAATCTGAGTTATTCCTGAGATCCCAAAATAATACTCAAAAGTTCAAGAAAGAAGTAGGACCAGCACTGACCTTTCTTCCAGAAGTGACATAAAGGCCAAAGTCAGGTTGGAAGAACAAACGAATCCAAAACAAACAAAAAAAAGGAATAAAAAGAGTCATTATGGTGAGAAGAAAATGCAAGACAAAAACACTGAAGAAAGCAAAGACTTGAAAAAAACGGGGGGGGGGGGGGGCAGAGCCAAGATGGCGACATGAAGGGATCCAGTCTTAGGAGCTCTCTGATAAAAACTCATAAACTAAGGACTCTAACTAAACTTTCAAGGGACAGAACCCACAGAGGGGCACAGTGAGGCAGTTCTCCTACTCAAGGTAACCTGGAAAAGAGCAGAAAGGCTCTGCTCCCCGGGGTCGGGGGGTGGCCCGCTAGAGGGGGGGTCCGCCAGAAAGAAAGAACTTCAGCCTCCCGAAGGCAGCCCCAGGGCACTGGGAGCTGCGGCTCACAGCAGCGGGGGAGTCTCCTGAGCTGCACCCCGAGGAGCACCGGCACAAAGCGGGGGAACAGCGGGGGACCTCTGCCAGAGCGACCACGTGAAGCCCAGCCCTCAGGGCACACAGCCAGCAGCTTGGTCTTTCTGCAGCCCAAATCCAGGAAACAGAAGCAGGCAGAGCCGGTAAGCAGGAGCCCCCAGGGCATGAGCCCACTGAGCTGAGGGAGGGGAGTGAAGAGAGAGAGAGACTGCCGAGCTCTGTCCTCTGCCCTCTGCCTCTGGAACAGGACTCTGGGGCTCTGACCACATTCAGATCCTGATCCCAGTCTAGGCCCCCCCATAGAACAACAGGGCCCCCCCACCTCGGCCCCATGGCAGAGGGGGGCGCTTATGTTCATTCATAGACCAGGAGGGAGGACAGAACCTCACACACTGAGACCCTTGTGGGAGTGTCCCAAAAGCTCAGGAAGCACCCCCCAAAAACAGGCTTAGGCTGGGAAAATGAACAAGCAAAGAAATAAGAGGAAGACCATTGAGAAATGTTTTGCGAATGAGCCCAAGAAGGATCAAAATACTCAGTCTGAAGATGAGGAAGCACAAGCTCCTGCATCTAAAGACTCCAAGAAAAACAGAAATTGGGCTCAGGCTATGACAGAGCTCAAAAAAGACTTTGAAAATCAAATGAGGGAGTTGGAAGAAAAACTGGGAAAAGAAAGGAGAGAGATGCAGGAAAAACATGAAAATGAAGTCAGCAGCTTAGTCAAGGAAATCCAAAAAAATGCTGAAGAAAATAGCATGCTAAAAACCAGCTTAGGTCAAATGGATAAAACAGTAAAAAAAGTTATTGAGGAGAAGAATGCTTTAAAAAGCAAAATTGGCCAGATGGAAAAAGAGATAAGAAAACTCTCTGAGGAGAACAAATCATTCAGACAAAGAACAGAATTCAGGGAGATTGATGAATTTACCAGGAATCAGGAATCAATACTTCAAAACCAAAAAAATGAAAAATTAGAAGAAAATGTGAAATATCTCATTGAAAAAACAACTGATATGGAAAACAGACTTAGGAAAGATAATTTGAAAATTATTGGAATACCTGAAAGTCATGATCAGGAAAAGAGCCTTGACATCATTTTCAAAGAATTACTACAGGAAAATTGCCCTGATATTCTAGAAGCAGAGGGCAAAATAGAAATGGAGAGAATCCACTGATCTCCCTGAGAAAGAGATCCCAAAAAACCAACCCCTAGGAATATTATAGCCAAGTTCCAGAACTCCCAAGTCAAAGAGAAAATATTACAAGCAGCCAGAAGGACACAGTTCAAATATCGTGGAGCTGCAGTCAGGATCACTCAGGACTTAGCAGCAACTACATTGGAAGCTCGTAGGGCTTGGAATACAATATACCGGAAGGCAAAAGAGCTTAGAATGCAGCCAAGAATGAACTACCCAGCAAGGCTGAATGTCCTCTTCTAGGGAAAAAGATGGACTTTCAATGAACCAGGGGAATTTCAAAGCTTCCTTTTGGAATGGCCAGAGCTGAACAGAAGGTTTGATCTTCAGATACAGGACTCAGGTGAAGCATGGAGATTGGAGGAGAGGGGGGAAATATGAGGGACTTAATGAGGATGAACTGCATGTATAGAAAAATGATACTGATAATATTCATATGAACCATCTCAGTTAATAGAGCAGGTAGAGGGAGCTTTTATAGTTGAAGCACAGGAGAAAGCTGAATTCGAAGATAAAATATGGTGTAAAAATGGAGTCAATAGGAAAAAAGGGGAAATGGAAAGGGAGAAAGAAAAAGGAGAGGGGGAATAGTCCAAGATATTTCACATAATAAGATTTTTTTATTACAATGAGCTATTGGAATGATATGGAAGGGGGGAGGCAAGGGGGAATGAGGGAACCTTTGCTCTCATCAGAGATGGCTAGAACAGGAAATAGCAAATATACTCAATGGGGTATAGACATCTGGAGTAAGAAGGAGGGGGGAACAGGGGGAAGGGGTGGGGATGTGAATAAAGGAGGAGAGGATGGACCATGGGGGGACAGTGTTCAGATATAACACATTTTCTTTTTTACTTCTTACAAGGGGCTGGGATTGGATGGCCTGCCCAGGACCATAGGGCCAGGTGGATTCTGGGCCTAAGGGGTGGTATGGGGGCTCAGGGCTTCTTGGCCCCAGGACCAGGGATCTGTCTGCTGCACCACTCAACGACCATACAGCAGAGTCAGAGTGAAAGGAGAGAGAAAATATAGTACACGGTAGTGGAGAAATAAGAAAGGAGGGAGTTGTGATCAGCAATGGCAACGTTGGAAAAATATGGAAGTGACTTTTGTGATGGACTTATCATAAAGAATGTGATCCACTCATGACAGAGTTGATGGTGTTGGAACAAAGACTGAAGCACATTTTTTTGTTATTATTATTTGGGGGAGGGTGCAGGGCAAGTGGGGCTGGGTGGCCTGCCTGGAGCCACATAGCAGAATGATCTTTGGGTGTCTGAGGCCAGATTCGGACCCAGGTGCTCCTGGCTCAAGGGCCAATGCTCTGTCTGCCACCCAGCCACCCCTACTATTATTACTATTTTATTTTGGGTTTTTTTTTCTTTCTTCTTTTTGGTTTTTGCAGGGCAGTGGGGATCGGGTGGCTTGCATGTCACATGGCTGGGTGATTATTGGGTTTAAGAGGCTGGATATGGACTCAGGTGCTTGTGGCTCCAGGGCTGGTGCTTTGTCCATTAGGCCACCTGGCCATACCTACAATTATTACTATTATTTTTTTTTAATTTTAATTTTTTTTCTCTCCCCTTTACTTTTTCGCCCAAGCAAGTCTATCTATATTCATGGGGGGAGGGGTATTTTGTTTACTTGTAAACAAGTATATTTTATTAATGTAAAAAAAAACATTTGTACGAAATGAGAATAAAAAAATTAGAAAATTAATTAATTAATTAAAAAAAAAAGAAAGCAAAGACTCACCTGGGCACAAATTCATCTAGATTTCCTGAAAGAGATAAAGCTTGAGTTTTGAAAAGAGTTGAAAATGTTTTGTTTTTTTACAAATGAAATGAAAACTGTTAAAAAAAAAAAGAAATATGGAAGAAAAAAATTGGAAAGAGAATTAACACCTTGACATAGTAGATACAAAGCCTTGCCCAAGGTCTGAAAATTAAAATGGACCAAAAAGAAAAGAATGACTCCAGAAACTCCACAGACATTAAGAAACATTAAAACAAAGTCAAAAATAGGAGAAAATATAAGGCATCTTAAAACAAAACTAACTTATCTGGAAAACAGATGAAGAAAGATAATTTAAGAAACAAACATTGTATTTCAAGAAATCATAAAAGATGAATGCCCATATCACTTAGAACCAGAAGGCAAAGTAGAAATAGAAAGAATCCATCAGTTACCTCCTGATAAAAACTCCAAAATGAAACTGCCTAGTCAAAATTCAGAGCTTCTTAGTCAAAGTAAAAAATAGTGTGAGCAGTCAGAAAGCAAGAATTCAAATGATGATCACACATGATTTAGCAGCCATTCCTTTAAAGGAGCAAAGAGCTTGTGATAATTGATATTCCAGAAGGAAAGGATATAGGATATAATCATAAATTACTTCACAAAAATAAGTACAATCCTATTGGGGGAAATGCACTTTTAATGAAGTAGATGATTCTAAGCATGCTTGATAAAAAAGGCCAGAGCTAAGCAGAAAATTTAAAATTCAAAAACAGGAGTCAAGAGAAACATTAAAAAAGTAAAAATGAACAAATGATCATAAGAGATTAAATAAGGATAAAATCTTTACATTCTAATATGGGGAGATGAGACTCCTGTCTTCTCTGAACCTTATCACCAATGGGCATCATTGAAGGATTCTAATTAAATAGAAGGATCGGGAATGGTTCTATTGTGTTTTAATGCTCTTAAAAGAAGAATGGATAGGGAGGGATACACTAAAGGAGAAAAAGAGTGGAAGGTTGGGGAAAATTATCTCACATAATCTGGGTGACAAGTAGACATCTATACAAATAAAGAGGAGAGGGTGCATAAAAGTATGGAGAGGTGACACTTGAACCTCACACTCTTCTAGATTGATCAAAAAGAGAAGAATACATAATCACAGTTGGTTACAGAAATGCATTTCATTCAACAGGAAATAGGAGGAAGATGGAAATAATAGTTTGAGTAATTTAAAGAGGGATTACTTCTAAGGAAAACAAACTTTAAAAAGGATGTACAAAAATATCTATAGTATCTCTTTTTGTAATGGCAAAGAATTGAAAACTAAGTTTTAAGAAACTGAGGAATGGCTAAACAGCTTATGGTATATAAATGTGATAGAATACTATTATTTTGTGATGAATGTGATGTCTTCAAAGAAACCTAGGAATACTTGTCTGAACTGATGTTGAATGAAGAAAGTAGAAGCCGAAGAATAATTTATACAATGACAACAATATTGTAAACCAACAATTCAGAAAGACTTAGGAACTATGATAAGCTTAATGACCAATCATAATTCCAGAAGATTCATTATGAAATATGCTACCCATCTCCTCATGGAAAGAAAGGACTTAGAATATAGAATAAAGCATTTTTATTTGGACATGTTTGATGTTGGAATTTGTTTTACTTAAATTATATTTTAAAACAAAAGTTGTATTATTTTTTAAATTGTTGAGGTGGGAAGATGGTAGAAAAGGCAAAATTTTTGATGATTAAAAAAATAAAATTTAGTTTTAAAAAAAATCAGTTTTGAGGAGACTGTCAAATTCTTATACATTTCAAGAAAGTTTTTATAGAGATTGAAGAGCTTTTGGTAACTCATTCATTTATCACTATTTAGAACCCTGTTACAGTATTCTAGTTATAACAATATAATGATTTGTTCTTACTTGAATTAGCTAACTCCGGGGCAATTATACTTTTGTAAAAATTAATAGATGTCTAATAAATAAGCTAAAATGGACAAAAGTACAAAATAATTACAACTCCCAACTCTGAATTATTTAGAACATATGGTTATTTTTATCTATATCCTAAACCTACCGTTCCATATTCCTTCTTTTAGCTCTACGAAGAGCCACAATACCTTCTTTTGCAAGGATATCTAAGGAAAATGGATCAATGCCCTGTAATCAAGTAGAGAAATTACAAATAGGATTTAAGTATTCTCCATTACCAAATTATAAGCATTTAAATATATTTATATTTTTAAATTAAATTCTCACCTTCTGATTAAGAACAATAAATCCTTTCTTTCCATCATTACAGACTTCTCTTTTCAGGTTTATTATTTTGTTCACTCTATCTTCAATAAATTGTCTTTCAGCTTTTACTAATTTCTCTCTCTCTTCTGCAGTCTTGTAGAAGAAACCAGAGTTCACCTCTCTAAAAGAACACAGAGAATCGTGAATATATACATAAGTAGCAAAGAAGCAGATACAACAGAAATGGGAAGAAAAAAAAGACTTTCAGAAAGAAAGAAAAATCTAAGTTTTCATTACATTATAAAGAGAAAAATAATTCCTTACGTTTTTTCATATTCTAGTGATACATTGCAAGTGAGAATAAAAGCATCTTCAACTCTTTTCTTCATATCAGGATGACGAGCTCCATGGTCTAAAACTAGCCCTCTGATCAACCTGGTAAAATAATTCAGTTCCTTTCTTTAATACTCTAGGAGATAACATACTTTTTTTAATACTCTAGAAGATAACATCATCTAGTAGATGATGATGATGATGATCTCTCACATTTATATAACAATTCAGAGTTACCAAAGATTTTACATGTTATTTGATTCTCAACCTGATTAAGAGGAAGGTTTGTATGCATATTATTATTTCCATTTGTCACATGAAGAAACTAAGGTTCAGATAGGGTTTTGTATTGAAATTGACCACAGAGATGATCTCATCTGACCATTCATATAAAAGATGAAAATATTTAGCCTAGCATTCCAACATTACAAGAGTGCAACTACAATGGGCTGGACATGTTGTTAGAACACCAGAAGTACACTTGCCACAAAAACTATTTTATGGAGAACTCACACAGGGCAAGTACTCACAAGGCATCAGAAGAAGCGAGACTGAGACACTGAAGGTCTCCACTGAAAAACTTTGGAATTGAGTGTACAGTTTGGGAAACACTGGCACAGGACCACCCAGCATGACCTGCCCTCATCAGTGAGGGGGCTGCGCTCTCTGAGAAAGGGAGAATTGAAGCAGCTCAAAGGAAATGTGGCGATCATAAGTTTAGAGAACCCACCTCAGGTGGTCACATGAACTATTTGTGTCCAACTTGTGGTAGTGCAATCTGAGCTCATATTGGTCTGATCAACACTGTAATTTGTCTCAAACACAGTAATGTTATTTTGGTCTTCTTCAATAAAGAAGGACAAGAACCACCCATCCAACCAGCTACACCCTTTAAAGAGTCACTCCAACTTTAAATCAAACATAAACCTGGAAATTTCTAAAGAGAATCTTCTTCAATACACAAAATGATATTACTTCACTTTAAAATCTGTGACTTGCCAATGTCTGCACTCCCTCCACTGATTCACACTGTAACCTTTCCATGAATTAGTACATCTCTGAAAACTGCTGGAACTAAAAACCCCATGAGGACAACCCATGATGAACTGTACTAGTCTTACAAACACTGCTCCTCAAGTGGCAGACAATCCATCACTAGGCCCATTCTCTAGATTTTTTCCAATTTGTAAAAGCCTAACAGTGTAATTCTCTAGGTGTTGGCATAGTCTTCACAAACTCATGGTCAACTCCACACCATAATATGATATTCAATTAGAATCTAAGTTGCATGTGATTACATTAACTACTAGAATAGCACCATGGAATTATTTTTTAAGTTATATGGCTCAATCTGAAAAAAAAAATCAATAACATGATATTTTTTCTTAATATCTGCTCAAAATAATTAGAAAATTTCTAAATTATTGATATTTTTAATTTTAATTGATCCTTTTAATCACCTCTATAAACAGTTTGGTTTTTAGTAGACTAGCAAAACATATTTCTAACATTCAGTGTAAAATATAAAATTAACTGAAGCCAAGTTGAGGGTATTTGTCTAAATCTAATATTGGCCATATTTTATCAACATTTTATTTGACTTACGTTGTGTCAGTTTCTGACTTATGCTTCATCTCCATTATCTCTACCATGAAAAGGTCAATAGGAAAACCTGGTCTTCTAATGGCCAAAAGAGATTCTACCACAGCCTATAATAATAGAAATGAATGCAATGATGAAATAATTTGAACTCTAAAATCACAATCCATTGCCCCAAATATTCCCTTACTTCCCCTTCAAGTTACACAAGATTAGATATGAAAATAAAAATTCTGAACCCCATATATATATCTATGTTAGCCTAAACAAACAGAGGATTGGTTACATGCCTAAAATTAATCTGTAGCCCAAAACACAAAGACAAATTCAACAATTAGAGTTGCTCTCACTGCAGCTAAAAAGACCTTACAAACAACAGAGAGGATTACCCAGAGGTAGGGATATAGAATCATACAATCTTTTAGAATTGGAAACGGTATCTTCAGTTAAAGGTCAGAAACTGAAAATATGTGATATTAAATGAATTGTCCAAGATCCTACATCTAATTAAGAGCAGATCCAGAAGATCTAACTCCTAGTCCAGGGTTTAATTTATTAGAGTGCATTAACTCTCCCAGAAATAATTCAAAATTTTGATTTGAAGATAGTTTACTTATAGGAATAGTTTTAAACCCTAACTGACATAAAATAATTTATAATGTAATAAATCATATGAGATAATATAAAAAATATTTTCAATAATTGACAAAGAATATTTTTAAAGGATAGTTGAGTAGGAAAAATTTGCCAGGCCCCCTTTAACACTAATCTAAGTTGCTTGAGCAGCCTATATGTGTATTTCAGTTGACTTGGCAAATATAATACCACAGAGGAAAGCAAGGCATTGGACTGCCATAGTCTGATAATGCTATGACTTTAATATCACACAATTCCTTTTGTTGTGACCCTATAATTATTAAGAAACGTGATCTTAATTTGTAACATTCCAAGATCATAGGATTTAGAACCCAAAAGAATTTTGGAGATCATGAAGTCCAACTGTTCCATTTAACAGATAAGAAACACCCAAATTCAATAAACAAAAACAAAAGAAAAGAAATCTCATTACCTTTCCCACTCATTCCCCAAACTTACTCCTCTTCCAAATTTCCCTATTTCTGTCAAGGGTCCTTCCAACCTTCCAATCTCACAATCATTTCTGACTCCTCATTTTCACTCACTTCACAACTCTATCAGTTACCCAATCTTAGGGTTTCTATTTTCAAAATATCTTACATCTTTCTCCTTGCCTCTATATAACAGCAACCAGTCCATTTCAAATTCTCATTCTCCTGGACTATTGCAACAGCTTCCTAATTGTCTCTCAGAATCAGGGTTCTACCCTTTCCAATCCATCCTCCATAATTTTCCATAAGCATAACTGTGATGTTGTCAATTCCCTTATTCAATAAAATCCAATGGTCCCTCCCTACTGGCCTTAGAATCAAATGTAAAATCCTCTGTTGGTGTTTAAATACTGACCCCAGTGTAACTTTCTAGCTTATCATATATAACTCTTATTCACTCTACAAATCCAATCAAACTAGCTCTCTTATGGTTCTTTATGATCTTCCATCTTTCAACTTGGGACCTTTGCACTGGCTGTCACCCATAACTGGAATGTACTCCTTCCTTATCTCCTCCTCTTAAAATTCCTTGTTTCCTTCAAAATGCCAATCAAGCTTACCCTACTATATAAAGACTTTCTGGGTCCTCCCAGCTGCTGCTGCCTTCCTGGTCTCGATATTGCCTTATGTTTATTTGTTATGTATTTTATATAATCATATATACAAATGTTTTTTCTCCCAGGAGAATGTAAGCTCCTTGAGGGCAGGGTATATTATATCTTTGCCTCTGTATTAGTAGAGCCTGGGAGAGGTAATGTGGACTCCAATAGGGGTTACAGGGCCAGGAAGACCCACTTCTGATAAAAACTATATACATACTTATCCACAAACAAAACAAATACAAAAACAAAAGACAGAAGAATCTCAGAAATACTTATAAAAGAATACAGGAAAAATTGCATTTATTTGTTTTGTCAAACGTACTGGTTGCATGATTCTGGAAAAACTCCATAAGCTCTTCATTCAAGAAAAGTGCCAATTAGCTTTGCATCACCTTGGAGTTCTTTATAATACCAGTGAAATCAACAGTCTAGGGCGGCTAGGTGGCACAGTGGATAGAACACCAGCCCTGGAGTCAGGTGTACCTGAGTTCAAATCCAGCCTCAGACAAAATTACCTAGCTCTGTGGCCTTGGACAAGCCACTTAACCCTAATTGCCTTATTACCAGGGGTCAAGTAGAGGGCTAAGGACATTGTAAGTATTTAAAAAATATTTGTGGTAACTGATCTCCAACTCTAAATTCAATAATCTGTCCATTACATCAAATAGACCATCCTATGAGGAAAGAGCTGCTGAGAAACCCACCTTAGGTGAATATTCTAGTTCTTATTTATCAGCATAAAATTAATAAACTGAAATCCTGATTTGTAAATCATCTTATGTGTTCAGTTAGGAAAAACTGGATAGACCTTGGGGTCCAACAAATCTGGGAAAAAACCCAAGTTTCTAACAGTTCACTTGGGATAACTCCACAAAGGAACAACCCTTACAAACAGGTTTGAAACCATCAAGAAGTCCTCACATGTCAACACATCCAACAAAAATTTTGTTTTTAATTAAGAACATTCACAACTACATCAATAGCCATAAAATACTCTATCTGGGTCCACAAACATATGGAGTACCTTAAACACAGTTTCCTTGGCTAACACAGTGGGTGGCAGCGCTTTAGTATATAAGGTGATTTTTCCTCCCTCCTAACCATGAAATTTTCTTTTCTAATTACAGTGGCCCAACCTTCTGCTGTTTCTTCTTTCATCATTGCTCAATCTGTTTCCCCACTCCATCCATCCCTTCATTCTCCGTTTTTACCCAAGTTGACTCAATAATTAACCCCCAAAACTAGTTCCGGTGCAGGAGAGCTGTGGACACCATCCCTGGGCTCCTCTGGTCTGAGGAACTCTGAGTCCACACCTCCATTACAGCTGAGGCCTCTTCCCAGAACAAACATTTGCTGACTAATTCTGCCTCAGACCCAGGTGTGTGAGCAGAATTAGCCCAGCTGACAAAGGAGAGAGGAATGACCTCAGGCTAGAGTAAAGCCCACAATTGATTGAAGGCAAAAGAATTCAATAGCTCCAACTCCTCCCTTCAAGCAAAGGGAGAAGGTCTCAATCAAGGTCCCAGACACTCCAGAAAAAGCAACCAACACCTCCTACTGGCCAGCCAGAGAAATTGCATTCAGTGAGTAAAGCCTTTAGCGATCCCAAGCCCCTGTGAACCAGCCCCTCCCCAACTCAAGGTATTAGCAAAATGAAGAAGGGTCAGCAGAAAGGTGGATCTATAGAAAAATTCTTGGAAGGGAAAGACCCTAACTGAGAAAGACCTGGAACCTCTGAGGAGAATACAATCTGGTCTTCAGCACAGAAAGACTTCCTTGAAGAAATAAGGAAGGAACTTAAAAATCAACTGGAAAATTTGGGAGAGACAATTAATACTTTGCAACAAGAAAACAAATCCTTAGAAAATGCAACTGGACAAATACAAAAGGAGAATAAATCTCTCAGATCCTCAATTGGACAATTACAAAATGAGAATAAATCTCTCACATCATCAATTGGACAAATACAAAATGAGAATAATTCTCCCAGATCCTCAACTGGGCAAATGCAAAAAGAAAATAATTCTCTCAAAACTTCAATTGGGGGCCACTAGGTGGTGCAGTGGATAAAGCACCGACCCTGGAGTCAGGAGTACCCGGGTTCAAATCCTGTCTCAGACACTTACTAATTACCTAGCTGTGTGGCCTTGCCTTACAAAAAAATAAATAAATAAATAAAAATTAAAAAAACTTCAATTGGTCAAAGGAAGAGCTCTTTCAAAAGTAGAATTGACCAATTGGAAAAGGTTGCAAAAGGTTAATGAAGAAAACTCCTCCCTAAAAAAAAAGAATGGAGTCTGCAGAAACTAATGACTCCATGAGACAGCAAGAGCCAGTTAAACAAAATCAAAAAATAGAAAAAATAAAAGAAAATGTAAAATACCTCATCAACAAAACCAGACCTTGAGAATAGATTGAGGAGGGGCAACCTGAGAATTATAGGAATTCCTGAAAACATTGAAGAGAAAAAAAAGCCTGGAATTAATATTACAGGATCTAGTGATGGAAAACTGCCCTGATACAATGGAACCGGAGGGCAAAGTAGTTATTGAAAGAATACATCAAGGGCAGCTAGGTGACAGTGGATAAAGCACCAGCCCTGGAGTCAGGAGTACCTGGGTTCAAATCCGGTCTCAGACACTTAATAATTACCTAGCTGTGTGGCCTTAGGCAAACCACTTAACCCCATTTGCCTTGAAAAAACCTTAAAAAAAAAAAAGAATACATTGATCCCCTCCAGAAAAAGATCCTAAAATGAAAACACCAAGGAATGTTGTGGCCAAATTCCAGAACTATCACATAAAAGAGAACATCCTACAAGCAGCCAGAAAGAAACAACTTAAATATCAAGGAGCCACAGTAAGGATCACGCAGGATCTAGCTGTATCAATATTAAGGGATGGAAGGGCCTGGAACTAGATATTTCAAAGAGCAAGGAAGCTTGAAATGCAGCCAAGAATCTACTATCCCGCAAAGCTGAGCCTTCTCTTCCAGGGAAAGAGATGGACATTTAACTAAATGGAAGATTTCCAAAATTCCTGATGAAAAGACCAGAACTAAATAGAAAATTTAGACATCAAACAGGAGGTTCAAGAGACACATGAAAAGGTTAAAAAGGGGGGGGGGGCAGTAAAAGGAAAAAAACTGTTATCCAGTAAGTTGAAACTGGCTATATCCCAGCATGGGGGAAAAGATTCTCATAAATCTTGAGAATTGTAACTCTAACAGAGAGAATATACCTAGCCAGAAATGATGGACATTCCTGATCTATCCATGAGACTGCTACCTAATGGGATGTAACTGGCTTTAACCCCACTTGGGAGACTCTAATAACTCTCAAGAATTTTAACCCTAATAGATAGAATATACTTAACTAGAAGTGACAGATAACTCAGAATTTTCTATGACTCAGATAGAATGATCTAAAAAAGATACTACCTCCTTAAAAAGGGGGACAGGAAAGAGATGGGAGGAGGGAGGGGACTGAATGGAGTAAATCTCATTACACTAAGAGGTATAGAATACCTATGGTAATAGAGGGAAAGAAGGGAGCAGATGAGAAACACCTGAATCTTCTCATCAGACTTCGCTTAAAGTCAACCTACACATACTCAGTTAACTTATAAAACATCTAACCTTTCAAGTATTAAAAGGGGGAAAGGGGACGGGGGATGGAGAAAGGGAAGGGGAGTGGGGGAAAAAAAGGGGAACAAACAAAAGGAAGGGAAGGGAAAAGCGAAAAAGGGAAAGGGGAAAGAAAGGAGAGGGGGTGATATAGGAGGGTAAACACACCGAAGGGGGTGGTATTCAGAAACAAAATACTGGTGAATATGGATAAGGGGGGGGAAAGGAGGAAAAATACAAACAGAGGGAAGATAACATAGAGGGCAATAAAGAATCAGTAATCATAACTTTGAATGTGAATAGGATGAACTCTCCCTTAAAACATAGGCAAATAGCAGAGTGGATTAAAAAACAGAATCCTACAATATGATGCTTACAAGAAAACTCATTTGAAGCAGAGAGATACATATAGAGTAAAGGTAAAAGGCTGGAGCAAAATATATTTTGCTTCAGCTGAAGTAAAAAAAAGCAGGGGTAGCAATCCTTATCTCAGACAAAGCAGCAGCAAAAATAGATAGCGTTAAAAGAGATAAGGAAGGAAACTTTATTCTAAAAGGCAATATGCACACACACACACACACACACACACAAACAAAAAAACACCCAGTGGGATAGCATTCAAATTCTTAGAGGAGAAGCTGAAAGAACTGCAGGAAGACATAGGCCCCAAAACTCTACTAGTGGGAGACCTCAACCTCCCACTCTCAGATCTAGATAATTCGAATCATACAATAAACAAGAAAGAAGTTAAGGAGGTAAATAGATTATTAGAAAAATTAGATATGGTAGACTTATGGAAGAAACTGAATGGGGATAGAAAGGAATATACCTTTTTCTCTGTAGTACATGGAACTTATACAAAAATTGACCATGTACTAGGACATAAAAACCTAATGATCAACTGCAGAAAGGAAGAAATAGTGAATACATCTTTCTCAGATCACAATGCAATAAAAGTTATATGCAATACAGGGCCAAGGAGATATAAACCCAGAACAAATTGGAAACTGAATAACCTCATTTTAAAAAATGAGTGGACCAAAAAACAAATTATAGAAAGAATTAACCATTTTATCCTAGATAATGATAATAATGAAACAACATACCAAAACCTATGGGATTCATTCAAAGAGACTCTCAGGGGATATATTATAGCTTTAAATGCTTACATGAATAAATTGGAGAAAGAGGAAATCAATGAACTAAATATGCAACTAAAAAAATTAGAGAAAGAAAAAATCAAAACTCCCCAATTAAATACCAAATTAGAAATTCTAGAAATTAAAGGAGAAATTAATAAAATTGAAAGCAAAAAAACTATTGCATTAATAAATAAAACCAAAAGTTGGTATTATGAAAAAACCAATAAAATTGATAAACCTCTGGTCAATTTGATTAAATGAAGGAAAGAAGAAAATCAAATTGCTAGTATCAAATGAAAAAGGTGAACTCACCACCAATGAGGAGGAAATTAAAGTAATAATTTGAAATTACTTTGCCCAACTCTCTGCCAAAAAAATTGATAATCTAAGTGAAATGGATGAATATTTACAAAAATATAAGTTGCCCAGGTTAAATGAAGAGGAGATTAAATACCTAAACAACCCTATCTCAGAAAAAGAAATTCAACAAGCCATCACTGAACTCCCTAAGAAAAAGCACCAGGGCCTGATGGATTCACAAGCAAATTCTACCAAACATTTAAGGAACAATTAGTTCCAATTCTATATAAATTCTTTGGTAAAATAGGGAAAGGTGGAAGTCTGCCTAACTCTTTCTATTAAACCAATATGGTGCTGTTACCTAAACCAGGAAGAGTTAAAACAGAGAATGAAAATTATAGACCTATCTCTCTGATGAATATAGATGCAGAAATCTTAAATAAAATCTTAGTAAAATGATTACAACAAGTTATCACTAGGATAATGCATTATAATCAAGTAGGATTTATTCCAGGAATGCAGGGTTGGTTCAATATTAGCAAAATGTTAGTATACTCAATTATATTAACAACAAACCTATCAGAAAGTATATGATCATATCAATAGATGCTGAAAAAGCTTTTGACAAAATACAGCACTGATTCCTACTAAAAATACTCGAAGTGTAGGAATGGACTGTTCCTTAGAATAATTAGAAGTATCAATCTGAAACCATCAACAAGCATTATATTCAATGGAGAGAGGCTAGAAGCATTCCCAATAAGATCAGGGGTGAAACAAGGATGCCCATTATCACCACTACTACTCAATATTGTATTAGAAATGTTAGCTTCAGCAATTAGAGAAGAAAAAGAAATTGAAGGAATTAGAATTGGGAAGGAAGAGACAAAACTCTCACTCTTTTCAGATGACATGATGGTCTACCTACAGAATCCCAAGAAATCATCCAAAAAACTACTGGAAACAATTAGCAATTTTAGCAAAGTTGCAGGTTATAAAATAAACCCTCATAAATCCTCAACTTTTCTATATATGTCTAGCAAGATACAGCAGGAAGAGCAAGAAAGAGAAATGCCATTCAAAGTAACCTCAGACAATATAAAATACTTGGGAGTCTATTTGCCAAGACAGACTCAGAATCTTTTTTTTTTAGGTTTTGGTAAGGCAAATGGGGTTAAGTGGCTTGCCCAAGGCAATACAGCTAGGTAATTATTAAGTGTCTGAGAGCGCATTTGAACCCAGGTACTCCTGACTCCAGGGCCGGTGCTTTATCCACTGCGCCACCTAGCGGCCCGCAGACTCAGAATCTTTTTGAAAACAATTATAAAACACTTCTCACACAAATTAAATCAGATTTAAATAACAGGACAAACATCAACTGCTCATGGATAGGTAGAGCTAATATAATAAAAATGACAATTCTACCAAAACTAAACTATCTGTTTAGTGCCCTACCAATCAAAATTCCAAAAAATTACTTTAATGAATTAGAAAAAATTGTAAGTAAATTCATATGGAGAAATAAAAAGTCAAGAATTGCCAGGAGCTTAATGAAAAAAAAAAGTACCAAAGAAGGGGGCTTAGACTCACCTGATCTAAAATTATATTATAAAGCATCAGTCATCAAAACTGTTTGGTATTGGCTAAGAAATAGAGTGGTGGACCAGTGGAATAGAATAGGTGTAAAAGCAGGAGATGATTATAGTAAGCTGCTGTTTGATAAACCCAAAGAGTCCAGCTATTGGGATAAAAACTGCTGGGATAATTGGAAGTTAGTATGGAATAAACTTAAAACCAACACCTCACACCCTTTACCAAGATAAGATCCAAATGGTTACAGGACTTAGACATAAAAAAAAATACTATAAGCAAATTAGAAGATCAAGGACTAGTTTACCTGTCAGATCTATGGAAAGGGGAGCAGTTTATGACTAAGGAAGAGCTGGAGAACATCACCAAAAACCAATTAGATGATTTCTATTACATTAAATTAAAAAGCTTTTGCACAGATAAAACCAATGTAACCAAGATCAAAAGAAATGTAGTAAATTGGGAAACAATCTTTACAACTAACGATTCCGAAAAAGGACTCATTTCTAAAATATATAGAGAACTGAGTCATATTTTTAAAACAAAAAGCCATTCCCCAATTAACAAATGGTCAAAGGATATGCAAAGGCAAATAGCCATATGAAAAATTTCCCTAAATCATTAATTATTAGAGAAATGCAAATTAAAGTTTCTCTGAGGTACCACCTCACACCTCTCAGATTGGCCAATATGACCAGAAAGGATAATGATCATTGTTGGAAGGACTGTGGGAAATCTGGGACACTATTACACTGTTGGTGGAGCTGTGAACTCATCCAACCTTTCTGGAGAGCTATTTGGAACTACACCCAAAGGGCAACAAAAATGTGCATACCCTTTGACCCAGAAATACCACTACTGGGTCTATATCCTAAAGAGATGATGAAAAAGGGTAAAAACATCACTTGTACAAAAATATTTATAGCAGCCCTGTTTGTGGTGGCAAAGAATTGGAAATCAAGTAAATGTCCTTCAATTGGGGAGTGGCTTAGCAAACTGTGGTATATGTATGTCATGGAACACTATTGTTCTATTAGAAACCAGAAGGGAATGGGAATTCAGGGAAGCCTGGAAGGATTTGCATGAACTGATGCTGAGTGAGATGAGCAGAACCAGAAAAACACTGTATACCCTAACAGCAACATGGGAGTGATGATCAACCTTGAAGGACTCGCTCATTCCATCAGTGCAACAATTGGGAACAATTTGGGGCTATCTGCAAAGGAGAGTTCCATCTGTACCCAGATAAGGAGCAAAGTTCAAGGACTATTCCCTTTAATTTAGAAAAAAACAGATATCTTATTGTCTGATTTTGTTACGTCTTAGACTTCCTTCTTTAAGGATATGATTTCTCTCTCATCACACCCAATTTGGATCAAGGTACAACACGGAAACAAAAGACTTACAGATTGCTTTCCATGGGGGGGGTTGGGGGAGGGAAGTAAGATTGGGGGGGAAATTGTAAAACTCAAATAACATCTTTAATAAAAATAAATTTAAAAATAATAAAAAATTATTGGAATACCTGAAAGTCATGATCAGGAAAAGAGTCTTGATCTCATTTTTAAAGAATTCTTACAGGAAAATTGCCCTGATATCCTAGAAGCAGAGGGCAAAATAAAAATTGAGAGAATCCACCAATGTCCCCCCAGAAAGAGATCCAAAAAAAAAAAAACCAACCCCCAGAAATATTATAGCCAAGTTACAGAACTCCCAAGTCAAAAAGAAAATACTGCAAGTAATCGGAAGGACACAATTCAAATATTGTGGAGCTGCAGTCAGGATCACAAAAGACTTAGCAGCAACTACATTAAGGGTTTGTAGGTCTTGGAATATAATATTTCAGAAGGCAAGAGCTTGGAATGCAACCGAGAATCAACTACCCAGCAAAACTGAACATCCTCTTCCAGGGGAAAAGATGGACTTTCAATGAAACAGGGGAATTTCAAATGTTCCTGTTAAAAAGATCAGAACTGAACAGAAAGTTTGACCTTCAAATACAGGACTCAGATGAAGCACAGAAAATGGTAAAATATGAGGTACTTAATGATGATGAACTGCATGTATTCCTGCATAGAAAAATGATACTGATAATACTCATATGAACCTTCTCATTTAATAGAGCAGGTAGGGGATTTTATAGATGAAGCACAAGAGAGAGCTGAATTTGAAGATGTAATATATTGTAAAAATGGGGGCAGCTAGGTGGTGTAGTGGATAAAGCACTGGCCTTGGAGTCAGGAGTACCTGGGTTCAAATCTGGCCTCAGACACTTCATAATGACCTAGCTGTGTGGCCTTGGGCAAGCCACTTAACCCCGTTTGCCTTACCAAAAAAAAAATATATATATATTGTAAAAATGGAGTCAATGGCTAAAAGGGAAATGTACTGGGAGTAAGAAAAAGGAGAGGTGGAATAGGCTAAGATATTTCATATAAAAGATTTTTTTTTGCAATGATATGTAAGGGGGGAAGGTGAGGGGGAATGACAAAACCTTCACTGTCATCTGAAACAGCTCAGAGAGGAAACAGCATACACACCCAATAGGGTACAGACATCTAGAGTAAAAAGGAGAGAAGGGGGGGAGGGGGAGGGGGGGTGTGGGTGATAGAGGAGAGGGTAGATCATAGGAGAGAATAGTCAGATATAACACATTTTCTCTTTTTACTTTTTGCAAGGCTCTGGGATTGGGTAGCCTATCCGGGACCACGGGGCCAGGTGGTTGCTGGGTCTCTGGGGTGGTATGTTGGCTTGGGGCCTCTTGGCCCCAGGGCTAGTGCTCTGGCTGCTGCGCCACTCAGCTACCCTACAACACATTTTAGAAGAGGGACCAAGTGAAAGGAGAGAGAAAATAGAAGGTAGTGGGGAGGAAAGGATGGAGGAAATTACAATCACCAACTATGCAAAAATATGGAAGTAACTTTTGTGATGGATTTATGATAAAGAATGTGACCCACCCAAGGCAGAGCTGATGGTATCAGAACACAGACTGAAACATATTTTTTCTCTTTCTTTTACTTGATTTCTCACAAGGTTCTCTATTTTTGTGGGGAGGGGTATTATGTTTATTCTTTTTTTTCTTTTTTCTTGTTTTTTTAGATTTTGCAAGGCAAATGGGGTTAAGTGGCTTGCCCAAGGCCACACAGCTAGGTAATTATTAAGTGTCTGAGACCGGATTTGAACCCAGGTACTCCTGACTCCAATGTTTATTCTTAAACAAGAATATTTTAGTAATATATAAATAAAGTCATATTAACCAAAAAAAAAAAAAAAAAAGAAAGAAACCAAGAGGAATGGGAATTCAGGGAAACATGGAAGGATTTGCTCGAACTGATGTTGAGTGAGATGAGCAGAACTAGAAAAACATTGATTGTATACCCTAACAGCAACAGAGGGGTGATCATCATCCTTGATGGACTTGTTCATTCCATCAGTGCAACAACCAGGGACAATTTTGGGCTATCTGCGATGGAGAATACCATCTGTATCCAGAGAAAGAAGTGTGGAGTTTCAACAAAGACCAAAGACTATTACCTTCAATTTAGGGGGAAAAAAACTGTTATCTTATTATATAATTTTGCTATCTCTTATACTTTATTTTTATTCCTTAAGGATATGATTTCTCTCTCATCACATTCAACTTAGATCAATGCATACCATGGAAACAATGCAAAGACTAACAGACTGCCTTCTGTGGGGAGTGGGGGAAGGGAAGCAAGAATAGGGGTAAATTTGTAAAACTCAAAATAAATAAAATCTTTCATTGAAAAAAACTCAATATGCCAGCAAACTTGGAAAACTCTGGTCACTAGATCGAAAAAGATCAGACTACATCCCAATCCTGAAGAAGGGAAATGCCAAAAAAAAATGTTCAAATTACCAAACTAGCCTCCTTTCACATGCCAATAAGATTATGCTTAAGATTCTGCAAGCTAGGCTTTCAGCAATATGTGAACTGAGAAGTGCTCGGGGGACCTGTCCCAAGCTGGCGCCTGGATACATACTTCCCCAGTCCCGTCCCTCTTATAGCCCCGAGCTCCTCCCTTGTTCCTCCCTTATGGGCAGAGCCGTTAAGGGGGTGGAGGGTCCCAGGGCCCATGTGGGTGGGTTCGCACCCCCAGGTGTCTCCTAGCCCATAAGTGGCCAAGGTCCAGAGCTGGGTCCCTGACAAGAAGGACCAGAAAAGCAGGTCAGTTTTCAAAAAGACAGAGGAACTAGAGACCAAAATGTCAACATTTGCTGAAATATAGAGAAAGCAAGGGAGTTTCAGAAAAAACCTGTGCTTTATTGACTACACTTAAAAAGTCTTTGATTGTGTGGCTCACAACAAAATATGGCAAGTCTCAAAGAGAGTACCAGATGATCTTTTTGTCTCCTGAGGAACCTGTATGTAGATCAAGAAGTAACAGAACCAAATATGGAACAAGTGACTTATTTAAGATTCAAGAAAGAGTACAAAAACACTTTATATTGTCACCTTATTTAACTAATATGCAGAATGCATCATGCAAAATGCCAGGTCAAATGAATCAAAAACTTTAAGAAATATCTGGGAGAAATAATGGAAGAAATATCAACAATCTGAGATACACAAATAATGCCATTCTGATGGTAGACAGTGATGAAGAATTAAGAAGTTTCTTGGTTAGGGTAAAAGAAGAGAGTTTCCAAAAACTGACTTGAAGTTTAACATAAATAATAACAACAGCAACATAATAGTAAGACCATATCAATTAGTCCCGTCACTTCTTGGTAAATAGAGGGGAAAAAAATGGAAAGTGTCAGATTTTAAATTCCTGAACTCAAAGATCATTACAGTGACTACAGTCATGAAATTAAAAGATATTTGCTCCTTGGAAGTATAACTATAACAAAGTTAGACAACATACTGAAAAACAGAGATATTACATAGTTGATGTCAAAGTTATGATTTTTCCAGTAACAATATGTAACTATTAGAGCTATACTCTAAAGAAAGCTGAACACCACACAAATGACACTTTCAAATTTGTGGTGCTGAAGACTTCTGAGAATCCCTTGGACAGCAAGGAGATCAACTCACTCAACAATTAAATAAATTTGTGCTATTCCCTGAAAGATCAAATACAAAAGCTAAGTTTAAATAGTTTTGTACTTATAATGAGAATATAGGACTCACTGGAAAAGATCTTAATATTGGGAAGAAGGGAAAAGGGGATGGCAGAGGATGAGATATTAGATAGTGGCACAGATGAAATGAATATGAACTTGGACAGACTTTGGGAGACAGTAGAAAATTGAAAGGCCTGATATACTATGGTCCATGGGGTCGCAAAGAGTTGAACATGCCTGAATAACTAACAACCACAATAACAACAGCAACAAATATTCTTGAATGTTTTGAATAAGTTTCATATAAGATTCTTGACATTCTTTTGTATGCTTACTTAGTTATTTGTCCTTATCAATAGTTATTAAGTTTATAACAAACATAATTTGAAAGGTAACGAGAAAATGTTAATGTTTCAAGTAAAAAGTTTAACACATACCTCTGTTAATACATCAGCCAACTCAGCATGAACTTTAGTAAGGAGAGATGTTCTAGCCACATCTAGAAGGATTTCTCGGTTCATCTCTTTTTCTATTTTAATGTCCTCTAGAACTTCAAGTGCCTTTACTTTTGCTGCTTCAAAGCCTTCAGTTATTATCCTTGGATGTAGACCCTATTACAATCATATTGCCATAAAATTACCATTATTAAAGTCATCCAAATGGATGTAACCATTTTATATAAGAAACTATGTTTTATAATGTATAATACATATATGTATTTTAAATACACACACACACACATATATATATATATTCTTTGTCATAAACAATAATGATGCATATTTTCTTAGTAATTAAAGGTTTGGGGGCGTTTTTTGGTCCAGATCTGAGTTTTCATTGGTAAAGGAATTTCTGGTACAAAAATTCCCACCCCTTGTAGAGGCCAATAACTTTTCTGTCACTTAAAGCCTTAGAAAATTACCTGGGGTGCTGAGAGGGTAAATGATCACCCCTAGGTCACACAGCTAATACATGTCAAGAGGCAAAACTGGAACAAGACAGACCTCTATTTTACTTCACCAGGCTATCTTCAAATAAAATAGTTAAGTAATTCCTGATTACTCTAAAACCAATGACAGCACTAATGTTTGCTATGTGAAAATGTGAATTTACACACATTTTATAGAGAAAGAAAAAGAGACTCCTTTTAATGAAAAGGAAAAGTACAAATACTGCGCAGACAAAGAATTTAATCCAAAGAAACTATAAATCACACTTAGGGGTCAATGAAGCAATATTACCAGGATTTTTTCCAGTGGCAAAAATTCTGCAATTAGCATCATTTGAAAGAATACCATATTGGTACAGATATAGGTCATTTTTTTCTCAAATTTTGACTTAAACAAACACTGAGTATAGCCTAGAAATCATGGTTCTTAATAAGTAATAAAGACTAGGAGAGCAATAATGATAAATAAAACATTTCATTTAAATTAAAAGGAAAAACACTTTACAGCAAATAAATCTTTTATATGGTAATTTTATATAAACCAAACATGGTAATTATTTTTCATTATATACCTTACTAAATGGTGTCATGAGGGAAATCTGAAGTTGAAGCAGCCTATATTGAGATCAAAATAATGTTTTCCAAATGTTCCTGGAACTGAGCAACATCAGTACGATCTGTGCAGCAAAAGAGAATCCTTGCCCAAGCTTTCCATATGATTTGTTTGCTACTATTTTTCCCTGTCCATCCATTAAGATCCACCTTTAAAAACTCTTCCTCTCTATTCTCCTTTAATGTTTGCCTGTGGCTGCAAAAATTCAATCTGAGTACCTTTTAGGGATAATATCTGAAACTACCATAAGATGAGATATGCTGTTATTCTATAGGAGAATTTTATGTCTTTAAATGAGTGTCACATTTCTCACTTTCCGCATCCAGAGTCTGGTATCTTTCCCACACTACAAGTAAGGAGAAAAGAAGTCTACAGAAGGTTAATGGTCCTGAATTTTAGGTAAAAATAAAACTGTGATAGCAAATTTTGGCAAGAGTTATCTATTTCTTCCTCTAAAGAGTTGTCTTTTTTTCCCCAAAGAGTACCCAGAGAGCTTTGCTTCCAGGGCAGTTATTTACATCTCATTTGTGTTTCTACAACTATATTTTTGGTTGATACCACCCTTCTCATGAGATACATATACACAGATGTCAGTATTACTTTCTTTGTAGGCGGTCTGTTTTTCTGAGGTCCCCGGAAAAGAAATTCTAGCAAAAAGGCCTAGATTGGTCTTCTTTCCTTCGTTTTAAGTACACCCTGGAGTTCCCTTGACTCCAAATTGCCCTGAGGCAAAGTGTGAATTCTAAACTACACACAGGTGCAAATAATTATTTTTAAAATCCAACAGTTTCTGAAGTTCCCTTTTTAGGGAGAAGGGTTTTGTTTTGTTTTGTTTTTTGTTTTTTTTTTTTTACCTTACTGTTGTCAGAGGGCTCAGTGTGCTACCAAGATACAAATTTCTGAACCATTTTTCTTCATGCTGACTGGAATCCCAGAGGAGGTGTCACTTTTAATATAGAATACATTTTCCAGTTTCTGCTATACTCATTCCTTAATTCAACAAATATTTAATGATCACCTATATCTACATAGCATGGTACTAGCATACTATGGAGTATATAAAAAGGATAACAGGAGTGGGCAGCAGCTAACAGGCCCAGCAAACAAAGAGATTATTGATTTTAGAATAATTTAGCAAGCAGTTTCTGTGTCTGCTGATTGTAGTCTTGTGTTTCTGTCTAATGATTGACAGAACAGTACTAATTCTTGATGCTAAAACCTGGACAAATTAACTTGAGTTTACACACAAAAGAAAATGATGAGGATGGTTTAAATAGTAGCAAGTCTAGTAACTTTAAAGGATGAAAAGTTTATAGCAGCAAACATAGCCAAACAGGAAAAAAAAACCTATTACTTTTTGCAGATAATATGATGGTTCATCTAGACAGCTATAAATAGTCAACTAAAAAAGTAATTTAAACAATTAATAAATTCAGCAAAGCTTCAGAATATAAAATAAATCCCCACAATTTATTAGGTTTTTTTCCTGTATATTGCTAGGTGGAAGTAAAAGAAACAGAAATTCCATTTCAAATGGCTACAGAATGTAGCCATCTGCAACAAGTCCAAGCTCTCCCCAGGGTGGAATCTGCTAAGAGTGTCCTCCACGCCACTTTGGGGAGCACATCTGTCCATGCCTTTGCACTATATACATGCACAAGGCTGGACAACGCTGACTCTACCCTGCTGAGGAAGGCCTCTACAACTGGGCCACAAGCTTTGCAAGCAAGTAGAAAAGACCTGAGAACTCACAACATGCCAGGAAGGGAAAGCTAAGTAGTCCAGTGAATAGTGTTAAGACCTGCAATCTGGTAAATCAGAGCTCAAATTCAATCACTAATATTTACTATTTCTCTAACACGTTAGGTCACCTAGCCTATGTTTGCCTCAGTTTCCTCATCTGAAAAAAATGGGCATAATATACTGATGACTAAATGAGAAAATAATTCTCGTTCTGCAAACCCTATGCTATATAAATGCTATATAAATTCTAGCTATTATTATGTTTAATAATAAAATACTTAGGAATCTATCAACCAGACACAGGGGAACTATAGGAAAGAAACTACAAAATTCTCCATACAATAATAAAAACAGACCTAAATAATTAGAGAAATGTTAATTGCTCAAACGTAGACCAATGCCAATCTAATAAAAATGGCAATTCCTCCTAAAGTAATTTACTTATTAAGTACAATACTATGTTCTCCAAGGAGACCAAAGTCAAAAATTAAAGACTTGATATGTGCCAAAATATTCTTTGTAGTACTTCTTTAGTAAGAGCAAACTAGAAATAAAGTGTAGGTCCATCAACTGGATAATGGCTAAGGAAATTATGGCATATGAATTAATAGAATTATTATTATGCCTTAAGAAACAATAAATATGAAGAATTCTGAGAAATATGAGAAGACTGGCAAGAACTGGTACAGATCAAAGCAGAGACAGAACAATATACAATGACAGAGCAACATACAATGACAGAGCAACATAAATGAAAACAACAAAAAGCAGTTGAACTCAGATCAGACTCATCATGACTAATATTGTGTACAATGGACACAAGATGAAGCAAACCTACCCTCCACTAAGTAGGAGACTAAGGTGGCATGAATCATAAGATCTATGCCAACTGAGGTTGCCTATTTTTCTTAGTCACAAAAGATTAATTTTGTAAGTAATCTCTTGAATCAAGAAGCATAATAGCAGATGAATTGGTATAAAAAACAAAGTCATAAAAAAACTTTTTTAAAGTTCCTTGGAGGTCTGAAGGGGCCTAGCACAGACATGACATTAGAATTATGCTGACCACGAATGCCTATTGTATTGAAAAGAGGCCTATGTTTTGTCCTGTTGACAAGAGCAATGGTTGTGGTTTTCCTTCTCTTGTACTGATCAGGAGCCAAGATTATGTGAACAGAGGAGGAGGGATGACTGCAGAAGTTGGGAATGGAGTTATCCATCTGGACAAGGAGTTCAGAAAAAGTATAGTTGAGTTATCACAAAGGATGAGTGGCAGTAGTCACACAGTCCTCTCTCTCAAAAGCCAAGTAGGTATACCATGATGCCTAAATTTGAACCAAAAAAACTGGATCATTTCTAGGTATTACTAGTGGCCCAGCATAGCCCAGGATGTATATTGGTTTATCAGGGAGAGATGCCAAAGGACCAAGAAATCCTGGAGGAGGCAACAACAGAAATTACTACAGTCATTTTCCTTATCATTCTAACCTGCTCCCAAACGGCAATGGATTTAATCACAATTTCAGAGCACACACACTACCTGCTCCCTTAACAGGTTAGGCCATCTCAATCTCTGAGCAATCATGATGGCTTCAGAGCTGGCAGATAAGCTAGAGGTGTTGCAAAGGAAACTAAATTTAGGGTTATAGAAGTTTGACTCAATACTCTGTCACCTTTGTGACTAAAGTCACTTACTGTCGAATTCTGGAGGAAGTCTCAAAAGAAGCTAAGTGAACAATGACTCTGTTCCTATCACCAGGGCTATGCAGGCATCATGGGGCAACAAAGACTCCAAGCCCTCCCTGTTGACTTAAACTTTCCATCTGCAACAAGTCCAAGCTCTCCCCAGGGTGGAATCTGCTAAGAGTGTCCTCCATGCCACTTTAGGAAGCACATCTGTCCATGCTTTTGCACCATGTACATGCACAAGGCTGGACAACTGTTGACTCTACCCTGCTGAGAAAGGCCTCTACAACTGGGCCACACGCTTTGCAAGCAAGTAGAAAAGACTTGAGAACCCACAACATGCCAGGAAAACAAAGGATGGTAAAGTGTAAAGTGTCCTTTCTTCAAACTGAGAAATCTCATTGAAAACCAACACATTTACAATACATGTTCAGAAGTTTCTGTCCTAGGCCCATCAAAGTCTTAGACACCCATTATTTAGGCTGCTTCATGGATAAAGAATGTGAGTCTGCTGACACAGGAGATGAAGCTTCATTGTCTTTCATGTTTCATACAAGAATTCAATGTATCCCAGGGGCATTCCCATGAAAACACATAACAAGATTGATTTGTGCTCTTTAAGGAGGGAATGAAGGAATACAAGGTGCAAGGCAATTGTAGAATGACAAAAGGTAATAGTGTGGTACCATCTTGTATACTTGAGGGATATGGATCAGAACTTATGTGGAAGGGAATTCAGGTCATCTGTGATCTCAGCCTGATGATATTTCCACCAAAGGGACTCAGAAAGACCAATTCAGGGAATTGGCTTGGGAAATAGAAGGAAATAACACATAAAAGAAAAAGGACACTATCAAGGAAAAACAGTACTATTGAAGGCATTGGTTATTCAAAGTTGATTAGCATAGGACATGACTTTCAACAATTCTATTCTAGAGGCTGCTAGGTGATTCAGTGGATAGAGAACTAGGCCTAGAGTCAGGAGGACCCTAGCTGTGTGGCCTTTAGGCAATTAACCCCATCAGCTTGCAAAAAAAAAAGAAGAAAAAACAATTCCACTCTAAGGATGAGAGTGGCTTGAGGTATATGTAGTCAAAGAATCATTACAGGGAGGCATCACTATTCTCCCTAGCAAGAGTATGGTTTTGAAAAAAGCCTGGATCATGAAACAGGGTGAAGAAGTCAGTTCCCTCTCACATGTATAAAGTCTCAATTGCTGATCAAGTCCTCAGGGGGGAACAGTTCTATCCTTGTCCTCTGTGAAAGATGAGAAGCAAGGACTATCACTGTTTTGGTCTGTCTAGAACTAAAAGGAGAAGTTTACTGGGGGACCAGAGAATTCATTTGGGAACTCACTTGTGACATAAAACATTTCCACTTTACTGCATGTGAGACTCTCCAACAAAGTGAGGCAGTCCCATCTCCAAGGCAACACTTGGATATCAATCAGGAGGCCCAGGCCTTAGAGCCTGGGATACATTTCCAGTCCCTGAAGGGAGAGTCTGGTGATATTTAACACATCCCCCAACCATCATTCAGTTAGAGTAACTCATATGTGGTCACATGATGTCAACAAAAGAAATTTTGACACTATATATCTGGCATTGATGACATCATCTAGACAGGAAAATAAAGAACCAAGAGATAACAGCTAATTTTCATTTCTTCTTCCATTTGCAGATTGGGACTAAGGAAGAGAAAGTAAGATACAAGAAAGTGTGTCACTTGTTCTGTTGATAGTGTTAAAGAATGATATTTGATTTTCCAGATCTACAAGATACAACAAACGCCTGACTGGTGATGTTATACATGCCATAATGATTGAAAAGAATATATTTGACTGCAAGTTTGTCGATATGACCAAGACAATTTTAAACTAAAAACTATCACGAAAGAATTTTCCGGATAAAACTGTAAATCTGTATATTATAGAGATCATAGATGACATAGGGAAAAAACCCCAGCAGACAAGACACCTAATTCACAAGAGAAATAACATTATAAAATACAGACACCAAGGAAGAATGGGGGGGGGGGGGGGTAATATGAATTTATAAAAATTTTAGAAAGGATGAAATCTAGAATGAAATGAAATAAAATTTGCAAAAAAAATGCTAAGGACAGCACAAGACTTTTTAATAAAATTTTTTTCCAGAAGTATTTATTTCCTCTTTCTTTCCATTCTCCTCCTTTCCTGCCCTATACCTCCCCCCAAAAGGAAGACAAAAACAAAACACTCATAACAAATAACTGTAGTCAAGCAAAAGGGATTCCTATAATGGCTGTCCAAAAAGTATGTGTCACTGTGCAAATTTAATCTATTACAGTTTTGTCAGGAAAGTAGCCTTTTTCATCATCAGTCCAAAGAACTTTTTAGGTTTTTATTTAGGATAAGAAGAATAAGGAAAGGCTAGATCTTGTGCATGAGAAGTATAGTGTCAGGGGGTGGCTAGGTGGCGCAGTGGATAAAGCACTGGCCCTGAAGTCAGGAGTACCTGGGTTCAAATTCAGTCTCAGACACTTAATAATTACCTAGCCGTGTGGCCTTGGGCAAGCCACTTAACCCCATTTGCCTTGCAAAAACCTAAAAAAGTAAAAAGAAGAGAGAGAGAGAGAAGTATAGTGTCATATTAGCAAACATAAAAAGAGTATAACTCCTCCTCTTCCTATTTTACCTTCTCTGTCAAAGAAAATTATCTTTAGTCTGTAAAGACTGAAATTAAAATAGTTAAAAGGAAATTGAAGCCCAAAGAACAAGTAAGAGAATAGCAAGTTGCTCTAAATGAGTTCAAGTGTCCTGACCCAAAGGTTATTACTGAATAATTGTCAGTGAATTCTGAGAAATTAAGAGCAACAGAGAAGCGTAGAAGGACTGGAAGCCAAACAAATAATCGAATGTAAGCTCCTTTTTCAAAATGGCAAATTACAGAAACTACAAAAATCTCAATCAATCAAACCAAATCAATTATAGAACAAATTACTAATGACTGGTGGTGTAAGCCCCTAGATCAGTACTGATCACTAAAAACAAGAATGATTTCCCTAGGAAAAAATCATGCCTAAATTTATTCCCTTTGTTGACAGGCTTATAAGACTGGTGCAACAGGGAGATAAATACAGTATATATCCATAGTTCATCAAGGCATCTGACAAAGTTTCTCATGACATTCTGTGCAAGAAGATGAAGAGCCGTGGGCTGGATGACCTTACAATATAGTTAGGAAAACAAGATATACCTTCATTTAAAATTAAATAGCAGGGTGGCTAGGTGATGCAGTGGATACAGCACTGGCCCTGGAGTCAGGAGTAAATGAGTTCAAATCCGGCCTCAGACACTTAATAATTACCTAGCTGTGTGGCCTTGAGCAAGCCACTTAACCCCATTGCATTGCAAAAAACCTAAAAAAAAAAATTTAAAAATGAAGTTAAATAGCAAAACAAGACCACAATATGAAAGATGTCACAAGACAGTTAAGATATCAAGATAGACAATAAAAACTTACAGAAGCCACAAAGGAAGTATGATGTATGATATAGAGAAATGTGACTTGAGCTAGGTTTTGAGGGATCAGTAAGATGTGAATGGTGGAAAGAAAGGACACAGTGGCTCTGAGGAAGAGCCTGGGGGTGGGGGGGAAGGTATAGAAATGGGCACTAAAGTGCAAGAAGGTTAAAAAATAACCAAAGACACATTGCAACTCTTTGTTACAAAACTCTTTCAGTAAAAGGGTACTGAATTTCTGGCACTATTTTTTCTTTTATTTACTTCCTATTGAGTCAATAAATATACATGGAGATACAATTACTTATGAATTAGTCTTACTAATTAGTCTTACAGAAGTAAATCAAACCTCAGAAAACACCGAATTCTACTACAATAAGGGTTATCTTTTCAACTGAATTCATTTGACTCGACATACAATATTTTCCTTTCAGAATAAAATAAAATTATGCAACACTGATACCTCAGAAATGTAGAGATCTGCCTGTTTCAGGAGTTCTCCAATTATTAGAACATTTGAAGTAGTACCATCGCCAGTGATGTCATCTTGAGCTGTTGCTACTTTTGCTATCAAAGAAGCAGTTGGGTGCTGAATTTGCTATAAAGGAGACAACAGGTTTCTTTAAAATGAAATAAGTTGGATGTAATGAACAGGTTAATGGAAGTATCAATGCTATATTCCACCAACAAACACAAGGATGAAATTAAACTTCATTTCACAAATTTACAAACTCTTCCTGTCTAGTCTCTATTAGGTGAGCAGAACTATTTTGAAACAGGCAAAACAGAAAAAGTTAATTGGCTAGTACACCATCTCCTAGTTCAAGACTGCAGATAATGTACAATAAAACAATTGCTTTGGCATGTATTATATTGACATGACACTTCCAAGATAAGATTAAATTCTTCCATCTCAAAGATGAATACATTTACTAAAATTGCAATGGGTGACTGATTGTCCCCTGATCACATAGAATAAGACATAGTGTGCTTTTAAAATGACTTCAACTTAAAGGTATTCCTCAAGTCATTTTTCAGGATACATATAAAATTTTAAAAACTGCTGACAAGGGGAACTTAATCTAACTTATCTTAACAGTACTACTGTATTAAACTATCTTATTAGCATTACCCTTTTTCTTAATTAATGCCTACTTATAAATATTATGAGGAAAGCAAGCATAGATAGCTCACCATTTCATGGAGCAGAACATTGCCGTCTTTGGTAAGTTTAATGTCTCCTGCACCAGAAACAAGCCTGTTCAAAGAATAATATATAATTAACAAATGCATATGTTAAAAAGAATGTTTGCCACTCCTCTGTCATTTGTCACCCACCAACCCAATTTAAACTCAAAGAGCTGGATCTTCTACAATCTACATAGACAGATATAGAAACCTCCAAGTTTCACAAAGACATATATGGAAACTTCCAAATGTTTCACAAAAACATGTATGAAAAATTCAAGAGCATATCATTAGCTTTTATTCAAAACCAAAGTAGGTTTATAGGATCATAGATTGAGAGCTAGCTGGGAGCTATCAGGCTCTCATTTTCCAGATGTAGAACCGACTAAGAGATTAAGTGTGTAAAGTATGAGTGGCTAAGTGGCACAGTGGATAGAGCACTGGCCCTGGAGTCAAGAGGACCTGAGTTCAAATCCAACCTCAGACACTTAATTATTACCTAGCTGTGTGGCCTTGGGCAAGCCACTTAACCCCATTGCCTTTCAAAAAACCCTAAAAAAAAAAGTGTAAAGCAGTGTTTGAACCCACTCCTCCTGACTCCAAATCCTGTTTAACAAAGTCCTGTTACTCTGTAGTCCAGAAAAAATAATCTTCCTCTTAGGAGAGCTACTAGAGCCCTCTCATTCAAAAATGGAGGTTCTATGGATTTAAAGGGTAATGGAAGGTCTAGAGTGATTAAATCAAACAGACTCATCTAAGAACTTACCAAGGTTTCCATTATCTCACCACTCTTAATATTTCTTTCCTTCCCCAGTGAACCTCTCCTTTTCTGCCTCTGTTGCCCTCCAAAATGTATACTAGAAACAACACTGGGGGGGGGCAGCTAGGTGGCGCAGTAGATAAAGCACCAGCCCGGGGTCAGGAGTACCTGGGTTCAAATCTGGTCTCAGACACTTAATAATTACCTAGCTGTGTGGCCTTGGGCAAGCCACTTAACCCCACTGCCTTGCAAAAACCTTAAAAAAAAAAAAAAGGAAAGAAACAAACAACACTGGATTTGGAATCAGAGGGCTAAGGTCAAAAGTCCTTTCCTCTGTTACTTGAGATCTTGGACAAGCAACCTCCAAAGGGATTAGTTTACATATCTGTAAAATGAAAGGAATAGACCCAAAGACCTCTTAAGGTCTCTTTCAGCATGACCCTCCCCTTCTCCTGTTTCTTCCAGATCCTAATTTATCCAGACATTCAGATCCTTTGTCACTGGACAAAAAGAGCTACCAAAAAGCAAATCCTGAGCTCATCTAAAGATTTACTTAGTCCATTCAGCAGTAATTTATGATGATTTATATAATGACAACAATATTGCACAAACAACTCTGACTTGGGAATTCTGATCAAATTTCAAAAACAAAAATAAAAAATTCTGAACAAAAATCAACTATAATTTTGAGGAATCATGATGAACCCACCTTCAAATAAGGAGATGTGTGAAGATTGACATTTTTGGACATCATTAATGTAAGGAATTTTGATGACTATACCTGTTTGTGACAGATTTTTTTCCTTTCATGCTTAATCATGAGGTGGGGACCAGGGAAAATTCAAATATGAAAATAAAATTGAATTAAAAATTTTAAATTGCTTATGATAGTTTTCATTTACTAGCCCTCAGAATCCTTTCACCCCTACACTCCCACCGAAAATGTAGGAATACCGTCTCTGACCTTTCTATCCTCCACCAGTTTAGAAGAAAACTTTAGTCAAGGGCTTTCTCCTGGGCTGATTTCTGGCTAGGTTTGTTGTTCCTGTCCCAGTCAAAGTAAGAGTATACCATTAGCCATTATTCAAAACCAAAGTAGATTTATAGGATCACAGATTTAGACCTAACTGGGAGCTTCGAGGCCATGGAATAGCCAGCAGGCTTTCATTTTCCAGATGTGGAACCAAGACACTAAGAGTGTAAGGCAATGTTTGAATCTACTCCTTTTCACTCCAAATCCTGTTCTTGATCCACTACCTGCTGTGTCTTGTCTATAATATTCAATTCTTTCATTTTACAGATAAAGAAACTGAGGCCCTAAGTGACTTAATGGGATGAGGAAGGGAGCACTGGACCTACAGACTGATTAAATCACTTTCCAATTGCATCTCCAGTTGAACAGAAGCTTTCCCTTCCCAACTTTCTGCATTTGAAACATTAGAGGCCATAGAAGGATGGCTCCTCAGGTTCCTTCCAGTTTTAAATTGACAATCCTAGACATAGTAAGGGGCAAGATTCCACACAAGGCCATGACTTCAAATCTAGAGTCCTTTCCACTCTTAACAAGTTCCCTAGTTTTATTGTTAAAGGTTTATGTTCCCCATGATCTGTGGCTAATCTAGACAAATCTCTGACTTTAAATTGTGGAAAAGATGCTGACCTTGTATGGGAAGAGAAAGTTTCCTTATTCAGAAAGTTTTTATTTCAATGAAATTACAAGTCCACTCCCTATCTCTTTATGTTCTCTATCCTTAAACACTTTTGAATGGTAGAATGATGGAACAGTGGACTAAGAATCTGGAAAAATCTAAGTTCAAATCCAGCCTGACACTTAATAGCTGTAGTTAGCCAGGCAAGTTATTTAACATCTGTCTCAATCTCATCTGTAAAAATGCTGTAACAGCATCTTCCTCCCCGGGGTGAGATGAGTACAAATGAGATATTTGTAAAGCACTCTGCAAATCCTACTATATGATAATAAATGCTTATCCTATCCTTATTTTTAATTCAGTTTAAATCCAGTAAGCTATCACCTGGTGTGACCTTAGACAAGTCACTTAACCTGAGCTCATTTCCTCACTGGTAAAATGAGGTGTCAGAAGTAAATGATCTGTGAGGTTCCTCCCAGTTCTAGCTCTATGCTCTCATAATCCAAAATTGCTTTCCATTTTTCTGATCATCTTAAATTTAGTCTTCTCAGCCCTGGGTCAGGTGGAAGTTCCCTTGCCGGTCATTTGGGGAATAGGGCTCACAGAACCCTGAATGGGGCAGGCAATGCAAAACCTGGCCACCAGACAGAAAATGGGAGTTGGGGAAGGTTTTACTTCTTTCAGTCAAATAGAGTCAAGCTAGGGAGGGGTGCAGTGAACAGAACATTGAAATGGAAGTCTGGAAGCCCTGGGTTCAAATTCTTCCTCAGATACAAACTGTGTCACCCTAGGTAAGTTATTTAACCCATTGCCTTCTTTTGTTGTCAGGTCATTTCTCAGTGTCTCCAACTCTTCATAAACCCATTTGAGATAATCTTGGCAAAAATCTAGAGTGGTTTGTCATTTCCTTTTCCAGCTCATTTGACAGATGAGGAAACTGAGGCAAACAGGATTAGGTTGACTTTGTCCATGGGGACAAAACTACCATGAGGGAGGGAGGACAAATTTGAATTCACAAAAATGAGTCTTTCTGGATTCAAGCCCAGGGTTCTATTTACTTTGCTCTCTAGTCAGCCCCTAGCTTGGCTAATTTAGTTGTAAAATAGGTATAATACCACCACCTATTGTTGTAAGGCTCAAATAAGATATTTGTAATGAGTTGGACCCGTAGAAGGTGCTTTAAGAATCCTTATTCCTTTCCTTCCCCATAGGGCAAAGGATTTTGGAGGCTTTCTCGTGAGCCCCCTTGTTTCCAGATGAGGATAAACCCCATGCTCACGTTTGTCCTTCCTTCTCCAAGAAGGCCGTGGCATCAGGAATGCCGTGACAAGCGCATGAGCTGGATCTGAGCGGGGGGTCTGCGGCGGGACCCCAGCCTCACTCTCCCCTCCAGAGCCACCTGGGTCGGGATGCCCGGCCCCATTCCTGCCCCCGAGGCCTCTGCACGGCACCACCCGGCTGCCCCCCAGTTTCTCGGACTCAGAGCCCGCGCCCCCACTGCTGGGGGAGGGGCTGCTTGCGCGTGGCCACGCCCCCGTTCTAAACGGCCTCCGGCCCGCCCCTCCCCCTCGGCTCACATCTTCATGGTGCCCTTGGGCCCCAGGTTGGAGCGCAGCACGTCCTGCAGCCCCCGGGCCGCGCAGATGTTAACGGCCAGCGCGGCCTGGGCTCGCGCCACCTCGGCCCTGGGGTTGAGCGCCTTCACGGCCGCCATCCCCGCGCTCCTCTAGAGACCGAGGCCGGGGAGGCAGGAAGCGGCCAAGGGAGACCAGCGCCACCGAGCCCCTCCTGTCATTGGTCGGCCGCCGGCCAATCCGGGAGCGGCGTGCCGGAAGTGAAGCGCGCCGGCCGGAAGTGACGCGCGCCGGCCGGAAGTGACGCGGCGGATGTTGTGGAAGGAGAGCCGAGGGGCGGAAGCGCCGCCTCGGGCCGCCGAGATGGCGTCGTCCGGCAAGCGGACGGTGAAGCAGGACGAGCTGCGGCGCCTGATGAAGTCCGAGAAGCAGCGGCTGAGCGCCGGCCGGAAGCGGGTGGAGTCGCCCTTCGCCAAGTACAACCGCCTGGGGCAGCTGAGCTGCGCGCTGTGCGGCGTCCCCGTCAAGAGCGAGCTGCTGTGGCCGGCCCACGCCCTGGGCAAGCCGCACAAGGAGAAGGTGGCGCTGCTCAAGGGGCCCCGGGAGCCGGCGCCGGGCCCCGCGCCGCCGGGCCCCGCGCCGCCGCCCGACCTGAAGAGGGCGCGAGCCGACGGCCCCGCGCCGCCCGCCGTGGAGGAGCCCCCGCCGAAGGCCCCGGCGCGCACGCTGCTCCCCGACTACGAGGACGACGACGAGGACGACGAGCAGGAGCAGCAGGAGCAGCAGGCGGCGCCCCCCGGCCCGCCCCCCGGCCTGCCCCCCGACTTCTTCGACCACGACGCCCCGCCGGCGCCCGCCGTCTTCCACTCGGGCTCCATCCAGAAGGCCGAGGTGCAGGAGAAGGTGGTGGAGCGGCGGGAGAACTCGGCCGAGGCGCTGCCCGAGGGCTTCTTCGACGACCCCGAGGTGGACGCCCGCGTGCGCAAGGTGGACGCGCCCAAGGACCAGATGGACAAGGAGTGGGACGAGTTCCAGAAGGCCATGCGGCAGGTGAGCACCGTCTCGGAGGCCATCGTGGCCAAGGAGGACGAGAAGGGGCGGCTGGACCGGCAGATCGGGGAGCTGTACGAGCAGATCGAGTGCTACCGCCGCGTGGAGACGCTGCGCGACCGGCGCGAGGGCCTCCGGAGCCGCCGAGGGCCAGGCCGGGCGCCGCCCGAGCCCCCCGCCGAGGGCCAGCCCAGCCCGGCCGGCAGCGAGGACGAGGGCGAGCTGCAGGAGCTGCTGAGCCAGGACTGGAGGGTCAAGGGCGCGCTGCTCTGAGGGCCGCACAGGCCGGACTAGCCACCGCCCTCGGCGCAGCCCTGGGGGCCGAGGTGCCATCGCGTGACCCGCTCTGCCAAGGCTGGCGTGGGCCCTTTAATGCTAAGACTCAGCTCTCCGTGGTGACGCCACATTCTCCTCAGCCGGGACTCCACCACCATAAACGTTTGCAGGGTGACCAGAAGGCGGACGTGGTCCATATGGGCAGCAACACCAAACACTTGAAGTCTAAAGAATTAAGTTTGTTTGAGTCGGAAGACGGAACTGGCCTGTTTTTAAGCAGTGGACACTTATACTAGGAGAACTAGAAGCGAATAAAGAGGATGGGGCCTGGCAAGGAATAAAATATTTTTTTTCAATGGCATGAGGCTGTTGTTGCTCTTTGACCAAATATATTCCCTCTGTAATAAGTTGGGATTTTACAATGTTTAAATGAATGTGCTTGGATTGTGGAAGGGTTTCCACCCACCCTCCAACCCCATATGTGAAAGCTCTCCATCTCTGTAACCAAGCAGGTAATTTCTGGATGAGAAGCTCTGGGCTTATAAATAGGTATAGCTAAGGACAGGTAAAGAAAATCGCCCTTGGTGACTCCTCTCTCAAGCCGACACCAACCCCTTCATTCCAGATCTCCCTCTCCCTTTAAGGTGATTCCAAACCAGTGGATAATAAGCCGACACCAACCCCTTCATTCCAGATCTCCCTCTCCCTTTAAGGTGATTCCAAACCAGTGGATAAGGTCACTGAAAATCTGAGGCCCGAGAAAGAGTTGGAAGCAGATGGAGAAGCTGACCAAATATTGCCCCCCTAACCGTCTTAGCCAGAAACTTAGCTCCCCACCTTCACAGAGCTTAATGAAACAGGGAAAGGAAAAGGAAGGATGGAGCCCTGGACAATGCCCAGGCAATGGGAAGGGAAAAGAAGGTCAGGAGGCAACAGACACTAACATTTATTGAGCACCTGTGTCTTCCAGACACTGCTGCTATTAGAGATACAAAGAATGAAACAATTCTTATTCTTAGCTTACATTCTAATAGGGATCCAAGTGTGTGATGCACATACATAAAGACACTTGTATGTGGCAGAAGATAAATACATAAATGCAAAGTTGTTGTCTTTCATTCTCAAAGAAGACCGTGACATCAGGGAGGTGATGCCACAACATGTAGGTGAGTTGGATTTGAGCTAAGTCACCAACCTCACTTTCTCCTCCAGAGCCAGCTGGGTCCAGTGCCTAGCTATGCGTCAGGACGACTGGAGATATCTCTGAATGCAAGGCAGTCGGGGTAAGTATCAAAGGTCTGAGGGCACATTTGAACTCGGGTCCTCTTGATATCCACTGTTCCACCTAGCTTCCCTAAGTGCAAAGTAACTAAGGAAGGGCTACTAGCATTTGGGAGTGAGAAATAGTTTGGAAAAGATTTCATATAAAAGGTGCTTCTTGAGTGTATCTGAAAAGAAGACAGCTTCTATGAGGTAGAAAGAAGTTTTCAGTAGTTTAGGCATCTGAGACAGACATTGCAAAGTCATTGAGGGGGGCCAGCTAAGTAGTACAATGCTACAGCCCTGGAGTCAGGAGGATCTGAGTTGAAATCCGGCCTCAAGACACTTGACACTTAGTAGCTGTGTGACCCTGGGCTAGTCATTTAACCCTGACTGCCTCACATCTCCAGTCATCCTGATAAATACCTGACCACTGGATCCAGATGGCTCCAAGGAGAAAGTGAGACTGGTGACCTAGCACAGCACCCCCTTACTCACATCCAATTCATGTGCTTGTCATGACATCACCTCCTGATGTCATAGTCTTCTAACAGAAGGACAAACATCTCTACTGCTTCACTTGATGAGGTTATTAGCTCCCAAGAATATAATTACCATCCCTGCTGATGATTCTCCTTTGCCTCAATCTCTGCTGACCTCCCATCTCATCTCAGCCACCTTTTAAACATCTTTAACCAGATGACGTGTGCTAAACAAAAATTATCTTTTCCCCCAAATTCTTTACCCTGAGCATCTCTCCTACTTTCCCTATGACTGTCGAGGGAAATATCTTCCCAGTCCCTCAGGCTCACAACCTGAACATCATCCTAGATTCTTCACCATCTCTATTTCTCACTGTCTCTCTCTGACTCCATCTATCCTACCACTTCATATCTGGACTATGGTAATAACCTACTGTTAGTCTGCTGGCCTCAAACCTCTTCCTTTTCACATCAAAGTGATTTTCCTAAAGTTCAAATCTAAATACATCACCCCTTTTTAAAAAACTCCAGTGGATTCCTCTCACCTCAGAGAACAAATACAAAATCTGTTTGGCTCTCTCCCAGTCCTGAAATGCATTCCCTCATTTCCATTCATTGATTTCCTCTAAGTCCCAACTAAAATCCCAACCACAGGAATCTTTTCCCAACATTTAATAATTCCTTCCCTTTTGATATTTTCCTATTTGTCATGTATATAATTTGTTTATATATCTTTTCTTGTCTCTCCAATTAGATTGTAAGAATCTTGAGGGCAAGGACTGTTTTGTTTTTGCCACTTTTGTTAATCCCAGTCCTTGGGGCCAGGCCTGAAACATCATAGATGCTGAATGTGTATTATTTAATTGACAAGGTAACACTGGAACCCAAGGAAATCCCGAGATATAGAGAGAAGAGACCTTATGACAACCCTCTGAGGAACACCAGCAATTTGCAGGCATGACAAATGAAGAATCCACAAAGGAGGCTAAGAAGGAGCAGTAGGACAGATAAGTGGAGGAGATTCAAGAGACCAATGACAAAAACTTGAGTATTCAGCATTCAGAAGAAAGTGATCAACAGAAGTTGTAAAGGTATAGAAAGATGAGTACTGAGAAAGTCATGAGATTTTGCAATTAAGAGATCATTGGTAAAATTGGAAAGGTAAATTCTGTTTAGGATGAGGTCAGAAGCCAAATCTTAGAGGGTTTGGAAGTGAAAGGAGAGGAAATGGTTCTTGAGTCCAATTTCTGAAATTTAACTGGCAAGGAGGAAAAGGAAATGGATAATAGAAAGGACAGATCAAGTGAGAGGTTTTGTTTTTAGGAATTAGGAGACATAGATACAGGAAGCAGAGAATAAGCCAGGGGACAAACTGGAAATGACAGTCTGTGGAAAAAGAAGGAAGGGAATGGGATCAAAGGTATATGTAAAGAGATTTGCTTTGGCCTGAAGTGACCCCTTCTGAAATTAGTCAAAGGAGAGCTAGTACGTGAAACTGAAGTATAGGAGATGAAGAGGGAAGAAAGGAATTTTTTCAATAAAATTATGAATAAGTCAACCTGCCAAGATTGGAAAAAGAAGGTACCTGAGGAGCAAGAAAAAGGTTTTAAATAGCTGCTAAGGAAATGCTATAACATTGAATAGAGGAAGAATAGAATGCTTTCCTACCAAGAGAGCCCAGTTGAATGTATGTAACTCATTGACAGCATATCCAGTCAGCACAGTGATTTTCTCCAGCTCTGTTCAGTCCTGAATGAATGGGAGAGGAGGAAGCAGATGGCATGAGTAGCCAAGACATGTTTGGCAAAGTAAGATATGCAGTAGGACAAGGATTCGGGTTCAGCTTCATTGGTTGGTTGGTTGGTATCTTTTGTTCTTGAAGGAAAATGACATCACTAGGTCAGGGTCAAGGATTACTGTTTCCAACTATGGTTGATCAAACCAATACGAGGTCTGAAGGCGCTACTCCAGGTTGGACACAAATGGTCCACATGAACATCTGGAGTGGAGGTGTCTATAAATTAGGGTGCTCATGTCTGTTCAATGCCATCCTCCATTCTGCTTTGCTCATGGAGCACAGCACCCTCTACCATGAGGGCAAGTTATGCTGGGCAATCCCATGCCAGTGTTTCCCCGAGTGCACAGAGAGATCTTGAGAGTGTCTTCTGCCCTTCATGTGAGCACTTGTGTGAGTTCTCCACAAAATAGTCTCTTGGGCAAACATTCCGTGTTACTCTAACATGGCCAGCCCATCAGTGTTGCTCTCTCTGCAGTAGAGTGAATGCTTGACAGTTTAGCTCGAGAAAGGACCTCAGCCTGGTTACCCTATCTTGCCAGTTGAGCTTCAGAATCTTCCTAAGACAAGTCAAATGGAAGTGATTCTTGGCTTGGCTCTGGTAGATTGTCCAAGATTCACAGGTAAATACAAGGTCAGCACAGCAGTTCTGCAGACCTTCAGTTAGGTAGTCAGTATAATACTCTTCTATCCCACACTTTCCTTCAGAGCCTCCCAAACACTGAGCCAACTCTGACAATGTGTATGTCAGCCTGTACACCCCTGGAAAGTAGACTGCCAAGGGAAGTGAACTTATCCACAGTATTCAAAACTTCTTCATTTGCTGTAACCAGTGGCTCCACATGTCCATGGTTGGCTATTGGCTGGTGGAGAACCTCTGTTTTCTTGGTATTTAGTTGTCAGACCAAAATTCACACATCAGCAACTAAGAAATGATCCATACTTTGATGCATCTCAGCTTCAGAGGCTACATTGAGTGTATCTTCTTGAGTATAAAAAAATCACAACCAACTTTCCTTCCATTTTCATCTTGGGTTGAAACTAGATGATAAGTAACAGAGCTTTTAGTTTGCACCCCCTTCTGAACTCTGGTCAAATTTAGACCTTTCTGTGCTAGATACGGGATCTCTTCTTGCCCTGATGCATACAGCCTCTCCTTGCCTTGGAGTGCTCAGTATGGTTCCTGGTCAGATCTGACCACCAGGGTCTGCAGACTTCTCTGGCTGCCTTCTAATGTGTACCTGTTGTGGAAAAATAACCCTGATTTTTTTCTTGGATTTTCCAATCAGGATTTGGCCTGGTGCATTTTCTAGATCTGTCTGGAGGAATTGTCAGTGGGGGAGGGGAGGGACTGGTTATACTTCTTCCAGTTCCTCTGCCACCTTGGCTCTTTGTTGTTGTTCACTTTTTCATCATATCTGACACTTCATGACCTCATTTGGGTTTTACTTTTTGAGGGGTATTAGAGTGGTTTTCCATTTCCTTCTCCAGTTCATTTTACAGTTTAGGAACTGAGGCAAACTGACTTTCCCAGGGTCACAAACTCAATGACTGAGGTCAGATTTGAACTCAAGATAAATCCTCCTGACTACAGGTTCAGTGCTCTCTCCACTCTCTGAGCACTATCTAGTGTTCTATACTAGCTGCCCCACCTTGGCTCTACCTTCTTCTTAAAACTGAATTGTGTGGCAATGCTATTTTACAAGCAATGCAATTTTCCACATTTAAGACAACTAAAACATTTTTGACAGTTCCTCAAGCTGAAAACTTTAGTTTTTGAAAAGCTAAAACTTTAGTAAAATTCATTTCAGGTTGACTTTTGCTTGGAGTGGGATTGCAATGAATTTCTTTGATGACCCTCACCCCTGAGTATTTGTTTATGGACTTGTTTATAATCACATTAGTAATTTTTTAAATTTAAAATTTTTCAATTGAATGTGAATTATTTTTTAACCTCACCACAAGGTGGAAATATCGGCAGATTCAGACAGGTTCCCCTTTAGTCTAGGACTCCTGCCAAGGAATTTCAGGGGCTAGAGCATTATACCAAGTCATTCTCCATAATGGGGTCTCTCTGCTCTGGACTCAGAAATGATGTTCAAACTGGGTTCAGTCCTTGGGAGCCTATTCTCTAATGAGAAAGTTTGGCTTCCTATTCTCAAATTTCAGGCTCATTTAGCTTATTTCTTTGCAAACTTCAGACTGGGCCAGGGACTGAAACTAAGAGCCAGCTCTAATTTCTCAACCACAGAACTGCTATTTGCCTCTGTACTTGCTCCCTGCTCAATACAAAACCTGGGGCCCACAACTGCTCCTTGCCCAAGATTGCCACCCTTAGAGGCACGTCCCCTCCTTAGTTACCCACTGTATCTGTGACAGGAACTGGGCAGTAAGTAACAGACTTGCTAGTGGCAGCCTTTGCTGGCATTCTGCACATCCCTTTCGGTTGACCTAGGTTGGACCCTGGTGCTTAGCCCCAGCCTCTTGCAGTCCCTGTGCTAGAATGTGACTCATGATTGTTCATGGCTAGACCTCAATCCCCAATATCTGCATTTCCCTGCCTGTCTCTGCTTACAAGGGTTGAAAAAAATTGTGATATTTTTCCCTTGAATTTACTAAGCAGGGCTCTATGTTATGTTTTCTAGATTTTTGTGAAGGGATTGTAAAAGGGAGCTCAGCTATACTTCCAACTACTCTACTTTCTTGGCTCACTTCCTGCCTTCATATATTAACTTCTTTGTTTTTTGTATTTGGAATATTTGTTGGTGTTCCCAAAGTTCAGAACAACAAAAACTAGAGAAGGTAATCTGTTCAAGATTGTGAGTAGGAAGTTAACAAGTGAATGATCAAACGAAGGTGAAAGCAGTGTATAAGAACTTCTATCCAGAAGTCTGACCATCATATCCTCTGTATCTTAAAGGGGTTAACAGGGACCTAGGAATGTTTTTCTAATTTATTTTTTTTATTTATTTAAGACAATGGGGTTAAGTGACTTGCCTAAGGTCACACAGCTAGGCAATTATTAAGTGTCTGAGGTTGGATTTGAACTCAGGTCCTAGAATATTGTTTTTAAGATGTCTTAGAGTCAGAAAAGCAGCAGCCAGTGGTGAGAGAGAAAATGAAGATAAAAAACAGGTGATTAATGGATCCAGGTCATAGAGTAAGTAATTAACAAATCATTATTGAATATCTGTGATTTTTCAAGGCACTATGCTAAGTTCTCTGAGACATATCAAGATTTAATAGAGGGGCGGAGCCAAGATGGCAGCGTGAAGGCAGCATTCCTGACAACTCTGAGCCCCCAAACCCCCCCAAAAAACAAACAAATGAGGGCTCTAGCCAAAATTTAGAGGGGCAGAACCCACAGAAAGACTGATACATTTTCCCAGTCCAAGATAACTTGGAACCTCCACAGGGAAGGTGTGCTTCACCAGGACCTGGGGTGGGAAAAAAAGCCACTGCACAGCCCAGCCCAGAGATCACCAGCAACAGCTTGAAGGGAAGAGAAGAGAACTCTGCTGCACCTGGGTGAGTGTGGAGTAAGAAGCACCAACCACAGAACCTGCAGCGAGAATCAGGAGAAAGCATCCTGCACCCCCAGAGAAGGGTAGGGAAGTCTGCAGAGATCTCTCTGCTCTCCCTGGGGCAGGATGCAGTTTAGGCTTCCTTACTAAGATAGCTGGATCCAGCCTTATAGCCCCAGGGCAGAGGGCAATGCTGTTGTCATCTACATATCAAAGCACAGGAAAGAGCCCTTAAGATCTTGGAGAAATAAAGGTCCCAGTGGGCTGTCCCCCTCCAAAAAAAAAAAACCCAAAGCCTTGGAAATGCTGTAAATTAGCCTTGGGCTGAGGAAATGAGTAAACAACAGAAAAAGAAGGATCTGACCATAGAGAATTACTTCAGTCCTATGGAAGGTCAAAACAGATACTCTGATGATGACAAAATCAGCTTCTGTATCCAAAACCTCCAAGACACACAGATGGGCACAGATGAGCTCAAAAAAGACTTTGAAAAGCAATTAAGGGAGGTGGAGGAAAAATTGGGAGGAGAAATGAGAGCAATGCAAAAAAATCATGAAAACCAAATCAAAAGCTTGGTGAAAGAAATACAAAAAAATACTGAAGAAAATAATATGTTAAAACCAGTTTAGGCCTAATGGAAAAAGCAAAACAAAATGCAAATGAGGAGAAGAATGCCTTAAAAAGAAGAATTGGCCAGCTGGAAAAGGAGATGAAAAAGCTCTCTGAAAAAAATAACTCCTTCAAAGGCAAAATGAAAGTAAAGGAAGCTGATGACTTTGCAAGAAATCAGGAAGAAATAAAACTCTTCCAAAAAAGCCAAAAATTAGAAGAAAATGTGAAATATCTCATTGGAAAAACAACTGACCTTGAAAACAGATCCAGAAGAAATAATTTGAAAATTATTGGACTATCTGAAAGCCACAACCAGGAAAAGAGCCTAAACTTTATTTTTCAAGAAATAATACAGCAAAATTGCCCTGAGATCCTAGAAGGTGAGGGTAAAATAGAAATTGAGAGAATTCACCGGTCACCCCCTGAAAGGGATCCCAAAAGAAAAACTTCCAAGGAATATTATAGTCAAATTCCAAAACTCCCAAATCAAAGAGAAAATTCTAAAAGCTGCCAGAAACAGACAACTCAACTACCGAGGCTCCATAGTCAGGATTACACAAGATCTGGCAGCATCTACATTAAGGGCTCATAGGGATTGGAATATGATATTCCAGAAGGCAAAAGATCTTGGTTTACAACCGAGAATCAATTACCCAGCAAAACTGAGCATCCTCTTTCAGGGGAAAAGATGGATTTTCAATGAAACAGGAAACTTTCAAACTTTCCTAATGAGATGACCAGAGCTGAACAAAAAGTTTGATCTACAAGTACAGGACTCTGGTGAACCACAGAGGGGGTGGAAGAGAGGGCTAACTATGAGGAACTTGATGATGCTGAACTGTTTGTATTCCTGCATGGGAAGAAGATATTGATAACTCATATGAACTTTCTCATTTATAAGAGCAGTTAGAAGGAGCATATATAGATAGGATATAGGAAGGAGTGGAATATAATGGTATGATGTGGTAAAGGGATGGAATCAATGGGCAATGGGGGAAAGTACTGGAAGGAAGGAAAAGGAGATGAAGAAGAAGCTGAGAGATTTCAAATAAGAGTAAAAAAAAGCTTTTTCAATGGAGGGGAGGGGGGAAGGCAAGGGGGAATGAGTGAGCCTTCATTCTCATCAGAAATGGCTCAGGGAGGAAATCTGTCTTGCCCTAGAGAAGGATGGGAAGAAAGGGACAGGATGAGGGGAAGGGGGGAATAGGTGACAGAAGAGAGGAAAAATCAAGGAAGAGGGTACTCAGATACAACACGCTTTTGGACAGGGCCAGGATGAAAGGAAAGAATAGAATAAATGAGAGTGGGGAGGAATAGAGTGGAGGTACAGCTAGTGATAGCAACTGTGGGGAAAATATAGAAGCAACTTCTCTGGTGGACTTATGATAAAGAAAGGAACTCACCCCAGAGAGAGAGAGACATTGGAATGTGAACACAGACTGAAGTACATTTTTTTTTCTCTCTATTCTTCAGGTTTCCCATCTTCTTGGGGGAAGGGGGTTTATGTTTATTCTTATGTTTATACTTATAACATTCAATTTACATCACTGTATGGCATGGAAACAATGTAGAGACTGTCAGACAGCCTGTGGGGAGGAGGAGGGGGAAAAATTGTAGAATTCAGAGACTTGAAAAAAAAATGATGGGTATAATTTACTATTGTATATAATTGGAAAACAAAATGTTTTAAAAAAAAGATTTAATAGGACAATCTTAGTGTCCTAACAATCGAGTTGGGGGAAAAAAAACATGGGAAATTAAACAATATAAGAGATGTCACAAAGGTAGAATATGATAATTATATGATTGATTATGATAATCACATAAATAATGTGTTAATTTCAAAAGAAAGAAATTCTCCCATTGGATTAAAGAAATGAGAAGACCAGGCTGGAGTAGTCAAGTAAAACTTAATGGAAATTGAATCTAAATTGGAGCTTAAAAAATTGATAAAATCTGGATAAGTGGGGAGGAGAGAGGGAATAATCAAGAAAAATTAAGAGATTAAACACACTCAAGAATAATAATTTGGTTGAAATTAATATAATTAGTCTGATTGAAAGATTTATGTCAGAAGATAGGGTGAGGGGGCAGGCAGCTAGGTGGAGCAGTGAATAGAGCACCAGCCCTGGAGTCAGGAGGACCTGAGTTCTGATCCACCCTCAGACACTTACTAATTACCTAGCTATGTTACCTTGGGCAAGTCACTTAACCCCATTGCCTTGAAAAAACCCTAAAAAAAAAATAGGGTGAGATCAACTGGGAAGGCAGGCAGGCAACAGATCATGGAAAAACTTTAATATCAAACTTACAAAGTTGTATTTTGACCTGCAAGCAAAGGGTAGGTGGGTCGTTTTGTTTTTGTATTGTACTTGTAGGTTGTTGTTTTCTTATGTTTTATGGAGTTGATGCAATAAGAACAACGTTTTTGAAAAATTGACCTCAGTGAGCAAAAGGCAGGAGAGTAATTTTTAATATGACAACAATATTACAAAGACAAACAACTGTGAACGTCTTTAAGAACACTTATCAATGCCATGATCAACCATGATTCCAGAGACCTAAAGAAAGGTGATAGACTCAAGCTATAGAATGAGACAGATATTTTGGGTCTTGATATATCTAATGCCTGTCTTAATTTCTTAAGAGAGGACTTATACAGAGTTTCAGGCTTTAGTTAGTCACCTCTGTCATAGAACAGCAATAACCTGTTGTCCCAACCTTTGGAAGAAGAGAATTTGTCTCTCTTTTACCACTGATTAGGTGGAATGATAATGACAAACTTGTTTTGCTTGATTATGCATATTTGTTAGAAAAGTTTGGCTTTTATTTTTCTTTTATTTTCAAATGAAGAGAGAGATGTGAAAAGGAAGTACTAATGAGGCTGCCGCTGAAGTATTTTAAATGTTCAGAAGATAAAAAGAACAAACAACTTTGAGAGTCACATTTTAAATTTATTATATATATTTAAAAGGAAAAATACTGAGCATAAGAGATTTGCAGTTTCATTTGCAATCCTTTTTCTGTCCTGCTTTGTATGTGAAAATATACATTTTATTTGGTAAGTTCAGAATAAAAATGTTTTTAATGATCTTACAGGACTAAACATAATGCATTAGAAAGGATAGAGACTGGAAGCTGGAAGACAAGATGCTATATATGCTCTTCACCCCTGTAACTATAAGATAAAATACATTCTATCAAAGGATATAGGAGATCTCCTTTAAAAAGGCTTATTAGGACATTTATAACAAACCAAAATACTGGTCCAAAGATCAGAAATTACATAAGGATGCAAAGGGAGAATACAGATGAGGAAAGAGGTTAGGGCACAGCCATACACTGAAGTCAAATGTTCTTAACCTGGATTCCACGATCTTGTTTTGTTTTTTTTTTAATTTTCTGATAAAAGTATTTTAGTATAATTGATTTTATAATCTATGGCTTTTATTTTATACATTTAAAAATATCATTCTGATAAAGGATCCATAGACTGTGCCAGACTGCCAAAGGATGAGCCCATGACACAAAAAAAGGTAAAGAACCTCAATTTAAGTCTTATAATATTATTCTACCTAATCAGAGCCAAAACTAATTCTCTTCTTCCATAGGATGGGACAAGAAGCTGTTGGCATTCTATGATAGAGGTGACTAGCTACGATCTGAAACCGTGTAAGTCCTCTCCTAAGAAATTAGATATTAGAGATGTCAAATCCCTTTTATTTCCTATTACAAAGCCTTGTGTCATATAGAGAGAAGGATATCAGTAGAAAGAATAGTACAGATGCATCTGTCTTGGATCCCACTTTGGGAGGGTCCCTACCACTTCTGCACCAGGCTTAGATGTTGAAGCCTAAGTCAGGTCTTTGGGAGAAACCAAGAAAGGAAAGAAAAAGAAAGGAGGGAAGAGAGGGAAGGAAGGAGGAAAGAAGGAAGGAAAAGAGGAAAGGAAGGGGAGGAAGACCCCCAAAACAAATTCTTCCTACCTTCTGACAAGTTACTTTGGAACCTGGCATTTCTTCTAAATATCATTCTCTTATTTTGAAGAGAACTTCACCATTAAGCTACATTGGAAGTAAGGACCAAACTAGGGAATAATATAATGAAAACCCCTCCCCACTGGATTTATCACAATTCCTTTATTAAAAGAAATATTGATCTGCAGCATCCTCAAATGGTAAACAACATTGGTTTATAAAATATTAGCATTTCAGTAAGTCTCCTGAATCATATTGTCTAAAAGTATGAAACCTGCAGTCCATAAGACTCCTGAGTGCAGCCTAAACCAGATTAAAATGTAATGGGGGGGGGCAGCTAGGTGGTGGAATGGATAAAGCACCGGCCCTGGAGTCAGGAGTACCTGGGTTCAAATCCGGTCTCAGACACTTAATAATTACCTAGCTGTGTGGCCTTGGGCAAGCCACTTAACCTTCCATTTGTCTTGCAAAAACTTAAAAAAAAAAAAAAGAGAGAGACACTAAAATGTAATTGGGGGATATTTAGCAAAATAAACAAAAGTACAATAGAAAATAAATAACATGAAACTTTCTGAGTCAGCATGCAGCCTGTAGGAGTCTATATGTATGGTTTAATGGCCACTGTTTTTGAGTTTGACACCAATGTTCTATCTCGTCCAACCCATACCTGCACAGCGCCCCATATGGCATCTCTGTGCAGTGGTGATACAGGCTCTGCTCAAAGACCTCTAATAATGTGGAACTTACTAACTATTGAAGCACATCAATCAACATTAAGTACCTACTATTTATAAGAACCCAGTGAAGCACTAAGAAGAGTTTCAAAAATGAAACAGTTTCTGCTCTAAAAGAGCTCACAGGGGTCAGCTAGGTGGTACAGTGGATAGAGCACCAGCCCTGGAGTCAGGAGTACCTGAGTTCAAATTCAGCCTCGGACACTTAATAATTACCTAGCTGTGTGGCCTTGGGCAAGCCACTTAGCCCCATTGCCTTGCAAAAACTAAAAAATTAAAAAATTAAAAAAAGCTCACATTCTGTCATGGAAATATAATTGCATACATATATATGCAAGAGATACATAGAGTACACAAAGGGTAACCTTGGCGAGAAAGACTTAAGAAGCAGAGGAAACTGGGAAAAACATCCTACAGCTTTCCTAAGGAAGGTGAAATTTGACCCAAGGAGCATTCCAGGTAGGGGAGACAGTCAAAACCCTATCATGAAATTGGGAGAGAAAACACTGTGTGTGAAGAAAGCAATAGGTCACTATGGTTGTACTATAGTGTGAAAGGAGAGTCACCTGGAAAGTACTGGAGAGATAGGAGAAGGCCAGGGTGATGGGAAGATTTAGATGCCAAACAGAGGAATCTATGCTTGATCCTAGAGGTAATAGGGGATCACTAGAATTTATTGAGGGACAAAGACAGATTCAAGCTTAAGGAAAATTGCTTTGGCAGCTGAATGTAGCAAGAACAGGGAGGTCATAGTGAGGATGAAGAATAGGTTTAGGAGAAGCAAGGCATAGGGAGATGATGAAATGATAAAACTTATTATAGTCCTTTGGAGGAATTTCAAGAGTTCTTGATCATGGAAGTAAATACTTAGGAGTGATGACAAAATCAAGAATTTGGCCATTTCTTTAAATAGCTGAGGTGTAGGTCATGAAAAGTGAATAGTTAGAGGAACTGGGAGGTTACAGAACAGTATCACAAATATTGAAATCCCCACCATAAAGGCAAGAGTTCAGATGAAAAGAAAGACTGAACCAGGAACTAAATTCATTGACAAAGAAGGAAGAATATTTTATGGAAATAAATAGAAAACAGCCACTAGGATTTGAATTGGGTGATAATTTTGAATAGAATAAAGTAAAAGACATGGGCTTTAAACTTGCATCCAGTGAATATGAACTAATTCAAAGACCTTCAACCACAAGCTGAGTTTATTTGAATGAGCACCATGTGTGAAGAGAAGAAATCACTAGGTAGAGATCTTGTAAAGATTAAGGCAGTTCATCCAGCTATTCAGGATAGTTCCATGGTGGTCAAACTAGGTCAGGATGCTTAAAACCTACCAAGGCATATTATTGTCTCTTTCTCCAGATAAATATGCAATCTAATTAACAAAACTGTGAAAAGTTGCATAAATTAAAAGGAAGCAAAGTTAGAACAAATATGAAATTTGAGTTTGAGACTCCAGGACTAGGAAAACCTCTGGAGAATTCATTTAATCTTGATACTAGGAATATAGAATTAGATTAGTTTTCTGGTTGTCTGTCACTGTTCTTGCTTAGGGAAACAAAGTCCAAGCACTAATCCCTTTGGAATGCCTAATGCATACTCATTAAATTTATTTACCTAAGGGAGTAGTAAAGTCACCAAACCAACTCATGTAACTCACAAAGAAAACAACTATCAAGTTCTAAGAACTGAGACAATTTTTTCCTAGTAAGATGACTAATTCTTTCTGGTGTTATTTTCCCCTCCCACTTTTTAAAAAATGTTTTATTAGAATTTTTTTAAAAATTCTATTGTTTGATAACATCCCTCTCAACCCCATCCCCAGCAATAAAAAGTTTCCCATAACAAAGAAATATAACTTCCTCACTTTTCTTGTGATGTTCCTAAGGTCCAAACTCATTCTGATGAAAGGGGGAATGAAGGAGAGATGTATATCTACAGGTTTCCTCTCTGTTGTACAACAGGGATTCCTCTCACCTCAGGAAACCAAAGATCCTGGAGAGGAATGGGTAGAACTGTTTATTAGAATAAAAGCAAAGATGGTATGTTTATTACATCTCCAGATGACATCAAGCTAAGAGGGGTAGTTAACATACTGGATGACAGAAACTCAATAGATACAATTACGAATCATATCTAATAAGATGAAATCTAAGAAAAATAAGTGGTATAAAGGATGTCATCCTATTAATATGTTTGGAATAGACGATCCCTTAGCAAGAGCTTGGTATAGCCCATATTCTACTTTAGCATACTCATATATCGATATAATTTTGAGGAAGCCAGTAGTACATTGGGTGAAGCCTTTGTGGAGAATATTTGGAGGATATAGACAACAGCCACATAAGATGGGTTGGCATGGTGTATTGAAAATTATATCACTAAAGGAAATAAGTATATTAATGAGATCACAGATCCATTGTAGAATGGAATTTAAATGTAAAATCTTACACATGGGTTCAAAAAATCAATAACATAAATGTCATGCATGCCCATGGTATTCTGAGTACCCCTTAGGGCCCCCCCCCTCTACTTTTCAGCTTTCTTTCATATGCTGTCTTCCCTCATTAAACTGTTAGCCCCTTTAGGAAAGTAATCGTCTGTGCTTAATGGTAGACAATAAATGTCTGTTGAATTTAACTGTAATCACTCCATTAAAAAGGTCTTGATAACTTGTATTGGAGCAATATTCACTAATATCCTTGCCACAAAGGCTGAGGAAACTGTTCTCTAGATGTAATTGGTTCATAGGATTAGGGCTTAAGCCTTAAGAAATTTCCAGGTCACTCTAGATTTAAAAAAAAAAAAGTCAATGCCCTTATCAGCAGGAACCTCCTGACCCACCACACCTTTCTGACCCTCCTCTTCATGGAGATTGGAGTGGTGGTGCAGAGTTGTGTCTAACTGAGCCAATATTATATCCTTTCTGAGTGTACCTTTCATGCTACTGGTTTTTTTTTGTTTGTTTGTTTTTTTAGGTTTCTGCAAGGCAAATGGGGTTAAGTGGCTTGCCCAAGCCCACACAGCTAGGTAATTATCAAGTGTCTGAGCCCGGATTTGAATCCAGGTACTCCTGACTCCAGGGCCCGTGCTCTATCCACTATGCCACCTAGCTGCCCCTTTTCATGCTACTGTTAAGGAATTTTTTTGGTTAAGTATTGGAATGACCTACAATTGTTGAATCTCATTCCAATTCCAAGCCTGTTCCAGGGCTGGCTCAGGACACCTGGTGACCAACCTCCTATAAACCTAGGCTTCTCTAATTTAATGAGACTGGACTTCCATATCTGCAAACATACTGAAAACCCTTCGCAACTTAGGACTGCCAGAATTTGTGTTCCAATGATATAGCCTTTGAGAGCCCAAGGTCAAGGTCATCTCATCCCACATTGTCTTGTATAGGACTTGGGCACAGGGGATATTAAGAGCTAGACTGCCAATACTTTTAAAACAATAATAGTAATTTTTTTCTATATTTGTGTCTTGCTCTTAATTTTTTTTTACCATACTCATATACATCACTTCCTTAGAGTCTCACAAGATCTTCCTCCAATTCCTGACAACTCCTACTCCTAACCCTCAAAACAGACGTCTCCCAAAGAGTCAGGGCCAAATAATGGAACTAGAATGTGGAGTGAGTTGGTCCCAAGGCAAGCTGATGGCCAGCAGTTAGATCTGGCTCATCTCCCAAACTAGGTTTCTTTCAATGATGACATGCTATCTATTTAGGGAAGAGATGAAAAAGCAGTTTCTAATTAAGCTTAAGGAAATTGGCTATTAAATATTAGGGAATATAGATAAAGATAGGTAATCTTTCAGACCTCATCAGGAAATGGGGAAGCAATAATATAGAGTGTTTCTGTGGGTTTTGGATTTGATTCAAAATAACAAATATTAATTAAGCGCTTACAAAGTATAAAATATTGGGCGGCTAGGTGTCACAGTGGATAGAGCACCAGCCCTGGAGTCAGGAGTACCTGAGTTCAAATCCAGCCTCAGACACTTAATAATTACCTAGCCGTGTGGCCTTGGGCAAGCCACTTAACCCCATTGCCTTGCAAAAATTAAAAACAACAACAAATAAAAGAAACCCAAAGTATAAAATATTATGAAGGACAAGCATGGCAACATCAGAACCCTGATACTTTGAATAACTTATATGTGGAAGCAGTTTTAGGAGATGGAGGAAAGTCCTGCATCCTTTGTTTCCATGAAGTTTAGGCTTCACACAAGGTGCCATACCCATTTGTCCCTCTGTGACATTACTATTTCTCATATCATTCAATAATTCAACAAACAGCTATAAAACACCTGCTTTGCATCATACACTGTGTCAGGGTATAGGCTTTGAAAAACAGGACTTCATCAGATGGAGACAGAAGGAAGGGAAGATGCTAAAAGCAGAAAAATTCAAATCCTAACCTACTTCCCCCAATTTCATGACAAAAATTTCATTACTCTCCAGTTTACTAGGAGCACAGAGGAGAACAGCTGCTCCCCAAAATTCTTTGCAAATGGCAGGGTTCTGTTCAGTAATCCTCAATGGCTCCCTGTTGCCTTCAAGTTAAAAGCACATGTTTTTTTACCTTGGGCAGCTTGATGGCACAGTGGCTAGAGCACCAACCTTGGAGTCAGGAGGCCAGGAGTTCAAATCCAGCCTCAGACACTTGATACTCACCAGTTGTATGATCTTGAGCAAGTCATTTCAGTCTGATTGCCTCAAATTCAGGGCCATCTTCAGTTGTCCTAATTCACATCTGGCCACTGGACCCAGGTAGCTCTGGAGGAGAAAGTGAGGCTGATGACTTAGCACAGCCCCCCCTTTACTCAAATCCAATTCATGTCCTTGTCTCATGGTATCACCTCCCTGATGTTATGGCCTTCTTTGAGAATGAAGGACAATCATCATCATCATCATCATCATCATCGTCATCATCATTGTGGCCCTACAATAATCTTGCCCTCTACATACAATTTCATCCTTAACTTCTACTCCTCTGCTCCAGCCAAACTCTGCTCACCCCACCTACAGGCCTATGCTCATTCTCTTTAACCTATCTGAATTGTCCTACCCCAGAGAGGCAATGGGTCTAGTGCAAGGTCATCAGATAGTAAGTAAATTGAGATTTAAATCTTCAAATACATTACTTTCTCCACATACTCTTTGCCACCTCTCTACTTGTCTAAAGGAATGGAGAATGGAATCTGACCTCAGAGGGTTCCTACAATTCATTGCCTCCAAGTGAAATGAGGAAAGGAAAGCACCAGAAACCTCCCTCACTAAAGAAAACTCTGGCCATTTCTGTCCTAGAAAGGAAGAGAACAAAGAGCTTATTTGAGATGTTACATATTCCTTGCAGCTGTTCCCTTTTAAATATTTATCTTGGCAAATGACACTAACATCTTTACAACTTATTTTAATTATGTGCCTTTTAAGCAAATCAAGTTGTAAAATCAGCTCTATCTACTGAGATTTATGGAATTCATAGCCTGACTCTTATTAAAAAAAGAACTATTGAGAATGTTAGCCAGGGGGATACACAGACAGTGATGAAACATTTCTCTCTTTCCTCTCAATGGTTTCCAACCTTTTCTAGATGAGTTGCCTGGAAAATGGAAATAGAAATCCTTCTATTTCCCAAGGTTGTTTGTTTGCTATTTTCCTGTTTTGAAGAACCACAAAGCATTTTTGAGGTGGAAGCTATGGATGGGACAGTCTCAAATAGGGAAACTGAGATTCTGGCAAAGAAAAGAGCCTAGATTCCCAAGAGGAAATATGATTCAAAGACAGAAAGGACTAGATGACTTCTGGAGGTCTCTGCAAGACTGAGGTCTTTGAGGAACAGACATGAGCAGTGTCTTTTCTTACAGACCAGGCACATCTACCCAATGGCTAAGCCCCTAAGGCTTCCACATCAGATGGCCCCTTTGCCATTTGACCAACATCAGATCCTGAAGTAAATTAATCTCCTGTGTCAGTACAGTAATTGGAGAAAACTACAACAAAAATATCTAGGTGCTTAATTAATGGTATGCCAATGATAGCAGCTAGGTGCATAGAGTATTGGGTCTGTAATCTGGAAGACTTACTTTCCTAAATTCAAATCCATCCTCAGACACTTCCAAGTTGTGTTATCCTGAGCAAGTCCCTTCATCCTAATTATCTCGGTTTCCACATCTGTTAAATGAACTAGAGAAGGAAATGTCAAACCACTACAGTATCTCTACCAAGAAAACTCTAATTGGGGTCATGAAAGGTCAGACAAAATGAAACAAAAATAACATGGTGATGATATGCTATTACAAGAGTTGTGAATTAGCTTAAACTACTGTAGAAATCAATTAAATTTATGAGAAATACATTAATAAATGATTCATATTTTTTGATCCAACTTTCCAACTATTAGGCATATAACCCCAATGAAGTCAATGATATATATGTCAAAATTTTCAAAGTAATACCGCTTTGTAGGGGAAAAAAAGGTAGGTGTTCATGGATTAGGAAATTAGGAATTTTTTAAAACATTAATAATAAGCATTTATTAAGCACCTACAAGGCACCATGCTAAGCAACTATTTCATTTGACTATCATAACAACTCCTTGAGATAGGCACTACTGTCATCCTCATTTTATAGTTGAGAAAACAAAGAAAATGAATAAGTGAATTCCCATAGTCTGAGGCTGGATTTGCACCTAGGTCTTCCTTACTTCATATTCGGAATCTATACACCTAGCCCAACAAGTTGTGGCATATGAATGTAACAGACTATAGGCAATGTGGTATAATGGAAAGATTCAGAGCACATGGATTCATGTCCTACCTTATTAGGTAACCTTGGATCTGTTGCCTAATTTCTATAAGTCTCATTTTTCTAATCTGCAAAATGGCAGGGTTAATCCCAGATTATTGCATAATAATACAGCAAGGATTTTGGCAAATATACAGAGCACCTGGGATAGTGTTTCCCCACCTGAAAACATAGAGGATCCTGTTTCCAGGAGAGTCAAGAGAATGTATGTGTACATCATCTCCAGTACCTTGGACAGTACCTCAGAACCTGGTGATAGTGATGTCAAAAGCAAAATACGTCAATAAAATATTCTTTTAAAAAATTCCTGAAAGGTTAATGTTGACAGAAGCATACTTCAAGATCTCCTTTTCTCCAGCTGAATACTAAGCTACCTGGGAACCTACAGGATCTCTTATAAAGTTGTTCTAATTTGTATGAACTATATTGTCACTATCTTTTATTCTGTTTCCTCATCTGTATAAAAAAAAAAGACTTTAGAATACCACCCAGGGATGGAGACAGGATTTGTGTTTTCATCATCAGTACAGGAAATCCTCAGTGAAGAGCCAGTCTACCAATGTAGCCTGGTGCCTACTGTACAAGTTATACTACTACAAAGTTGACTTGCCAAGGGTCCTACAGCCAGTATGTGTCAAAGAATGTACTTGAACCCAAGTCTGGCTTTGAGGCCAGGTCCTACTCACTATTCTCTTACCACAGTGTCTCTGACTTTGTGCAGTTTTAAGTTTTACTAAAGTTATTAATAATATGGGGTTAAAAAGTGAGTAAAACTATTTCCAGGGGTATATTGGTACATGTTTAACAATTGGCTCTCCAGGGAGGGAAAAGTATGCTCAACATACTTTTAAACTTAATATTGCATTATTGACTTTTCTCTATCCTTTCTTAAATCTAAACTGTCAGCAAAACAATAAATCAAGTCCTTTCACTAAGGCATTGTTGGTCTAGTTGTGAACTGATCCAGCCATCCTGGAAAGCAATCTGGAGCTATGCCCAAAGGGCAAATAAAACTCTACATACCTTTTGATCCAGTGTGTATCCCAAAGAAATCATAAAAAGAGGAAAGGATCCACATATACAGAAATATTTATAGCAGTTTTCTTTGTAGTATCAAAGAATTGGAAATTAAGGGGATACCCATCAATGGGGAATGGTTGAACGAATATGAATGTGTTGGAGTACTATTGTTCAGTAAGAAATCATGAATGAGCAGATTTTAGAAAAGCCTGGAAAGATGTAGATGAATGAATCTGAGTAAAGTGAACAGAACCACGAGAACATTAATAGCAACATTGTGCAATGATCAAATATGATGGACTTAGCCCCCCTCAAGCAGCACACTAATCAAAGACAATTCTGAAAGACATGTGATGGAAAATACCAACCATATCCAGAGAAAAAACTATGGAGTCTGAATGCAGACCAAAGTATACTATACCTTTAAAATTTTTTTTTGTTTTATGGGTTTTTTCACCCACTCATGCATTGCTAATAATAATTAATAATATGAGATATGATTACAAATGTATAACCTATACAATAAAAATATAATATGGGATATGACTATAAATGTATAACCTACACTAATAATAATATAATATGGGATATGATTATAAATGTATAACCTATACTACTACTAATAATAATATGGGATATGTCTATAAATGTATAACCTATACTAATAATAATATGGGATATGATTATAAACATATAATCTAATATAATAATATGGGATATGATTATAAACATAATCTAATATAATAATATGGGATATGATTATAAATGTATAACCTATACTAATATGGGACATGATTATAAATGCATAACCTATACTAATAATAATATGGGATATGACTATAAATGTATAACCTATACTACTACTACTAATAATAATAATATGGGATATGATTATAAATGTATAACCTATACTACTACTAATATGGAATATGACTATAAATGTATAACCTATATTAATAATAGTATAATATGGGATATGATTATAATCTATGCTAATAATATAATATGGGATATAATTATAAATGTATAATCTGTACTATAATAATATGGGATATGACTATAAATATATAACCTATACTAATAATAATATAATATGGGATATGATTATAAATGTATAATCTATACTATAATAATATGGGATATGACTATAAATGTATAAACTATACTAATAATATAATATGGGCTATGATTATAAATGTATAACCTATACTAATAATAATATGGGATATGATTATAAATGTATAACTTATACTAATTATAATATGGGATGCGATTATAAATGCATAAATTATACTAATAATATGGGATGTGATTATAAATGTATAACCTATACTAATATAATAATATGGGATATGGTCATCTATATCAGATTACTCACTGTCAAGGGGGGAGGGGAAGGAGAAAAATGTAGAACTCAAAGTCTTATAAAAAAAGAATGTTGAAAACTATCTTTGCATAATAAATTTAAATTAAAAAACTAAATCAAGTCCTGATTTGGAGCATTTCCAAGATAAAAAGGCTCATCCTACTAAAAAGGGGATGGCTCCAATACACTCCGCCTATCCCTCAGCTTTCCCTCTCTATCTTATCAAGGCTTAGCGTGGAAAGTGACAGACACCCCTTCTTGGTCCCCCATCTGCAGATGGATGACTTCAGGGCAGAAAGCATTAAGGGCTCCTTTCAGATGAACTTGACAGCAAACAAGCAGAGTTAAAACGTTTGCGAAATATTACATTTATCCTGGCACAATACCGGTATTGACAGATAATGATGCGTGTTCGGCCCCCCTGCATTCTTCCACTGGGCTTTTTTAGGTTTTTGCAAGGCAGTGGGGTTCGGCGGCTTGGCCCAGGCCACACAGCCGGGTCAGGAGGAGTGTCTGAGGCCGGTCTGCACTCGGGTCCTGCCGCCTCCAGGTGCTCCAGGCCAGGCGCCCCCCGGCCGCCCCCCGGGCCTGGGGAGGGGCGGGCCCCTGCTCTCTCCGGGGTAGGAGTCCGGGAGAGCGTGCGGGGCCCGGCGCGGGCCCCAGGCCTGCCCTCGCGGAGCTCCGGGGCCCCCTCGGCTCGGAGGAAAGGCGCTCCAGGGGCCCCGGGCTGGTTTCTTGAGGTGACGTAAAAACAAGACGTGGCCCCCAAAGCCGCGAGGGAAGGCTCCCGCTTCGCCCCGTCCCGGCCTTCGGCGGCCCCCGAGCGGCGGGGCCTCCCTTCCGGAGCCCCGGGGGGCGGGCCCCGGCCTGCGGATTGGCTCTCGCGCTTAGCACCGCCCCGCGCCCTCCCGCGCCTGCGCCCCGTCGCCGCGTCCGAGGACCCGGATTGAGAGCGATTGTAGTCTCCAGCCCTGCTGCCGGGAGGCCTTGGCTCGGACTCGGCCGACTCATCCGGGGCTCCGGGGCCGGAGCCGAGGCACAGATGAGACAGGTGAGGGGGGGAGGGGAGGGGAGGAGGCCGGCGGCCCCGGGGGGCCTGGCCCCCGCTATCTGCCCCCCGTGCCGCCGCCTCCACGTGGCACCCCGCCCCCCACGCAGCCCCTCGGGCCGCGCCCCCGACGGTTGGCCGGCCCGGCCCCCCGTGCGCCCACTGCCCGCGAGACCCCGCCCCCCATTGTGGACGCCCACCCCGGGCTGCCCCGCAGCTTCGCCCCCTCGGAAGCCTCCGTCGGACCCCCCTGCCCCGAGTCTTCCTCATGCGCCCCAAGGCGGCAGGCCCGGTGCCCGCCGCCCGGGGCGGCCTCGGGGGTGCCCCGGGGCTCCCGCCTCCCGCCGTTGGAGGGGTTCAGCCGCTGGCCGTCTGACTCCCCGCAAGCCCGGCCTCGGAACGCAAAAAAGTTTGGCTAGAAACCCCCCGGGAAAGCCTTGGGGTAAGAAAAGCCCGAAGTGGCGGCGCCCGGGGCCCTCCGGGGCCTCGGCCGACTTGGGGCTCCCCGGGGCCCAGCGGGCCGGACCTGGGAAGGTGCCCACCTGAGGAGCATCCGCCTGCTCTGGAGCTCCAAATGGGCGAGTGCCAGGACCCGAGTCTCACATGGATTATCAGACTTTTACCATCTGAAAAGTTGTTGTAAATGGAACAAAAAGTCTTCCGATGGATTTGCCTTAGGATTTCATAAAGGTTTCTTCCGATTTGGTTTGCGGTTGATTGTAGGTTTTGACACTTTTGCTGTAAATGCTTCTGGCTTCCCCTTCACTACCCTGTACCAACGTTTTACACTTGGATACTTGCTGAGCTTTAACCAGCCTTTAAATGTACCGGGAAAACTGCAATTTAAGTTAATCCTTTTTGAATAATTGTTAATAAAAAGGTAAAGTTATATCACAAGTCACTTATTTTTCAAGGATTAGATAAAGCATTAAGTGGTGAAGATCTAAACTAAAAATTTAGAAGTCTAGGTTCTAATTATAGCTCCGCTGTCCCCCTTGGCACTTTCAGGCAAGTTACAACTTGGACCTCAGTTTCCTCCTCTGCAAAATTAGGGGTTGAGTAGTTAGAAAAACTAGCTCTTTCCAACTCTAACATTCTTTAATTCTATGAAATTTGTGACAACTAGCACTTTATTGAATAATGGTATAATCACTTTTTAAAAAGACAGTTAAGGATCTTGCAGTGCCTAAGAATCATCATTATGAACATCAGATGTTACTATATGAGATCATTTGTTAAGTAAACAAGTTTTTTTTCTATATTGGGTTTTTTTTAAAAAGATTGCCTGTATTAACAATGAATCGAACACATATTAAACACCTGCTGTTGGAGATTCAAAAGCAAAAATGTCATAGTCCCTGCCCTCAGAAATCTTACATCTTACAGGTACTGTTAAAGTTGTTGCCATGATCTGCAAATGAATTTAAGTGAAGGAGGACTGTGCAAAGTCACCAGCCTCACTTTTTCCTCCAGAGCCAACTGGTTCCATGACCAGAGATGGATCAGGATGAATGGAGATGGTCTTGGATGCAGGGAGACCTTGACTTTTTTAAGCTAAGGTCTTTACCAGCTCTTAGTCTGACTGAGGCAAGGCTCATTCAGTGATTAAGGCTAGGTAAGAAAGAAATGAGACCCCAAAAGAGGCCTGCCTCTTTTACCTAGTTAAAAAAAAAATCAAATAATTTTTTTGTTTTGACCAGAAACCCGAAGGGTCTTCCTTTCCTAGACTGACCTATTTAAATATACGAAAGTAGATTAAAGGTGTTGGGTTGGAGGAGGAGGATGGGGGGTGGAGATTGTAATTGAGTGGAATCAGACAGTGACTAGGTGGGACCTGGACTTTAGAGGAAATCATTAGCATTTGTATGGAACTATGTTGAATGGTAAACCCCAGAGATAAAGTTTTGGAGTAATTAATATTAGAGTAGCTAAAAAGAAATTGATGATTTGATGATGGTTGGTGATTTTTCTAGCTAACCAAAAATACCACCCCCCCCCTGCCCCCCCCCCCCCCCCCCCCCCCCCGCAGTGAAGACACTGAATGAATTAAATATTTTTTGAAAGGGAATGCCCCTGACAAGTGGCATTGAGAACTTGGCTTAAGCATGAGGCTTGGCCACCTCCAGCATTCTGGACAGGGGAATCCAACTCCATCCAGACCATTCTGGTTGTTTTTTCCTTAATGAGCCCAGTTGCCCTACACTCTAATGGAGGGATACAAGGACAGGAGCTCATTTTCTTGGAGCAAGAACTCTGCAAGTCTGCTGGAAGAAGCTGGAAGTAAGGTCTCTTAGCTGGTTGGGGTCTCAACCAAGATTGAAGGGCATGGGCTTGAGGGTTAAGGACAATCAAGCCATGTCCTTCAGAAATTGACTTTTTATTAGGACTGACCCTTAAATAAGGAAATAAAAGAAAATCCTGGATCCTAATCTAATAATTGATTACTAATATATTAACAAAATAATACTGTCTCTTAGAGTATTGATTTGACTGGGGAGACTAGGCTATAGCAATAGTTCCTTTAAGAGATGATGAAAGACCTGAACCAGGATGAGTAGTTTTGGGGGATGGAGAGAAGACAAATGTGAGAGATATGGTAGAGACAGAAATAGCAAGATTTGGTAAGTAGTTATGTGGGATGAGGGAGAGGAGTTGAGCATGATACCAAAGTTTTGAAACCTGGGTAACTCTCAGAATAGTTTTTCTTTCAGCAAAAATGGGAAAGTTTGGAAGAGGGGTAGGGGTTTGGGAGGATAGATGAGTTCTATTTTGGAAATGTTGAGTTTACAATGCTTACAGGACATTTAGTTCCAAATGTCCTATTTTTTTAATGTGGGACTGGATCTCAGGAGAGAGATTAGGGCTGGATGTTTATGGTTCAGAGTCACCTGCATAGAGATATTAATTATATCCATGGGAGTTGATGAGGTCACTGAATATAGAGAGAAGACAAGGAGGATCAAGACAGAGTTTTTATATTTACTACCATTAGGGGACTTTAATTATGGAAAATGATCTAACAAAAGAAAAACAGATCTGAAGGAGAACCTCAAAAGAACAGCATCACAAAATCCTAGAAAAGATTATCTCTGGAGGAGAGTGTAGTCTACCATGCCAGAATTTTCAGAGAGCTCCAGAAAGATTAATAATAAGAAAAGTTCATCAACTTTGGCAATTAGGAGTTCTTTGAATGAACAGTCTCAATTAAATAATAAAGGCCTGAAACCAGATTATAAAAGTTTGAGAAAAGGAAAGAAAAGTAGACAGCTTTTTCTAGGAGTTTGGCTGATAAAAAGAGGAGAGATAAAGAATTATAACTAGAAGGGATGGAAGAGTTCAGTGAACATTTTTTTAAGAACTGACCTAGAGAGAATTTGAAGATAAGAGACTAGAAGACGTGATTGGGAGGCAGTTAACTGACAGGAGATAGAGAGGCTCCCTCCTTGGTGAGAAATAAAGATGGAGATAATGAGAGTTGAAGATTCTGGGAGGAGAGAGAGCTCATGGAGAACAGCCTCAGTTTTCTCAGGAAAGAATGAAGTTGAGATCCTGAACTAAGGGCAGGGCAGTCCTGGGGCTTAAGGAGAGAAGAGCTCAGGAACAGTTACTGGACACAGGAAAACAGAAAAAGAGTTGAGAGGAGCTTCCTGCAGTGTAGATTGTTGTGTCAGGACAATGCCTTTGTTTCTAGAACCTGACAACAGGGTTCTCATGTCGATTCTTCCCCTACAGCTGTATGCTGGTGGGTGTGGCCAGCCTCTTCCAGCAGACTTTCGGAGTTCTTGGCCGAAGATCGGCATCACATCTGCTCCACGAACGGTTACTCTGGCAGCTGAGTAGCCCACTCTCTACTGTACCAGGAGCTGCTCGCCTCCATGGGTCCTGGCTCTTTGTGAGGAAGCAACCTCTCTGGTTCAAGGGGGATATCCCAGGACCATGCACTGCCCGCTCTGCCTTCCTGCCAGTGTCCTGTGGGGGGTTCTGCAGCAGCACTTCTGAGATGGCTGAACAGCGATATTGTGTGGACTATGCCAAGCGCAGCACAGCTGGCTGCAAGAAATGCAAGGAAAAGATAGTGAAGGGTGTGTGCCGGATAGGCAAAGTGGTACCCAACCCCTTCTCGGAGTCTGGGGGTGACATGAAGGAATGGTACCACATTAAGTGCATGTTTGAGAAGCTGCAGCGGGCCCGGGCTTCCACCAAGAAAATTGAGGACCTGACCGAACTGGAGGGCTGGGAAGAATTGCAGGACCCAGAGAAGGATCAGATCAGTGAGCACATCGCAGGTGAGGCATGGGAAAGGCTGGGGGCCTTCTGGCAGCACTTGGGGGTTGGAGGGAGGGGGCAGGGTGACTTCAATACAGCTTACAGTTGAATGACCACCAAGCCTTCCCATGGGCCTTAGGAAGGAGCAAGCCTTCCAGACTGCCCCCCTCCTCTTTCACACAAGGTTGTCAGGAGCTCTTAGCCTTTCCTTGTGATCTAGTTTGGGAATTTTCAATCTCTTTCTGCTGTTTTAACATACTGCTTATTGAGAAAAAGTCCATTCTCTGACCTGTCCTCTGGACAAGTCTCTTCACCTCTTAGAGCCTCAGGCAGCTCTCAGCTTATAAGAGGCTTTAGAGGGATTCCCAAGGTGCCCCTCTCATTCACTTGAGGAATGCTGGGAGACCTAGCTGCTGATGGGGTGACACCAGCCCAGAGCCAACTGAATTTCTATCTCCCTAGGGATGTCCTAAAAGATGGAAGAAGTTGGGGATGGTGGCGATTGGCTTGGAATTTGAATGAATAAAGTTTTACTATCAACTTGACGTGATTCCCCCTCAGAGTCTCCCAATCTTTGTCCCATCCCCTCATGGCTTTCTTTTGGGTGTCTGGCAGCCCTCTCCTCCAAGGCAGTGAGCACACCCACAAAGAAAGCCACTGTCCAGGCCAAGCTGACGCCCACCGGCCAGGTGGTTTCCCCGCACAAAGGAACCTCACCGATGAACACCAACCCCCGGAAGTTCTCTGGTTTCACAGGTAAGAGAGCGGCCTTGAGGCTTCAGGCTGGGTATATCTGAAGTATGGGCTTTGGAAGGTGGACGTGTTCAGTGAGCCCTGATGAACCTGGCCCTTCCCTAGCAGTGGCACACCCTGCTGATCTCCACCTGTGCAGTGAGCAGGGTCTGTGGCATGGAAGGAAGACCCAGTGATCCTCTTTTTGTCAGTCCTTTTGCTTGTAAATTTGTAACCTGTTGGAAAGTCCAGGCATGAGCAAGTTGTACTCTAGTTTTGTTCTAATGAATGTGTTGCTAGAAATCCTATTCCTCACTTCTAGGCCCTGGAGACATCTCAAAGTTGACTTCATTATACAACCCTATCTATTTTCCTACTTTTACTTTCTTTTGTCTGATGGTTTGTTGTTTGTTTTGTTTTGTTTTTTTAAATTAGTTTCTCATTATTTTTAAAATTTTGAATTCTAAATTCTGTTCCTCCCAAGCACTCCTCCCTAACCATCATGAAGGTAAGTAATGTCAGTTATATTTGTGAAATCATACAAAATATTTCCCTAGCCATGTGACCAAAAAAAAGCATTAAAAATAAAGTAAGTGAAAATATGTACTCCGGTCTGTACTCAGAGTTCATCAGTTCTTTCTCTGGAGGACAGCATTTTTTTTATCAAGGGTGCTTTGGAGCTACTACAGATCATTGTCTTGATCAAGGTAGTCAGGTCTTCCAGAGTTTATCATCCTTACAAAATTGCTGTTATTATATACGATGTTTTGCAAGTTTTGCTCACTTCACTTTTTTGTTTTGTTTTTAATATTTTATTTTTCCAATCACATATTATGATTGTATTTAAACATTCATCCATTTGCACATTTATAAGTTCCACATTTTTCTCCCATCTTCCCTTCCCTCCAGTACGGTAAAAGTTTATATTTGTGTTCAGCACATTTACATATTAATCATTTTGTGCTAGAGGAATTAGGATCAAAGGAAAAGAAAGAAAACCATGAGATAGGAAGGAAAAACATAGGAGAAGTTTTAGAAAAGTAACCATAGTATACATTCAGAGTCTGTGGTTTGGGGATTTTTTGTTATTTTTGCTCTGGTTGTGTTTGGCATTGTTCATAGCTTGTCTCCCAGGTTTGTCCTAGCTCTGAACCACTGGGAGGAACTGCCTCCCTCCCATTTGGTCATCTCACAGTGTTGTTATTAAGCTCACTTCACTTTGCATAAATTCAAAGACGTCCTCCCAAGTTTTTCTGAAACTCTCTCCTCATCATTTCTTCTAGTGTGATAGTATCCCACACAATCACGCCACTATTTATTCAGCCTTTCCCCAGGAATGGGCATTCCCTCAATTTCTAGTTCTTTACCACCACAAAGAGAGTTGTTCTAAATATTTTACACATAAGGGCCCTTTTTCCTTTTTGATCTCTTGAGATACACAGACCTTAGCAACGCTGTTACTGTGATCTTGGCTCTTCATTGTACCCCACAGACTCTCCCTAGTCCCCCAGGGGAAGTGCAATACCTCAGAGTTGTCTTAATTTGCATTTTTCTGTAGTGATCTAGAAGACTTTTTATGTGACTATTGATTAGCATTGCTTTCTACTGCTGAAAACTTCCAGTTCATATCCTTTGACCTCTTAATCAATTGGGGAATTGCTTTTCTTTTATAAATTTGGCTCAGTTCACAAAATATTTGAGAAATAAGGCCTTAGCAGAGAAACTTGCTGCAAAATTTCCCCATTTCCTGCTTTCCTTGTAATTGTGTCTGCATTGCTTCTGTTTGTGGAAAAAATTTTAATTGCATGTATTCAAAATTACCCACTTTACTTTCCATGATCCTCTTTTTTAATCATACACTCTTCCTTTATCCATATTCTTCCTTTATCTGGCAAACGAATTTCCATGCGCCCCTTTTTATCTTTTCTTGGTATATGGTGTGAGATGTTGGTCTTTACCTCAGTTCTGCCAGACTGCTTTTCTATTTTCCCAACAAATTTGGTCTAAAGCTGGCGTCTTTGGGTTTATCAAACAATAGATTACTATGGTCATTTACAGTAACATATTATATATCTAATCTATTCTGCTATCAAATTGCCACTTTGTAATAGTCTGAATGTTACTTCTAGGCCATCTGATGACTTTTTTGTAACAACTTGAATATTTGAAGAGGTAAAGGATAATTGTTTCTTGTTAGCAAAGCAAAAAAATTACAAATTTATCTTCTACCCTTTTCTTAGCTACATTGTAAATAACATATAAATCAGGTAAATTATTTTAAAATTTTGTTACAGGGACTAGGGAATGTCTTTGTGGTACAGTTGAAAAGAGTCAAGAAGAATCAGAAGATCTAAATTGAAAGCCCAGTTCTGCTCTTTTCTCTTTTAATTTTTTTTTTTTTAGATTTTTCAAGGCAATGGGGTTAAGTGGCTTCCCCAAGGCCACACAACTAGGTAATTATTAAGTGTCTGAAGTCAGAGTTGAACCCAGGTACTCCTGACTCCAAGGCCAGTGCTCTATCCACTGTACCACCTAGCTGCCCCACTCGCTCTTATATCTTTATATAATCCATTAGGCCTCTATAAAATAAGAGGTCCAGCCTAGATGATTTCCAAAATTCTTTATAAATTTTAATTCCACTACCCTGTTACTTCCTTATGCTGGGATCAGTAAAATACTATCACAACTTTAAAAAATAGCCTGTTTTAGACAAAAGCTGATTTTGTAATGGGATTTTTAGCTGTGCTTCTGGGCCATGATAGAATATAGAGGAGAGATGAAGACCAGTCATGCTGGGAAATAGAATGAGAGGAATTTAGTATTTATACTGAGGAGCCCCCATTTACCCTGAAATGTAGCTGAGCATCAGCCTTAAAGTTTGTTCCTCAACTTCCTCTGTCCCTTTGAGGGATGCTCTTTGGAACAGTAACTCTAGGGATTAACAGATCATCAGTACCCTTTCACAGTGAGCTCCTCATGGTCTTCAGACTCCTGTATCTCTTCCTTTTCCTTCTCTTCTCCACACAACCTCCACATGACCATTCTGACTGTGGCCAGAAGCTCCTTGTGGACCAGAGTTGTCTGGGTTTATGCCCCTAGTCTTAGCAGTCCTCGACAAATAATTGGTGATCGGTCAGTGCTTGATTCTTGATTCATTAGTCTTTGACTCCTCCTCTTCCCACAGCCAGTCACGTTCTGTATCTACAGTTTTTCCATCCATCCCCCTGCCGCTGTCCTAGAATCACCTCTCTTCTGTCCACTCTAGAATTGCTGATGGTACTTTATAGTATAATACTTCAAAGGACTAGTCTTGAATCAGTCCACAAGTATTTATTAATTGTCTCCTTATGCGTCCTTAGGCACTGTGGCTAGAGATACAGAGTTTACCATTCTAAGGGGGAGATCATAAGGTCATTGATATGATAGACTTAGAAAGCAGTATAACACAGAGTAGTTCAGGGAGGTACCAGGCTATTGGTGAGACCAAGGCTTTATAGAAAAGCCTAGGCTAGACCTTTGTCTTGAGAGGTTTTGGAAAGTATTGACCTTCCCGGCATGGAGATAGCTCCCCAGCTCTACTCTCTTCCAATCCAAGCCCACCTTCACTCCATTGCTAACCAGACCATTCATTCATAGTGCTCCATTGCTCAAAAACCTCCTCTTTCTCCCTCTTCAGTCCCAACCAAAGGCCCTTGTATTCAGAGCTCCCTCTAGTCTGATGCTGCCCTCCCGCTCTAGGATCATGGGAATAGCAACACTGCCACTCGTCCAGCCCACCCGCATTGCCATTACTGATATTACCTGTACCCAGACTGTTGTGTCTCTCTTCTACCTTCTCCTTTCCTTTGTTCATTCCCCCATTCCTTTCTGTTTATTGAAATCTTCCCTTTAAAAAGACCCCTTGAATGTCTCCTCCTCCATTCTATGAAACATCCCCAGGCAGGAATCTGTCCTTACCTTCAGTCTCTCATGGTTTTAAACCTCTCTTAAAGCCCTCAGTACTGGTATCTATGTTTTACATCCCTTTGTAGGTAGTGTGCTTCATGAAGGAAAGCATATCACATTTAATTTTTTATATCTCAGTTCCTGCCATATAGAAGGAATTGAATAAATATCCCCATTGATAAATGGGCCTGGACTTATTGCTGGTGAGGTTAGTCTTGGAGAAGGGAAGGCAGTAATCTTTTCTTCTTCTTTCTTTTCTTTACATTTCCCAACAGCCAAGCCAGGCATCTCCAAGGGACCCTCCCCCAATCCCACGCCCACCCTGTCAGCCAGGAAGTGTGATCCAAAGCACAAGGACTGTTTGTTGCGGGAATTCCGGAAGCTGTGTGCTATGGTGGCTGACAAGCCCAGCTACAACGTGAAGACCCAGATCATCCAGGACTTCCTGCACAAAGGATCAGGCGGGGGTGAGACTCGAGCTCCTCGAGCCCTACTCCCTGCCTTCAGTCCAAAGAATACACTCGGCCACATCTCCTCTAGCCTTGCATTGTGGCGGTGAAGCCCAAAGGACAGATTCCAAAGCAGATGTCTCCCAGTCTGTCCCAGAGACCTCATCTTCCTAGATCCATGCCTTCCTTCTCAGAATCACCTTTTTTTTTCTCCTTTGAAGGAAGTTCCATTTTTCATGAGGAATTCCTTTTTTCCTATCCCAGATGGTTTCCATGGCGATGTGTACCTGACAGTGAAGCTCCTCCTGCCAGGTGTGATCAAGAGTGTTTACAACCTGAATGACAAACAGATTGTGAAACTTTTCAGTCGGATTTTTAACTGCAGTCAGGATGACATGGTCCGGGACTTAGAGCAGGTCAGTGTACAGGGAGAGGGACAGGGTGACTTGTCTGAAGAAATGAGGCTTTGTACTTGGAGAATTTGGGGTGATGGCTGCAGATGCCTCCTGTTTCTTGGTCTCATCAGTGAACTGGTGTGGTATTTTGATTTCTGGAGACAGGGAGATGTGTCAGAGACAGTACGGGTGTTCTTCGAGCAAAGCCAGTCCTTCCCCCCGGCAGCCAAGAGCCTTCTCACCATACAAGAAGTAGATGAGTTCCTTCTAAAATTGTCCAAGCTCACAAAAGAAGACGATCAGCAAAATGTGCTCCAGGACATTGCCTCCAGGTGAGGACCCAGCCCTGGGTAGTGGGTGACCAGCTGAGGGCTGGACCGAGGCTGGAGAGCTGAGGTCACCAGAGAATTTGGCCCTCTGAAGGTTGGCACCACACAGAGGGAGAAATCGGCTTTCCTCATTCTTCCCCTCAGGTGTACTGCCAACGACCTGAAGTGTATCATCAGACTCATCAAGCACGACCTCAAGATGAATTCAGGCGCTAAGCACGTGTGCGTATCAAGTTTTCTGCCTCATGGGCACCACAGAAGTAGCAGCACGGAGAGGGTTTGACCACTAGGCCCTTCCCTGGAACAAGCTGCATTTGCCCTGGGCTGCCTTATTCATACATTCTGGGGTGGACCCTGTTACCACAGGGAGTGGCCCCAAGTGGCCCAAGATGGTCCTATTAGTCCAGGATGCCAGCTGTCATTGCTGAAAGTAACTGCTTTGGGGATCTTTGTCTCCGTTCTTTGGGCAGGCTGGACGCCCTGGATCCTAATGCCTATGAAGCTTTCAAGGCCTCGCGGAACCTCCAAGATGTGGTGGAGCGCGTCCTGGCAAATCAGCAAGAGTCTGAGAAGGCCCCAGGCATGAAGCGGACGCTCAGCGTCCAGGCAGCTCTCATGACCCCTGTGCAGCCCATGCTGGTGAGGAAAACCCTCTTTCCTGGCTCCTCTGGTCTCCCTGCTGCCCGACCTTGCCCCTGCCCCACCAAGACCTTCCATCCATGGAGTTGGTGGGGAGGTGGGGAGGCAAGAGTGACTTTCCCATTCGATCCTCCCAGCTGAGAGAGACAGAGCCTTGGTGTTGGGGTTGGGAAACTTGGGGGTTTGTCTTCACTCTACCCAATCACTTGGGTGACCTTGGATAAATCCCTGCTCTGAGGCTTCTCTCCTCTCTGCTATGAGGGTTGAACCAAATATTCAGGAAGGGTCCTTCCAGGCCATATCCTCTGGGATGCCCTCAAGCACCAATGTGGTGTGGACCCAGGGATACCGAAGGTCCTTGGAGCCCTGGGCTTCCTGTCTGCCAGCTCCTTTTTATTCCAGAGAGTTCTCTCTTCCACACGAGGGCTCTTTGCTCCACAGAGCTTATTTTCAGTGTCTCCTCCTTTCATGGACAGGAGATTTCCTTTGTGGTCTTCTGCTTCACTCTAATTCCCTTTTACAGACCCAGCAGAGATGCAGGCAGGCACCATCACAGGCCCTCAAGCTTGGCACTTGGCCAGGGGATGCTGGTGGGGTGCCCTGGCCTCCTTAGAAATTGAGGGAGATTTTGTTTTTCCCTTTCCTGTGTAGGGCTTCTTACTTTGGGGCGGGGAGGAAAGGAAGGGGAGCTGATTTGGGGCCAGGAGGCCTGTGGCCCCCTACCTCCCTGAAGTGGGGGAGGCCAGTGGGACCTTGGGGCTAGTGTCAGGACATCCCCAGCTCAGACAGAGTGACTGTGGGCTCTCTCTTCGGAAATGTCAGCCATTCCAAGGGTTTTGCCACCTCAGGATCTATTCTAGATCTACTTTCTGCCAGTTGAGGAGCCTAAGGGCTGCCCTGAGACCCTGCCCCACCATTAGTTGATTAAAGAGGGAAACGTGGTGGCTGGCAGCAGGCAGGCAGGCAGAGCCATTCACCAATGTGCTTGGGTCACAGCGGTGATCCTCAAGCCTGTCCTACCCTACGGGGCCTCCGCTTCCCCTGGCCCTGTCGGCTCCATCTGATCTCATCAGCATCCACTCCCAGGTGTAGAGATTGGCCCTTTGCATTAGGGTCACCAGCAGGAGCCCGGGGCTCTTCCTGGCAGGTATCCTGAGTTTAGAGAAGATGGTTGGGGGGGACCAAATGGCCTGATCACAGAGCTTCCTGGCCACTCTGGTGTTCATTGGGTACTTTACCCAAGAGGATGGAGCCAGCATCTCCAGGTAGAGGCAGGCTTTTTTTTTTAAATTACTTTCTAATATATTAAAAATGATTAAATGACATTTCAATATTCCTGAAAACTCATTTATGTAAAGTGTATGTGGTGACTGCTGAAGGATAAACTAGTATCTATTAAATCAAACTCCAGCATTAAAGTGACCCTAAGTTTATGGAAGGCATGTCGGGGTCCTGCCATGTTGGAGATCTAAAGGACAAGCCTCTCACCAACCACACATCTTGGGTTAGCCACCAGGATCTGGGTTTCGTTTGGTTTTGTTTGTGCTTTAATTTTTACTGCAGCAAATATCCTGAGGGAGACTGGTGACCACTGGTGACTGGGTCCAGCCCCACAGAGAAGAATCATCAATCTTCTGAAATAGCAGATGAATCAAGTCAGCTCTCTCCCTGACCACTCTCCCTTCCTTTCACCAGGCCGAGGCCTGCAAATCCATTGATTATGCAATGAAGAAGTGCCCCAACGGGATGTTCTCTGAGATCAAGTATGACGGGGAGCGGGTGCAGGTGCATAAGAAGGGGGATCAGTTCAGCTATTTCAGCCGAAGCCTCAAGCCTGTCCTGCCTCACAAAGTAAGTGCCCTCTGGGGCCTCCACTTCCCCTGGCCCTGTTGGCTCCAACTGATCTCGTCAACATCTGTTCCCAAGTGTAGGGATTGGCCCTTTGCACTAGGAGCACCAGCAGGAGCCCGGGGCTCTTCCTGGCAGGCATACTGAGTTTAGAGAAGATGGTTGGGGGGACCAAATGGCCTCATCACAGAGTTTCCCAGGCACTTTGGTGTTGGTTGGGTACCTTACCCGAGAGGACGGAGCCAGCATCTCTGGGTGGAAGCGTTTCCCTTTGCCTTCTCCCTCTGCTATCTGATGAACCTTCATCATGTAATGAAGAAAGGGTTCACAGCTCACCTCAGTACAGGGTGCTCCCCTAAGGGTCTTGGCCACGGTGGGCCAGCACTGTGGGCCCCCCATCTGGGGGAGTCTTGACAGCATGTGCTGCTTTGACAGTAAGGCAAGAGACCCAGGAGAAGCTCATTGAGGCTCCACCCATTGTGGGTCTGGCTCTGCTTGTGCCAGAGCTCCCTTCCATCCTCATCCCATCTGGCCATCCCGGCCCCTGCTTGGATTAGACGCCCCCTTTCCTGGTTCACACTTAGCTAGTCTGCTCCTGTGCCCAATTACACATGGCCATGGGCCCAGAGCCTTTGGGAGGGCTTCCCTCTCCATCTGACTCTCTTCCATGCTCAGTGATGAGGACTGAGGCTAAGCAGAGAAACCAGCTTGAGAACTGGACGTTACAATACTAAATGAAATGTCTGAATCAAGCAAAGTATAAATAAACCTTGCCTTTCATTTGTTAATTTTTCTCCTTCCCCTTCCCATAAATCTCTGCTCCTGAGGGGGGCTGCTGGTGACCAGCACATCCTATTCCAGCCCCCGCACTGTCCCAACTCTGCATGTTCTATACTCAACTGCCTTTCTGCCTCCAGGTGGCCCATTTTAAGGACTACATCCCTCAGGCCTTCCCAGGGGGCCAGAGCATGATCCTGGATGCCGAGGTTCTTCTGATCGACACCAAAACGAGCAGACCTTTGCCCTTTGGGACTTTGGGGGTTCATAAGGTATAATGTGGGGAGCACATCGGACCTTGGGTGTGCACTGACACAGGCATCTTTTGTTGGCATCCATTTGGGGGAGAAGGCTTTGTGGTGAGCAGGATTTCACTTTGTTGATAAAATGACTTTGAAGTCATCCCTCGGTTCATAAATAGTAACCACTTGGCTTTTCTCTGAAAAAAGGAAGTAAAAGTTGGGAGTCGAATCCTTGTGTCAGCATCAGCCTAGCAGGATGTGGGTGGTGACCTTGTGGCAGTGGCCTCTCCGGGGGTTTCCCTGTGGGCACCCAGTGCCTGCTTCTGGCCCACAGGTGTCAGGTGCCATATTCTGTGAGGGGCAGGCCAGCTGGTAAGCCTGCCAGCCTCAGGTCATCTTGAATTCCCTTTTCAGAAAGCCGCTTTCCAAGATGCCAATGTGTGCTTATTTGTGTTTGACTGCATCTATTTCAACGACATCAGCCTGATGGACAGGTGGGCATGATTGTCCGGCTTTAGTTCTGAAGGAATGGGGTGGGATTGGATTTCTAGAACCTGTAACCCATGGGGAAAAACTGGAGCCTTGGAGAGATGTTCACATGCCAGCCCCTCACCAGGCCCCCAGGGCTTGGGGAAGCTTGTCTCTCCAAAGCCAAACCAACCTGGAATTCTCTGCCACAGAGAAGGGAGGCAGGAGGAGGTAGAAGGCTTTTGGAAATCACTGGCCTTGAGGTGGGCAGGGTGTTGGATAGTCATGAGACCTCACAGGAGCTGACTGTAGACTCCATCCTCACAACTTAGGAATGCAGGGGACAGGTCATGTGCCTGGAAAGTAGTCTGAGGAAGGCACCAAGCTGTAGTGGAAAGAGTCTGAGCTTTGAAGAGCTGAGTTCAAGTCCTGCTTCTTACTCTCCTCACTTTGTCACCTGAGCAGTCAGGGTGAACTGCTTAATCATGGTTTGGAGGGACAGGATATGGAGCCTTCAAGTGGTAGCTCAGTCCAGACTGCTGGGAAGGTGAGGGGTCTGCCCTCGGCACCATCGGCCCATACTTCTTGCTCCTGTTTTCATATCCTTGGATGCAGAACATCCTGGGAAAAGCACACCAGAGAGAAAGGGGACTGGCCTTTAGGCTTACCCAAGGACTCCTTCAGCTCATGGACATTAGGTCCGATGCCTTTTGCCTAATCCAGTCTGCTGTCCTGCCTAGGGAGCCGCTTAATCTCTGTCCGAGAGGTTGAGGAATACACTTCAGAATCATCTTCAAGTTTATGCCAGACTTTTTTTTTTTAAAGCCTGATTGAAAAAGAGACCAGTCCTCCCATGAGTCTTTGGGACAAAAATGACATGTGATCACAGTCTTATCTATCTCATAGCTCTGCTGCCTCGCACATCAGAATTAACTTTTGCGCAATGTATGATCAAATCATCTGGAGAACCAGGCCTGCCTTTTTTAATAAGCAGCTTGCTAACATGTCATCTTGAATTTGCTATTCCTTTTCTTCCATTGGATCCTACCCTGAGCAGTCTCCAGGCTGACGGCTGTATTCCTTTTTCTGTTTTTTTTAATTACATGCAAAAGTAGTTTTCTACATTCATCCTTTTGCAAGCTTTTGAGTTCCACATTTTTCCACCACCTTCCCCTTCCACTCCCTCCCTATAGCAGCAAACAATCTTATATAGGTCATATGGACAGTTGTGTTTTAACATATTTCCATATTGTTATACTCATATAACCTGTATCAGATTGCTTTCTGTAAGGAGGAGGGAGGCAGGAAGGGAGGGAAAAATGTAAAACTTAAAACCTCACAAAAAATGATTATTGACAACTACCATGCATGTTGTTGGAAAAACAAATGAAATATTTAAAAGAAAAAAATCTATTTCTACATTATGGACAACTGAAGGCTGGCCTAACCCCCCTCTTGGGCCTCCTGCAGGCCATTGTGTGAACGGCGGAAGTTTCTCCACGACAACATGGTTGAAATCCCCAATCGGATCCTCTTCTCCGAAATGAAGCATGTCACGGTGAGTAGGAGCCTTCCTTAGAGCCATCTTGCCCAGCATGGAGTTGGGTTTCATGGACAGCAGCTCCTTCTGAATGACCGGAGAGGTTATCTTTATTTTGTCTGATTCTATTTTGGTTTCCAATCTATTGATTTATAATTTCTCACTGAAGAATGGAGATGTTCAATGGCATGAACTGTGTGACCTTGAAACTCCATATAGGCAACTGGTCATTTGGATGCTGGAAAAATAGGAGAGCTGGGCAGGGGTGAGGGAAGCCAGGAGCCTTTTAATCCAGTGTTCTCAAGTTAGAAAGGAAACAGAAAGCCTTCACAAACTTTCTGCCCACAAAGTGATGCAAATGAATATTCCTGTTGTGCCCTCCAGAGAGCTTCAGACCTGGCTGATATGATCAACCGAGTGATCCGGGAAGGGCTGGAAGGACTGGTGCTAAAAGATGTGAAGGTGAGGTGCTACTTTCTGCCAGAGGTTTCTGGTTCCTTCAGCTGCCTGTGACCCCCATCTCCATCCTTGCCAGCCTGGCATCATGGCAAACCTCCTGAGTGTGTTACCTATCTGTCTATGAAGGCAATACCTCATAGGATTAAGTAGGAAGGTATGTCAATATAATCTTTTAACTATAAAATCTATAGAAATGAGCCAGAGTAGGGAGTGACACCTCGGAGGGTAACTGTAATACAGCCTCATATGGAGCCCCATGGGTCTTCTATGTCAGACATCTCAGGGGATGCTCCTTTGCCTGGTACATGGCCCACAACATTTTGAATCCTCCTGGCCTTCCTCAGGGCACCTATGAGCCGGGGAAGCGGCACTGGCTAAAAGTGAAGAAGGACTACCTGAATGAGGGGGCCATGGCTGACACAGCAGATCTGGTGGTCCTGGGGGCCTTCTATGGGCAAGGGAACAAAGGTTAGTCTGAGCAGAACCGGGAAGTAGCAGGTGCTGGGGGCATGCTGAAGGCCATTTGGGGAGGGGTCTTGGCTGCAATGAGGGCTATTTCCTGGCCTGCCAGAGCCCCTTGCACCCTGTTGGGCCTTAACGTTTGATGCTTCTGCCTGGGCTCCATCTCAGTCCTCTTCTAAGCTTCAATAGAAGGGAGGAACAGTTTGGGAAAAACTACTCCCTTACTGGAGTAGGACAGGACTCAGAAATTCAAGCCCAGTGACAGAGAGGCGACAGTAAACTGACCTGGCCAGTTGGGCATCCTTGGTCCCTAGGCATGGGTCCTCTCTCAGGACTGGCCCCTCTGCTCTCATCCTTCCTCTCTTTAGGTGGCATGATGTCCATTTTCCTGATGGGCTGCTATGACCCCAGCAGCCAGAAGTGGTGCACAGTCACCAAGTGTTCCGGGGGCCATGACGACGCCACCCTTGCTCGCCTGCAAGACGAGCTGGACATGGTGAAGATCAGCAAGGTAGTGGGAGACACACCAGGGCCAGAGCCGTCATTCATCAGACCAATCAAAGCGGTTCCATCTGCTGCAGATGGCAGATGTTGGCTTCCACCTCCTCTAACAATATGCTATAGGGGGCCATCTCTCACGGGAAGGGAAGAGGAGGTGTGGAGCTCACCCTGTGAGATGAAGGCCAAGCCTCTTCCCCTCCTGTCTTGACTTTTCCTCCACTGCTTCCTCTCTTGAATAAATTCCCAAGTAAAATGATCGACCTCCCTGAGGATGGGGGGCTCCCAATAACCCGCCTCTTTAATCTTGACTTCCTAGGATCCCAATAAGATTCCTAGCTGGCTGAAAATCAACAAGAACTACTACCCGGATTTCATTGTCCCAGATCCAAAGGTACTGCTCTGTCCACTGTCCCCCACCCCAGGCTGCACTGGAAAGGGGTTTCTTCCCTTACTGACTCCCTCCCTCTGCAGAAAGCTCCAGTCTGGGAGATCACGGGGGCAGAATTCTCCAAGGCGGAGGCCCATACAGCTGATGGCATCTCCATCCGTTTCCCCCGCTGTACCCGAATTCGAGATGATAAAGATTGGAAGTCTGCCACCAACCTCCCACAGCTTAAGGTACCAGGGCTCCCCATGCCCCCTCTTCTAGCCAGTGCGCTTGTGCTTTGGCATGGCCTGCCCCTAACAGCCTCGTCCCGGAGAACACAGCCTCAGCCACTCTCCTCGACTTCATAAAGGGAGCAGGGAATTGCAGGTTCCTTCCATCTGAGTAAGAGGAGGAGGGTCAACATGGTGGGGGGGGTGCTTCATGTGCCTCTTTAGGAAAGGGCTTCTTGCAATGGATCTGCAGGGGCCTGTGGGATCTGGAAGCCACGGCATAAAGAAGGCCTTCCCAAGATGCCTCAGGCACAGGGACTGAACTAGGTCAACAATGAGTGCCAGAGCCTGGCTAGGAGCTGCAGGCAGAATCTGCCAGTCTAGACTGCACCGGGTCAGAGCAGGAGCAGAGGAGAGTATTGTTTTGCACGTGTCGGCTTAGAGCAGCGGCAAGCTGCTTGGATCCTGAGACAAACTCCTACAATGCTCCATTTAAGGGAGGGGCAGCTCAGGCATGAAGCAGAATGGAGAAGCCCAGCTCTTGTGGCTGCCATGCACCCTTCTGTTGTCTCCCCCATGGACGAGGCCTTCCCAAGCCAAGGAGGAGCTAGGCTGCTTTCCATGGATGATGCACTGGCTGCCACCTGGGCCTTCCCCCACCAGTTACAGATGGGATCACAATGGGGTGATCAGCAGCCTCGGGGTCCTCTCTCCTCAGGAGCTGTACCAGCTTTCCAAGGAAAAGGCTGACTTCACAGTGGTGGCCGCAGATGAGGGGAGCTCTGTGACAAGCAGCAGCAGTGGAGAGAATGATGGCACCTCTCAAAGAGCCTCCAAAGTATCCCCCAGTAAGACCCCTGCCCAAGCCAGAAAGGTCAAGAGAAAGGCGAATAGCCCCCCGAGTAAAGCAGGTAAGAGGGCTGCTGAGGGAGGCCGGAGTGGCATAGGGCAAGGCTAAGCAGAAACTAGAATACCTGCATTTATGTGGCAGATGCATCATGTGACATTTCAACCACCTCCAGAGCCTGGGTGGTGGGCGGGATTGCCCAAAGTGGCCCAGCTGGCCTTGGAGTTGAACCGGGTCTGCTGGGGGCCCAGAGCTCAGGTCCTCTTGGCTTCCTCATCTATGTTCATAGACATCTGGGTGGGGAAAATAGATGAAGCAGCCCGGATCCCCAGGGAAGCTGGGTATGCTCTCTCTCCATTCCTCAGCACCCGTTTTTGTGAAAGCGTCTGCCACCAGGAAGGGGAGGGGGCAGTGCCAGGCTTTTGACACTTAGTAGGTTAGGCTCTGTGAAATCTTTAAAAAATGTATTTTGAGAACTGTTTTAGTATGATTCATTTCCAATGTATTCTGATGCATTTTATTTTGTGCGCTGTTTTCCCATATTCTGAAGAAGCCAGTGGGCAAGGGTCCAATGCACAAGAGGGTCAGAACCCCTGCCCGAGACCTCTGGTACTCCCACTAGTCTCAGCACCACCTGCCATCCCCCTTCTCTTCCTTATAGACAACAAACCAGCCATGAGACCTTCCCCTGGGAAAGTGGAAAAGAAAGCGTTAAAAAGGAAGGCACCTGAGGAAGACACAAACCAAAAGAAGGTGATGCCCGGGAACCAGGGCCGGGTTGGGGGGGTGTTGCTAGGAGGGGAAGGGTTCTCGTCCTCCTTGGGCTGTCCCATGGCCTGGCCTTCCTGTCACACACGTGGGCCTCGTTGGAAGGAATAGAACAAGCCTTGAAGGTCCCCAAAGGTCAGGACTCAGGACACTCTTGTTGCCTTGCAGAGGAGACTGGTTGGAGAGCAGAGAGCAAGGCGAGGTGTGCGAGCAGGCAGGAAGTGGCGCAGCCAGGCTCGCAGCCATTTAACCAGTTGTGATTGACATTAAAGGGCCTGTGACTGTGTGTGGAGGTGCATGTGTGAGGCCAGAGGCAGAGGGGGTCCCGAGCCCTAACCCCTCCCTGATGGCCCATCCTCAGGAACTCCCTCTGGGCCCTGCCCAGGGGAATGCCACTTGGGCAGGTTGACATCGTCACCGCCCTTTGGGGCAGCGGGTCCTTCCCTTCCCTCCTCTGCACCTTTTAGGGCAGAAGGAGACTTCCCTTGACCTAGAGGAGCTCGGCCCCTGGCTCCTCTACTCCCTCCACTCCTCTCGGGGTCCAGAGCCCCTGCAGTAGTGCTGCCTTCCAGGCCCTTGTCCAGAGGTGCTGCCTCACAGGGGCCTCTCTCGCCCAAATCTTAATTCCTTTTCTTCCACCGCCTGGGACTGTTGTGTTTACAGACGCTGCTGGACATCTTCACGGGTGTGCGGCTCTACCTGCCACCCTCCACGCAGGATTTCAGCCAGCTGCGCCGCTACTTTGTGGCATTTGATGGGGATCTGGTCCAAGAGTTTGACACGGCCTCAGCTACGCATATGGTGGGCAGTGGGGACAAGAACCCCGGGGCCCAGCAGGTTTCCCCTGAATGGATCTGGGCATGTATCCGAAAGAGGAGATTGGTGGCACCGTGCTAGGGCTCAGGGCCGTGCTGCTGGTGACCCCAGGCCCACCCCTGGAGTGCTGCAGGAAGCAGACCAGCAGACACTGGATGAGAGGGAGGAAGGAGGGGAGCGGGCTTTAGATCCCTTCCCTATCTGGGTGCTGGTTTGGTCTTTTTTTCTTTTTCTTGTTTTTGTCTAAAAAGCCTGGCTGTTTTTATAAATCTGATCCTGAGTGGCTTCACCCTTCTGCCTGGTTTCTGTCCTGGTGCTCCTAGGCAGAAGAGCAGAGGAAATGGAGGAAGGGGCTCAAAGGGCAGAGGGCCTTCTGCTCTTGCCTGGCGGGTCCCACTCAGTATTTTTTTAAAGGTATTTCAAGATTGTCCTTCAAAATACTTTTTTTAAAAACAGAAAATGAAGATGTGTGGCCAGGCCCATCTTTTTCAGGTGGGATCAGTTTTTAAAAGATTAGCAGAATAAACTATGAACAATGGCTCTGTTGTGTCATTAAGACATCTCTACTGGGGGTGGGGGGAGGCTTGGGGCTTGGTTTATTTCTCTGGTTCCCTGTTTGTCCTTTCTTATGGGAGAACTACTCCTAAGCCTCTCCTAATGCATCCCCATCCTGGGCCAGCTGCCTAACCTCACTGTCTCCTTTTCTTTAACTGTAAAAATGAGAATAATAGCATCAACCTCCCAGATAATATGATAAACCATAAAATAGTTGCTTATCCCAAGGAATTCTACTTGACAGTTTTCTTCTACCAATGAATGCCCAGCACCGGAAGGTTCTGTGTCCCTGGGAAAGCCCAAAAGACAAAACAGAACAAGCCAAACATGCAACCCCACCATTTTTCCACTTCGGGTGGGGGGCTTTTTAAACACTGCCTCTTTTTTTTTTTTAAAGATTCCCCTGGAGCAGCTAGGTGGCCCCTTGGAGTCAGGAGGACCCGAGTTCAAATTCTGCCTCAGACACTTAATTACCTAGCTGTGTGGCCTTGGGCAAGCCACTCAACCCCATTGCCTGGCAAAAACAAACTTCTTTCTCCAGCTGTTTGACCACTCCCTGGTCTGTCTCAGAGGCCTCCACATGCTGCTACGGCACAAGGCAGTGACAAGTAAAGGACTGAGGGCTCCACTATTCCAAAGCCCCAGAGCAAGCACCTTTGTGGCTCATCTCCGCCCTCTCCCCGGAGGAGGAGGATCCTTGTCCTAAAGATTGACACATACATTTGTTTCTGACTCGACTTTCTCAGGAAGCCGGGCCAGTCTTTTCCATTCTGTGCCCCAGAATACTATGGGATAAAGTGAACTGGAAGTCAAAGGCCATCAGAGTCCAATCCCCTACCCCATTTTAACAAGGCCCATGGTAAGAGGGTACAGGTAGCAAGTCGGGATTCCGCTCTCTACATTAGCCCGAAGCATGTGATGCTTGCCTTATGTTTGACCTTTGACCACATTTTGGACACACAGCCAGGCGGGTTCCCCATGTCATTGCCCTTCTGGATCATTTCAGGTGTCATTAGTACACCTACCTGGGAGTGGAAATCTGTGAGCCTGCTGACGGGGATGCTTTGTGTTCTACCTTGCTCCTCCTGAGCCCTTTTAATCTAGTTCATGACCGAGGTCTGCTTTAGAAACGACTCCAGGCTTTGCTTCGGTGTGGACAGAACTCTGGTCCCCTTTAGCCTTTCAATAAAGTAACAAGTATGAATGAAAAATAACTGCCTAAAATCCAACATCTAAAGTTGTTGGGGTTCTGATGGCTTCAACCTGCAACTGCTCATTCTGTGATATTAATATGTTCCTTATTGAGCTAATTCATTTGAAAAGGGGGAATGATGCTGTAAAACTGCAAGGAGGAACATGCTTTGAAACCTCATGGTGCCATCGTATAATGTGAGCTGTCAGCACCTGGAGGTTTGTCATTTACAAAGAGTGGGGTGGCCAGGTGGCACCATACTGGATAGAGCACTGGCCTAGAGGCAGGAAGACTCTCCTTCCCAGGTTCAAAAATCTGGCATTGGACAGTGTGCGTAAATCACACAATTTGCCTCAGTTTCCTCATCTGTTCAAATGAGCTGAAGGCAAGGCAAACCCTTTCAATATCTGCCAAGAAAATCTCAAATGGGGATAGTGGAAGAAGTGTTCCCATTTAAGAGTTAAGAAAGCCAGGCTTAGGGAAGTTAATTGACATACCCATGGCCACAATGTCAGAGAATCTGGACTCCAGTGCCCTTCCCTTGCTCTCATGCCACACAAGTTAGTCGCAGCTGTCAGAACTGTTCTAACCCCACATAAAGGCTTCTTTGTCACACCTTTGGCCATTTTCCTTGTGCTTCATGACATCCTCCTTGGGGGGGGGGCGTCCCCTTCTAAAGGTGACCAATCACTGCTCTAAGGAGATAACTTCAAACTATAGTCCCCTTTAGGAAGGTTGTACATGACTCTACGGTCCTCTTTTTCCTCCTTCCCCCCCCCAAACTGTTGCTGGCCTGAACCTCAATTCCTCTTCACAAAAAAGGCCTACCCCATCACCATCCCAGACTACCTGAGATGCTCAATACAATTGCTGTCACCTCTTAAACCGGCTCAGACTAACAGTCTTTAGAACCCAGGCCCTTTTTTGCTTCTAGTTTGAAGGTTCTTAAAACCAGAATGTGATGAGCCTGAAGCAGCATGGTTGGGAGTGGAGGTCTGAAGGGAGAGAGGGAGAGAGGGAGGGAGGCTGGAGGAAGAAGAAAGTCAGGAATATTTGGATCTTAACTTTTTTTGTGTCTTGGACCTTCCAGGAGTCAGTCTGAGAAAACCTACAGATCCCTTCTCAGAGTAATGTTTTTAATTGAATGAAATAACCAAACGGATTTCACTTTTGATTTGTAAACCTTCCCTGGAAGCAGAAAAACTGAAGACTGAAGGGTAAGGAAGCACTGATCACCCAAGGCTATTTTATAAAGTCTAAGGTACAGAAGTGCAGAAAACAGCTTTGTACACAAGGCTTAGTGTTGCTTGAACTGAACTTCGAGCTAAACCCGCTATTAGCTTCTCGTGCCTGAAGTGGCCTGTGCCACAGGCTCAGGGCTGAATGATGTCACATCAGATAGCAAGGCAGGGCCTCTTCAATCATATTTCAACTTTATTAAAAAATTATAAAGCACAACTCTGTAACAAAAAAAAATACACATTTGGGCTTGCTTTAACACCTACTAGAAGTCAGAATCTCAGTTATCAGTCACTTCAAGCAGCTCAGAAACATTCAAAAGACTTAAATTTATACAATGTACATGAAGCACGCACTCATTTCTTTACAGCTTTTTCTTAGTTTGGATCCATCCATCTATATCACTAGTCTGTAAATGAGCCAGTTTTCTAGAAGTCTCAAACAGAAATCTCAGCAATCACTTAAAAAGGAAAGAAAATGCTAGAAAGATAATTAGCCATGGCAGGGAAAGTTAAGTACCCAGGATGTGAGGAGGGAGGCAGGAGGTAATTCAGGAGTAATAGGTGACATATATGGTCTTAGGAATCCCCCCTTCCCCAATTTCTGTAAAAGTAAAAAATAAGCCCAAAAGTGGGATTTCCTTGGATGGAAAAAAAGCCCACCAAGAAAGTTTAGAGAAATAAGTTATCGCCTTCTTGTAAAATAATCCTGCAAATAAAGAATTCACCCAGAGAAACAAACTATTTCACTTCGGCTGGTCAGACACAAAGACTGGGGGGAGCTGGTTATGTAGGCCTGCCCCCCTCTCAGCTCATCCAGTGTGGGGGGGGGGGTCACTTCCCAAATGTGGAAAGCCTCCCAAAACCAGAAGCAAAAACACTGCTACCAACTTCAGAAAAGAAGGAAAGCCACAAAGGGTAGAGAGCTGCTTACAGCTTGATTCTAAACAAGGACTGATTTCACAGCGGAGACCGCAGACCGTCCAACCCACAGATCTGGCTGTAAACTGAAGTCAAGTGGCAACAGTGAAAGACACTGAATCTTCATCAGAAATTTTCAGGTTTGGAAAAGGTGAAGATTCATGAACGGCATCCCTAAGACCTGATCCAATGACCAAGTAAACAAATGAGTACTTAGCTGACGGTTCCTTCCTGAAATTGTCTCTTCTTTCCAAAGGGAGTTGGGGGAAGGAAGTCATTACAAAGTCTGTACCAATATCACCACTCTCCTTAGGAGAGAGCAATTTCACCCCTTATCTTCCAAGGCAGGAGGTTTCACCCTTTATGATTAAAGGGATATTAAGGCTGCACAGTAGGGTCTGCTAAGGCTCTAGGTGGATACGTTTTGCATAGTTGCTAATTTGTGCTTGGCTGCATTAGTAAGGGGCTTTCTAAAGTAACCCAGGCCCCTGAGAACAATGAGTCTCGAGGATGACTCGAGCCCAAGGACACAGGCAGCGGTCCCTTGGCTCTCTCCACCCCTACTAGGTCTGCTCCTCTATCAGCCACTGGATAGGATTTATAAAGAAGAGCAGTTCAGACAGAAACAGCAGGAGAAGAAAAGAAATGGGGACCAGGAGTTCCCCAGGATGCCTGGAAGTTTTAAGGCTTAGTGTTTCCTGTCCAACAGTAGAAAGAAGCCATGTTCAGGATCTCACAACAGCTGGCCCACTGAGTACAATCACAGGGATTACGGCTGGAAAAGGAAAGAACCTTTACCTGACTCATTAAGAGGCCAGAAGACAAACGAACAAAGCTGACTCCAACTAAAGAACTGGCAGGAGTCATTCCTTTCAATCAAGAAGATGGGACTGGAGAGATGTAGCCGGAGCATCTAGATCCAAGTCACTGAATGGAATGAATGGACAGAGGTAATTTAGACATATCTTTCTTCCACTTAACACCTGAAGTGATGGGAATGTTAAGTGCACCTAAGTTCTCTCTCAGGTACTAATTTCTCTTTCACGTGCAAGCTAAATGTTTCTTTGGCTTCCAAAATAGGGAAGGAGGCTTAACAAATGAAAAGTCCATGTTGGGAGTGAAACTGCTTAACCAGGCAGAGAGACAACTACCTGCCCATCATACACTCAGATAACCAACTTCTATGGAGACTTTCAATGACCGAAAGAGCCGTTGGCATAAAAATTCTTTTCCTGTCAGATTAATTAAGGCACCAAACCAGGGGCTCAATGACAAAATCCATGGATTGGATGGTAGTCCCTGGGCTTTCCCTGCCTCCCTACAATATGACAGAGGGGACAGGAAAAGACATCATGGCTCCTTTTCATTTTAGTGAGAAGTTTTATAGCTAGTTCCTCACTGGAGAGGAAAATGAATGCCTTTTGAACTGAAGAAGCCAAAGGAAGATATGAGAGAAAAGATTAGGCAAGAAACCAGACAGAAAATAAAGCAATTAGGTATAAACAGGAAAAAAAAAAAGATTTCTGAATTTTTTTAAAAACAGCACTGAGTTGTCTCCACAGAAGGATAAATTACAATCGCTACTAAAAGATAATTTAGCTGAAAAAGATCCTTAAAAGCTATGGTTTGTATTGAAGGGAGAAAAAGTACTCCAACATGGTTTGAGTGCTGGGAAGTTTGTGTTCATCACAAATTTATTGTCACCAACTGATCATATGAAACAGGAAACAGGGACTGAGCCCATTTGATTTCTGCCCCAAGCAGGGCTAATAAATCCCCATTGGCTAAGGGAGCCCTATCAGATCCCAACAGAGATGGAAAATGTTGTGATGAAAAGGGCATGCCTGACCAGACAAGCAGGAAACTCCCTGGGTTTTTTCCTAGCCTTGCTGGCCTGGGCCTTGGGGTGATAACTTTGCAATTTTCTGGGTCAATCTACAAGTGAATCAATTTGCTCCCATGAGGCCTGGAAGGGTCTGGCTCCAGCCATCAAGATCTAAAGACGTGCACAGCTCGGATCACATACTGGCGGCAGATGGGGCACTCGTTCATCCGTTTCCCACACTTGGTACAAGTGACCATGTGACCGCACTCCAATAGGACACAGTCAATAGGTGAGTCCATGCAGATCTTACATAAATTTTCTTCTCCACTAGATGGCGCTGACTCTCCTACACACACAAAGAAAGAAGGCAAGAGGTCAAGGGGGAGGTCCAGGTCAAACTCCCCCCCCATCCCCAAAATTCAGCTAAAAGTTCACCTCCTTTCAAGGAAGCCTTTCCTGACCCACCCAGCCAGCTCTTCTGTGTTCTCTTGTGATCACAAGGCCTCATCACTCAATCTCAAAACATTAAGACTCAGTTCAAGGAGTCCCTTGATGTTTCAAAAATGGTTTTTTTGGACAAATGCAAACCAAGTAAGTGTCACAATACGGTTTGTTACCCCCTAAATTAAATACAACTTGGAAACACAAATAGGTTCAAGGAAAGTTTTAAATATACATAAAGATGGAGTGAGCTGGTTGAAGTTGGGACAATAGAAGGAATTTTTTTCCCATCCAAGTTCACAGATACCTCCCCACCTCCCCCAAAATAATCTTCACAAACCCTGCGTCAAAAATCTCTGGTTGGTCCATAACAACCTGAAGCTGAGAATGATGATGTGTTCATCCAGAAAACCACTGGCAGAGCTGGTAATGGAAGTCAACATCTCCTAGCTCCTAAACTAGCTTCCTACCCTAAATGATCCATAACTTTTGAGACTGCTTTTATCCATAATCTTCTGAGAATGTCCTTGAAAGCAACCATAGTTTCCAACAAAATGTCCTATAGGGGGCCAAGACTACAAGCAGTGATGGACCTTGCCCTGACCCAGGATGACATTGAGATTCTCCTCATCATTCCAAAGGAGTGGACAAACTGAGAAAAGCCTTTTTTTTACATAGGTATGCCAAAGTTTTTTTCTAGGAAAGAAATTCCAACTTTTTACACTTGATAAGTAAAATTTCATGGGTAAGAAATTCTTTTGCAAGTCAAAGTGGTTAAGCTTCCTTGATCCCCATGCAACAATTAAGCCCCAATTCTTCTTCATCCCATGGAACAATATAGTTATTTCCATTCTCAATCAAGTGACCTAACTGTGAGTTAGGTTTCCTTTGTGATGCCAAATACTGGATTGGCCAGCAAGAACCTCAATTTCCTAAACCAGTTCTGCCAAATTACTCATTTTGTAAACCCTGAGTGACTTTGATCTATGAAATGATAGGGCTATAAAGTTCCCCAATTCTCTGGACTTCCTTGCGAACTGAATAGAGGATAAAACTGTGGTTGCCTTCTGTTAGCTCCATCTTTCTGGCAAAATGAAAGAGGCCGGTGAGGAAGTGGTGGTGACTCTGCTTGGCTGGGTTCAGCTAACCTCATGCTTCCAAGGGTAGGAGGAGACAGTGAGCCCCATGCACATGAGCAGGAGGTGGCATAGGAAAGGTGTGAAGTGAGGGCAGACCCAAGGGAGTCACAACAGAGGCCCCTAGAGTAGTGTTAGGCAGCACTAACAGAACAACGGCAGCATGCCTAATGGACACAGTGCAGCACAGTGAGAACATTGGATGTGGAGGCAGACAATATTGGCTCAACTCCGGTCCATCATCAACTAGCCGGGTAATAAATATGACCTGGAGCAAATTATCTGGGTTTCAGTTTCCTCCTCTGTAAAATGAAGGATGATTTCCTTCCCAGTTCGAGATCTAGGGTCTTGATTTCTAGAGTGAGAACCTCAGTATGGCCAAAGTCAGAGAGAAGAACCTATTCTGATTAATTGTATCATGAGAGTGCTCCATCACACAAAGGGTCTGCTGCTTCCCCTTTTCCTACTCTTTTCTGTACAGCACCAACAGTGCTCTTTCCATTGGAAAGAGGAGAAAAATTAAAAAAGTGTATCTGGGGACTTTACATCATCAACTAGACAAGAAGGGGTTATCTGAATTTTAATAATTTGTTCTCCTCTTGCCTCAGTCCAAGAACAAGATTATCTTGAGATAACAAGGCACCTTTAGGGATAAGGGAAGCAAAACAAAAAAGAAAGCTACATGGGCTACTCCGTGTCCTAGTCAGGAATAGCATATTTTTCTAAGGAGAATAATACCACAAGACTCTAGAATCCCTCCATGCCCAAGCCAATCTCTTTCCTACAGATGAGATGATGTCCCCAAATATGAGATGGCCCCAGCCATCAGAAGATGACTAGGCTGACATCCCAGGCATCACCTCTGCAGGATGGGGGTGGACTCTTCAGACTAAAGGACCTTCCCTAGCAACCAAGGAAGAGGAAACTGAGGAGGATTTCTGAGGAGGACTGCCTGGGGAGGATTTCTATCCACTTTGGGAACTCTGCACTAACAAGGCTCTCATCTGGACAGTGCAAGCTGCTGTTCAAGTGCTGGGAGGGAGTTGGCCTAATCTCAGACTGCCCCACACAGGTCACAACCAGGGCTGGGGGTGGGGGGGGAGAGGCAGAAACACCTCAGCACTTAAGATGATGAAAAATAGGCTAAGTGTGATGGAAGCCAGTACCAGCTTGGTTAAATAGTTTATGAGCTACAGTTTCTGAACTGGCAACAGTTTGCTCAAGGTTCTACTGCAGTTCTATCATCAGGGGAAAGTTAAGAAGATGTCAGCATCTCAGTTATTTCTAAATTTCCCACACAACTCTTTGTGATAGCTACAGCTCAACCTCTTAAGGTGGTCATAGGAATCAAAAGTAGGAAGGGAGGAGGAGAAGAAGGGGAAAATATTAAGGTGATTCTCAAAAAAAATAAGCAGTACATACCATTTTGATCTGTAGCGCCAGATACTGCAACAAAAAAAGAAAAGATAGATGTTATTTGGTGATATGGCAAATGAAAGAAAAGCCCCTCCATCCCCCAATTTCCTTCAAGCATCTTTCCCTCTGGGCATGCTCTTGGTGCCACTAACTGAAAGGCACTAAGTGTGCCTTTCCCACCTAGAGTCTAGTGTACAGGTAAGCCACAGTTATATGAACCAAGAGGGAAGGGAGGGTGAATGAGTGGAAAACATAGGGCTGCTGTCGTCACATAGCTGGGGAGTTAGAGGGATCCTGGCACAGAACAGCCCCAGGGCAATACAAATGGCTCTTTTCCCCTTCCCATTTCAAAGGTGTGGGGACTGTCTGGTCTAGGCTGCCCCTCACCCAGATGCTGGAGGTCCTTCTGCTCCCGGTACAGCCGCATCACCCGCTCCATCAGCTCCCACTTCTCACAGCAGCCCTTGTAATTCACAAAGTTCCGGGCCAGGATCTCCTTGAGCTGCCGCACGGTGAGAGCCTCGATGTCCTCTATGTTCCCAAGATCAGACAGGGAGGCCCTGCGCCCTGGCACCAAGTTGTCCTCGGAGTCAACAGACTGCAAAGCACAGAAGGGGAGTGGTGAGCTGGCTTCTCTCCACAGGTCTCACAGCACAGCAGCTTCTCTCAGCACAGTCCTATCCTAGATTAGGGGCCCCTAACTTCCAAGGAAGGAAAGGGTTCTTCCTGGCTCTAGACTCAGTCCTCTGCAAAGCTCTGCCATGGTGACAATCACTGAATCCTCCCCTTACAAATTCTCCATCGTCGCAGCCCTGGGTTCAAACCTTTCCCAATTCTCTGTCTTTGCTATGATTTGTCAAAGGGCCTGGGAGAGCTGTGGCTCTAGCTCCTATTTGCTCTTCCCGACTCTGATCAGAACAAGAGTTCATAACATAGCACCATGGAAAAGCTGCCCCAGCATTGGGCACCCTAAGCCAAGCATTCTCCAGTGTTCTGTGGGGACCAAGTCCCCACTGACACCTATTATCTGCTTCAATATCCTGGATGGGATGGCAAGACATTTCCACAATAGGAACAGGATTTCCCCAGGGTCCTCCCGCATACACACATGTGGGCCAGTAAGATGCTTCTCCTTTTTCTCCCCAGTATTTCAGCAATAGCTGGAAAGGATCCTGAGCTGCCTCACCTGTGTTTCATCCTCCACAGGAGCACTTGGTATATCCTCCACACAAATAACTTCTCGGTCCTGGGGCACATGGCCATTAGCCTGAAGGAAATAAAAGTGCAGTCACAGCTCTGGGGAAGTGTCCCAGAGGATTCTCTAGCACCAACCCCTTTTCACTATATTTTAGTCTGGACAAACAACTCAAGATCGATCCAGAAACCTTTCAACAAGAGTGAAAAAGCATCCAAAATGTGATGGGATCTACACTACGTTCTCCAGAGCTAGGAATTGTGAAAACAGACAAAAGCCATTCAAACTAACTCCACAGATCCTGGCCCATGGATAATGCTCCTATTAGTCATAATTCATTAACTCTGGTGGACACTATTGAGGCTGAGGATGAGAAGAAAAAGGAAACGAAGGTTACTGAGTCTGGTTTGCATTTGTTCTATCATTCGCTCAATATCTAGCACATGCCAACTATTCTGACTGGGAATGAAGATGAATTATAGCATCTTTTGAGTGGGAAGGGCCTTGGAGAACACTTACTGCAGGAGCACCCTTCCCTTCTCTAGCATCTCCTCTCCTAGGCCTGAAGACTGGGCAAGCCCATTTCATGATCAGGAGGCTCAAACTGTCAGGTAGTTTTTCCTCATCTCTAGCCCAAATTTACCTACTCTGCACTTTCCACCTATTGATACTTGCTCAGCCTTCTCTAAGTCCACAGAGCAAGTCTACCAAGGACTGATAGGAGGAAAATGTAGACAAAGAAAAGTCAGGCTTAGGAATATTAACTCAAATATTAGAAGACTACCATCATATCCCCTGTAAGTTTCCTCTTTTCCAACTCATTTGTTCAATGACTCCTCCCAGGATGTGGTTTCTGGGCCCCTCCACATGCTTCACTGGCCCACCCTGCATGCACTCTCATTTGCCAACTTGCCTTTCTAGTGGGATATCTGGAACTGCATGTGATATACCGGTTTGGTCTCAGCATGGCCAAGAACAATGGGATTAACAACTCCTTAGATTGGAACACTCTACGCTCACATCATGTTAGCATAAAAATGGGCATAAGTTTCCTTTTAAAAGATTTCTCAGGCAGAAGGTACTAAAACTTCCAATATTTCCACCTAGACGGTATGGAAGATTTCCCCTAAGAGTTAAGGAGTAGGGGCTTCTTGTTTTTTAAAAGTAAAACTTTTGGGAACTCTTGGGAAGTCAGGGGAAGAAGGAAGGAGGGAGGTAGAAAAATTTGGAACTCAAAATCTTACAAAAAAAAATCAATGTTGAAAACTCTCTTTATATGTAATGGAAAAAAATTATTTTAATTTAAAAAAATAAAATACCTGGATTTCCCTCACCAACATCAAAAGATTTCTGACCATCAGTTGGCACCTTCCTTTGAAACCACTCTAGAACATGTACCAAACCAGAGTCTTACTAGAGTCTGATTTCTTCTGCTATTGGCCTACAACCTGCTTCTCCCTCTCCTTCAATGCCTTGAATACTGGCAAAGGAACAAACTTGGAAAGTAAGATTTTACCTTTTGTCCCCAACCATCTACAACTCAAATCTAAAAAGAGTTGGGGGTCATGAAATTCCAGGTGATCTCTTCTAGGAAGCTCCTTCATACACATAGGAGTCTCAAATTAGGCCATCCTTTAAAGGGATTAAGAGTTTGGGGGGAGACAGAGCTAAATTACTATGAATTTTATTTCCACTACTAAGAAACTGAAATGTGTTTAAAGAATAGAGAGCTTATTGCAAGTGATACACTCTTGTACTCCAATCATGTTGTGATAGAGCTCTGAAGCTCCATTGCCAAGTTGATGAATTACTTTGGGGAAGCATGAATTTGTTGTTTTTCTCTTTGTGCAAAATAAGCATACTTCTGCCACTCACCAGCCCTCCTTCCTGCCCAGAAGATACCCAAAATAAGCTCAACAGGCAAGAACTCTGAAATAATCAAGGGAAAAGTGATCAAAAACATCTTGTATCTGGCATTTGTGGCCTTCCATCCTGGTGGCCGTTCACATGGCACAGGTAAATGGCTTCATTAAAACAGAACACTCCTGACGCATTCATGGGATATCTATTCCTTCCTCAAGTTCCTTTACAACTTATAATCTTCCCACACACAGTATTCTGGAAGGCCCAGGCTCTACAAGCTGGAGCACATGCAAGAGAAAGCCAAAGGGTAAAAGGCATCCTGCAAACAACAGAAATCACTCCAGTGTCTGAGCCCATATCCTGTGAAACACCATGCCAAATTAAAATGATGATCCTGAGACAGACTTTCTGGTTCAGTGCCCATTACAAACCAAATCAAAACACCAAATCCTGGTGAGTGTGAAATACCCAGACAGAGAGGGAGGGAGCAGGCCACAGAACACATGGCAGAAAATGAAAACAGACCTCTCCCTGAGTAGCTCAGAGCTCCTTCCAGTAGAAGACTTGCCAGCCCCTCCAAATATCATTCAGAAATAGGCAGAGGTCAAGGCCTGCTTTTCCTCTTTCAATTTAAAAGCTAAGAGATGAAGCGATTTGCCCGAGGGGACTCAAGAACCTGTAACAAAGTCCAAAGTGGGAACCAGGCCTCTGATTCCCAATCTAGCCCTGTCTTAAGAGTAATGAACAAGAGGGTCACTAAGGCACCTCCCAGCACTGCTCCCTGGCATAGACACAAGGCCACTTTGTTTGGGCTGTAAAACTGACTAAAGATTGAGGCAGGGTCATGGGAAAGAGGCCATTTCTTGGATTTGAACACAGAACCCAAATCACTCCCTCATATGTCTCATGGTAAATGCACTATTTTGTAGGAACAGTCCCCTGTAGGTAAGACAAGGTGGGAATCTCAGGTGTTTACATCGGGTATCTTTTAGAAATATTTATTCTCACAGGTGGCTAAATTCAGAGCCTGGTACATGGGTTCTCAAATTTGGGGGGAGTGGGGAAATGCTAGACTAGATCATTATAAAAGCTCCAACTGAAATACCCAAGCTCTGTTCAGCAAATCACAACCAAGAAGGGAATCAAAACAGGTTTCCAATAGTCTACTCAGAGCCCACATCCAGGCAAAAGCCACTTCATCTCTGCTAAAGTTGCCAAAGCAATGTCTAGTCAGCAGCTGCTGTCTCTACACAACAAAGGACGGACAGAGGAAGCTCACAGAGAGTTCAACTGCCCACGCTCTGGCTTCTGGGTCTCAGAAACCGAGGCAGAGGGCAGCTGAGCCCCAAGTACCCAAATGGACGCGGCCCATACCTGCTGGTCTTCCTGGGCCTGGGCTGAGGGGTCAGAGGTGGGCTGTGCCGGTGATGGAGGGAGGTTGGGAGAGGTAGGAGGTGCTGTGCTGGTGTGAGGCTGGGCCAGGAAGGCCTGATGCTCAGGGAGCTCTGAAGGGAAAGGGGGGTTACAAGTCCTGTCCTCCTGGGTGATCACCGGCTGCTGACCAAGCACCAACAACACCAGTTCCTCCTTCTCCCTGCACATCTCTGAGGAGATGTCATGGAGGCTGAGATAGTCCCTCAGGTCCTTCACCTTCATTTTCATTAGCTCTTCTCGGTGAAAGGCTGTGGTACGGAAACGCTGGCAGAGAGAGCAGAGATGGGCACCGTTCCCTACTTGGATTGAGCAGGAAATGCAGAAATTCTTCTTACAGTCCAAGCACGCGTGCTGCTCAATAGAAGGGGGAGAAAATGAGCACAGGGTCAAGCTGGAGGAAAGAGGCCATCAGCTGGCCAAGGGGCGGGGAGGGCTCTGGACCCTCCCCCGGGGCACCACACAGTTCCCAAAGTCCAGGCTAACAAAGGACAGTCAAGTGAGGTTCCTCTCCGGACTCCCTAAACCTTGTGGCAAACTGCCCCAACTCTAGATCAGTCCCAGTCTGGCCACAATGAGGAGACCTCCTGACAACAGCCAGCTTATCTGAGATTCCAGGAACTCAGGGGTTCCCAAGATCATATCCAAGACAATGACGTGCAGCTATTAGAATATCAGGGTTCTCATTTGTGACAGTTATGAGTCAACTATCTGATAAGAGCTGGTGTCCAGCAGGACCATGATAATGTGGATCTCCAGCTCCAAAAGCAACATGCGTCCAAGTGTCTCATCTGGGTCTCCCCCAGGGGAGAGGGCATAGAGATGATTAGCAGAAGAGTGGGTCACACTCCTGCATCTTGGAGGGGTAGTCTCAGAAAGGTCCTCACTAATTCTTCAAAGATGCCACAAAACTTTTCTCCTCTGTCTAGCTTACATCTTAACCCATAGAACTCCACTTCACTGCTTTTAAACACAGAAACCTTGAGACTATGACAGTTGTACATCCTGGGAATTATCCAAACTGAATGAAGGTATGTCAACCCTTCCAAGAGGGAGATTCCATATTCAATAGATATGCATAGAATTGAACCCAAGGTTCAGACAGTTCAGTCTCTTTCAGGGGAGCCACCAATGTAATAACCCAAATGAAAATGAACATATTCTCTGAATTTAACATGGAGCTTTGTCTCCATTTGACACTTATGTCTCAGGGACAAAACCACCACAGGATTCTCTGAACAGTTGTGGCATCAGTCAGCCTTAATGAAGGGTATACCCGCTTGTCCTAAGATGATAGTAATTCTGGGAACAACAGCATTCAGCTGGAAAATGGATGTATTTTTTTAAAGTTCATCCATATGTGAAGTTTTCTATTGGGAATGTGATATACTCAATTAGTCCAAGTTTAGGATGATAGATACTGAAATCTAGAGACTTGAGAGTCATAAAGCCTCAGGTTGTGATGAGGAACATTACTCAAGACAATGTAGTTTTACAAAACACAGCTTGCAAAATACCTAATAAATTATAAAAGCTTTGAGTCGCTCTACCAATCAGTGAAGTTCCCAGTGGTCCCGAGGTCTTCTCTCCAAATGTACTTGTTAGGTGTGAGATCAAAAAGGAAAGAAAGCAACATTTAAATCTGAGCTATGGATAGCCCTGGTTCACCAGGGATTCTGACTAAGTGGCTCTCTGAGAAGCACCATAAGATGATGCCAAAGGCTAAAATTCAAAGCTAAAGAAACAAGAAAGAAGAAAGAAGAAAAGAAATATAATCAAGCTAGTTGTCAACAAACATAAGTAGAACTAGCAAAGAAAAACACTGATATGTAAACAAATGAGGGGCAAGGTGGCTGGAAGATGAATTGTCCAAGGAAACGTTTCTATGGAACTGCCAAGAGTACTGAACAAAATTGTTAAGCACCAAAAATAATGCTGCCAAGAAAAACAAGGAAAAGAAACTCATGGGGGGGGCAGAGAAGATCAGACCACTGTTCCCAATTCCTCTCCCAAATTGACAGCACATCCAACCTTCTCTCTTCCATTTAGACCCATAACATTCATTCGTGCCAATCTTTCTTTTTTTTTGAAAAAAAATTTTCTTTTTTTATTTAAGGCAATGGGGTTAAGTGACTTGCCAAGGTCACACAGACAGGCAATTATTAAGTGTCTAAGGTCAGATTTGAACTCAGTTGCTCCTGACTCCAAGGCCAGTGCTCTATCCACTGTACCACCTAGCTGGCCCTGTGCCAATCTTTAAGAACCAACTACTCTGCCCTTGAGGTAAGACTCTGGGGCAACTCCAGTCAAACTCCATTTTTCTTGTGAGCCTACCTATTTTTTTCCAGGGCACCACCATCCTTGGGATCACCTAGAAGAAATATCCTCAGTGACTTCTCCCTTTCTCTCACCTCAGACTTCCAACTTGGGGCCGTTTCTTGCAGTTTCTAAACTCTACAACATCTCTGGCATCTGTCCCCTTTCCTTCCACTTCTCCATCCAGCCTCACCTCCTTAATTCTGACCCTCACCTCCCAATTTGTCTCCCTGCCTCCAGTCTTTCCTCAACTCCAAATCCATTCTCTACATCGCTACCAAGTGTTCCTCCTACCCATGCCACCCTCATCCCTCAATCAATAAAATACAGTAGCTCTCTCACTGCCTCTTTTGTCTGTCATTCACATTTCACTGCCTGGGCTCATGGCATCATTTTCCAGTCTTCTTATGCATTATTCCCTTCTACCCCCACTTTTTCTTATCTAGTCGTACTTGTTATTCTTCATATAAGAAACTCTTTGCCCTGGCTGGTGATGCTTCATTGCTAGAATGTTCTCCCTCCACCTTCCCACCTTCAAAGTGAGGTCTTTCCTGCTGCCCCAGGGGCTCCGAGTAACCTTTTCTGTGCTTTGTATGTATAAGCAGGTTGTCTTCCCCTTTAGAATGTAAGTTCTTGCCAGCAAAATGAAAGACCCCTATAGCTGCATCAGTAAAAACACTCCATGCCAAGTGGAAACTTCTTTTATGGGCTGAGAGTAAACCTGGAATTACAAAATGGACTAGAGTCCAGAGGGACTAATACCAACCCAGTTAAGTAGTGATCTAAAGAAGAAAGGGCTCTTCCAGTCAGAGGGCTACAAGAGGACAACGTTCTAGGTCTAGCACCCAGAGAAGAGGGAACAAGTTATGTCCCATCCAACCTTTTTATTTGCACTATGAAGAACTCAGTCCTATTAAATTTCTCTTTTTCCTCATAAACAAACCCTGAGAAAACACTTAAATCTCAAAAGATTCAGAGCTAGAAATGCTAGCTCTGAGAGAACAGAGTACTAAAGAAAACCTAAGATCTCCCTCCAACTCCTGGAATGACTGGGGTAGCCTCACAACAGAGAACTGGATGCTGCCAGCCTTTGGAGCCCAGCAGGTTCAGAGACCAGGCAGACCTAAAAGGATGAATTCAGAGTAAGCACAGATTTAATATGAGAGAAAGGGGAAAGCCCTGGGACAAGGCAGGTCAGCAAGGTTAGAGGGTCCTGGGCTGGATGCATCAGACTCTACTCTCCTTAGACCCTTACTTCCACCTCCATAACCCCTCAACTCTTTCTTCTTTCTTTTTTTTTTTCAAGGTTTTTTCCCAAGGTAAATGGGGTTAAGTGGCTTGCCCAAGGCCACACAGTTAGGTAATTATTAAGTGTCTGAGGCCGATGTGAACTCAGGTACTCCTTACTCCACGGCCCGTGCTCTATCCACTACACCACCTAGCCACCCCTACCCCTCAACTCTTGAAGAGGAAATGCCATCTTCACTTTACAAAAAAAAGTTAGGCCATCTAGTGTGAAGTTCCTTATCCACCTTCTTCTCCCTCTCAAACATTAATAAGAGCACTCATTCTTTTAGGCTTCCTCTACCTTCAAAAGATGCCACAGTCCCTATTCTATGGCAAAGCTATTAAACCTTTCTAGATCTCCTCACAATCCACCTCCTCCTCTAGAACCTTGTCCTGCCTTTCTCTGACTCAACTTCAATAGTTCCCTCTTTACAAGCACGTCCCCTGCTTTTCAAACAATCAATTTGATAAACAATATCTACATATACATATACACAAAGAAAACAATTCTCATCCTCAGGGAGCTTAAAATAGAAGTGGCCATGCCCTTGAAAAAGCTTTAACTAAACATTGGCCCCACCCCACAAATCTGACTTTTTATTCCACTGTTAAAATTCTGGACTAAGTGGCCTCCATTATTTAGGCCTGCTCCTCATATCCTCCCTTTGTCTTTCCTCTAAGCCTTGCAACTTCTCTTCCATCTTTACCAGTTCTTCATAAAGCTACACTTTTTAAAGTCCATTTCTCAGTTCTCATTCTCACGGTGACCTCTCTGCCCTTTCTGAAAGTCTTAGGATGTTCCCCTCATGCTTTCACTTCAGTAATTCCCCTTTTCTTCCTCTCATCCCTATAAACAGGGTACTTCTGTCTGCTCTCCTCCCTCTCAGGTCCCCTGAGCTCTCACTAGTTTTGGTGCCACATCCACCAGTCATCATCATCCTTACCACTATTTGGCCAGCACTCCTAAGCTAAGCACTTTACCATATTAGCTCATTTGAATGATGAACCTGAGACTCAGGAGCTTTTATTATTCCAATATTACGGGTTACCCAGTGAGGGCCTGCCTATCAAAGGCCAGATTTGAGTCCAGTCTTCCAGATCCAGAAGCCAGAGTCTCTCCACTGCCCCATGGAGCCAGCAGGCAGTTATGACCTTGAACAACTTTCTCTGAGTCACAATTTTTTCATTTATAAAATGAAAATAACCTATGCCCCACATAAGTCACAGGATTAGACTACATTAAATCACATGAGAGAATGAATATCAAAGTTCCCAGATTCCACCCTCTAACCCTGCCATTCTCCTCCTCCCATGACTTCCCTTCCCCCCATCCCACTGCTGGCAGTATTTTCTCAGAATTCATGTGTCCACCTCATGGCATTTCCACCCTGGGTCCTGCTCCACACCTTGGCCTGTAGATGCTCCCTAAAAGCCTTTCCAGTCTCAGCTCATGTTGCTCCTTCCAGATGATCAGTGTTCCAAATGAACTAGCTTTCTGCACTCTCTATCCCCTTCTGGTCCTTGATTAAAGGCTTAAAATCTTCTCCCTCCTTCCCTCTTAAGTCTGCTCTGATATTCCATTCATTTAAGTGATGACTTTTATTTCCCAGACCATGCAGAAGACTAATCTGAAATGCCTTAGGGAGTGCTGGAAGAAAAGACAATCTAAAGGTGATGTGATCTCAGATGGATTGGATTCTTAAATTATTCCCAATGTTGGTATGGAAATCCCCTCCTAAATTATAAGCTTCATGAAGACAGTGTTTTATCCAAACTGTATCTTCCTCATCCCAGGTAAGTATTGTGTTCTCTGACTCTAGTTAATTATCACTGAGAGACTGAGGTTAACAAAAGCAGAAGAAGCTTCTCTGAAAATTCCAGAAGGAATTTCTTGGAAATTCAATTAATGCAAAAAAGTTGTCCATTATTGGCATCTGGAGCAAACAGCTTTACTGCCACAGGTTAAGGGTAAGATCAAACTACGTGTCTCTAACCATGTCTATTCTGCTTCAAATCCTGACTTGAGAAGCAATCTGGCTCCTTAGCCAACCATTCTGACTCCACAAAGGGACAAATCAACAAGAAATGTTCTCTCAAATGAATTCTTAGGAGAATGATCAATTCCACATACAAGCTTTCTGCTTAACCTCTTGCCACATTGATGCCCAAAATAATTCTCCATTAGACTTAAACTGGAAATGGAATTATTAAATAAAGGGTCTTCCCAGCACCCAAACCTTCAGCTTCCTTTAAGAGTGGGTTCTGTCATCCAGCCTTTCTGGAGAGCAATTTGGGATTATGCCCAAAGGGCAACAAAAATGTGCATACCCTTTGATCCAGTAATACCACTACTGGGTCTATATCCTGAAGAGATGATGAAAAAGGGTAAAAACATCACTTGTACAAAAATATTCCTAGCAGCCCTGTTGGTGGTGGCAAAGAATTGGAAATCAAGTAAATGTCCTTCAATTGGGGAATGACTTAGCAAACTGTGGTATATGTATGTCATGGAACACTATTCTATTGGAAACCAGGAGGGACAGGAATTCAGGGAAGCTTGGAGGGATTTGCATGAACTGATGCTGAGTGAGATGAGCAGAACCAGAAAAACACTGTACACCCTAACAGCAGCATGGGGGTGATGATCAACCTTGATGGACTTGCTCATTCCATCAGTGCAACAATCAGGGACAATTAGGGGCTGTCTGCAATGGAGAATACCATCTGTATCCAGATAAAGAACTGTGGAGTTTGAACGAAGTTCAAGGACTATTCCCTTTAAATTTAGGGAAAAAACCTGACATCTTATTGTCTGATCTTGTTATTTCTTATACTTTATGTTTCTTCCTTAAGGATATGATTTCTCTCTCATCGCACTCAATTTGGATCAATGTACAACATGAAAACAATGTAAAGACTGGCAAATTGCCTTCTGTGGGGGGGGGGATGGGGGAGGGGAAAATTGTAAAACTCAAAATAAATAAAATCTTTAATTTAAAAAAAAAAGTGGGTTGTCATCCAGCCTTTCTGGAGAGCAATTTGGGATGTATGTCATGGAACACTACTGTTCAGGGAAGCCTGGAAAGATCTGCATGAACTGATGCTGAGTGAGATGAGTAGAACCAGAAAAACACTGTATAACTTAAACAGCAATATGGGGGTGATGATCAACCTTGATGGACTTGCTCATTCCATCAGTGCAACAACCAGGGTCAATTTTCCTATCTGCAATGGAGAATACTATCTGTATCCAGAGAAAGAATTATGGACTTTGAACAAAGACCAAAGACTATTACCCTCAAACTGGGGGGGGGGGGGGGAGCGTTATATTATTATGTAATTTTGCTATTTCATACTTTATTTTTCTTCCTTAAGGATATGATTTCTCTCTCATCACATTCAATTTAGATCACTATATAACATGGAACCAATGTAAAGAATAACAGAATGTTTTCTGGGGTGGGGGGAGGGAAGCAAGAACGGGGGGAAAATTGTAAAACTCAAAATAAATAAAATCTTTCTTTAAAAAAAAAAAATCTGAGGGGCAGCTAGGTGGTGCAATGGATAGAGCACTGGTCTTGGAGTCGGGAGTACCTGAGTTCAAATCCACCTAAGACACTTAATAATCATCTAGCTGTGTGGCCTTAGGCAAACCACTTAACCCCAATGCCTACCCAAAACTAAAAAACAAAACAAAAACAAACAAAAAAAAAATCCAATCTGGGAGCAGCTGGGTGGCACAGTGGATAAGAGCACCAGCCCTGGAAAAAAACAAACAAAAAACCAATCTATGGCTGGCACGAGCGCGCGCGCGCACACACACACACACACACACACACACACACACACACACACACACAAACACAGTGGGTTCTGAAAACATTTCTAAGGGTCAGGGTCTTCTTCCTATTGTTCCTCTAACTCTTGGCCACAGGGACCATCCAATCAATCTGGCATTAGCCAAAACTCATAAAATTATTTCGTTGTACACTGTTTTCCTTTTTGCCAGCTATTCTTCAAAGAGTGGCTACAAAGCATTTCAAATGAAATAAACTGCAACTGTCTATCCTATTAGGTCCCTACCTCTTCTTATGGAATTCTAGAAATTGCCCTCAGTAAACAGAATAAAATTTTTTATTTGTGTGACTCAGAGCAGCTTAATTTGCATTTATCCCTGGTTATATTGGGCAGGTAGGTAGTACAGTAAATAGAGTGCCAGTAGTGGAGTCAACTACATCAAATGAAAGGACAAATAGGAAAAATTCAGAGAAAGGAACTTAAGTGAAATGATTCAGGAAAAAAAACACCAATTTTTTAAAATGCACAACTATAGTAATGTAAACAGAAAGAATAAAAACTTCATGAGCCAGAAAGTCTCATTTATGACCCTTATTAGCTCTGAGCCCCAGCCTATTTACCTTGGTTTCCTCATCTGTAAAATGAGCTGGAGGAGGAAATGGCAGATCACACTAGTTTCTCTGCCAAGAAACTTAATTTGGAGTCAGGAAGAGTCAGACACAGCAGAAACAAATGAACGATTTGCAAAGGACTTTGGGCATACCCCCCATCCTATGTAGAGGGTTGTGCCCTTACTAGCTCTTTATGGAGAGTAATCTCCATAAAGTCCATAAGTTCAGTCGATCTGCCCAAGGCCATGGCAGCAGAAGGGGGAGAGGGCTTGGAGCTTACCTTCCTGGTTGTGCTGCCAAAGTGGGCTCCACAGTTCTTGCAGCTAGGTTCGGAGCCTGTGGGGGAAGGGAAGGAGCTGTAGCCAGGGTTGGAATACGCTTGGGCTCTGGCACCCTGGGACTGCTGAGTTTCTTCAGTATGTGCATCCTGACAAAACCAGTTGCAGCAAGTTGCCCACATGATAAAACCTGATTGTAAGAAAAACCAAAAGGAAATGGCAGAATTAAGATGTGGCATCTCCTGGTACCCTCAAGTTAACAAAGCAAAAACAAGGAATATTGGGGGTGACCTGCAGAACCCATTGAGCCTACACTGAGCATGGCTGTTGGGAAGGCCTGGGAGCAGCCTAGAGCCAGTCTAGGGAGCTACCACAGCTCCTCATGCCCCTCCGGATGCTATGAGCTATCAAAGGTGGAGGGGAATCATTAACTTGGCTTCCCACTTCTGAAAGACTGCTGCTCCCTGACATAAAGCCAACTTGAAAATAACTCTATTGTAATAAAATCTTTTACTACCAAACATAAACAAAAGTCTAACATTTTATGAATGGATCAATCTATTTTAAAGACATTTTATTTTGAAAAGAGTCTTTTCCATCAATTAAGGAATGGCTAAAAATGTGGGACATGAATATACCTCGATATTACTACATTAGAAGGACAAATCTGAAAAGTTCAGAGAAAGGAACTTAAGTGAAATGATTCAAAAAAAAAGGCAAAACCAATTTTAAAAAATACACAATGTCTGTATTAGGGGAAAAGGAAAAAACCCCCAAACACTGAAATTAAAATGACCAAAACTGACCCCAGAGAAGAGGTGAGGGAGAAAAACATACCTCCTTCCCTTCTGTGCAGAGGATTATGGGTATAGAATACTGTAAATACTGTTAGAATTGGCTCATATGTTGGTTGGTTTTGCTCAACTGCATTTTTCTTTTTTTAAAAAATTCTTTGTAACAAGAATGAGTTGGGAAAAGGGGGAGAAAGATATTTAGAAATGAAGATGATGTGAAAACAAAAGGTAAAATATAATTTTTTTTTAAAAAGTAAAAAGATTCCTTTCTCAGGATTCTAAATTTACAGTTTCACCTTCACAGTAGCTTTATGGAAAGGTCAGGGATTATTTATCCCATTTCACAGCTGGGAAACTGGAGCTACACAACGACTACAAAATAAAGTCCCTTAATTTCTATGATCCTACTCCACAAACACTTCCAGACCAATCAGCGTTTTAGAGGAACCTAAAAATAGTCCATTAAAAATCTAACTTTTACTATGTAATATGATACAAATAGTTCATGTTCTTGGTAGCTAGTAAAAGAAGCAATAAAGGGTTTTGTTATTAGAGGTTAAAAATTAAAAACTTTATTTCTTAACAGTAATCCACAAAAAAGGAACTATAGTTTTTGCCCCCAACCGTGGGGGGAAAAAACCATTGTCATTTATTCAAAGACTTTTAAAATGCCTATTCTATGCAATGCACTGTTCTCCCAACTAGAGGAAATGCAAAGATATAAAACAAAGTCCCTATATTCCTGAAGCATATAGTCTAGCTCCTACAAAACCAACTACACAAAGTGCAAATGTTTAAGCTTAACCATTTAAGTATTCATTTAATATTTATGGTTCAATAATTTTTTATATGCCAATCACTTTCCTATTTGTCTTAGACAGTAAGCCCTGAGAAGGAAGACATCTAATTTATCTTGTTTATTCTATAAAATACTTGACACAGTTTCATTCAGGAAGTAGAAGACTCTAAAATAAGTACTTTTGCAAACAGTGATAGCAGTTATAACATCTTTCGATTTCAGGACCCTAGGACACTCAAGTAAAACCAACATTTCTCCCTCAAAATACTTAGACTATATCTATTAAGTATGGATGTGTTTGTAACAACCCTCTCTTTCAGTAAGAATTTGGGAAGGTCCAGACATCTGACGTTCCTTACTCACCCTTTAATTTGACCACAATCACAGAGTAAACCAGAGAAAGTCACAAGCTTCTGGGCCTTTGGAGGCACAGAAAAATGAGAGAAAAGTTTAATATTTTAAAATGTATATAGTTGGGGCGGCTAGGTGGCACTGTGGAAAGAGCACCAGTCCTGGAGTCAGGAGTACTTGAGTTCAAATCTGGCCTCAGACACTTAATAATTACCTAGCTGTGTGGCCTTGGGCAAGACACTTGATCCCATTTGCCTTGGAAAAACCTAAAAAAAAAAAAACGATGTATATAGTTGTGGGCCATTTGAAGTATGTGAAATCTCCTCACCTCTCCCCAACCTACCTCAAGGTAATAAGGTAAATTTTAAAATTAATTTTGCTTAAAATCTTGAAATGAAAAAGGGAAAAGTCTCCTTTCATATGGTAACAATTTTCATCAGCAAAGTCAAGGTCAGGAATATAGCTGTAGAATTCAGTTCAATAAACAAGCAAGGTACATTCCTCAATTTCTTACTAAACTTTCATTCTGTCTGGATTACAGACTCTTTTCTGGCTACAGCTCGAGAACCATCTCTTCATTCTCTCCACTCTTGTCAACTCTATCTCAAAACTTGGACTTGGTCCTCTCTTCTGGAGCACTTCTTTTGGAGGAAAATACTCCCTGAGTTCTTCACTGACACCAGTAGTTGGTTGGCACTGTTCTAGGATTTCAAAGGAGTGACCCAGGTATCCCCCATGCCCCAGCTGAAGCAAGGAGAATGGAAAGGACAGAGCTTTGGAGCTGTAACCTCCATCTAGTAGCTCAACCCTTCTATCAAAATCAGCAAAGTCAAGGCAAAACAGAGTTCATTCAGAGTCTATTCTGGGGTGCTTGAGGTAAATCCTAGGGTCAGGCAGCATCAAACGGACACCTTAGCTTGGGATAGGTTCTTTATTTCTCAGTGCTAGTCAATGTTCCCATTTTACAAGGTATCTCAAGCAGCAAAAGCCCCTCAGGTGCTGCGTAAAAGAAGACAATCTTTCCTAAGAAATTTTGAATGTGTTCAACCTAATTCTCCAGTATTCAATCCTATTAGTGAATGATCTTCAAAAAAAATTTCCTACCAATCTTCAGCAAGTTTGAAAGTTGTTCCTTCCCTACCTTCTCTCTCTTATCCACCTTCACACTTTTTTAGAGAAGATGGATTTTCATTTCCTGTGGAGTAATTCAAAATGGCCTAGTCCTCTTTCTCTACCAGGGTGCTCTGAAACTTGCCCGGATTTTTAGTCAGATTCTCTCTGCCTTTGTATTTATCTAAAAGGGAAAGGATGAGGGGAGGGTTTCTGTTTTGTGAAACAGTCCCCAGATATGCAAATGGATCACATCCATCTGATAGGAATGTTAGAATTTCTCAATATTCACCTTGTAGGCCCTGCTGGAAAGGAAAATTATAAATGTTAATAACTGGGTAAGATACAGTCTCTAGTGCAGGTGGGGTATATTAAGTCATAGTTACAGGTAAGGTGACAATTAAGTGCTATCTAGCCCTACAATTCTAAGTAATTACAAATATGCATCCTTTCTGGACCTCTCCCTGCCACAAATGACCATCTTCTCCTTTAAGAATGCTTGGCAGGGCAGCTAGGTGGAGTAGTGGATAAAGCACCAGCTGGCCTTGGAGTCAGGAGTACCTGGGTTCAAATCCGGTCTCAGACACTTAATAATTACCTAAGCTGTGTGGCCTTGGGCAAGCCACTTAACCCCGTTTGCCTTGCAAAAAAAGCCTAAAAAAAAAAAAAAAAGAATTTTTGGCCTGGGGCAGCCAGGTGGCACAATGGATAGAGCACCAGTCCTGGAGACAGGAGGACTGAGTTCAAATCCAGCCTCAGACACTTAATAAGTACTTAGCAGTGTAACCTTCCATAAATTACTTAACCCCATCACCTTGCAAAAACTAAAAAAGAAGTTTTGGCCTGCTTGTCTGGGCAAATAATCTAAACTGAATCATTAATATCTAGGTGCTTCTAGGGGGGATAGAGGAAACTGATCTTTTTAAAATGTTTGATAAATTTTGGTAGAAGGAATTTCATCATCTGGAATCTGCCTATAACCAATGAAATTTAAAATTATATGTATGTACACATCTATCATACACACACACACACACACACACATCCATTTAGACTAAAATATCTAGTCTTTTGTAAAATCTAATTAAAATGACCCAAAGCTTCAAAGAATCACATAACATATAATAAACTAGATTTTTTCCTTAACTTAAGAGTTAGGAACTCCTAAGAATTTTATTGTTTAATTTAGGGTGGCTTTCCTTATTCTCACCAATGCTTTCCTGGAGTGGTTAAAAGTATTCATACTATGAGGGCCCAAAGATTTTGGAAAGCTGGCTTCTTCACATAGGTCCTACCAATAACTAATGATGTGATCTTGGACTAGTCACTTCTGAGTGATCTGCCAGGTCTCAATTTCCCTATCTATAAAACAAGACAGACTTAATCTCTATCTATTTATTAAAAACAGAAGTGCTATTCTAAAAGTCATGAAACCAATCAAAAATCAAAAAAGCTCAAAAGAAATTCGAAGTGACCTTATTCAAGAGTAAAAAGTCAAAGCCATCTCTGAATCCTTCAGAGCTTTCAAAGTTGTGTTTGGAACTTAGGAGCATGGAATGAAGGTCTAGAAATGGTGAATGACACCATCTAGTAAACAAGCTACCTATCTTGAGAATTTAAATCTTATAGATGATGTTTTAAACATCTACATTTGGAAATTTACTTGTATTTCAAAACAAGAAAATTTAATCAGGACACAAGAATGCCCCTAAAACAGTTTAAGCTTAAAAGAAGTTTAAGTGGCAAAGAGAATTTTCCAGTAAAGTTGACTAAATTATCCACCTTGGCCTGAAAGATTTAAAATGTGATAAGGATAAGAGTAAAAACATTACTGCTACATACAGTAAGGGCAAATAAGAAAATTACACTGTAAATCATGAAATAACTAGCTAGTTTAACTTACTGGATCCTAGGCAATGAAACATGTTCTTTGTGATGCTAAGATGACTTCACAGATATTTATTTTAGAACATAAACTACAGAGCTCCTTAGTCATAAAGGAGACAAGTGCACAGGCGGGCAAAATGGCAGAACCATGAGTTTGAATTAGTATAAATAACAGTACTGTAGCAATGGATGGGCAACACATAAACAAGAGACTATTTCTCAAGGTTGGTTCATGGTGTTCAAAGCACTTATAGGGTTTTAAATTGTAATAGACACTCCATCCTCTAAGACAGCTCGGAATTGGGGTGCACAGATACAGCTGGGGAATGTACAAATAATTCTTGCATGCATGCCAGTTTCATTTTAAGCCAAAGAACCAGGTGAGAAAATAGCATCTAAAAGGCCTAAATATTTCCTACTTTTCAAGAACACCAAGAGGATGGAGCAACTACTCCTCAAATTCCCTCAGAAGTGCACACCAAAGAAAAGGAACCCCCAGGTCTGGGAGCAATGAACCTTTGCAAAATTTTCCTTAGAGACCTTAGATTTTTTTCTTTCTTTTTTTTTTAGGTTTTTGCAAGGCAAATGGGGTTAAATGGCTTGCCCAAGGCCACACAGCTAGGTAATTATTAAGTGTCTGAGACCGGATTTGAACCCTGGTATTCCTGACTCCAAGGCCAGTGCTTTATCCACTGTACCACCTAGCCGCCCCCAGACCTTAGATTTAAACTTGCAGTAAATTACTGACTATTTGGTTTTCTAGGTCACTTATTCTTCTAATTACTTCAGCTCACAGTCAGCACTACTATAGCTCCATAGTGCAAATGAGCAAGTCTTAAAATGACTGACATTTAGAAAGAATGCTTCTCTTTCTCAGATGGCATTCCAGTTGGGTGCTTCTCACTATCAATATTTCAGTTCTGTGATCTATGACATTTGGCTAGCAATAAGAAGAGGTCAATAACCTAAATTTACGTTTAAACCTCACCCTCCCACCTCCTGCCCCAATTCCAACTCTATAACATTTGTTTAGTGATAAAGCCATCATGAAACCCTTGAATAAAAAGTCTGATACTGACACATCTCCCTGAGTTATCCCTCAGGAAGAATTTAAAACAAGAATGATAACAAGATTTTTTTTTAAGTTCTCAAAATAGCAGCAAAAAAGACACAACAGTCAGGAAGGCCTAAGTTCCAGTTCTACCTTATGCACTGACAAGATAAGTCAGGGTTGAACTAGAGGCAAGCCCTAAATGCTCAGGACCCTAGCAATTCTCTAAAACTATCAATAGCACCATAGAACTTTTAACTAGAAGCCTCTGTACAAAGATGGAACCAGAGATCTATTTGCAAAAAAAGTAGCATAAAATATCAAACTTGGGCTTGGCCTTGTTGTTCCAGCAACAGTTAAAATTTAAAACCATTCAATATATCCAAACCATGGCACTGAGAAAGGAAGAACAAAAAGAAGGTGCTTACATTTTCCTATTTAGGATATCATTTAAGAAAATATATCTATAGGAAGAATTTACAAAATAATCCAAGGTAATGGGGGGTGGGGTGGAGAGTGCAATGGCATCACTTGCTGTCTCCAGAGCAGGCAGCATATTCAAATCAGCCATGTCATTACAGAAAATGAGATTATCACTAGAAAAAAAGCATCCTTTTGTTTTTGGAAGTAGACCTTACATACAGGAAGATTCGTTCTGAGTTGTAAATATTACTAGGAATTCCCTTATTCTATCTAGTTCATGGCAAATACAAGTGGAGAGATAGTTTAATAAAAAGTCATTGTGACCAATGGAATTGTGCCAAAATATTGCCCTCAGGTCTGATAAATGATCTGGTGGCTTCTAATCAGGAGAGGACTCAAAGTAGCTAACATATAAGAGAAGGCCACACATTTAATTCTAGCCTACTCATTCTTGCCCCAGGGGCTAACTCAGTCTGGAAAGTGAAGTTCAAAGGGAAGCCAACTAATAATCCTGAAGCCCAAGAATAAATAAACCTGAATTATGAGGCAAATTAAGTGACTATTAAGAATAAAAAAGGGCCAGATCCAACCAGCTGGACAAGTAGTTAAGGGAGATTCTGTTTTCTACTACGAATGGATCTGTTCCTCCAACTCCTGATTCCCAGCAATTTTCTCACCATCATCCTCCATATCTGGAGCTCTCTTTTCCCTCCTGGGATGTCACAGAACCAGAAGGAAGCCCCATCTGTACCTCCTGCTTTCTCCAATTTCCTTCCAGGCTCATCCCTCTCTGCTTCTGAAGCTTAGGTAAGGTAGAGGAGCAGAAAACCTGGAACATCTCCCCTAACTCCCCAGTCTCCACTTCATGGTTTCCCTGGCTTCCTTCAGGTCCCAGTTCAAGTTGCACCTTATGCAAGAAGCCTTTCTCTTAGCATTTCTCCATTCTCTACACATTTTCTGTATGGGGCTAGGCATTTTGTCTCCCCCAATGGACTATGTCTCCTTGAGGGTGGGGACTGGCTTTGGTCTGTCTTTGGACCCCTCTAATTCAGCCTAGCATATAATAAGAACTGAAGGGGTCCCTCTACTGATTTTGTGGAGCTCCCATCCTGGCACTGGTCAACAGGAGACCCTCAGGTGAGACAACAGGCTGCCCCACCATTCTCAAGTCCGCACTTTTATTCTTGTTTTTGTTCTTGATGATTTTTCAACTCCAGAAAACTGAAGCTGTTTTTTTTTAAGGTTTTTGCAAGGCAAATGGGGTTAAGTGGCTTGCCCAAGGCCACACAGCTAGGTAATTATTAAGTGTCTGAGACCGGATTTGAACTCAGGTACTCCTGACCCCTGACTCCAGGGCTGATGCTTTATCCACTGCGCCACCTAGCTTCCCCTTGAAGCTGTTCTGAGGTTCAAACTGTCAGCCCTGAACACTAACTACACTGTACAAAAACAACCAACCACACAGACTCCAAAGTACCTTCCCCACCAAATTTAAGAGGAAAGGCAGAAAGGTGACTGAAGAGCTTCATCACTTTCCTCCACTGCCTCAACAGGGGCTGAACTGGTCTGGGTTGGCCATCAGTCTGGGTTCCCTGATCCTCTTACCCCCTGTACTGGTAAATCATCCTGCTCTGCACAGATCATGGATTTCCTAAACTGAAGGTTTTTTATATGTCCTTCATTAGGTCAAGGACCTCAACCAAGTTCAGTTAGGGTTACCCAAAACAGGAAAACAAATAAAAATAAATACCACAGAGGAAAGATGTTGAGAGATTTGATACCAGAGACCTTAGCATTTATCTCAGAAGCCTTGCACAAGTCTCCCAGTTTGGCCAGCACCCGCTTCCTCCAAGCTTCTCTTCCCCTTCTGCCACTAACATTGTCTGAGAATTGTGACTTCCCCTACTTGTCTCCTCCATATCAGCAGGGCTCTCATCCCACCAGGCTAGAAGCAATGTTCTATACATAGAACATAAACATCTAGGTAACTCATGGAATTAACATCTCAGAACCACAAAAATGGCTTTGAATTCCTCACAATTATTTGTTCCCAAAATTACAATGTGAAAAAATGAGTTCTTTGCAACAAGGAAGAAAAATAGGTCCTTCAACATCCTAAAAATCTGGACTCCAGAGAGGGTTTGTAGAAAGAAACAATGACTTAGGTGTGGAGCAAAGAGTTGAAGGCTTCATTTCTGCCCTTGAAAATGGTGACAAAAGCAGGGAAAAATGGGTCTAGAGGATCTCAAAAATGACTTCTACATTTAGATCTATACTCCTATAATCCTAACACTTCTCTATGAATCCCATAAGTATTTATGAAGTGCAAAAGATGGTAGATAAAAAGACAAAAACCTTCACTCTCCTCAAGGAGTTTACAGCCTACTGGGATATAAGAAAACAGATAAATGAATACAAACTATGTGCAAAATAAGCAGAAAGTCATTTCCAAGAGAAAGACACTTACCACCTTAGGAGAGGTCTTGATAACCTGAAACAGGAGTCAGTGAGAAGATCAAGACAGGATGAATTCCAAAAACGATATTAGAACTAGAATGCCATGAATGGGTAATAGCAAATGGACTATTCTGAAAAGGAACAAGTTGTTTAAGACAGACTAATCTATAAAGGGCTTTGATTTGATCCTAGAAGCAAGCCAAAATCATTAGAGCCTCCGAGTAAATAGATGAAAAGGCTGACCCTTTTCTTTAGATATATTTACCAATTTAGTAGCTTAAGAGTTGGTCCTATAGCTTCCAATTCTCATTATCAATAAAAGAAAACAAGTTTCTCAAACAAGTTCAACTGTCTTCAATCTATTCTATGCCAACTTGGAGGATGAAACAAATGGATTGTATCTGACAACATCTACAGTACCACTTCAAGTTAGCCCCAAATACTATAATCAACATTATCAAACCTTGGTCCTGGATGATCTTCCAAGAACTTTTGTAAGAGGGAGGAAGGAAAGGAGAACAGGAGCTAAGTTCTGGAAACCCCAAAACACACCAATGTGTGTCTGTACAACATATGATGTCTTCTCCAACAATGCCAAGGATTTCCTCTTGTTACAGACTCTATAGCCCTGCAAAGACTGTCTTTCCTAAAGTCACAGCTTGGTCATCAAAAGTTTCATTTTACAGTTTATATGAATACAATATGTTGTGATAGCTAGTGGGGAGAAATTAACCCTTTGAAAAGAGAAAGGCCTGGCCTTTAGTCTGGGAGTTTACCCAAACAAAATCTTGTTCCACACTTGAAAGTACACAGGATTTCTTTAAGTCCATATCCAATATAGGACTTCCTACTCACAGCTAACCCCAAGTTTTAAAGTTTAAGTTAAAATGGTACAGTGGAAGACCAGAATATCCTGTTTGCTTTCAACTTCCTCTTCTGTGTAGCACGATCTCTTTCTACTGTTGCTCCCAAAGCCAACAAAAAACCAAGTATCAGAAAGTGGACAACAAAAGACATAACCTTTCTCATATGCTAACACAATTAATTTACAACTGTTCTTAAGTCTGAAGTCTTTTAACACCTGAAGTAACAATAACTCACAATTACCTGACCCTTTCTTCTATGCCTTATCTCTTTTGATCTTCCTGATATTCATTTATTTTTTATTTATTTATTCATTCACATTTATTTATTTATTTTTTTGTTTATTTATTTATTTGTTTATTTTGGATTTTTCAAGGCAATGGGGTTAAGTGGCTTGCCCAAGGCCACACAGCTAGGTAATTATTAAGTGTCTGAGGTTGGATTTGAACCCAGGTACTCCTGACTCCAAGGCCAGTGCTCTATCCACTGCACCACCTAGCCGCCCCCTGACATTTATTTAAGGAAGCAGTTCACATATTATATTCCTCATAGTAAAAAGAACAAAATGAATTATCATCACTAGGCATTAAGTGACTAATTGGTCTTGAATAATAAGGCACCTATAAGTCTCAAAGAAATTTTCTAGACTTCAGAAAATCAATGCTTCATGGCAACATCCAACTTGCACTAAATGATATAACTTCAATTATCAATATATATAATTACAAATACAACCCAGGTGGTAGAAACAAATTTAAAACAAAAATTTATAATGTAAGGCTGGGAAAAGGAAACAAGAAAATTGCAAAGTTCATTAATTGCACATTAGTCACTTCTCAAAGGAATTGGTTTTGGACAGATACTTTTTACACAACACCATGTAACTGATTTCTACAATGGCTAACAGAAAGAGAATGCTAAAACATTCCCTCCACCTTATGCAACATTCAAAAGAGATCACTTTCTAGTAGCACCCAAATTCTAGGCATAACTTAGGTCTTGGAACTGAAGTGGACTACAAATAACCTGTAAGACCAACATATTCAGGAATGTGGGGCAGCTAGGTGGCATAGTAGATAGAGCACTGGTCTTGGAATCAGGAGGACCTGAGTTCAAATCCAGCCTCTGATACATAATAATTGCCCGGTTGTGTGACTTTGGGTGAGTCACTTTAACCCCATTACCTTAAATAAATAAAAAAATCTTTAAAGCTATTCAGGAATGAATACAAGTCCTGGGGAAAAAAAATAATAATCAATTCTAAGCTACCATACATTTGGGTTTCTACAACTTTAGGCATCTTGGGACTAGTTTCCACTAATATAACATGAGAGGGTTAGAAAAGATGCTCTCTAAAGTTCTAAAAAAAAAATCCTATAATCTTAAGTAAATTCTAATAGTTCAAGTTACTCTACTATCTTGTATTTGTGCTTTGGTAAAACAAGGGGCCCTCAAGTATCCTATTATATTAATCTATATCCTTGATCTTTCCTCAAAATAGATGAAGAGGTTTTCCTCATGATTACTTGAAATGGATTTGAAATCTCCTAAATGAAAAGAAGCAGTTTGAGAGAGCCTCAAAAACTGCTTCTTAAGTCTTTCTAAGTCTGTCTAATGTAATCAGAATTGCTCCCACCCCAGTAATAGGACTCAGAAGAAAGAGAAGATGGCCATGGAAAACCTAACCCCCAGCATGTGATATTACCACTCACCAACTGCTAAAGGGAAAGGAGGCAAAATCAGAACAAAAAGGTTAAACTAAATACAGATAAATCAATTCAATGGAAGAAACAAAGCAATGTAAATGAGAAACCAGCAAGGCAGAGGAAAAGAAGAGACTCAGTCAAGTCAATCAGACTTTATGAAGCCCTAACTCAACAGTGTGTTGGATTAAGCAGTGGAGATACAAAAGGAACTTGTATTTGAAGACAAAAAGCAGAAAAGATATGTAACAAAACATATACAGTGAAGGTAATTTCACAGGGAAGGGACTGACAATGAGGGGAGAGGAAGGGCCTACAATATGCCAGACTGTGCTAAGCATTTTACAAAACATCTGATTCTCCCAATAGCTCACAAGGTACATGAAGTATCATCTCCATTTTATAAGTTAAGGAAACTAAGGCAAAGCGGTCAAGTGACTTCTCAGGTCACACACAGCTAGGAAGTACCTGAGGCTAGATCTGAACTCATGTCTTCCTGACTCCAGGGCCCATGCTCTACCCACTGCACCACCAACTTGCCTCCTTTCAGACCTCCTACCCAAACTAAGCTTAACCTTGGGGAAAAGACTGGGGGCAGCTAGGTGGCACAGTAGATAGAGCACTGGCCCTGGAGTTAAGAAGACCTAAGCAAGTCCAGCCTCAGACACTTAATAATTACCTAGCTGTGTAGATTTGGGCAAGCCACTTAACCCCACTGCCTTGCAAAAAAAAAAGACTAGAAGAAAAAATGAGAGCATTTCTGGCATTAGAGGAGGAGGAGGAGCTGGTGAAAATGTAGTCAGGAGTTGAGAACATGATGTTAAAGGAATAACAGGTAAGACAGTTATAACTGAACCAGAGAATGTAAAGTGTAAGAAGACTAGAGAGAGATGGAAAGAACAGGTTTTGAAAGGTTTTAAGAGTACAAAAGAGGATTTTACACTTGATCCTGGAGGTATTAGTGTTAGGGGAGTCACTGGGATTGACTGGGGGTGGGGGGGGGGGAAGGGGGCATTATAAGACAATAACTTTGACAGCTGAAGTGGGGATCGATAAGGCAAGCAGGAGATGGTGAGGGTCCATAGTTCAGGGTGGCTTTGAGTGGAGTAGAAGAGACACAGAATAAGAACATTATGGAGAGAGAGAACAAGATTTAGCGATGAATGGATATGTGGATGAGAGTAAGTAATCAAGAAGGCGTCACTGAGATCATGTACCTGGATGAATGGAGAAGTTAGAAGAAGGAAGAGGTGATTTTTTTCTTTTTTTGTGGGGGGGGGGGCGGGGAGATAAATGCTATTTTGCATATGTTGAATTGGCAGTAACTGCCAGCTGGGAAGAGGGGGTAGATTAGAGGAAGGGAAAGGGACTCTGTGCCAGGCCCTGGGTTAAACTCATTTGATTCTCTCAACAGCCCTGGCAGGCAGGCACTATGATCATCTCCATGAACTGCCCTGGGTCATACAGCTAGTATGTGTTAGAGGCCAAAGTTGAACCCTGGAGTTCACAACTCCACAATATCTCCTCGTCACCTGGTCATGCCCACCATGGGGCAAGGATGAAGTTTGGTAGAGAAGGTTTTCCCTGACATTCTTCATGTGAGATAGAAACAATGAACTAAGTAGGGAAAGATTTCTCAAGTGATGGGAGAGAACTCCAAAAGGAAATTAAGAAGGCAAAATTCTGGCTTAACAATTGTATGTATTTTCTTTTTCTTCTTTTTCTATTTTTTGGACTTCAAATATTTTTTATTTATTTGTTTTTCCAACAATATTCAACACTAGTTTTCATCAATCTTTTTTTTTTTGCAAAGCATTTTACAGTTTTCTCCTTGTCTCCCTTCCCTGCCTTCTCCCCAATAAAAAACAATCTAATATAGGGTCTACAGGTATAATTATGCTAAACATAGATTCATATTAATCATGTTGTGAAAGAAGAATTCAATCCAAACAGAAGAGAAAAAAGAGAAAAAAAGACATAATACATAGGACAAATTTTAAAAACTGAAAATACTAAGAAGCTTTGGTCTAAATTTAAACTTCACACTTAACCCCACTGCCTTGCAAAAAAAAAAAATCTAATAAATAAATAAATAAATAAATAAATTTAAACTCCACAGTTCCCTCTCAGAATATGGATGGTATTTTCCATCACAAATCTTTTGGAATTGTTTTTGACTGTTGTACTGTTAAGATGAACAAGTCCATCATGGTTGATCATCACCCCATGTTGTTAAGGTATACAGTGTTCTTCTGATTCTGCTCATTTCACTCAGCATCAGTTCATGCAGGTTTTTCTAGGCTTTTCTGAAGTCTCCTCCCTCATGATTTCTTTTTTTTTTTTAAGATTTTTCAAGGAAATGGGGTTAAGTGGCTTGCCCAAGGCCACATGGCTAGGTAATTATTAAGTGTCTGAGACTGGATTTGAACCTAGGTACTCCTGACTCCAAGACCGGTGCTCTATTCACTTCGCCACCTAGCCACCCCCCTCATTATTTCTTATAAAAACAATAGTGTTTCATCACATTTATATATCACAATTTGTTTAACCATTCCCCAATTGATGGACATCCCCTCAATTTCCAAATTTTTGCCACCATAAAAAGAACTGCTATATTTTTGTACATGTGGGTTGTTTACCCTTTTCATGATCTCTTTTGGATTCAGACCTAGCAGTGGTATTAATTGCATGCTATTTGCCTAAATTTATCCTGCCTCATTTCTCAAATCTTCGTTTCCTTTCATCCCCCCCACCTTCATTTTCACTATTTCCCTATCTCCCTCTTCACTGACTTCTATTTGGCTGATCAATATGTTTCAGTCTCCTTTATACCACAGATTTTCCCTATTAATGTGGCCCTGCCACCACAGAACCATGCACCAGATAACATTTCTGTCCATTGCCAGTCCTCAAACTTAAAAGTACATCAAGACTCTTCCTGTTTCTCACCAATCACTCATTTAACTCTAGCATACACTCAACCCTGTCATATGGTTCCCCTCTACTCTACTGAAAAATATTCTCTAGAAGGTCATCAATTCATTCATCAGTGAGTATGAAGATGGGCAGTAACAGGATTTGAAGAAGATAGTGATTGTCAAGTATCTTTTGCCAAGTTTAAAAAAAAATTATTAAGAAATACTAGGATATTACCCAGTGTTCTTCCAAACTCTTCTAACTTTATTTTCCCCAAATCCTCATCCTCACCACTGCCTCTGCCACTCACTCTCCCAAAATTATTGAGAAGATAGTGCCAGGCATTGTGCTATCCCTGGAAAACACTGCCCTCACGAAGCTTAGAGTCTGGGGGGGGCGGGGTGGAGAAATGTTTCCATGTAGATACAAAGAAGACACACAGTAATGCAGCAGCAATCTGGGAGATGGGGAGGGGTTGCAGTTGGAGAAAAAGCAAGGGCTTCTAGGAGGCAGAGGAAAGGAGAGCACCCAACCAAGACCGCGAGACTAGAGATGCAATGTCGTAAAAGGGGTACAGCAAAGAGGTAAATCTGGCAGGAACAGAAGAGGTCATGGAAGGGAAATGTGGAGGTCAGTCAGAGCCAATCTCTTCAGAAACCAAACGAGGGAAATTGCATTTTAATCTAGAGGTCAAAGGGGGAATGGGGAGTGGTTGAAAAGGTTAAATCTGTATAGGTATAATAATCTGGCAGTTACATAGAAGATGGACTAGAAAAGGAATTGGTTAAGAGGAAGGAAGACTAATTGGGGGAGTCCTGCCAGAGACTGGGTGAGAGGTGAGGAGGACCAGAATGACAAGGAAGTCAGAAAGAGGGGAAGGTTTAAAGAAGATTTAAGTTCCATGTTTGAACATGTTAAATTTGAGATGCCTATAGGACATCTGTGGGAAATCAGACCCTGGGATTAAAGGAACATAGGTTTAGAGCTGAAAGGAACCTCGGAGCTCCTCAACTCCAAGCTCCTCATTTTACAAAAAAGGCAACTGAGAATAATGGGAGTTAAGCGATTTGAACTGTATCATATAACCATCGTTAAATGTCTGGAGCAGAGTTTAGATGCATTCTTGACTCCAAGCATAATGCCATTTAAGATCATTGTTAACATAGGCCTGAAGGCTCCATGTAGGTTCAGGGAAAGAAATATGGCTGGCTGGCTACGGAGCTGGAGGTCGTCTGCAGGACGAGAATAGAGGGGAACCAACGAACACTAAGAGAGAGAGTATATGTAGTGAGAAAGAAAGAAGCCAGGATATATAGAAGATAAGTCAGCAAAGGAACTGACATATTAGTATTAGCCACACAGGTAGAAAGAGAACCAGGAAAGCCCAACACTATCAAAAACCCCCCTGGAAAGGATAGCATCTAAGGAGGACAGAGTGGTCAACAATGTCAAATGCTATAGAGATCTTGGTCAAGGAGAAAGAGAATTGAGAGAAGATTCTGTGATCTTAGAGATAGTAATTGAACTATAAGGGTTTGAGAAACTAAGGAGAGATAAGAAAATGGGGGGACTGGAAGTATAGACAGCTTTTTTATAAGAGTTGAGCTGTGAAAGGGAAGATATACTAGGAGATCTTAAGGGGATTGTAGGATCAAATGAATGTCTTAAGGATAAGAGAGAGCCAGGCATATTATTAAGATGATTGAAAAGAGAACCTGTAAAATGGCAAACTAAAAATTAGGAAATGGAAGGAGTGACTATCAAGAGGAAACTGGATAAAAGGGAAGATGTTGATACTGGCAAGGAAAAGAGCCACTTTTTCCTACAAGGCTAGAGCAACAGGGGAAGGAAATTAGGGAGGATCTTGAATTAAGTGTAGCTCTGGACAGAACAGGGGACTGACAAGAGACAGTCTCAATGTCTGCAGTCATGAATAAAGGGTCCTCTGCTGAAAGGAATCAAGTATCAGTGATCTCTTCAATGATATATCAAAGTCTTTTTTTCTCAATCCTCATTTCCCTATAGTTGGTGCAATGTATAGATACCTGGAATCAGGAAGACCAGACTTCCGATCCAGCCCCGGATTAACCTCAGTTTTCTCACAAGCCACCTGAGGTTAAGAAGAGCACCTACTGCCCAGGTTGTTTGAGACAATATTTGTGAAGTACTCTATACACACCTTAAAATTCTATACAAAACTAGCTATTATTCCCTAACTTCTTGGCAGCAGCTTGGCAGCCCTCCTCTGGCTTCTCTAACACTGCCTTAACCTGTTTCTCTGAGCTTTCATGCTGTTCCCCCTTCTCCAATTCCTTTTCTGCCTTTCCTTCTCACCATCCCCACTCCCCCCCCCCATTATTTTAGGCATTCCCTGAGATTTTCTTGGTTCTTGAATGTTTTTCTTTCCCTACAATTCTCTCTCCCTTGGTAAACTCAAGTCGCTCCACAATGTCAACTGTGGAAGCCTCCCAGTCAGCTCGTTCTTCTGGTTTCCTGGTCTCCTTTACTTTCTAAAGCCCAGTAACACAGGTCAAATCCTCCTGAGGCAGAGACCCACAATAGTTTCTTATCCTTAATTCTCTCTCAGTATACCACTTGAATCTGTTACTTAGATTAATATATCACCTTATATTACATCTGGAGTCACTGATGCTTCTTGAGCAAAGGAATGATATGCAGCCATTTGAGTATCACTTTGGCAGTTTTGGAAAACAAAATGCAGAATGCACTAAGATCAATTAAATCAATCTGACCAAAAGCAACTCCTAGTCAACCACAATTCCAAAGGATTCCTAAAGACATAGGATACCCACCCCCTGATAAGAGAAGGTGATGAACTCAATGCAGAATGAAACTTTTTTTTGGACACGGATAATGTACGAATATTTTTGCTAGATTTTATATGCTTATAAAGGGGTTTAGTTTTTCTTGTTTTTCAAATGGGGACACATAGTATGTATTATGTTCAAGATCCAGATATGAAAATAAAATCAAATTTGAAAAAGCAATTCATTTCTAATTAAGCATCTATACTATACATGGATAGCAGATAAATTAAGGATTATATGCCTAAAAACATAATATAGATATTAGATGATTTGCAGGTAGGCACAGATGCTTGAGGAAAACCTTCAAGTACAAGGATGGAACATATGATGAATCTTAGAAGTAAGTAAGGCTTTCCTTGGCACATTCAAGGATGGGGAATAGAAAAGGCAAAACAACAAAGGGTAGGAAATGGGAGTATTCTCCATAAGCATCAGTAAGGTCATCTATTTGCCTGGTACAAAGTGTACATTGGGAAGTTATACAAAATGTAAGTCTAGAAAGCAGACCAACTGGCCTCAATAGCATCCCATCTCCCATCTCCAATCTTTGTACTGCAGCTCTTCCTACTTGGCTTCACTCCCATCTCACCTCCAGCTCTCAGCACTTCCTTCCACAACCAACCTTTCCTAACCTAGCTCTGGTGACCTCCTCCCCAAATTATCTTGTAACAAGTTTGGACATTCATGCCCACGTGCAAGCAATCATCCCAAATAGACCGTCAGCTCCAAGGGGACAGGGGTTCCCTCTTGTATTTGTATCTCGAGTATACAATAGTGCCTCAGACACAGGAAGCACATCCTAGGTGCCTGTTGATTGATTGAGAGCCTGAAATAGTAGTTGTGTGGTTGAAAAAAAAAAAGGAATCCAGTTTGGAAAAGAGATGGGTTGAAGTATGGGGCAGCTAGGTGATGCAGTGGATAAAGCACTGGCCCTGGAGTCAGGAGTATCCAAGTTCAAATCTGGCCTCAGACACTTAATAATTGCCTAGCTGTGTGACCTTGGGCAAGTCACTTAACCCCATTGCCTTGCAAATAAACAACAAGAGTTGGGTTGGAGGGGGAATAATGAGTTCTATTTAAAGATGTCTTCAGGACATCCAAATGAAAATGTCCAGTAGGAAATTTGTGATTATGCACTGGAGCTCAGAAGAGTATACCAGGACTGGAAGCACAGATTTGGGGACTCATTTGCAAAAAAATTATAATTAAATCCATGGAAGCAAATGAGGTCACTAAGATTTTCTCAAGAGTCCAGGGAGGAAAAAATCAGGGCCTGGTCTCAAGTGACTTAAGATATAAGTAAAGAAATGTGGATGGAAGATACCTAGGGCTAGCAAGGTGGAGGGGTCAAGCAGACAGTAAGAGGACAGAAGTGAGGGAGGCACCCAGAGATCTGGGAGACATCTTCAGAGGAAGACGATCCAACTCATGGGAACTGTTGAAATCATCTATAAACTGCCACAGGCAGAGAAAAGAGGTCCTGGGTCACAGTCCTGCAGGACAGAGATAGTGAAAAGGAGACAGAGAAAGGTAAACTCAACCAGGAGCCAGAAAGAGAATAATGACAGACCAGTGCCATGAAAATCCAGAGGGGAAGTAGCACACTGAAAGGACAGGTGGTTCAACAGTATCAAATTCAAAGAGAAGTCAAGATTTGAGAACTGAAAAAAAAAAAAATTGGACATAGCAAAAAAAAAAGAGCAATGTTCACCTTGCAGAAGGCCAGAGTACAAAGGACTGGCCTGTGAGTAAGATTCAGGTATTTAGACCTAAAAGCTTGAAAAAGCAAGACCTGTATCACCTCTCTATATATTCATCAGGAAAGCCCCCAGTAGCTTGCACATATTGCATACTTCATACTTTTTGTTAAGTTTAATGGAATCAAATTGGGACAAGATTAAATCACCTAAGAAAAAGTAGATAAGTCTTACTTTATCTATTTCTAAGTTTCCTAGAAATTTTGCCTATTTAGGCTCCTTGATGAACAAGTAAGCCCATGAAACTGCTCCTTTTGCCCAAATGATGAAATGATCCCAAATTAATCCATGGCAAAAAGGTCTTGAGCAGCTACCAATACTTTAGTTATTAGGTCCAGCAAAGCATGTCAAAGTATTTAACTTAAAAAAAAAGTTAACTAAATCTATACTTCACAGTCAGAAAGGCATTCTGAATCAGGTCTTCAATTTCCCATGTATATGCTGATTAAAAGTTGGTTTCAGAAAGTCCTTCAAAATCTTCAAACTAATGCCGACTGATCAGAAGCTCAAATTCACCAAATTAAGGGCTTTCCTTTTCCTTCCCTCCTCTCAAAAGAAAGACAAGAGTTCCAGTTCTGACTCCACCACAAATCTTTCCTGATTATCTCAAAAAAAAAAAACATGGGATATATCAAAGCAAAGGAATTGGCAATGTCCTTAAAATAAACCTCCATAGTTCAGAAGGTAATATTTTTTCATTTTAACACCAAAGAAGTTCATGCAGACTTCTGACCATAAAAGGGATCATGACTTCATCATCATATGGGTTAAATAATGGCTCAAGTCTTTTTTACCTTCTGAATGGTTCTGTCTGACCAAAACATCTCATTAAGATTGGCTCAAGAGAAGCCAAGAATACCATAATATGATTTTGTTCTATCAGGTGCTGAATTTAACCTAAACCTGAAAAGTCAAAATAGGTTAAAACTCAGAAGCCAACTGAAAGGTGAAATTAAACTTTCCTCCCCATAACAATTTCTTCAGTCATACTATTAACTTCAAAATAGAAAGGTACAGGGTACTAGGAACTGATGACCTAGTAATTTTCCAGGTCCAGGATCTCAGAGGTACAATGAAGCCTGCCACATTTACCTGGTTTTGCCCGTTTCAGAACATTGCCCAAGCAAAAAGCAAGCTCCCTCCAGCTCCTGCAGCTGGGGACACCAGAGCCACATCCAGATGAGGTCATCTCAGGAACCAACAGCAGCAGCTCTCAGGAAAAGTGAATGGTGCCTCCTGAGGCTGTGCCTTGGCAAACAGAACTGCTGCCACAGTGCAAACCTGACTCTGAGAAGTGCTGACTCATGCCCTGCCAAACTGTCCTTTACCCAGAGGCTCAGGATGCCCTCAAGGATGAGTCCAGCTTTTTAAATTTAGAACCAGTGACTCAGATGAAGTAAAGCCCTCACTGTGGGCAGGAGTGCTTGCTAGATGGCTCCCAGCGTCTGGGGACACTTTTCTTCATTGCCCCGGAGGGCAGTTTCTGAAATTCCATCTGAGAATCTGCCAGGGAGTTCAATAGTGCTAGGTTACCAGCAACTGCTCTACTTGTAAATTCTAATGATTTCCCAAGGAAAGAGATAAAGAAAGTTACTTTGCATCTGGGTCACTGGCCCCTGGGAACTTACTTGTCCATTCATTCCAGGCAAGTCAGATCACTGGGATGAATTTGTCGATTCAAACCTGGTTCATTTCTCTTCTCTCTCCCTTGGGTCTCCACTATTCATTTTCTTTAACTACACAAAGCTGGGCTTATTATTAGAGAAGCACATCAGCTATTCTATCAGCTGCAACTTTCTCTAAAGGTTCTAATCAGGCAAAGAGAAATTAAATTACCTGCCACTGTATAAACTAACTAAATAAGGAAAAGAAGATGAAAAAATAGCCAAGAAATTCAAGCAGAAGCATCAATACCCACTTTCCAAAGTCTTGGAGACTCCAGTGAATTTTCATTTCTTATTTGGTTTATTTTTTTTAATTCACTAGCTTAGCATTATCCATTAATATTTACTAAATTCTTCAACCAGGCTGGCAACTCTTCTAGTGCCATACAAAGCACTTAACACAAATGTCTACTTTGTAGAAGAGCACATCTGGAAAGGAAACAACCCAGAACACATGCATCCAGTCAGAAACTGAGAGCAAGGGAAGGATGAAGAGAGGGAGAGGGAGGAAGGAAGGAAGGAAGGAAGGAAGGAAGGAAGGAAGGAAGGAAGGAAGGAAGGAAGGAAGGAAGGGGAGAAAAGAGAAGTGGGGGGAAAAGTAATGGGAGGGGGTGGGGAGAGAGAGAAGAGGAAATTTGTACTCGATTCTTTCTCCTCCAACTCCTTGAATTCTCTTTAATGCCATTATTTAAATAGGGCATTTGTTGAAATGATTAAGAATTTGTAATATTACATAAAATACATAATTGTTTCTTTTTATAACATCTTCCTTTTCAGAAAAGGTTGTATTGAGTTTAAGATTTCCTAAAGTTTGTTAATTAACTGTTTCAAAATGATGAGAAGTGTATGTACTTTAGCTACATTTGGTGAAACTGTTATCTCATATGCCACACTGTTAAAATAATTCTGCAGCTAAAGATAAGAGAGACACATCACTAAATGAAAAGGTAAGAAATTGTGGATAAAACAGCTCTCAGAGTTAAGACTACTACTGTACCAAATTCAGGGAAAACAGATTCAAGAGAAAGACACTTGAGGGACACTTGAGGAAGGAAAATGGATTCCTCAGTGGTTTGGAAACAAAAAAAAGGTAAGATGCCAGCTGTGGTGCCACACAAAAATAAAAATGAATTTTATAAGTCATCAGCTTTTTAACACTTTTCATTATTTAGAAACTAGGAAGATAAAGGAAAACTTTGTAGCCTGAATTCAAATCCAGTCTCAGACACTTAGGAGCAAGGGAACCCTTAACCTTGTTTGCCTTAGTTTCCTCATCTGCCAAATGGGCTGGAGAAGGAAACAACAAACCACTCCTAATATCTTTGCCAAGAAAACTCCAAATAGGGTCACAGATACAACTTCAAAAGATTGAACAACAATAATTTGTTCAGCCCCATAATCTTCTTTCAGTAAGGGAGGAAGACTTCATTTTTGCCATGTTAAAAAATACTCATTTTCATACGATACATACTATTCCCTCATTCCAGACATTCCATTCCTTTAGGCACCAGAGACTTCATGAAAATACAAAGTCAGTAAGTAGGGGAAAAAAACTGAGCTTTAGATTTGAAGCTCTTTCAGTACAGTATTTTGAGAATTCAAATAGGTAATTTACCACCCAACAGCAATTTTTAACAGGTGGTTTTATTTTTCATGGGTGGTCACAACAGATGTTTAAAGTTTATATATACACACCTATGCTGTTTTGCTCCAGAGGAAATATGTAATATTCTTCACAGCCTACGTTCTCTTTTCTCCCTGTGTATTTTAGATTATAAACAATAAGTAGTTGTCAGAACAAAAGCAAAATACATCAATTCTCAAGGATATGAAATGTTCCATACCCAGTGAATTTAATCTATTTGGCAATCCTTGTATTCTCACTAGAAAGAAACTATATAATATCATACGTACAATTTTGTTGTTTCTCAGTTACCTTACTCTCCCCTAACCTTCTTTCCTAAAATGAAATGAAATATTACTTTTAATCTTTAGTGTTTGGAGATTTATACCACTTTAAAAAAAGTTGGATTGTGTCTTCCCTAAAAAGATGACATAGGATCTAATGGAAAAACACTTTTATTATAATAATCACAAGTCATAGAAATGGGATGGGATAGAAAAAAGGTAATTCACATCTAGAACATTCCTCAGTGGCAGACATCTCTAGCAACTTAGTTTTTTTCCATATTCACCAAGCCCCCTGTGCTTTTACTAAAAAAAAATTCAATTGGTTTTACAAAGACTACACAAGCTAGATTTTTACTACTTTACTACAGCAAAATTCCAGAAATAAATGAGAATAAAAGAGTTGGATTTTACTAGTTTTGTGTAATAAACCATTCTTTTTAGGAGGTTCCAGGAGCAATGATCCTAAATTCTATTAAGTATTTCAACTGTCAAATGAAGCTTTGTTACTCAAAGACATTTTTAAATGCACCTTGGATTGTCACATAATGTCATTTTTACCACTGTGCAAATGAAAGTTCATTTAACTCTAAGTCAAATAAAACAAAGGGGGGGAGGAAGCTTTTGACTTACTGATGTGCCAGTTTTACCTAGAAATTCAAACCTCAGTATACTTCAGCTCAAGTATCTTAAGAGAATCCCATTGCCAACTTATCACTGCAGCATCAGCAAATACAGGCTTACTGTAACCCTGGAAGCAAAGACCTGCTGTATAAAGTGGCCTCTCCTGGGATACAAAACCTGTCACCATAACAGGGATCATTCCATCCTGGGGCCAGAAAGACTGCCAGTCCCTTTAATCTTTCAGGAGCCACTTTCACTTTCAGACACTGGACCTCAGGCAGCCTAGGGTTCCCATAGTCAACATCATTCATTGTTTAAAAAAAAATGGAAAGCTGTGCCTTAGAAGCCAGGTTCCCAATACCCCCACCCACCCACCCAATACCAGTTACTAGAACTGCTCAGTACTGAGATCACTCCAAGCCTTGATTTTTTTTAAAATTATTAGTGATGTAAATCTGCAGGAAAGTGATCAGTGACCAAAAAGGAATCAAGATCAATATTCGAAGTTAAACACCTATCTCCAGCACACTGAAATGTTTGATTTCCTAAATATAAGTGAAAAAAAATCAAAAACAAAAAGGAAATGAAAAGTCCAACACTCACAAGGACACAGTATGGAGATCTAACAAAAGAAGCAGGAATTAGGAATTCAAATTATCATCTTGAGCAGCTCATCTCAGAAAACTAGCATCAGAATTCTTGGAAACCTTCAGCATGGGTAATTCCCTACACAAAGCTATTTCTGAACTGCTAATTCAAAGGAGAGTTGAGAAAGAGGGAAGGGGAGGCAAGGGGAGGGAAGAAATGAGAGCAGATGAAGCCCCTGATAGCACTGAACAAATTTAAAGTAAGAAAATGAAGTGATAAGGCAATGTTCCATCATTCCATCATTACCCCTTCCCCCCTTTCCCCCCAACAACTCTCAGTAGAATGACTCTGGATTGCACTTTGCAATCTAGATGGAGAGTTCTTATAGGATTGGAAATTTAATAAACTCCAAATTACTAGATATCCTTCCTGCCTCCTACTATCGTCTCCTTGTATATCCACTGTCCCATTTTGGTCTAGTAGTTAAACCTATCTATGCAGCTGAATTTTTACCATGATTTCCACAAAAATGCCAAAGATTGAGCAACCTCCACCCTATTCCTCAGCCTAGTGGAACCTCTGTTGACAGTTGTTCATACTGTTTCATTTTGACAAGTTTCTAGCAAGAACACTCACAGTTAATCTTCACACTGATTTCTGCAGAATAGAGAAATAAACAGCAACACGAATATTCATTTCATCCAAGAAAAGTGATGGGAGAGACAGAGAAGGCAAAAGGAGAGATTCCAGAAACAGAAGTGATCTGCCCATTTCAGTAGTGCTGAAGAAAAACACTCTTTCTACCTACATGGCTGATGAACAGATGAATTCCCAAAAGACAGTACTCTCTCTAAAGATTACTGGGCACACTGCTCCCTCCCTGAGGTTCTTCAAGAGTTCACATCATAAAATCTGCCTTACAATATTTTAAATAAAATGGAAAAATACACTAACATACAGGAGAGTTCTTCAAAATGCTTTCCAGTTTATTTGGAAATAAACTTCAAGTTAATTTAAAACCAAATGCATCTAACTATGAATTCAGAAGAGTGCTCTATAGTTCTTTCAAAAGTATTCTTTTTCCCTTCTTATAAAATGAAACCTAAATATCAGTGGAACCCATTTAAGCTATTTTTTTTGGCAAGGCAATGGGGTTAAGTGACTTGCCCAAGGTCACACAACTAGGTAATTATTAAATGTCTGAAATCACATTTGAACTCAGGTCTTCCTGACTCCACAGCAGGTACTCTATTCAATGCACCACTTAGCTGCCTCCTCCATTTAAGTTTTAAAATGAAGCAAAGGGAGGTTTTTAGATCCATTCTGAAATACTTTCACTTTATTTGGGAATGCATTCATAGAATTAGGTTGAGAAAAGACAAGAAAGAAAAGTTTAATGTTGGAACTATATAAAGTGTTAAATATTTTATGATAAAACAAGGGAAAAGTTTATATTTTTATCAGTTTTATGAAGTAATCTAATGCCTCTGATACTGGGGGAAAAGGAAGGGAAGATTGGAAAGGTAGGAAGAGGCCACAGTTAAATTTAAATGCCAAATTGAGGATTTCATATTTGATCTTGGAAGCAATTGAGTGAATAGATGGGTGACATTGTACTTTTTGATAGTTGACTAGAGGATGAGCTGTGGGGTGGGGTAGAGACAAGATCAGGAGGCCAACTAGAGCTAAGTATCTATAACGTGTGGCAGTGTCAAAGGAATGAAGGGAGTATGTCTATATAAGATGCTATGAAGGTAGAAATGACAGGTCTTGGCAAAGGTATTTGGTTAGGAAAAAAAAAACCTCTAGATTTTTTTTCTAGTTTAAATACCTAAATTTAGTTGCAAGCACTACCTGAATCCTTCACCGCCCCCCCGCCCTGGTAATTGTGTTCAAGTTACCCTGATGCCAATTAAACCAGAATGGAGCTGGCAGAGCCCACCCAGAATTAAGTTGTTCAATTTAGGATCCAACTAGGATCTGCTTGGAATCAAATGTATTTTGGCACTGATTAGACAAATTATGGCAGTAAAACTTATGAAAGATGTACTCACCAGGTGTGGTACCACACATCTGCCAGACTTCTGCAAATAGTTTTCTTTAAAAAGTTAGCAGCTGTCACATAACAATTTTAACAATGAGAGGGAGTAGAAGATCTGGGAACAGTAACATTAAGGATGATACCCACATGTTTCTCCTCCCAGTGCTTTCTTAGGGCATAGATGTACAGACATGAAGACACATTCCAAACCAAGATCACAAAATACATCGGTAGTATTTTACTTGTCATATTCACCCAGCTCTTCATGTCAACAGGATATAAACTGAATATGCCCCACCTTATCTCATCACACAAAAACACCCCAATAACATTTGATTTTAAAAAATAGGTCTCTAAGGAGAAACTTGGGTGTTTAAAAGCACTCCACCTTCCAAAGGCAATCCAGACCCAACTCCAGGTCCTGTTCATTTCTGAATCCAAGCTCAGTGCCTTTGTTGTTGGCCAAAATATCCTGATGGACCAGTAGCATCTGCCTATGACATAATTTTGAGCATTATTTATCCCCTAGATTTCTCAGAGCATATGGCTAGGTCCAACTCTTTTGAATGATTATGGATCTCACACAGCAGACTCCAAAACATTGTTCTGTGGTTAACACTGGAGAAAAATTGTACAGTGCCTTGAAGGACTTCCAAGCTTCTCCTAGAAACAAAGACCCATCGTTTTATCACCAGTATTATTCTGGTGCTGGGCACTGTGTTAAGCATTAGCCTGAAGAAGGCAAAATACCCTTCCCTGCTTTCAAGGAGCTTAGTAATGACTTGCAAATAAAATACATATATGTATAAAATGCATATATGCAAACTGGATATAATCTCTGAAGGAAGATAAAATTAGGGAGGCCTGGGAAAGGTTCTAAGAATATTTTTGTTTAGACTTGAAAGAAGTCAGAGAATCTAGGAGTCAAGGATGAGGAGGGAGTTGTTTTTCATCCTTCATTTTAGAAAAAGACCAATAACATCATGAGGGTGCTGTAGCTGCTACTGGCAGTGCCACTGAAAATGTTCAGAACAGGTAGAGTTCCATGTTTGTCAAAGAGCAAGAGGCCAGAGTTACTGCATCAAAGACATGGTAGGATACTAGGGGAAAGGAGGGGACGAATGGAAAGGCAGGAAGGGGCCACAGTTAAATTTAAATGCCAAATTGAGGATTTCAGATTTGATCTTGGAAGCAATTGAGTGAATAGATGGGTGACATTGTACTTTTTGATAGCTGACTAGAGGATGAGCCGTGGGGTGGGGAAGAGACATGGTCAAGAGGCCAACCTTCAGTAGCCTACAGCTAAGTCTACAAGAGTGTGTGGCAGTGTCAAAGGAATGAAGGGAGTTTGTCTATATAAGACAGGTCTTGGCAAAAAATAAAGGGTTGAGAGAGTGAGAAATTGAGGATGGTATATCCAGATTGCAAGACTGTGTATCTGGGAGGATGGTGGTACCTGGGACAATAAAAGAGAAGAGGTGAAGGTTAGGGAAGAAGAATAATGAGTCTAGTTTTAGATCTGTTGACTCTAAGTATAAGATGTCCATAGGACCTCTGAGTTTGAAGTGTCCAACATTAGATAAAGATATTCAGGACTAGAGAACAGGAGAGAAGTTAAAGTTGGACAACTGGATCTAAAATCATCTCCACTGAGACGATTCGTTGAGTCCAAGGGATTTGAAATCACCCAGGAAAAGAATACAAAGGGAGAAGAGAAAAGAACCCAGGTGAGAGCCTTGGGGAAAACTTTCAGTTAAACTGGTATGATCTAGATGAAAAGCCAGCAAAGAAGACCGAGTGGTAAGGAAGGCAGGAGGAAAGCTAGGGGAGACCAGTACCACAAAACCAGCACCATAAAAAGGGAGGTGAAAGTGGTCAGCAGAGTCAAAGGCTTAAAGATGGCAAAAGGGATGAGGACTGATAAATTCATTAGATTCAGTGATTTTAGATCATTAGTAATTTCACAGAGAGCAGTTGCAGTTGAATGATAAGGTCAGAAGCCAGATTACAGACAGTGAGAGAAAAGATGTGGAGGCACTGACTGAAGACTGCCTTCTCAAGAAGTTTAGTCACAAAAAGGGCAAGAAACACTGGACAATGGTAGGAGGAATGGATGGATCAAGTGAGGGTTTTTTGAGGCTGGGAAGACTTAAGTAGATGTTTGTAAGCAGGTGTGAAGCAGTCAATTTTCAGGGAGAGATTGAAGATTAGGGAGAGGGGATGATATAGGAGGCAATCTGCTGGTAAAGAGTCTATTCTGTGCTCTAAGACATGAATACCAGGTTCAAAGAATTAAAATGGAGTCACCCAAAGACCAATGTAAAGATGAATGCTGTATGTGAATAAGCTGTAACACATTACTAAGATCTCTATATAACAGAAGCATAGATGAGCTTAGAAGATGTACAGCTAAAACAAGGACATGACACACAAGACTGCTGCATTGCCTGCATATGCCTCACTAGCATCCGCACATGAGATCTATATGAAAGCTCCCAAACAGGCTGGGTATGTAGGATTTACAGGAAACAATGAAGAACCCTCCAGAAGACATGGACAGATTTGCCCAACTCAATATTTTAGAGAATACCAACATGAGATCAAAGTACAAAAACAATCAGCAATATGGAATCCCACAATGGGAACTTCCATTGAAGAATGTCTGACATCCGGTTCAAGTTATGACCATGTTAACTTAATTCTCCCTGAACATGAATGGTGAAAGCTGGAAATAGATTCAATTTTTTCTGGCCTAGTCTTTCTTTGAACAAAAGGCAGTTTAATTCATACTCATATCTTCTCCATAGTCCCACTCTGCCCCTTCTCTAAGAAACTCCTCAACCCCACCAGATCTAGAAAACCTCTCTATTTGGAACACTTCAGGCTAGAAACTTTCTGTTTCCCAGGTAATTGGTATTTCCCTGCCTATGACCTCAGAAGTGGGAAACCAATCAGGACTAACCTAGGGCAAACCTAGACCTTCCTGGCCAGGACCCCTCCCCACCCTATAAAAACACCTGGGTCACTCTGATCCAGGGTTGGCCATGACACTGTAGGTGATTCAGGAGCTGCCCTGACCCTAGAGTTGTCTGAGTTGCCTTGACATATGGCCCTCTCAGGAGTCCATCGTGGAATCTGTCTTCCAGCTATGATTTGAAGAACATCCTGCCTGTGGCTCTCTGGTGACATCCCTGGTGGTATCTCTTCCCAATGCCACTTTTGCAGCGTTAGTCACCCCAGTGTGAGAGGGGGCTTGGTGGTCTAACCCAAGTTTGGAGGTGTCAGTCCCATACCCATTGTGAGGGGGCTGAAGGATTGTCCTAGTTTGGAGGTGTCAGTCCTGGCCCTATTGAGGGGATCATTAGGTTGTCCTAGTATCCCTTCCTTGTCTCTATTTCCTACTCCCTTGGATGTCTCCAATTAAGTCAATCACTTGGAATTCCCCTTTTGGGTCTTCCCCAAAATTTGACATAGAGGCCTGTTTCTTTCAGTGTTAAACTCACTCCTCTAATTCTGTGAAGCCATTTTAAAATCAGTAACGGACTCTGAGAATAAATTAAGTAGTTTGGAAGGTTTTTTAAGATTTTGTCATTTTAAGATAATACAGGTTCATATAACAAATTCACTCAAGCAACTTTTAAAAAACTTTATGAGGACAAAATTTTTTTAAAATATTCATTATGGGGCAGCTAAGTGGTGCAGTGGATAGAACACTGGCCCTAGAGTCAGGAGGACCTGAGTTCAAATCCGACCTCAGACACTTCATAATTACCTAGCTGTGTGGCCTTGAGCAAGCCACTTAACCCCACTGCCTTGTAAAAACCTAAAAAAAAAAAAATTCATTTAGCCTACCTAAAACAGCACATTTAATGTAATGAAATGAAATCAAGTCTTTAAAAGTATGAAAAATATGCCACATCACTAGTTAAACTCCACAGTATGTTAAAGTGCTAACAAATATAAGATACTTTTTAGTAATATCCTCTGCAAAATTTGCTCAAATTTTTTAATAGAAGAAATCTTTCCTCAATTGAAAGCAGAAAATTCAGTTTCATCCAGAGGAAATCTCACCTGGGAAAACAAATGAAAGTAAAATAAACTAAGCAGGATAAATCTAATGCTTTATCTGTTTTCTGTGTCAAAATGTTTATTATTGGAGATGGGGAGGGAGGAGACTTTTCAAATCAAAAAAAGTTAATATTTATTTGCACATGTGAAATATTCATGACAAATAGAAATTTTCAATCTATCTAGATCCAGGATAATTACGTTTTTTTCAATTAAATACTCAAAATATTTTTCTTTAAAAAAAAATTTCAGTACTCTTCACATACATGCTTCCTGCCAAGGGATCGTTTACAATGACCAAATAAAAACTACAAAGTACAATCTGCCACACTGCTATACTCAGCAGATACTTAATTGACCTAATATGGGGGTAAAACATCAGGGTATATACAAAGTGCTTAACATTTTTTAAAGGATATGATGTTCTAAAGATGCTTATTTTTTTTTCTTTGGGGTTTTTTTTTAGGGTTTTTTTTTGTAAGGCAAACAGGGTTAAGTGGCTTGCCTAAGGCCACACAGCTAGGTAATTATGAAGTGTCTGAGACCAGATTTGAACCCAGGTACTCCTGACTCCAGGGCCGGTGCTTTATCCACTGTGCCACCTAGCTGCCCCTAGAGATGCTTATTCTTAACAATCCAATTCAATAAGACCTAGGTGCTAGAAATTCAAAATGAAAAACATCGAGTTTGTCTGATCCATTTAATCAACTCATGTAGAATATTATTTTCTCCAGTATCTCTGTTTTCTAACTGACCAGACAAGCCAACCCTGGGCTTTTCTTGGAATCAGAAACATAAACTGTTTCCCAAAGTGTTAGGTCATACTTGTGCAAATGGCCTCAAGAGAGAGAGAGAGAGTCATTTAGACAGCTGTGCAACGAGTCACACAAGCAGCCTTTTCCCCTAGTAGTGCTTCCTAACAATCGAAACTTTCTCTAGTCCAAAGTCCAGACATAGGCAGCAGTGTTTCCCTGCAAACATCCAAACAGTTTCATTATTGTTTAACCACAAAAATAACAACTCCAATAATCTATCAAGTCTGACATTTCATCCAGCTCTGCAATTAACCCAAGATGCCAGGCGTGCAAAGGGAGAGTTTTCTCTGCTCCGAATCGGCAAACTCAGGCTGACATTCTGAACACACAACCCCCCCAACTGACAAGGTGCCTTCTCAGCCCGTGACTATTCTTCAAAGGAAGCCTGGGATGAGCTTTGCTCCACATCCATAAGCTCTTCTCCCACCTACTCACAGGCCCAGGCCAGAGGGAAGGGAGAACAGACCCAGAAGTTGGAAAAGGGAGACACATCCAAAAAGGTGAGCATGCACAGTCTGTTCAAGGACAGAACCCAAATCAGATAAAGCCACCAAGGAGTGAGTTTGTGTTTTAGAAGATTTACAAGAGCCCACTGACCCCAAGGGAAATCAGTCGTGTGAAGGGAGTCAAGGTCTAATCTGATGGTTTAGGAGCAAAATATGATGTGATCCATCCCACAGATCCCCTCCTGTCAGCCTGCACAACCTGCTTCACTTCAGATATTTTAAGGAAAGAAGTTACCAGGATCTTTGATGATGCCTACCTGAGAAGTCTATAAAACCATTCACTACTGTAAACCCTTTCATCAGAATGTACATTTCCATCCAAGTTCAAAGAGCCCCCTGAAAGCTGATGCAAGTGGTCCCCCCCCCCAAGGTTAAAAACACCTGCTCAAACTAGAGCACTCATTTTATAGAGAAAGAAAACCAAGTGGATCTTCTTGCCTGTGGTCACATATTAAGTAGTTAGTAGCAGAGCCAGAAAGTCCCTGAACTCCACATCTAATGCTGTTTGATTAGAATAAGCCTCCACTTCTCTAAGTAAATTTTCTTTCAAATATTCTGAATGTAATCCACCTTTGAGGAAGAGTTGTTCCTCACAGGTTCCAGAAAAGGACATGAGGAGCAGTCTTCATAGGAACAATATTACAACATTCATTTCAGGCAATCAGACAGGAAAAAATTACCAAGATTTTCTATGAGTATTATAATGAGGCTCAATGAAAATATATTAAGGGTAATACTGGAAAAGTCGTGTTAGCCAGGCAATGTAAAACTAAGCAAGGAGTAGATCTGTATCACAGGAAAAGAAAAAGAAAAAGGCATAGAAACACGTAAATGTTGGTGGGAACAAATACAGAGTGAAACATAATTCTAATGAATTTACCAATCCTGGGCTAGACGTTCCAGAGGGAACATGGTCACTAAATGAAACTCTCTCTAACTTAACTCCCTGGCCTCAGTTTCCTGTTCTGAAAGAAGAGGTATATGTGATATGTTCACATGTTGAGTTTCTAGGGCCTTTCCCACTATTCCATTCTGTGACTCTATGAAAAATCCCCAGAGACCTTTTTTGCAGGTTCATTTAAGCAAATGAATAGTAGAATCAAGATTGAAGCTAGGAGAAGAGTTACTCAACTGTATGCTTAAGAGAACCGACTTCTTCAAAAGCCTTTTGATATTCACCTACTGGACAAACCTTTATAGAGAACAATTTTCCTTTGTTGACTAGTAGAAACATAAAGATAAATGGAACATATCCTTGACTTCAAAGAGAATACTCACAGTAATAGATGTTTGCTTAAACACGAATACCTGCTGCTGCTTAAAAATATGTATTTAATTTATACATTAAAGCAAGCTGGGAAGAAATTGGACATACTCTGAGCTTTCTTAAGCCCAAGACTTAAAACTGCATTTCTCTTAAAATAGTATAAATATTACATACATGTCAACTAATTTGGAGAGAAGACGTACATCCTTAAAAACTTTGAAAAACTGAGGGAAAACAAGTGTTATTCAAACCAAGTCAACAAAGTCAAGAAATAAATAAAACCCTTCAATTTAGTATACCAACAAAAAAAATTTTTGTATCAGTTTTTACTGAGAAAAAAAATGGGGAAATTTCTGTGTCAAGGTTACTCTTACTTGAAAAGAGGCATACAACCTTCAGAGAGATAGCAGCCTAAGTAGGTCACTATGTAACACCTCAAAAAGCCATGATTTCACCAGAATGGTCAGAATCTATCCAAGAATTCTATATAAAATTAAGTGAGGATTAAGAGTAATTAAATGTTCGATCTCCTTGAGAGCAGCTACTGTTCTCAACAACTAAGGTCATTAACATGGTAAAACATTAGACAAAAAATGAGAATTGCTGGGAATTATAGATCTTCCCACCTCCTCACCTTCAGTCTGCTGAAGCTATATGTAAAAAAAAAAAAATGCAGATTTGGAAAAACAAGATAAAATAATGTAGTTTATCAGAGAATATCAAGCCATTTAGGAAGAGTTATTGAAAAAAAATTCATTTACTTGTACAAACAGTAATAGCCTTGAGTTTCCAAAAATTACATATATTTCTTCAAAAGAACTCAAGGAAATATATAATCATGGAGTAAAGGGCAAACATTGTTCCTTCTGAATGCTTAAATAGCCAATTATGTGCCTAATGCATTAATGCCTTAGAAGAGAAAGTGCCTATTACAAAAAAGTTGAACAAGACATCCCGAAGAATGTACCCTGGGGGCTGAAGTCTATTCATCTGCTAGTAATACCACCCCCAAAAAGCAGTTTCATGCAACATGTAGTATTTTAATTTCCCAGCTGCCAAAAGAAATATATAAGGAGCAAAAACTAAACTAATTATGTCAGCAGTCCTAGTGAACAAAACTTTAATTGTATTACAAATGAGCAGTTAGACTCTTAACAGAATAATCCAAAAGTCCTTTAAGGCTCTAATTTATTCAGAATACAGATTACTTGAATCAATGACAGAAATGAAATATCTTAGTTACAATAGATAGATAAGGACTAAAAGCTCTGAGTTCCATGTCAAAAAGTAAGATACTATAAGAATACCTGATATCTAATAATGAATTCCTATCATTTCATGATTTACATACCATACTGGGCAAGCCTGATAATCTTTTTAAACTTGTGCTCTACTGATCAGCTTTTAAAAACAAAACCTAACTAGAAGGCTTCAATACACTTCGATGGAAGACAGGTCTCTTAAACCTTGCATCAGGTGTCTAAGTAATGCTTAAGAGGTATCACAAGCAAGTCTCAAACAGGCAAGGTTAGAAGGGGAAAAAGCAAGTGAGGAAGCAGGAAAAAAAGGATAAAGAAGACTATGAAAGAAAAAGGATTATATAGGCTTTTTTTGTTTTACAAGGCAATGGGGTTAAGTGACTTGCCCAAGGTCACACAACTAGGTAATTATTAAATAATCTGAGGCCAAATTTAAACTCAGGTCATCTTGACTCCAGGGCCTGGGCTCTATCTACTGTGCCACCTAGCTGCCCCCTTAAATAGGCATTTTAAGACAAAATATATTCTCTAGTATTAAGAAACCTTATACTTTATTGTTTTTTTAATAAAAAAATATGATGGGCAAAGTTACCAATAAATGCATAAAGAATGAAACAGTTTTAGTTCTAATTATAGAAATTGAGGATATGTACTAAAAATGTATGTTCATTTTAGAATATATATTATCTGTCTTGAGTCATTTATTCAAAATGCTTTTTCATTAATTTTTCATAATGTTTGGTTCGTGGTTCCCCAACCCTCCTACTAAATGCCATTTTTACTTTATGAAACAAACAGCTCTTTCTAGTTAAGAAAAATTTAAGGATTTGACAAAGGTAGAGAAAAAAACAGCAAGAAGGAAGGACTTTAGGAAGAAGTCCAAAACAAGTATTTGATGATATTCTTATCAATGATGATGTTGAATATTTCAGTTAAAATGTTTTTTATTTTTACAATTCTAGATATTAGTTGCTCTTAAGAAGTTTTTTATAGATTCTGGATATCAAAGTCAAATAACTAAATTGTTCCAATTTTTAAAAGAATTCATTTATTCACTCCTTTTTCTCACATCATTACAGTGCTATTCTTCACACATAGGGAATTTTCTAAAGGATATGGCTATTCAGCAGAATTTTATTAAAAAATCAGGATCAGGGCGGCTAGGTGGCACAGTGGATAAAGCACTGGTCCTGGAGTCAGGAATCCCTGGGTTCAAATCCAGTCTCAGACACTTAATAATTACCTAGCTGTGTGGCCTTGGACAAGCCACTTAACCCCCATTTGCCTGAAACCTAAAAAAAAAAAAAATCAGGATTGGTTCCACCAGTTACAGCAAATGGAGTTCTGATTACTGTGGTCAAGTTCATCTACTTTGGCAGTGTCCTTTCCAAGGAGGTACACACGTTGATAATGAGGTTGACACTCGAATTGCCAGAACTAGCTCAGTATTTGGGAGGCTCTGAAAGAAAGTATGGGAGAGAAGAGGCATTTAGACTGAAGGTCTACTGAGCCATTGTACTGACCTCATTGATATATGCCTGTGAAACCTAGACAGTCTACCAGCACCACATCAGGAAACTCAATCACTTCCATTTAAATTGTCTTTGGAAGATTCTGAAGTTCACCTGGCAGAAGATACCAGACCCTGAGGTCCTTTCTCAAGCTAAACTGCCTAGCATTCCAACATTTCTACAGAGAGTGCAACTACGATGGACTGGACACAGTGTAAGAATGCCAGATGCATGGGGTGGCTAGATGCTACAGTGGATAGAGCACCAGCCCTGGAGTCAGGATCCCTGAGTTCAAATCCAACCTCAGACACTTAATAATGACCTGGCTGTGTGGCCTTGGGCAAGCCACTTAACCCCCATTTACCTTGCAAAAAACTTAAAAAAAAATGCCAGATGTAGGCTTACCAAAAAACTATTTTATGGAGAACTCGCACAAGACAAGTGCTCACAAAAGGGTCAGAAAATACCAAGAAACCCTGAAGGTCTCATTGAAGAATTTTAGAATTGACTGTACAGCCTGGAAAACCCTGGCACAGAAACACCCAGCATGGCTTGCCCTCATCAGTGAGGAGGCTGCACTTTGAGGAAGGCAGAATTGAAGTAGCTCAAAGGAAATGACATACTTAAGTTCAGAGTACCCACCCCAGGTGTTCGCATGAACTATTTGTGCTTTACCTGTGGTAGAGCATTCCAAGCTCATGTTGGTCTGATCAGCCACAGTTGGACACACTGTCATTTGTCTCAAACATAGTGATTTTTTGGTCTTCTCCGACAACAAAGGGCAAGAACCAACCAACCAACTATAAAAAATCAGGATACTGGACTAAATGACCCAAGTGTCTTCACAATGTTCCTCACTTACACACAAGACCTTTCCTTAATCATCCATAATATTCCCATCCATGATCAAGAAATTTATCTCCCTTCTATCTGACCATAGCCTTCTGTCATCTCTTTAGGCCTCACTCCTCCTAAAACTATTCATGACTGTCACTGTGACCTCCAAGTCACTCCAAACCTCAGTCTTCTCCCAAGTCATTACCGTGCTCAGATTTCGTTTTCTCTCTTTCCCAATTTTTAACTTTATAGTTAGCCAGTTATTACACTGTTCTCTACTCTCAAATCCTTTGCCCCTGGTCTTTTTCCAGCTAGATCTAGCCAAACTCCAACCCTGCTTTCTCCACCCCTACAAACAACTGCTGCTAACCTGTGAAGTAGAAAGTCAGGAAACTGGCCTGACTAGGTCCACCACAAATGTGTTATCAACTAGGCTCTCACTACTGTTATGGAATCTTCCTTCTCCTCCTTAGTTGGCTCTGCTAATTTCCCTACAAAGAAGGCTGTCCAAATTTTCTCTTCTCAAGACTTTCCATTCTTTCAGTTGAGGACCTTCCCTATTAGGAAACAGAACCCATTCCTCTCCTCCCTCCCAACTCAAACACTAATCTCCATTTTCTTTTCCTTTAGTGTCTGATATAAAAGTGGTTGGCTCTTCTTGCCCAAGTCAACTCCCCTAGCTGTCCCTGATCCCATCCCATGCAGACTCCTCCAGCAGACTGGCCCTACCATCACTGCTCATTCTCTTTAATCTTTAGTCTCTATTTATAGGATGCATCTTAGAACCCTCAGAACAAAACCAAAAGATTGGACCCTAAAATGTTAGCACTATAACATCATATGGTTCTTGCAACTGCTCAAGCCCATTTACCTTTCTTTAACAGAAGTCCTTTATTCTGTTAAAAATTCATCTCCCATCCTTAGGATTATACTCAACTTTGCAGAATAAATTATTCTTTGCTGTATATCTTTAGTACTTGACCAATGCTGGACTTTGATTATTTGTATGTTGAGGGATTTGTTGTTTTATTTTTATCAGTGAACAAGAATGGAGGGATAACTATTTTTTGTTAGTTGAAAAAAAGAAATAGTGTCCAAGCTGGTTTTTTTAATCATAATTTTCAAGGAATCAATGATTATTAATTGTCTCTGACCTATTTTCCATCCAGGTCAACTGTTTTGATGTAGAATACTTTAAATTTCCCTTTTTTCAATGTTGTAATTTTGTTTTAATATTTCTATCATGGAGTCAAGTGACTTATTTTTAGTCAATGCTGTTGTTGGTTGTCTCCAACCCTTAACAATGATGTTGAATATTTCACAGTTGAAATTTTGTTTCTTCTTATCTTGGTAAAATGTTCTTTACTTTTAAAATTCTCAATATTTCTTTTAGAAGTTTCTTATAGATTCTGAATGTCAAAGTCAAATAATTAAATTATTCATGTTTGAAAACCTTAATTTGGGATTTTCCTGGCAAAGATACTGAAGTGGTTTAACCATCTCCTTCTCAAGTTCATTTTACACATGAACTGAGGCAATCAAGGTAAAGTGACTTGCCAAGGGTCACACATTAAGAAGTGTCTGAGGCTAGATTTGAGCTCAAGATCAGTTTTCCTGACTACAGACCTGAGAATCTATCTTCTGCCAGGCCTGCACCTAGCTACTTCCTACATTTAATCTAGTTATTAGGATTTCCATTTGTTGAGAAAAGTTTACCATTTTCTCTTCTTTTTTTTACTTCTCTTCCAATTCTTTCCTTGAGAAATGTTATTTCAGTGGTTTATCTCTTACTTTATTTCTTTGCATGAATCTTTTGGAAAATTCGTTGTTTCCTTTAAGTCTCTCTGCTTACAGTTGCTACAGTAAGATTAAGTAATAATTTTCTTTGCTTTTTGAGCTCTGCAGTTTTAGTTCCTGAAATAGAACTTTGTGCCCTGGCCCGGCTCTAGCTTCTTCTAGTCCTCTTTTGGGTGGCTTAGTTAGTTCTGCATGGAACACCCTTGTTAGTAGTCCTGGATTCTTGTGTCAGCATTTTTGGGGCCCCTGAATCTTTAAGGCCCAGAGCACTAGGTCTTCAGGGCCCTCTCTAATTTGACCTCAGAGTCTCTGCTCTTAATCTTTAGCTTTCCTCTCTTTTTTGGTTGAACTCCTTAAAGAGGTAGTTGACAATCGATGCCTCCACTTCTTTCCTTCTCATTCTCTTCTTAACTCTGCTGACCTGACTTGGCTCAGAGCCCCGTGAGCCTTCATGGAAACAGTCTGTGTGTCTAGGAGCACTAGACTGTCTGATTCCGGAGTAGAAGAAATCAATTTCTGTATCTCCTTATGACTTTCTTGCTCATTCTTCCATCTAGTGCAAACTTTGGGATTTTGCTGGCACAGGTGTGCAGGAGCTGATAATACCCTTCCTCTTCAGATGGCCATCTCCTCCACCTCCTGGAGTCCATCTTTCCAGACCTACTTGTTGCTGCTCTTGTTAGTATTTGTCCTTCATTTTCAAAGAAGACTAATGATTTATAGAAGCTACCACTGTATGTAATTGGAAAACAAATAAAATATTTATATAATTAAAAAAAGATGATGAGCTTTGACATCAGGAAGGTGATGCCATGATTTGCACCAGGGTCAGATTAAATTTCTGTCACCTGATGTCCTTTCATCTCCAGTGTTGGAGTCTCTAAAGACTATCCTTCATAAGTGAAGCACAACTTCTTCCCACATCTACCTCTTTCAACACTCAAGTCAAGTACCACCTCCTTGACCATCCAATCCAATGACTTCCTCTTCCCCCAAAAGCCAAAATAAGATGGTCTGGCCGTTGCTTTGTAGCTTCCTCTATCTGAATTGGCTGTTTTCCCTGATAAAAAGCATGCTCCTTGAGTAATTTCGGGGGTCACTCTGCTTGTTGGGGCCATGACTTCTCTCTACTTAACCAGATAACCAGACTCCAGCACACATTCCTAAAATAGCCTCTTCTATAGTTTTATTTCTTCATTCAAGGCTTTTGTCCTCAGCCCTCTTCTATCTCTACACTTTCCTAGTTCCCAAAACAATTCCCACATCTTATGTCTGACCATGATCTGATCCAAAGCACTAGCCTGTGTGAGCCTGGGCCAAGTCACTGCACCCTGCTGCCTCAGTTTCCTCATCCACCAGAATAGAGTCAACCTCTCAGAATTATTGTGAGGACCAAATGAGATAACTGTAAAGTGATTAGCATAGTGCTTGACAGATAAATGCCATATCAATGTTAGCTATTATCATAAAAGTTTTATTATTTCGGACAGCTAGAGGTGCAATGGACAGAGTGCTGGGTCTGCAGTCAGGAAGACTCCTCTTCCAGAATTCAAATATATCCTCAAATACTTTCTAGCTGTGTGACCCTAGGCAAGTCAATTTACCTTGCTTGCCTCAGTTTCCTCATCTGTCAAATGAATTGGAGAAGAAAATGGCCAATCACTCCAGTATCTTTGACAAGAAAACTCCAAAAGGGATCATTAAGAGTTGGACATAAAAAAATGACTAAACATATTATTATTGTGATTATTACTATTACTATTTTGATTTCTCTCTTGAACATCAGCTCCATATTACCATTTGCCTATTGGACATCTCACCTGGGAGTGTCACAACAGGCATTTCAAGTTCAACTGGTCAACTGGTCCAAAATAATTTTTATTTTCCCCCAAATCCATCTCTAGTTCAAATATAAATTTCTACCCACCATTTTTCTAGTCACTCAGGTGATGCTTGTGCTGATCTCTCTCTCTCTCTCTCTCTCTCTCTCTCTCTCTCTCTCTCTCACACACACACACACACACACACACACACACACACACCTGCATACTCTCAAATAGCCACCTTATTAGTTTGTTTCTATCTAAGCTTGCCTCTCTCTCTCCAAACCATCTTCCATTGATAGAGCTGTCATATTCTTAACATAGGGAACTCTCCATATACACTTTAAAATCTTCAAGCAATCCTTAATGGAATTTAAATAGCTCCTCAGTCTGGTATTTAAGACTCTCCACGTTTGGGTCCACCAACTTTTCATTTCATCACTTCCTTTTATGGGTGTATTGTTCCATTCCAAGTTGCCTGTTACCTACCCCAAACATGAGTTCTCCTATCTCACTTTTGTATCCTTTGGTTCTGGCATCTACCTATTACATCCTCATCTCCCACAGCTCAGGTATTACTTTCTGCATGAAGCCTTTTCCAATCTCCCCACTTACTATCACTTCATCCCCTCCTCAAATACTTGGAAGGGTTTTTATTCTCTTTATTTCCTTGTATGATATAGCCCTTTATTAAGCTTCTTTGGACAAAGAACTATTTTCATTTTGTTCATTTGCCCAATGCTTAGCACACAGTTGCTTAATAAATGTTCATTAAACTCAACTTTGTATAAGTTTTCCTTGAACGCAGATCTCATCATATCAGTTCCCTCCCCAATAAACCAATAGCTCTAAGATACATCATACACTCCTCTGGTATCTAAAGTCTCTCAGAAGCATCACCGTCCCATGAGCAAGTTGCTTCAGGTCTCTGCCTTTCTTTACCCAGGCAGTCTCCCATTTGAGGATGACACTTGCTAACCTGACCTCCTCTCCCCCTCCTTTAGACCCAGTTTTAACACACACCCTCCTTCTCTATGGTACTGCTTTTCCTGATCTCACCCATCCTCCTTAAGTTTCCTAGTATTTATTTCAAGAGGGCAAACACACATATCTCTCTGCCCCCTTCTCCCCCAAATGCAGGGAATGCTCTCCAGGAAATATATGTTTTTTGTTTTCAAAAAGACTTGCCTGACATAAAGTAGGGACTTAATAAGTCTTATTGATCTGCAATGGTAGAGAGAAGTTCCTCACTGTCAATGAAATCACAAAGCTAGACCCCAAACAAAAAAAAAAGGTAAAAGCAATGGAGAGCCATCTGGTGGGCTTAAGTAGGCTGCAGGGTATTTCCCAGGATGATTTATATGCTTCATTCAGGATATCATCCATGAAAAGCATGTTCAGAAAAGGTGCATCAATCATGAGTCACAATTGTCCCACAGAGAGATAGATAACAAGCACTGCAGCCCACAAGCTACCCTGGTTTCTGCAAGTGGCAAAAAAGCCTTGGTCCAGGAACAGAGTTTCAATGGCAGACTGGTGGAACAGCATGGACAAAACTCAAGAGAAGGCTAGAGATAGGTAGAGATGAAGAGGCCTTCTACTGGAGAGACTAGATCTCCACAAACCTACTTAAGAATTACTTACAGTGGCATCCAAAAATGAAGAATTTGGAAAGCTGCCTTGACTCATTTCAAAATTCTCCCAGTGTAAGAAGTCCCATCGTAAGTGCCAGAGACAGAAGAGAAGGCCTGGCCAAGTTGCTGGTTGGTTCAGTAGCACTCACGGGTCATTCAGGAGTCCAGTGGAGCTCCAAACCCAGCTAAAGAGAGAGAATACAGCAGAAAGATGGGTCACCCAGCAAGTTTTAGCAACCTGGCAAGATTAAGGAATGCAGTGTTCTTTCCATAGATTTATCAAATACTCCAATTTCCAAAAACGTTGTATAAGCAAAGGTGGAAAAGATCCCTAATGAACATTTTTTCACTGATTGAAGATGAATGTCAGGCTCTTTCAGTGCTTCAGAATCATCATGATGAACCTTAATTATTATTTTTTTTTTAGTTTTTGCAAGGCAAACGGGGTTAAGTGGCTTGCCCAAGGCCATACAGCTAGGTAATTATTAAGTGTCTGAGACCGGATTTGAACCCAGGTACCCCTGACTCCAAGGCCAGTGCTTTATCCACTATGCCACCTAGCCACCCCGAACCTTAATTATTAATACTGGCAAAGCCCAGAAGCACCAATTAAACATTTCTAGGAGACAGAATGCTAACTAACCCTTCTTTTTTGCCAAAAGGTTTTCAATTTATGCATGTGGATTTACCTGCAGACATGAGAAATGGAGAAAGGCAGGAAAGGAGTCATATACCATGTAAAGAACGGGCTATCAAAGGTGTCAAAGGACACCTGGAGACCAGTGACAGAGAAGCTTAGGACTGGGGACACACACAAGGACCTGGAGCAAACAGAGAGAAGACAGACACTAAAGGGTCAGACAGCTGGCTGGGCAGAAAGGTGGCTGCAGATGGCTTAGGCTCTGAACAGGTTCTGGTTTGCTTGGGGTTTTGAGGTGGGGGGAAAGCAGCTGGCAGAGGCCTGAGTCCAAGGGGCAACTACAGTAAAGTTAACATAAGTGGGTTGTATATTAGTGCAGAGAACTAAATGAGAACCTGGATTAGCCACTACTAGGTGACCTTGAACAAGTCACGTGACATCACTATTTCTTCATCTGTAAAATGAGAAAGAGGAACAGATGACCTCTAGGCTAGGCTAGAATGAGATAATAGCAAGGGCAAGATTTTGCAAGCTTTCAAACAAATTGATAAATGTGAGCATCTATTATCGCATGATCATAGGCTTTAAACTCTTTATATAAGTCCTCCTATTTGTAGCCTAAAGTACCAGAGATTGCACTGTAGGTAAAAATCCTAACAGTACAGAGAAAATGTAAAAAGTGAGTAATTAATGAGTTGCCCAATTAACACTTCTTGGGGCAGCTGGGTGGTACAATGGATAGAGCACCAGTCCTGGAAGAGTTCAAATCCAGCCTCCAACACTTAATAATTACCTGGCTGTGTGGCCTTGGGCAAGTCACTTAACCTCATTGCCTTGCAAAAAAAAAAACAACCTTAAACCAACACTTCTCTAGATTTTTCACCAGTTGCTGGAAATGAAACTCATAGATTTGGTCAAGTGCCACATTTGACAGATAAGAATACTGAGGCCCAGGTGGCTCAATATGCCCTCAATTCTGTCACACAAGCATCAAAGAGGCAAGTTGTGCACAGGTTACAATCACATGCAGGTGATTTTCCTAAAGTACTGGTCTAACCACAACACTCCCCTAGTCACTATTAAACTTCAGTGATTCACTATTTCCTCTGGAATCAAACACACCTTCCACTGGTTGGCACTGAAAGTCCTCAATCACCCGGCCCCCACCTCACCTATGTCGACATACATGCCAGTCCCCTTGGCCTGCTTGCTGCCAAGTTCATAGAAGACTTTCCATTTCCAGCCTCTGTGCCCTCAGCCCTGGAATGTAACACCCTCCTCACCCATAGCCTTTAAGAATTCAAGTTTCCCAGTCCTCCCGGCAGTTAGTGCCCATTCTAACCCCCCTAAAAAAAGGTCATGTATTTATATGGCATAGACTTGCAAATATCCAAGTGCCCCCTTCTTCCCATGAATGCAAGTCACTACTGTTGTGTCCCCAGCACAGTTTGGCATGGAGGATACTTGTTCAATTATTGAGAATGAACACAAAAAAAGAGAAAATTAATTTTTTCAAAGCAATGTTCTTTAAATGCTTGCCATTCCCAAGAAATGTCCAGTAGCTGCCATGGAGGCAGCCAGGTGGTGCTGAGTCAGGAACATGGGGGTTCAAATCTGACCTGGCATTCCCTAGCTGTGTGACTCTGGGCAAGTCACCTCACCTGTCTGCCTCAACTGTAGAGTGGAGGTAAGTACAACAGCAGCTCACAGGGTGCTTGTGGGGACAAAGAACAGAAAATGTGTATAGCTACCATACAGAGACTCGCCGCCTTCCCCCATTTCAGCCCTCTGTATTGAAAGATGCTAAGCTGGACGACCCAAACTTGCTTTTCATTACAAAGTTTTGAACTGTAGTTTCTAAGCTATCTGAGGCAAGCTCTCTTTTTCAGGATATTCTACTCTTTCAGCAGTTGGGTGAATTAACTAATCAATTTAGAGAATTGACCACCTTGCATTCCCGTGTCAATGATTGGTGCCCAGGTTTGGGGCTTCTGGTATCTGTAATTAGATATAGGCATTCAAATGGGTCTTGTCTATGTTCACATTTGGTTTTGCTCTCAGCCCCACACCATCGTAATTTGGAACGATTTGGGGGCAAACCCCATTCCATTTGCCGCTTTGAAAATACAAAATACATGGAGCACCTTCTAATGTCACGGTCAGCACTTGGGGGGCAGGGGGTTGTGACTCGGCCAAGGTCACACAGTGAACTAGCATCAAGTGTCTGAAGTCGGACGCCAGCTCGGGGCCGCTGAGTCGGGCAGGTGTGCCACCCACTGCGCCCCCTGGCCGCCCCTGGGGCTGGCACCCCTGCCGGGGCCCAGGGAATCTGAGTTCGAGTCTCGCGGGCCCCTGAGGGCGCTGTGGGCCCCCGGCTCTATCGTCCTTCAGCTCCCAGTCCTGCCCCCCCCGCCACCCCGGGGCCGAGGTTCGGAAAACAAACGGGCGGGGGGCGGCCTGCTCCGCGGCCCCCCCCCGGAGCCCCCCTCCCCGCCCCAGAGCCCCCCTCCCCCGCCCCGGGGCCCCCCTCCCCCCCCCCCGGAGCCCCCCCCCCGGGGCCCCCCTCCCCCCGCCCCGGAGCCCCCCCCCGGAGCCCCCGCCCCCGCCGCGGAGCCGGGCCAAGCTTCCGGGGGCTTCCTGCCCACCCGAGGTCCCGGTGGGGCCGCGCCGTCCCGGCCGCTTCGCTCCTTTCTGTCCGAGAAAAGCGGCCCCGACCCCTCGGGAGACGCCACACGCGGCCCGGCCGGGGGCAGCGGCCTCGGGGGCACCCGAGCTGGCAGCGCCCGGGCGCCTCCTGCTGAGCCCCGCGGCCGGGGGGCGGGGGGGCGTCCCGGGCCTCCCCTCCCCCTCCTGCCTCAGTGTCCCCCGGCTGGGGGGCAGCGGCCGCGGCTGTCCGTGACCGCGGCTCCCCGGCCTCCGTCTCCCCATCCGCACGGCGGGGCGAGGCCTCTCCGGGCCCGGGCACCAACCGCGGGGGGCTCGGCCCCGGTCCTGGGAGGGGGCGGAACCGCAGGGTCACGGGGCGGCGGCGGGATTCGAACCCGCGGCCCCGGGGTCCGGCGGCGGCGGCGGCGGGAGGGGGCGGGGTCGGCTGGGGGAGGGGCGGGGGTCCCTCCCCGGGCGCCGCCTCACCTGCTGGCGGCCCCGCTCCACCCGCGCGGGGGCGGGGGCCCGGCTCCGCGTCCGGCCCGGGCGGGGCGGCTTCAGGCGCCGCGGCGGCGGCGGCGGCGGCGGCGGCTCCCGGGCTGCGGGGCCGAGGGGGGCGGCCACATCCTGCCCGGCGGCCCAGGAAGTCTCCGCCCCGGCCCCGCCCCCGCGCGCGCCCCGCCCCCGCCGCCGCCGGAGCCCGGCCGGGACCATGGAGCCGGGGCGGCAGCTAGAGAGGCGCCCGGGAGGAACCACAGAGCCGGGGGCCGCCAGCTAGAGAGGCGCCCGGGCGCGCGCGCCCCCTGCCGGCCGGAGGGTCTGAGACGGCGGCACCTCGGCTAGCTGGGAGAGCCCAGGCAGAAGTCTGGAAGGAGGAGGAGGAGGAGGAGGAGAAAGAAGAAGAAAACGAAGGAAGAAGAAGAAGGAAGGAGAACAGGAGTCTGGAAGAAGGAGGAGGAGGAGGAGGAGAAAGAAGAAGAAAACGAAGGAAGAAGAAGAAGAAGGAAGAAGGAGAACAGGAGTCTGGAAGAAGGAGGAGGAGGAGGAGAAAGAAGAAGAAAACGAAGAAAGAAGAAGAAGAAGGAAGAAGGAGAACAGGAGTCTGGAAGAAGGAGGAGGAGGAGGAGGAAGAAGAAAACGAAGAAGAAGAAGAAGGAAGAAGGAGAACAGGAGTCTGGAAGGAGGAGGAGGAGGAGAAAGAAGAAGAAAACGAAGGAAGAAGAAGAAGAAGGAAGAAGGAGAACAGGAGTCTGGAAGAAGGAGGAGGAGGAGAAAGAAGAAGAAAACGAAGAAGAGAAGAAGGAAGAAGGAGAACAGGAGTCTGGAAGAAGGAGGAGGAGGAGGAGAAAGAAGAAGAAAACGAAGGAAGAAGAAGAAGGAAGGAGAACAGGAGTCTGGAAGAAGGAGGAGGAGGAGGAGGAGAAGAAGAAGAAGAAGGAAGAAGGAGAACAGGAGTCTGGAAGAAGGAGGAGGAGGAGGAGAAAGAAGAAGAAAACGAAGAAAGAAGAAGAAGAAGGAAGAAGGAGAACAGGAGTCTGGAAGAAGGAGGAGGAGGAGGAGAAAGAAGAAGAAAACGAAGAAAGAAGAAGAAGAAGGAAGAAGGAGAACAGGAGTCTGGAAGAAGGAGGAGGAGGAGGAGAAAAAGAAAACGAAGGAAGAAGAAGAAGAAGGAAGAAGGACAGCAGGAGTCTGGAAGAAGGAGGAGGAAAAAGAAAACGAAGGAAGAAGAAGGAAGAAGGAGAACAGGAGTCTGGAAGAAGGAGAGGAGGAGGAGGAAAAAGAAAACGAAGGAAGAAGAAGAAGGAAGAAGGAGAATAAGAGTCTGGAAGAAGGAGGAGGAGGAGGAGGAGGAGGAAAAAGAAAACGAAGGAAGAAGAAGAAGGAAGAAGGAGAATAAGAGTCTGGAAGAAGGAGGAGGAGGAGGAGGAGGAAAAAGAAAATGAAGGAAGAAGAAGAAGGAAGAAGGAGAATAAGAGTCTGGAAGGAGGAGGAGGAGGAGGAGGAAAAAGAAAACGAAGGAAGAAGAAGGAAGGAGAACAGGAGTCTGGAAGAAGAGAAGGATGGGGAAGAAGAGGGAAGAAGGAGAAAGAAGACGAGAAGGAAGAAGACCAAATAGCTGCTTCAACCAAGCTAGAAAAAATACTCACAAAATTCACCTGGAGCAATAAAAGGGAATAGCAAGAGAACTGATAAAAAAAATGTAAAGGAAGGTGGCCTAGCTCTACCAGCAAAACTATTACTATAAAGCAGCAGTCATCAAAACTGTCTGGTACTGGTTAAGAAATAAAGTAATGGGGGCACCTAGGTGGCACACTGAATAGAGCACCAGCCCTGGAGTCAGGACACTTCATAAAGACCTAGCTGTGTGGCCTTGGGCAAGTCACTTAACCCCATTGCCTTGCCAAAGAAAAAAAGAAATAGAGTAATAAATCAGTGGATTAAGATAAATTCAAATGAAACAGTAGTAAATGACAACTGTAATCTACTGTTTGACTACTGCAAAAACATTGACTTCTGGGATAAGAACTCACTATTTGACAAAAATTGTTGGGAAAACTGGAAAACAGTATGGCAAAAACTAGGCAAAGACCCACATCTCACTCTAAACCAAAATCAGGTCAAAATGGGTATAGGATTTAGATAGAAAGAGTGACACTATACATAAATCAATAGACCAAGAAATACTCTTATCTATGAGATCTATGCAAAGGAGATGAATGTATGACTAAACAAGAAATAGGGTACATTATAAACTGAAAAATGAATGATTTTGACTAAATGAAATGAAAAAGACTTTGCACTAATAGAATCAATACTACCAAAATCAGGGGCAGCTAGGTGGCACAGTGGATAGAGCACCAGCTCTGGAGTCAGGAGTACCTGGGTTCAAAACAGGCCTCAGACACTTAATAATTATCTAGCTCTGTGGCCTTGGGCAAACCACTTAGTCCCATTTACCTTGCAAAAACATAAAAAAAAAAAACTACCAAAATTAGAAGGAAAGCAGAAAGCTGGGAAACAATCTTCACAACTAGGAGTTCTGATAGAAGTCTCATTTCTAAAATATATAGAGAATTGTATCAAATTAATAAGTCATTCCCCAATTAATGAATGGTTAAAGGATATGTATAGACAGTTTTCAAATGAAGACATTAAAGCTATATCATATGAAAAATCATGTGAAAATCATATGAAATCATATAAAAAAGTTCCAAATCATTATTGATTAAAGAAATGCAAATTAAACAACTATGAGGTATCATCTCATACTTATCAAATTGATTAAGCTGGCAAAAAGGGAAAATGATCAATGTTGGAAAGGTTGTGGGAGGATTGGGACATTAATGCATTGCTGGTGGAGCTGTAAACAGATCCAAACTTTCTGGAGAGCAATATGGAACTATGTGCCCAAAAAGCAATAAAACTGTTCATACCCTTTGACCCAGCAATTCCAATTCTAGGACTCTATCCAGAAATCATAAAAAATGGGGAAAGTCCCACATGTTCCAAAATATTCAGAGCAGTTCTTTTTGTAGTGGCAAATAACTGGAAATTGAGGGGATATCCATCAATTGAGAAATGTTTGAACAAGCTATAGTACATGAATATTATGTAATACTATTGTTCTATAAGAAACCATAAATGGTCAGACTCTACAGAAGCATGGAATGAGTTACAGGATCTGATGCTGAGCAAAGGGAGTAGAACCAAGAGAACAACGTACACATCAACAACAACATTGTGAGATGAACAACCTTGTTGGAAGCAGCTCCCCTCAACAGTTGACACAACTAGGACAACTGTATTAGACTGGCTATAGACAATGCTGATCCCAACCAAAGGAAGAAAAACAAAACAAAACGAAACAAAATAAAACCTTCAGGATCTGTTAAACACTACATTCACTTTTAAAAAAAAGTTTCTTTTGTATTTCTCTTAACCTTAATTCCTCAAACCGAAAATGACTAATCTGTAAATATGTTTAACCCAAATGTGTATGTACAATATTAACCTGTCCACCACTGAGGGGAGGGGGGTGGGAAGGGAGGGTAGAAGGAAATTTGGGGGGCTTTTTATTTTTTAAATTTATTTTCATCCATAGGCACATGTATATTTTTAAGTTACAAAATTTCCCTCCACGCTCCCTTCCCACCCACCTCCCCTCAGGGGTGTACAGTCAGTTTAGCATTGTACATATATAGATATAGATATAGATATAGATATAGATATAGATATAGATATAGATATAGATATAGATATAGATATAGATATAGAAATAGAAATAGATATAGATATAGATAACATGTTTACAGATTAGTTTTTTTAGTATGAGGAATTAGGACTAAGGGAAGGAGATATGTAAGGGATAATTTTTATAAAGTGTTCATCAGATTCTGAAGGGTTGTTTTTGTTTTTCTGTGTGTGCGTGTTTCGTTTGTTTTGTTTTTCTTCCTCTGGATGGGGTTATTAACACAGTCCATAGCCAGTCTAATACAGTGGCTAGCTCTTCAAACTGCTGCAAGAAGCTGCTCCCATCAAGATTGCTCATCTCACAGTGTTGTTATGTATGTTGTTCTCCCTTTGCTCAGCATCAGATCCCATGTCATTCCATTCTGTAGAGCCCAACCATTTATAGTTTCTTATAATATTGCATAGTATTCATATACCATAACTTGTTTATCCATTTCCCCAATTGATGGGCATCCCCTTAATTTCCAATTCTTTGCCACTACTAGAAAGAGCCACTATTATTTTTTTTTGGAACATGTAGGATTTTTCCCCTTTTTTTTATAATTTCTTCTGGATATAGATCTAGAATTGAAATTGCTGGGTCAAAGGGTATCAACAGTTTTGTTGCTCTTTGGGCATAGTTCCACATTGTTCTCCAGAAAGGATGGATCTGTTCACAACTCCACCAGCAATGCATCAATGTCCCAATCCTCCCACAACCTCTCCAGCATTGATCATTTTCCCTTTTTCTCATCTTGACAAATCTGATAGATTTGAGATGATACCTCATTGTTGGTTTAATTTGCATTTCTTGGAAGGAAATTTTGTAACTTAAAAATATGCATTAGCAGGGCAGCTCCATGGCACAGTAGATAGACAACTGGCCCTGGAGTCAGGAGGACTTGAGTTCAAATCCAGACTCAGACACTTAATAATTTCCTAGCTGTATGACCCTGGGTAAGTCACTTAAACCCATTGCTTTGCAAAAAAAAAACACATATGCAAATGGATGAATGTTGAAAAACTTTCATAACATGTATCTAGAAAAATGAAATAATTTTTAAAAAAGGAACCTAAACTAGATGATCCATAGGTTCCAATTCTGAGATTTTATTTTCCAGTTCTGGTACCCTTACTGCTTATGGAGAAAGTGAGACTGATGACTTCACACAGCCTCCATAATTCAAATCCAAGTGCTTGTCATTGTATCACTTCCCTAATGTCATTCTCTTCTTCAAGAATGAAGGATAGGGGGGTGGATAGGTGGCATAGTGGATAAAGCACCGGCCCTGGAGTCAGGAGTACCTGGGTTCAAATCTGGTCTCAGACACTTAATAATTCCCTAGCTGTGTGGCCTTAGGCAAGCCACTTAACCTCATTTGCCTTACAAAAAAAAAAAAAAAAGAATGAAGGATAGGAAAAAAAAAGAATGAAGGACAGGGGCAGTTAGGTGGTGCAGCAGATAAAGCACTGGCCCTGGAGTCAGGAGGACCTGAGTTCAAATTTGATCTCATACACTTAATAATTACCTAGCTGTGTGGCCTTGGGCAAGCCACTTAACTCCATTTGCCTTGCAAAATCCTAAAAAAAAAAAAATGGACAATCATCATCACTGTCATCACTACTTGTGCTAACAGAGTAACCTTGGGTTTCATAGAAGGCTGGCACACTCCCAGTGACAACTGCTCCACCTCCTCCCCAGCAACCTTATCCAGGTTATATCAATCCTATAACCTCCTCTTCCTCTAATGACTGAGTTCCTTCCCCAAACCTCCATTTGAAGAAGCATCATACTCACTTAAAAGAATAACTCTTAAAAGCATAAAAGTCTAGCTTACTAGACTGTAAGCTCTGGAGTGCTTAATAAATATGTCATCTATCTGGCATAATTATGCATGGATATAATTATAGGTAATATTATAAAGTAACTATTCATAACTAAAATAGCTATGCACTGAAAACAAGGGATCCATACTGGTAAAATCGGTCTACTTTCATTGCCTCTACTTATTCTCATCTCCCAACTTTGAACATTTTCATTGGCTATACCCCATGCTTGGAAATGTCTCCCCAACTCTACTTCCTGGCTTCTATGTTTTCCTTCAAGTCTTAGCTAAAATACTCTATGAGGAAGGCAGAACTGAAGCAGCTCAAAGGAAATATGACATACATTAAGTTTCGAGTACCCACCCCAGGTGTTCACATGAACTATTTGTACCCAACCTGTGGCAGAACATTCCGAGTTCCTATTGGTTTGATCAACTAATATTTGTCTCAATCATAGTGATGTTATTTTGGTCTTCTTCAATAACTTAGGACAAGACCAACCAAACAGCTAAAGCTGCCCCCCAAAAAATGCCTTTTCCAGTCCTTCCTAATTTGTAATTAATCTTAATCTTCCTTTCTGTTATTTCCAATTTATCCCATCTATAGCTTGCTTGTCCATTGTTCTTTGTATGGTGAGTTCCTTGAGGGAAGGCACTTTTTTTGATTTATTGAAGTCTTTTATTCTTTAGGACTCCAAGATACTGATCTACTTCTCAATCCCCTTTATTGCATCTTCCAACTTTGTCACGCTGATCTATCCTAGGCTTTCTTTTGTTCTCCCTTTATCCTATTTCACCTAGATTTTCTCATCTCCCATTGATTCAATTATCAACTCTATTCTGCTGATTGTCAAATACAATTTCATTTACCTTCCTTCCAATTGTTGGATATTGTAGTTGAAATAATTCTTTTTTTTTTTTTAGATTTTTGCAAGGCAGTGGGGTTAAGTGGCTTGCCCAAGGCCACACAGCTAGGTAATTATTAAGTGTCTGAGGCCAGATTTGAACTCAGGTATTCCTGACTCCAGGACCAGTGCTCTATCCACTGTGCCACCTAGCCTCCCCAAGTTGAGATAATTCTAATGGACATTTTGAACTCCCATAGGCACCTCAAACTCCACTTACTTAAAACTCATTATCTTTCCCTGAAAATTCTCCCCTCTTCCTAACTTCCATAACCTTAGTTACCCAGGCTCAAAATCTAGGGGTCATTCTCAGCTCTTCACTTTTTTTCTCCACCACTTTGTATCACCAACGTCCAATATTTTGCCAGGTTCTATCCAATACACTCCCTTCTCTCCTTCTACACTGCCCCTACTCCGGTGCATCATCTCCTTATATCTGACTATTGAAAGAGCTTCCTGGTGGGTCTGTTACTTTATAATATTACCTATAATTATATCCATGCATAATTATGCCAGATAGATGACATATTTATTAAGCACTCCAGAGCTTACAGACTCAAATCTCTCCCTATTCCAGTCCCTCCTCCATTCATGGATCAAACTGAATCTTCTAAAGTGTTAACCCCACCCCTACCCCTCAATATATTCCAGTGCCTCCCTATCATCTCCCAAATCAAATATCAAATCCCCTGGAGTTAAAAGCCCTCCATAAACTTGGCATCCCTCTACCTTTCCAGTCTTCTTACATTTTACCCCCCAATAATACATAGCAATCCACTGACACTTCCCTCCTTGCTGTTCCTCAAACAAGATACCCCAACTTCAGACCTTGTTATTCTTCATCCTTATCTCTGGCTTTCCCCAAGACTCAGCTAAAATCTCACCTTCTACAAGAAAACTTTTCTTAATCCCCCTTAATGCTAGTTAGTGCCATCATTCTGTTGATTGAAACAAATTAAACTTTCCAGTTTAACCCCTCTAAATCTTGTTGGGACATAGTCATTTTCATGGGGTTCCCCCCACCATTAGACTGTGAGCTCCTTAAAAGAAGGGATTACTAAATTTTGCCTTTCTGGCACGTAGTAGGAGCTTAGTAAGTGTTTGTGGATTTGACTAGATACATATCCAACCATCTCTCTCCAGTGCCCAACCTCAACTCCTCTCCCTTCTTTGATAGTTTAATAAGATCTTTCTTTGTGTGAGTGTATCAGCTGAAAAATAGTGAAATCAAAGATAATTCTAAAGGACCTGTGATGGAAAAATAACATCCACATCTAGAGAAGGAACTGTGAAGTCTAAATGCAGGCCAAAACTTACTATTTTCAATTTTTTAAATTTATTTTAAGTTTTATGTTTTTCCCTCTCATGAATTTTGTTCTTTTTGTTCTGATTCTTTTTTCATAACATGATTAATATAAAAATATATTTAATATAGTTATACATGTATAACCTATATTAGGTTGCTCTCTGAGAGGGCAGGGAAAGAGGGAGGAAAGAGGAACTCAAAACCTTATTAAAAAGATTGTTGAAAACGATCTTTATATGGAGTTGGAAAAATAAAGAAAAAGAAAAAGATGGAGAAATACTTATTTAATAACTAAAGCTCTTTCCAAACTTACCTGAAGTAAACTTTATCAGTTTTAATCCAACTTCACAGGAAATCATGCCCTCCACTAAAATCCAGTTTCTCTTTTTCTTAGGTACATCCTCTCTCATTTAGGAATATGTATAAAATATCAGAAATCAAAAGTAAGGCACCTCTGGACCCTCCTCAATGAATCAAAGGTGGTAACCACTCTTTGAAAAGGAAAACAGATACTTCTTTAGTTCCAATCATTGCTTTTCCCTCATCAGATAGAATGACTTACCTAAAAGCAGGTCTTCCTCTCCCCATTTTTTTAGGTATTAGGGTGCTGATCAGAGGAAGGATGTCTTTTTTTTGTTGTTTTATTACCTCAGTTCACCCTTGACCAGCTTGAACTGGAGAGCCAGATGGTAGAGGTCATAAAGGGAATGAGTGGTTTTAGGAAAATGACTCCATTAGGGTGTGGAGGAAAGATTAAAGGGACAATTATGCTATTTAATGAGGCAAAAATATTAAATAGTACCTCACCCTGTGTGTTGTGGCTATGTTTCTTCATAACGTGAAGTTTTTCTTGTTCAAGATTCCCATAAATGTTACTTTTAAAATGCCTTGTGTTAGTTAATAAATAATAGCTAGTATTTATAGAAGATTTACAAGGTGTATTACATATGTTAACTCGTTTGATTCCCACACCAACTCTGTGAGCTAAGCATTATCATTTTCCCCAATATATAGATGATGAAATTGAGGCAAAGAGAAGTTACTCAAGGTTCACCCAGCTAGTAAATGTTTGTTTGATACTGGATTTAAACCCAGGTCCTTCTTGATTCCAGGTCCCATGCTTTTTTTTCTGCATACTGTGCCAACTAGATACCTCCTAACATACTAGTTGGGCAGATGGTAGCCCAGTGGATAGAACCTAAGTCCTGGAAAACCTACTAGCCCAGGTAAACCCTGTTTGCCTCAGTTTCCCCATTTGTAAAATGAACTGGAGAAGGAAATGGAAAACCGGCTTCCTTATCTTTGGCAAGAAAACCCCAAATGACATCACCAAGAGTCAGACACAACAATTAAACAATAAATATGCCTGCTAGAGACCTGTCTAAAGGCATGAAAGGACTCCATCATTATGGACATTCCTCTTTCCAGATAAAACAATCCTTGGATTAGAACAATGATAAATTAATAAAAAATTGTTTCTGGCAGGCTTGTACACAATGCAGAATTTTTATCTTCCACACTCAATCATCAGATTTTATCCACTTTACCTCTTCAACATCTCTCCATTCTTCTCTATTCCCTGGTCACACCCTAGTTCTAGTGCTTATCACTTCTCACCTGGACCTAATAGATCTCCCTTTCTCAAGTCTCTTCCCTTTCCAGCTCATTATACATATAGATTCCAAAAGAACCTCCCTAAAAGCACACAGCCACCCAAGTCACTCCCTTAGCTCCAGAGGTTCCCTCTTAGTTCTGTAATCAAATGATTAAATACAGACTCCTCTGCTTGATATTTCAAGTCCTTCAAAACCAGCCTCTGGCCTCTAATTCTATACTTATTTATACATTACTCCACTGCATACATTCTACTTTCCTGGTTCTCACATTCAAAACTACTGCTCCAGGGGCGGCTAGGTGGTGCAGTGGCCAGAGCACCGGCCCTGGAGTCAGGAGTACCTCTTGGGCAAGCCACTTAACCCCATTTGCCTAGCAAAAACATACATACATACATACATACATACATAAATGAATGAATGAATGAATGAATGAATGAATAAACTACTGCTCCAGTCTCCATGCCTTTGTAAAGATTATCCCCCCACACCGGGAGTTTTCTACCTTTGCCTTCCTTCAAAGTCTTGCTCACCCACCCACTGGCTGCGAGTTAGTCAATCAACAATTAGTAAGCACCTAGGATATACCAGGTACCTTGCTAAGCCCAGGAGATCCAAAGAAAGGCAAACCTTCAGCTCCTGCTCTCAAGGAACTCACAGTCTAATGGACTAATTTTAGTGCCTTCCCCTCAACAAAATTACCTTATACTTATAATATGCACAAGTTGCCTCCCAGATAGAATGTAAACTCCCTGAGGGCAGAGATTATCTTATTTTTGTTTGTATTCCTAGAGACAATCACAGTGCCTGGCCCATACTAGGAACTTGGCTTGTTGATTAATAGAGACATTCCTAAGGACTCTATTTGTAGAAACATTTTGTAGCTTCTTATCAGGAGTTCATAAATATTTTATTGAAAACACCCTTGTTCTGATTTTCATTTCTAAGCTGATATTACAGATCCTCCAATCCTTAAACATGCAATTAGAAAAAAAAATGCCTTGATAATAGGAATGGGCTCACATTAACCCACTGGGTGAGGCAGTGGATAGAGCACTGAACCTGGAGGCAGGAAGGTTCAATTTCCTGAGTTCAAATCTGGTCTCAGACATTATTAGTTGTGTGACTCTGAGCAAGTCACTTCATCTTCTTTGACTGTTTCCTCATTTGTAAAATGACCTGGAGAAGGAAATGGCAAACCACTATCTTTGCCAAGAAATCTCCAAATGGAGTTCATGACTGAAAAAACAACTGAACGTCATCATTGTATTTACCTATAATAGTCCTTTGTCTCCTCTCCCTGAAAATTAACATTCATTTATTAAATATTTTTATTTAAATTCAATTAATCAATTAATGAAACTTAATTAAATTTAAATAGCAAATGTTGAGACAAAGCACTTTTAGTGGACACCAGAAGAACTAAGCCATAGATCCTGCTGGCAATGAGCAGTAGGGAAGATACCAGACACACAAATGTAAACACCAGGGAGATCGTGATCAGTCATGAGTGGTACTTACGAAATGTTATGCTTTTCAGGGAAGGGAGACATTAATCAACCCAAGCTTCATTGGAGCAGAGAGGACTTCCTGAAGAGGTGACCACTGAACTATGAAGAATGGGTTATATTTCAAAAGAAAGAGCTGGGGTGTAGGACACCCCTAAGAGATCTGAGATTCTCTGAACTAAACAGGACTCTAACCATACATACAGATGGTTGTAAAACTGAACCCTCCCCTCTAACTAGCTAATTTAATTTTCATGCCCCAGTGAACACCTTCCAGAGTTATTCTGTGTTCAAAATTATTGGTAAGTTCAAATAATTAATAAAGTAATCTATGATGATTACCTGAATTCAACACATCCCACTTTCTCCATTCAGGCTGTTTTTGTAATTTTGTTCCACCACCACCCATCCTTTGGGCAATCTCTGCTATCAGCTGCCTTCTTTCTGGGGTTTTAGGTACGTATTTTCTTTCTTCCCCACACTATCTCAGATCACCTATCTGAGATTCCAAACTCTCATTCTCTCCTTACAGAGAAGAATACTTTCCTTCCAGCCTGACCAGTCCTGTAAAGAGAACAGGGCTACCAGTATCTTGCTGTATCTCCAGTCTCTTGTTACATCTCCCTCCTCCTGAGCATTACCTAAAATTCCAGAAAAATAACTAGTCCACTACACTGGTGAGGTAGAAGATCCAGGTGTCGGATGGTCCTTCCTGGAAAAAGACAGCTTACCTAAGAACCCAGCACCCAATTCCTCTCCGAGAAAGCGTGTGCTTAATTCACCCATTGGACCCAGTGATTGTACTTTTTGTTTAATGGTGCTATTCAAGGGAAATCATTAACTCTGCATCCTCCAACTATATAGTAGGTAGCTAAATCATTGGATTGCAAGCTAAGTGATTTGCATATCACCTAGGCTGAGAGGTCTCAGAACTGCCATTTCCCTGGCTTCCTTCCCTTCCCCAAGTTAGTTGTAACCATCAATGCTGTTTTTCTTTTTTATTGGTGCCTCTCTTCAGAGAAACTCAATAAATAAACCCATTGTGCAAGTAATCCGTAATCCTATCCGGTAAAGCAATAGGCATTTTGTGGTAATAAAGCCTTAATTCCTCTACCGAGGGACATATTTATAGCTGTTGTTTACTCTGACATATTTTTATTATTTCGACTCATTTACTAAGTATTTCTCAATACATATTTATGAATTGCTCGCTTTTCTTCACTAATGGTGAAGCCATATAAATCACTATCATTTTTCTTCTTGAGAACCCAGAGCCCTGGAATCAGTAACCCTTAATCCTACCCAGTTTCCACTGGGTGTCTGTCTTTGGGCATATTGCCTAAAGTCTCTGGAATTCTTACATTCCTCCAACAGTGGGGTAGCATGTTTGGAATCAGGAGACCTAGCTCTGCCTCTTACTGCTGTGCCCAGGAAAAGAATGAAAAAACGAATTCTTGAATGAATGAAAAAGTATTTAGGAAGTAACTTGGGTGCTGGTCACTACAAAAATTAATGTGAATGCCTCTCTGCCCTCGAGGAGGAAGACTCAACACATACAGGGGCATGGAGGTAGCAAAAAATAGTTTTGATCTGGGGAGTTACAGGGATTGTGAAAGGAGCATAGGAAGATAAGCATATTCTCCGGTAGGAATGTTAGTATTGATTTGACCAAGAATAAAAAGGTGGAGGGGGCAGCTAGGTGGCATAGTGGATAAAGCACCAGCCCTGGAGTCAGGAGTACCTGGGTTCAAATCCGGTCTCAGACACTTAATAATTACCTAGCTGTGTGGCCTTGGGCAAGCCACTTAACCCCATTTGCCTTACAAAAAAAAAACAAAAACCTAAAAAAAAAAGAATAAAAGGTGGGCAGCTGGGTCTCAAACCCCAACAAATCCTCCCCCCCCTTCTAAACTTTCATATAAGAGTAGAGGGTACCACCATCCTCCCAAGCATCCTGGCTCAGAACATCCATTCGAACTTATCCCAAACATCAAATCCATTGTCTGGTCTTGTCTGGTCTTGTCTTGTCTCCCATTACATCATCTCTCCTTTTCTTGCCCAGTACTGCCCCGGGCAGCCCTTAGCACCTCATGGCTGGACTACCAGAAGGATCAACAATTGTGTTCCTTGCCTCAATGTACACCATTCCAATCCATTCTTCACTCAGATGCCAGAATGCTTTTTTCTAAAAAAAAAAGTTTTCTATGCTTTAGTCTTCCACCAAGACTTCCCACTGCTCAGAGAGCTCCAGGTGGGGACCCTAAAACCCCAGGTGATAAAATTCTTGGCATTCAAGGCCCTTTACAGTTTGTCCCTCCTCCCCTGCCCCCACCCCTTCTTCAGTCTTCTTGTATTTCACTCCCATCCTCTTACTTCAAATCCAACCATACCTTCCTTCTTGTTTCTCATCCACAACACACTCCTCTGCTCACTTTACAGGCTTTCCTCACCATCCCCATCTCTGCCACTTAGCCTCCAGGGCTACCTTTAAAACTCAACCTTTAGCAAGAGATCTTTCTGATCCTCCCCTAAAGCTAGTAAGCTAGTACCTACACTCAGAAATCACCTTCCCTAAACTCCGGATATACTTTGTTTGTGGTAGTTGTCTGCATATTGTATTCCTGATTAAAGTGGGAGCCCCTTGAAATCTGAGACACTACTGCATTATTTTTTTTTAGGGTTTTTTTTTTTTTTGCAAGACAAATGGAGTTAAGTGGCTTGCCCAAGGCCACACAGCTAGGTAATTATTGAGTGTCTGAGGTCGGATTTGAACTCAGGTACTCCTGACTCCAGCCCTGGTGCTCTATCCACTGTGTCACCTAGGGCCTCCCCCCCTTCCACTAATGCATTATTGGTGGAGCACTGAACTCATCCAACCTTTCTGGAAAGTAATTTGGAATTATGCCCAAAGGGCAACAAAAATGTGCATACCCTTTGATCCAGCAATACCACTCCTGGATCTACACCCTGAAGAGATTATGAAAAAGGGTAAAAACATCACTTAAACAAAAATATTCACAGCAGCCTTGTTTGTGGTGGCGGAAGAATTGGAAATTAAGTGAATGTCCTTCATTTGGGGAATGGCTTAACAAACTGTGGTATATGTATGTCATGGAACACTATTGTTCTATTAGAAACCAGGAGGGATGGGAATTCAGGGAAGCCTGGAAGGATTTGCATGAACTGATGCTGAGTGAGGTGAGCAGAACCAGAAAAACACTGTACACCCTAACAGCAACATGGGAGTGATGATAAACCTTGATGAACTTGCTCATTCCATCAGAGCAACAATCAGGGACAATTTTGGGCTATCTGTGATGGAGAATACCATCTGTGGCCAGAGAAAATCGTGGAGTTTGAAAAAGACCAAAGACTATTACCTTCAATTTAGGGGGGAAATCGTTTTCTTATTATGTAATTTTGCAATCTCTTATACTTTATTTTTCTTCCTTAAGGATATGATTTGTCTCTCATCACATTCAGCTTAGATCAATGTATGCCATGGAAACAATGTAAAAACTAACAGACTGCCTTCTGTGGGGGTGGGGGGAGGGAAGCAAGATTAGGGGAAAACTTGTAAAACTCAAAATAAATAAAATCTTCCTTTAAATAAAAAAAAAAAGAGAGGCAGCTAGGTGGCGCAGTGGATAGAGCACCAGCCCTGGAGTCAGGAGTACCTAAATTCAAATCCAGCCTCAGACACTTAATGACCTAGCTGTGTGGCCTTGGGCAAGTCACTTAACCTCATTGCCTAAAAAAGAAGAAAAAATTTTTAAGTGAGAGCTCCTAAGGGCAGGGATTGTTTCTGCCTCAGTATCCTTCAGCTTAGAAGAACCTAGTACCTAGAACACAAGGCTAAATTATTGCTTGGGACTGATTGCCTCAAAAGGATGTTTTATTATCTATCATATCGCTCAGTTTTATATGTAAAAATTAGGGTAATTACCCTAATGCTTTGTAAATCTTAAAGTTCTGCATCACCTAAATTGTTATTATTATTGTTATTACAAAATGGAGATAGTACATTCTTCTAGAGACAATTTAACATTGACTTGGGATCTCTACCAACAAAAAAGGAGTACCAAGAACCAAAAAGAAGTGGTAAGATCTTATGTACAAATCATGCTATCCATTTTTTCTTCTTAATTCTCCTTTATAGTATGAAATTTTGTTTCATATTTTTATTTGAATATTTTTGAAGAGAGAATAATTTATTGAAATTAATTTATGCAAACTGATTTTCTGTGGTACAGATATGACCACTGCCCCTGCCCAAGAAACTCCAGTGGCTCCCTATTGTCTCTAGGTTAAAATGCAAACCCCTTGGTTTGGCTTGTGAAGTCCTTTAAAAATATGAATCCAGGAGTGGCTAGGTGGTGCAGTGGATGGAGCACCAGTCCTGGAGTCAGGAGTACCTGAGTTCAAATCCTGCCTCAGACATTTAATAATTACCTAGCTGTGTGGCCAATTAACCCCATTGTCTTGCAAAAACCTAAAAAGGAAAAAAAAAAATGAATCCAGTCTATCTTTCTGGTACTTTATGTTCCAGCCAAACTAGTTTGCTTGCTGTATCCCATACTTGATTAACAAGTATGTTTTGAATTTCTATTGATCAGTTGTTTCAATCGTTTCCAATTTTCTGTGACCCTGTCTTGAGGTTTTCCTTGACAAAGATATTGGAGTGCTTTGTCTTTTCCTTCTCTAGTTCATTTTACAAAATGAGAAAACTGAGACAAACATGGTTAGGGGACTTGTCCAGAGTCATGTAGCTAGCTAATGTCTGAGGCTAGATTTGGTCTCAAAAAGATGTATCTTGCTGATTTCACACACAGTGGTCTATCTCCCAAGCTGCCTAGTTGCCCTGGCCAGCTAGCTGCAATAGTGGGTCTAAAGAAAATAAGAGGGGCTGAACTAGATGGGTTCTAAAATTCTTTCCCAGCCTTAAATTTAAGAGAGACTTAATGAATTGTTTTACTGTGGATTGCTGACATTGAATGTTAAAATGAGAGGGACCGGAGAGATGATCTAATGCAATTCATTTTAGAAATGAGGAAATTAAAGGAGCAGAAAGGGGAATGACTTACTCAAGGTTGCGCAGCCTCCATATAGCAAAACCAGAGATCTCTCATATAGGTAAAGAATTCTACACATCATTCCCCAAAGCTGTGAAATGAGATTATGAGGTGGCACAAATAGTGGAGGAGGAACAAAAAAGAAGTAACAGGTATATAGGGATTTAACCAGTTATTCATTCATTCAACAAATATTTGGGTTTTTTATTTTTAGTGTTTTATTTTATATAAATAATCATTTCTATATTCCCCCTCTTCTTCCCCCCCCACATCAAATTTCAATCTTCCTTTAGTCATAGAGAGAAACTTCAACAAACTCTTATTAAAAACCTACTGTATTCAGGAATTACATGAAGTTCTCTTGCTGATACAAAGAAGAGGGAAATAGAGTGGGGAAGATCAGACAGATCCTACTGCACAGGGCAGAATGTGTTTAATGATGTAAGAAGCACCAAGAGGCAGGAAGACCTGTATTTAAATTGTTCTCTAACACTGGCTAGCTGTGTAATCTTGGGAAAATCATATATTCTGCTTCAGTCTTCTCATCTGCAAAATCAAAATAATATTAGCTCATAGAGTAGTGCTAATAAAATGAGATAATGCCCAGGAAACCCTTTTTTGTAAATCTTAAAACATCTTATCAATGCTAGCCATTGTTATTATTGTTGTTATTATTATTAGTGAAGAAATACATTGGTCCATGAGAGTTCAGAGATGACATAAGGTTGGGAAGGAGGGGAATAACTAATATTGATGTAATGCTTTTAAGTTCTGCAAAGTGCTGTATTTATATCATTTGAAGATGACAACAACCCTCTGAAAGAGGGGCTGTTATTATCCTCATTTTACAGAGAAAGAAACCAAGACAAATGGAGGTTAAGTGATTTGTCTAAGATCCCGCTGCTGGCAGAATCTGAACTCAGGATCTTCTGAGTCCAAGTTTATTTCTCTTGGCCACTCTCTAGCATTTGAGCTGAATCTTGAAGGCTAGGGTTTCATCTGGTGGAGCCGGAGAGAATAAAATGCAAACTCTTTGGTAATTTGGCATTCAACATTCCAGATAGCAGAAGGAACATTTGGGTCAAGGCACAAAGATAGCAGTGAATAGTTCATTTCAAACTCTTCCCCCGCAATAGAATGTAAACTCATCCTAGAACTGGGACTGGATCTTCTTGACTTTGTATCCTGCCAACTTGCAGGTCAGATCCAGCTAAGGATCACCTAATTCTGTGGTCATCTTCTGGTCAGCTGCCATGCCTACGCTCACACAGCCTTCACCACCCCCACCCACCTCCACTTCTACATAGTGGGTCACAGTGGATATTTGGTTTTTTTTAATAGTATTTTATTTTTTCCCCAATTACATGTCAAGACAATTATTGACATTCATTTTTACAAGATCTTAAATTCCAATTTTTTTCTCCCTCCTCTCCTCTGTCCTAAAAAGGTAGGCAATTTGATAAAGGTTATAGATGTATATCATGGAAAACATTTCCATATTAGTCACAGTTGTGAAAGAAGAAACAGATCAAAAGGGGGGAAAAAAACTGTGAAAATCTCGATGTCAGTAGAATTTTCTTTCATGAGTTTTTTGTTCTTGGCTTTGCTTACTGTGTTGCTGAGAACTGAGTCATTTAGAGTTGATCATCACTCAATGTTTCTGATACTCTGTACAAAGTTTTCCTGGTTCTGCCCACTTCACTTTCCATCAATTTGTACAAGTCTTCCAGTTTTTCTGAAATCTCCTTGTTCATCATTTCTTATTACACAGTAATATTCCATTACATTTATATACTGTAACTTGTTCAGCCTTTCCCCAATTGATGGGCATCCCTTCAATTTCCAATATTTTGCTACCACAAAAAAACTATTACAAATATTTTGCACATATGGGTCCTTTTCCCTGTTTTATGATCTCTTTGGTATACAGATCTAATAGTGGTATTACTAGATCAAAAACTTTGCACAGTATTTTTTGTCTTTGGACATAGTTCCAAATTGCTTTACAGAATGGTTGGATCAGTTCACAGCTCTACCAACAGTGTATTCATGTCCCAATTTTCCTACATCCTCTCCAATATTGATCATTTTCCTTTTTTGCTGTTTTAGTCAATCTGATAGGTGCTCACAGAGTTATTTTAATTTGCATCTCTCTAATCAAAAGTGATTTAGAGCACTTTTTTTTTAGGTTTTTGGGGTTAAGTGGCTTGCCCAAGGCCACACAGCTAGATCATTATTAGGTGTCTGAGACCGGATTTGAACCCAGGTACTCCTGACTCCAGGGCCAGTGCTTTATCCACTATGCCACCTAGCTGCCCCTGAGCACTTCTTTATATGCCTATAGATAACTTTGATTTCTTCATCTGAAAACTGCCTGCTCATATTCTTTGATCATTTATCAATTAGGGAATAGCTTATATTCTTATAAATTTGACTCAGTTTTCTATATAGATGAAAATTGAGAAAGTAACATATGTTCACTATAAAGATTTTTTCCCAGCTTCTGCTTTCCTACCAATCTTGGTTGCTTTGGTTTTATTTGTGCATAAAAGCCTTTTAATTTAATCAAAATTATCTATTTTACATTTTGAAATGCTCTCTATATTTTGTTTGGTCATGAATCTGTAACGACTTCTTTAAGAATTTGGATACTAGGATGGCTGGGTGGCACAATGGATAGAGTACCTGGAGTCAGGAGTACCTGAGTTCAAATCCGGCCTCAGACACCTAATAATGACCTAGCTGTGTGGCCTTGGGCAAGCCACTTAACCCCACTGCCTTGCAAAAACCTAAAAAAAAAATTTGGATACTATACTATGTGGTGCATATATGTTTAGTAGTGATACAGCTTCATTGCCTATGGTACCTTTTAGTATTTAGTTTTCTTCCTTATTTCCTTTAATTTGGCTTATTTTTGCTTTTGCTTTATCTGAGATTACAATTGCTATCCCTATTTTTTTTAACTTTACCTGAAGCATAATAGATTCTGCTCCAGTCTCTTACCTTTATTCTGTGTTGGGTCTCTCTGCTTCAGGTATGTTTCTTATAAACAACATATTGTAGGGCTCTGGTTTTTGATCTATTCTGTTATCTGCTTTTGTTTTATGGGAGACCCTTCCCATTCACATTCTCAGTTATGATTACTGTGTATTTCTCTCCATCCCATTTTCCTTATGTTTATCTTTTTCCTCTCCTTTCATCATTTCCCTCCTAGACTGTGTTTTGTTTCTGAATACTATTTTCACTCATCTGAACCCTCATCTATCAGTTCTCTCCCCTTTCTTCTTAGTCTCTTTTCTTCATTCCTGTCAAGTAAAATAGATTTCTATGTTCAACTAAGTGTTTATATTATTCCCTCTAAGTCAATAAGGCTCAAGCTAAAGCCCATTTGCCCACCTCCCTGTCTTTCCCTTCACTATAATAGGTTTTTCCATACCTCATGTGAAATAATTTACCCCATTCTTTCTGTGCCAAGGGTACTCCTTTTTCTCATCTCTTAATTATTTTATACCATTCCCTCTACCTTATATGAATGTTCCTTCTATCTTGCTATTAAATAATACAATTTTTGAGAATTACAAATATCTTATTTTATAGGGATATCAACAACTCAGCTCCATTGAATCCTTATTTTCTTTTATGTTTTTACCCTTTTAGGCTTCTCTTGGGTTTTGATATTAGAGAGAAAATTTTTGTTTAATTCTGGACTTCTCCTTGGGAAAGCTTGAAATTCTATTTCATCGAATAACCATTTTTTTCCCTTGAAATATTATGCTGAATTTTGCCAGCTAGGTGATTAAATATTTGCTGATTAATTGATTTATTAGTGAGTTGCTGTATGGAAGATTACTCTAGAAAAGGAATGTAATGGTGTTTTGAGCTAATAAGTCAAGAATATATTGAATAGAAAAACAGGGAAATAGGGGCGGCTTAGGTGACACAGTGGATAGAGCACTGGCCCTGGAGTCAGGAGTACCTGAGTTCAAATCTTGCCTCAGACACTTAATAATTACCTAACTGTGTGGCCTTAGGCAAGTCACTTAACCCCATTGCCTTGCAAAAACCTAAAAAAAAATAGATAAATAGAAAAACAGGGAAATCATTGTACAAAATAATAGCAATATTGTACGATAATCAATTTGTGAATAACTTAACTAGTCCAAGCAATACTATGATCTGAGACAATTCCAAAAGACTTATGATGAAAAATGTTATCCACTTCTAAAGAAAAACTGATGGAGTCTGAATGTTTACTTTTATTTAAAAGAAATTTTGGGGGGCTCTGTGGCCTCTTTTGCAACATGGCTAATTGGGAAATCTGTTTTGCCTGATGCACCTGTATAATCTATATCAAATTGCTTGCCTTCTCAAGGAGGGGAAAGGAGAGAGAGAATTTGGAACTTAAAAATTATTTTTAAAAGATTAAAAAGTGGTTTGACATGTAATTGAAGAAAAAATACAGTCTTTAAAAAAAAGAAAAGAGGGAAGATAAAGAGGAGTCAATATAGCAGTTGAGATGATAGGACCAAGAGATAGAAAATTTAGCTTTAGAGAAGAGTTAAGGAGGGAATAATAATTAAAAGCTAGGATTTTAATATTTAAAAAGCTGTGTGCAGGGCTGTTAGGTGGCACAGGGGATAGAGCACCCACCATGGAGTCAGGAGGACCTGAGTTCAAATCCAGTCTCAGATACTTAATAATTACCTAGCTGTGTGACTTGGGCAAGCCATTTAACCTCATTGCCTTGCAAAAACCAAAAAAAAAAAAAAAAGCTGGCTGCAGGTATCCTGTCTTACTTGATTCTCATAATCTGGGTAAAGTAGGTGCTATTATTACAATCTACAGATGAGGAAACTGAATATGAGAGAAGTTAAATGACTTGCCCAGGGGCACATAGCTACTAGATATGTGAAGTTGGATTTGAACTTAGGTCCCCATTACTCCAGGCCCAGTGCTCTTTTTTTTAATTTTTATAAGGCAATGGGGTTAAGTGACTTGCCCAAGGTCACACAGCTAAATAAATATTAAGTGTCTGAGGACAGATTTGAACTCAGGTCCAGTACTCTTACCCACTGCACCACCTAACTCCATCTAAACTGTCCACAGCATGGGAAGACCTGGTTATCTGGCTCTGATGCCCTTTCAGTCTTCAATCTGGGCAGTGGGATACCTGAAGTAGGGAGATTTTGCTGTCTGGAGCTGGAAGAGGAAGGAAGCATGAAGTATTCATGGAAAAAACATTGTATTTGAAGCTAGATCACCTGGGATTAACTCCTACGGTTTTTGATATTTGGTTCTTCTGCAATGATGGACCTCAGTTTCTGTCTCTATGAAATGGTGACCCAGGTGATCCTCTGATCTTTTTGTTGACCCATCCTAGCTCTTCCGGCAGAAATCAAGCCAGAAATTCAAATCATCACCTCCAGAAATGACTTAAAGGAAAACCAAAAAGACCGCAGGATCTTCGGAATATCAAAAAAAGGGAAAGACAGCTTCTTGGCCAGAAGGAGAACAGTGTAGCCCTTGTAATATCTTCCAAGCATTTTTCATTCTTAATTCATCCTTTCTTCCAACATCTCTCCCCTCCACCTCTTGGCCTAAGAAAACACTGATTAAGTGGGATGTCTGTCCCAGAACCTTTTAATGGTTAGGTCATGTTGAGAAGAGGCTGCAAGGTACTCTTGATTGTTATAGGAGAGGGGGAGTGACACATGATCCTTAAATAAGCCACTTAGAGATCCCAGGCTATCTACTCACATGGGACCTTATCTATGAGGCAGAGGTTGTGTCTTAGTCCAAGATCTTGGGGTATCTGAGGACAGACCTGGGACTTTTAACTCCAGTATCCCACTGCCATCCAGACCAGGACACCATGTTTGCCTCTGCTGCCCATCCAAATAGGAGACCCTTTTCTTTTCCTAGGCCAATCATGAAGCTAAGGCAGCATCATCCAGACCATCTTTTCTGTCCTATCTCCCCTTCACTCTAGCTAGGTTCTAGACAAATCTGATCCCCGCTCTTCCTAAAATACAATATTTCATTGCTTGCACAAGTGACTATCCCCTCCTCCAGAATTTCCCAACCCCTCACTTTCCTCTCCTGGAATAATGGTTGATGTGTGTATACACACACACACACACACACACACACACATATTATGGTTTACAAAGCATTTACTGTATTTTAAAACTCATTTAATCCTCACAATAACCCTATGGGGGTACAGTTATTCTCCTTTTACAAATGAGAAAACTGGAGGTCAAAGGACTTGCGGATGCCACACAAATAGACCTCAGAATTTCAATTATTTTTGTTGGCAAAGTGCCTTGTCTAGGGTCACACAGGTAGAAAACGTTTGCAAGTAACATTTGAACCCACAGAGGAGTCCTTTTGACTCCAGATCCAGCCCTCAATTCACTGAATCTCTAGACTCTAAATTAACATTACTCCATCCATCATACCACCCAGACTCTCAAAGAGTGAGTCTGAAGACCCCTGAAGATGTCTGATGCCTATCCGGGGGCTTGATGTCCAAACTGTTTTTATAATAATTCTAAGGTGTTATTTGTTTCTTCAAATACTTTTTCCTTTTCCTACTCTGTAACTATGAGCCAAGATTTTCTCCACATACTTCAACTAAAATAACGTATCAAAGCAGACTGAATGCAGAAGCAGATAGGAGAATTCAGCTGACTTTATTAAGACAGATTAGAGACTTGGCAAAAATATGTAAAGTAATGACATTCTCATTAAATCTTTTTTGTTTTAGAAAATAGTTTTAAAACAAAAAGCCTACAGAATCTGAATGAACACTATGTTCACTTTTCTTTAGGTTTTTGCAAGGCAAATGGGGTTAAGTGGCTTGCCCAAGGCCACAGCTAGGTAATTATTAAGTGTCTGAGACTGGATTTGAACCCAGGTACTCCTGACTCCAAGGCCGGTGCTTTATCCACTACGCCACCTAGATGCCCCTATGTTCACTTTTTAAAAGTTTTTCTGTTTTTCCTTCCTACCCCACGGTTTTCTTTCTTTTCCCTTAGTCCTAATGCCTCATATAGAAAATGACTAATATGTAAACATATTATACCCAAATGCACATATACAAAGTTCAGTGCTGAAGGGAGGGAGGTGAGAAGGAAGGGTGGAAGAAAATTATGTAACTTATAAATATGCATGTGGATAAATGTTGAAAAACTTTCATAACATCTAATTGGAAAAATAAAATTTTCAATAAGAAAAAATATAGTTTTTCATTAAAATGTTACTTATAATATGGAATGAATTTATTATTTATTTAAAATAAATAAATATTTTAAAATTTGGTTTTGGTTTCTAAGATGGTAAAATGCTGATATAGTCCACAGTAAAAAAAAAAAAATTCTTTGGTGTCCTCAATAATTTTTAAGCTTCTAAGACCATAAGTTTGAGAAGCACCATATTATACCATCTGGCTGCCTCCTTCTAAAATTGTTTTATATATTTTTTATGTATTTACATAAAGCTGGCAAAATCAACCACAAATGCATTGGTGTATAGTACATGATAGCAACCTTTTCTTCTCCAGGTGGAAAAATTCTTTGAATTCAGGAATTATGTTAGTTTTATCTTTTTCTCTGTAATATTCCCCCCCTCCGCCCATACACACTTCAGATGAGTGAAAAACAGAGGAGTCAAAATGCAGCCCCAGATTAAAATATAATTGGAAAATGTTTAATAAAATAAAAATATAATACAATTTAGATCATATTAATTTGTGGTTTTTTTGAAGGGATTCATTTCTATTTGAGTTTGACACTAATGTCCTAAAGGACAAACCATATGCTGCTTACCTGCAGAGATGTGACTCCCGACTGGCTGAGAGACTTTTGTTCTTGAAGCCTGTAGGCTCCTTGAGGGCAGATTCTGTATTTTTTCCTGTTATTTCTCCATTCCCTCATTTAGTTCAGTGTCTAACACACAGTAAGTAGGTATAAAACCAGCCATTCTACTGTTACTGAGCCTCTTATCTTCATTTCCCCCCAATCCTTGTTACCTCCAGATGCCCTCCTTTCCCCCCATTGCCTCACTCCTGGGGGTTTCTTTTTTTTTATATAATGTATGAAAATATTTTGTTTTCCAATTATTTCCAATAGTAATTTCTACCTATCATTTTTTGGTAGGTTTTGAATTTTACACAGAAAACAGTCTGATGATCTTTACAATTCCTGGGGTTTTCTAACCAAGGTAGATGACCCTCTCTAAAGGAAGCTATCAGTAAATACAGTCGATAGATTCTCCCATTTGCCTTTTATTTCCCCTTCTCTGTTGTCCTGGGCTGCTTTCCTGATTCCAGACTGATGGCCCTGATGCTGGTGCCAGACAGAGGGGTGATTTCATACCCAGAGGGCAGGAGGCTGGGGTACAGTTGGCAGAGATATATAACTATAGTGGGTCCCTGAGCTACAAGCAATGAATATCTGCATAGAAGAGATCGGCCATGTATTATTTACACCAGCATCAATTTTCCCAGCTGGCTGTCTTGGATGAACTCATTCTCCTTGTTTATGGACACAGCCATGGTTTACCATCTTTGGCTATTCTGAACTGGGAATGGGGCCCCCCTAGGGCACTATGTTTATTAAACAGGTGGCTGGATTCGCCAGCAGCAGGTCACCTCTATTTTCCTTGTTAAATTATATCCCTGGGATAACAGAGAACTAGGTTTCTCACCTGTGCCTTAGTATAGGAACACATGCAGGTGTGTGTGAAATCAAATCAGCCAGAAGAGGATAAAGGAGGAAAAAGGTCTGGTTGAGACCTCATAGGGAGAAAAGGATACACATTTCATTGAGGAGAAATTAGGTGGCTTTGGGTCAGAGCTGCTTACTAGATTTCTTTCTTGTTATTGAGGCCAGGGACAAAAGGGGAGGAATTGTTTCTACTTATAGCATTCAGAAGTGGCTCCTCTTCCGGTGGTGTGACATCCCTAGTTTACAGTTTGGGGAAACTGAGGCATGCTGGAGGTGACATGGGATATAAACAGTTGATCATGACCCTGGTGGCAAGACTCATATATCCAGCTATGGATGCCAGAGAGTGACAAATTTCAGCCAAAGGCTCTAAGAGATGAAGAGAAGTGACAGAACCCAAGCAAGGTGAAGCTTAAGTCCCAGCCTCAGATTGTCTGGCTCACCTGCAGCTCTGTTATCTCCTGTGAGGAGTGATGCTGCTATGGTCTCACTGCAGCCAGGGATGCCCTTCCCTTCTCAGTAAGTATCTCCACTCTAAGGATGAGGTTTGCCCTCTGGGTTCCTCATGCTGGGCCACCTTTTACTTCAGCAGATACAGAATGAAAAGGGACCTCAGAAAGTATCTAATCCAATCCTGTCATTTTACAGATGAGGAAACCGAGGCTCAGAAAGATGAAGCCCCTTGTCCTTGTACACATTATCAGAAGCAGGATTTGAACTCAGCTCTTCCTTCCTAGGATCCAGTCTGGCAGCATTCTATCCAGATCATCTCACTCCTTCTCTGTCTTCTTTTTGACTGCTACAGTTTCCTGTCTGGGAACTGGAGTCTTGGAGCCCTCCTCGTGTTCCAAAGAGGTGATATGGCTATGGCTTGCTCCCTTCTAATGAGGAGCTCTGTTCTGGAGTCTGGCAGCTTCCGATATCTATAATCTCCTGGATTCCTGTGGGCTGAATGGGGACAGAGGAGGGAAGTTAACTCTCAGGCTACAGAGCCCAAGGATGTAGCCTCTTTCACTAGAAGCACTTTGATGCAGCTAGGCAGCTCAGTGGATAGCGCACCAGGCCTAACTCAGGAAGATTTATGTTCAAAATCCAACCTTAGTGGGCAAGTCTGTTTGCCTCAGTTTCCTTACCTGTAAAATGGGGATAATAACAATACCTACCTCCCAGGATTGCTGTAAGAATCAAACGAGATATTTATAAATCTCCTAGCACATAGCAAGTTCTATATAAATGCTAGCTTTTTTTTATTGTCTCCAAATCCAGGTGGAAGGGATAAGACTAGTATCTGCCTAGTATCATAGAAGAGTTAAAGGATATAGATTTAGAACTAAAAGGACCTGGGAACTCATTATAGCTCAATTTTGATTTTGACAGATGAGGATACTGAAGTCAAGAGAACTTAAATGAATTGTACAAGGTCATTCATACGGGGAGAGATGAGACTTGAACTCTGGTCCTGCCCCCCCCACCCAAATCCAGTGCTCTAATTACAGGGTAGGTGAGAGCCCAGAATGATATCTCAGCAATTTCTTTTCTCCTTTGACTTTCTTCCCCATATATCAATAGGGGGGAAGTGGCCATAGTTAAGCTGATGAAAATGTAAAGTGAGGTGATTCCCCCCTCCCTCCACCCACTCATGAATAATTCATAGAATATACATGAATAAAAGGAGAGAACACAGAAGCCTGGCCTTCAGCACAAAGACAGATGGTGAAGGGAATGCAATTTGGTGACTGGCTAAATTGTGTTTATTGTATAGAAGTGTGTTATCAGCGTGTGTTACCTGGTATAGGGAAGAATAAAAACAATTTAAGGAGAAGGACCATACACATAGCTCTCCATAATCTGGCTCTAGTCTGCCCTTCCAGCCTCATTTCTTATAATTCATCTTTACGGATACCACACCCCAGCCAAGTTGGAGTACTTACTGCTTTAGTATTTTATGCCCTGCCTTCAGACTGTCCTCCATGACTGAATTACTCACATGGGATCATAGATTTGGAATTGGGAAAGACCTTAGAGTGGTCACCCAAACCAATCCCCTTCTTTTAGTAAACTAGGATAGAGTACTGGACTTAAAATTGGGAAGGTCAGAGTTTAAATCCTATCTCTAGCTGTGTGATTCTAGAAAAGTCACTTAAGTTTTCCCCTTCTTCAGTGTATCTGTAAAATGAGAAGAATAATAATAGCCTTCCAGGGTTGTTGTAAAGGTTCTATCTAAACCATAATATAAATGCTATCTTGTCATTATCATTATTATCTTATAGATGAAGAAACTGAAGCCCAGAGTGTCACCTAGCTAGTTAGAGTATGAGATAGGACGGGGCTGTCCAACCTTACTTTTCCAAGTTTTTATTGAAACAATAGACAATATATTTTGATTTTCCATTTTAGTGACAGCCCTGAAGTAGTTCAGCTTCCTTGACTAAAGCATTTAGTAAATCCACAGGCAGCCACATAAAATCATTCTGCTATTTTGGACAGCCCTGAGATAGGATATGAATCCAGGTGTTTCTAGCTGTAAATTTGTTGATCTAGCCACCTCTTTTTTTTTTCTGGCAAGGCAATAGGGTTAAGTGACTTGTCCAAGGTCACACAACTAGTAAGGATCAAGTGTCTGAGGCCAAATTTGAACTCAGTTCCTCCTTATTTCAGGGCCAGGGCTCTATCCATTGCACCATGTAGCTGCCCCTGGTCAATTCTTTCTGCTTCTGCCTCTTACCATCTCTAGTTTTCCTTAGGGACTCAAGCACAAATGTCACTTTCTGATTCCCCCAACCTTCACCCTTACATACACAAACACACACATATATACAAACCCAAACATACACAGATATACAGACACACGGACACACACAGTGCAACTTTATTGCTAATTCTTTCTGTCTTCAAATCATCAAAGATTTACTTATCTGTGTACAGAGTGTTCTCTCAATAAAATTGAGGCAAGATCTGTTATTTTTGTTTCTGTCTTGTATATTGCAAACTTTATCAATATTTGTTGAAATGCACAGAAAATACTGATCAATAATGCTCAAGGGCCTGAGACACAAGGTCTTTGTCTAGTTCCATTGCAGTCCTCTGGAAGAACCACAGCCTAACTAGGAGTTACTGGGACAGGCTTTTCAAATTATGGTTATCTAACACTTCTCAATTATAAAAGGTGCCTCCCTAGTACAAAAAATGAATCCCAACAAACAGTCACATTATTCAAACATACACGGCATATTTCCACTGGGCCAGAACCTTCATTCTGGAAGAGGACTATGATGTCAAGGAGGTGATGCCATAACAAGGCACATGGACTGAATTTCAATGAGGGGGGCTGTGCTAAGTCATCAGTCTCGCTTTCTCCTCTGGAGCCATTTGGATTCAGGGGCAGATTTGAATCAGAATGCCTGGAGATGACCCTGGATGCGAGGCAATCCGGATTAAGTGACTTCTCCAAGGTCACACAGCTGTTAAGCTTTAAGTATCTGAGGTCACATTCAAACTCATGTCCTCATAACTCTAATACAAACAACCATTTCATGGGATTCACTAATCCCACTAATCAGAACTTAGATATAACAGTTGCTAATCAAATTTGTGAGAAATAGCTAGGGAGAAAATTCTGAAGGGAGGGTTCCATCTAGAGCAGGGTCTTTTTTGTATCATAGACTCTTTTTGGAATGGTTTAGTAAAACCTAAGGCACATACCCTTCTTGGAATCATGTTTTTTAAACAACTGAAGGAAATGTTAACTTTCAACCAATTTTAGTAAAAAAAAGAAAGACGTAATTGTTTTCCCAACCAAATTCATGGACTCTCTGATCCTGATCTAGAAAGGAAAGAAGAATGGCTGGGACAAAGACCAATGGCATCAAGAAAAGATTTTAACTAAAGGGGGGAAAAAAATGACCTGAGCACAGAGGTTTTTAACCAGGAACTTATAAAACCATAGTTTGACAATTCTATTTTAATAACTTTTCCTTTGTAATTCTGTGTATTTTATTATTCTATGTATTGTATCTTTATTCTGTTTATTTGATCTGTGTATTTTAACTTATAGGTTCCACCAGAGTGCCCAAGGGTCCAGGACACAAGAAAGGTGACAAACCCCTTAGAAGAAAGTCTTCTCAGATTTGACAAAAGGGAGTAGTAAGGCAAGGAGCAGGGAAATAATGCAACTCTAGCCTGCTTTCCAGCAAGATTTTCTTACCTTCCTTCTCTTTATATACCCTAAGTTCTAGCCATAGTACCTGACTAATTCCTGAACATAACTCAATGTGTTTTCTAGCTTCCTGTGCCTTTATTTGTCATCAACAAGCATTTATTAGTATTCGAGCTACTGGGCTCATGATGGACCTTCCTCTGGAATACCTTCCCTACTATTCTCACCTGTTGAAATTTTATTTCTTATTTTTTTATTTCCCAGGGGGGTAAATATTATTTCATTTGATCCCCACAAAAATCCTGGGAGGAAAGGGCTATTTTTGTTCTCATTTCAGAAATGAAGAAAATGAGGCAAACAGAGGTTAAGTGACATTGGGAGGGGGGCAGGAAGGGAAAGGGGAAATGCTCTCCCCCTGAAGGCACAGCTCTAGCATCTGGCCTCTATCTTCTGTCATCCCACCCTGAAAGCAAAGTGGGCCAATGAGTCTAGAATGTACCCCAAATCACCGCTACAGAAAAGAGAGCGAGCAGCAGGAAAAATAAATGACGTCACAAATTCCTTTTCTCTTCCAGCTCTCAACTGTGTCCCCTCACCTGTCGTGAAGACTTGGTCAGAGAGGCCACACGGCAGCCATGTGGGGCTCCCGAGCCTGCCTGGACCTCCAGGAGCACCCGGGTGCTGGGAACAAAACTCCAGGATCTTCCCAGGGCAGGTCTGAGCTTCCCACTGTCTCGATCCCGGGTCACGTGGTTAGTCACCTTCAATAGAAAAGATCAATCCTCATCCACCCAATCCCTCATCATAGGTCAATCCCACAAGTACTAGGGGCAATTTAGGCTAGGTTAGTTGTACATAAAAACAAAGCACTAAACCTTAACTGGATCAGGGGACTAAATTTTCAGGTGGCCTGAGTAATAATAGCGATTTCTAATAATGGCTATCATATACTGGACTTGAGGCTTCCTGAGCACTTTATATATATCCTCGCATTGGATCCTGATAACATCCTTCACAATCAATTCCCTTTTCTTACCAATTCTACCTCTGCCCACCCCCTCCCACATGGGCCCTTCTCTTCTCCACATTCACCCAGGGTTCCCCCATGCTCAGGACCTCCATCCCCTCTGGCCAGGGCTATTACAACAGCCTCCTCATCCCTCTCCCTGCCTCAAACCTCTCTTCTCTCTGATTCCTCCTCATGTGCCAAAGTGATTTCTGAAGAGCAGAATCACTTCTCTGTATCATCACCACTACCCCCATCACCACTGCCATCATCACCGCCACTACCACCATTTATATGATGCTTAAAGCTTTGCAAATATAATTTATTTATTTACATAATATAATTTTACCCTTCTAACAACCTTATCAGGTAGGTATTATTATTGTCATTCCCATTTAACAGAAGAAGAAATTGAGGCAGAGGGTAAGTGACTTGCCCTGGGTCACACAGCTTATAAGGGTCTGAGGTTGAACTTGAACTCTGGTCTGCCTACTCCAGACCTAGTGTTCTATTTATGCTCCTGACGTACCTAGCTGGCTCCTAATCCTAAGATCCTATCATTCTAACCTTGGCTATCTTGTCCAGTGACTTTCTTGTTCGGTGTCCATATGGTTTGGCACAGGTGGTATTTGTGAGGAAAACAGTTTATTACTCATCTTTTATTAGTCTTTATATTGATAGGAAACTGTCTAACCCAAGGTTGGCATCCAGCATACTACCAAGCTGCTTACAATAGAGGTGTGGGTTCCCTCCAAGTCTTTGGGAGGTTCTGTTACATAGATTTTGGACAAAGGCAAGGAATGAAATTTGTCTGATTGGCTCCGTGTAAGCAGCAGGGCAGTTTGAGATGCTTATTGATCCCATATAAATGGGATCCTATTGTTTCAGCCAGAAAACCAAATCCTATCCCTCTGTAAAACCAAGAGAACCAGAGGAAATTAGGGCTCACCAAGACTGCTATTCCCAGTTCCCGAGCCAGGGTCTTGAGCTCTCGGGCAAGTTGCATCATTAAGGCCAAACCTTGGAAAGGAAAAGATGGTTTGGTTGGGAGTGGAAGGGGATATTAAGGGCTAGAAAGTAGGTTCAAGGATAAAGATCCCCCCAAATTTTTCCCACTAATCACAGTGGGATGCCACTGTATTCTAGCCACTACTCACCCTCACCATGCTGACCACCCAAGAATGGAGAGACAACTGCAGAAACAGAATCCACCACCACTATCTTTACCGACCCTGAAGCACTGGTCACCTGGAAAGAAGAAAGACAGTACAAATGGTTCTATGAGGCTACCCTATCTCATACCTACAGCTCCAGACATCCTGGGAAACCTCCTTCTAATGTTCCCCACTTCCCACTTTCACTAGCACTCTCCACATCATGCTTGGACCTCCCAAATCAATGATCCCAGGCCTTGAAGAAGTGAATCCATTTAGCTGATTGGCGACAGAGTGAGTGCAAACTAGCCCTCCAGTGGGAAAAGCTGATTCCTTGGGCCAGACCCAGATTTATCTTCTCATCCTATCCAGCTGTTCACCCAGGATATTTTGCTGCATCCCTGCTGCCATCAGCGGACTCCTTCCTCTCCTTCACAATTCTCTACCTCTCATTCCAATCAAGAATATCATGGTTTGAGTCAGGGGATGACATCTGCTGGCCTCTACTTACATGGTTCTTCAGACCAAGACCCCCTTTCAAGGCCAGCCACCCCTCCTCTAGCTGTGTAGTCTCCCTCATTAGAATAGAAATTTCCTGGGGGCAAGGACTATTTTTTGAATTTGTAATCTCAAGGTTTTGCATATTACTGCAAGGTGGTAGAATGGATTGAGTAGTGGGACTAGAGTTAAGAAGACCAAAGTCTGTGCTGCCAGCACTACCTGCACTACCAGCCTGAGACCAAGTTTAGCTACTTGATAAGAACATAAACAAAATCAAGGAAGAAGTCCCAGCCCCAAGCAGCTTATATTCAAAGGAAAGCTGGGATGGAGGGCAAGTGGCAGGTTCTTTTTGAAGGACTTCAAGCAAGGCCTAGGTGATCGCAATACTCGGGTATATTATACAAAAGATTCTTTCAGGTAGGAGTCTGGCTAGCTGGCCCCAAGGGTCCTTATCTGAACTGTTTTTGACTAGCAGTGGGAGCCTAAATATGTTCCTTCCTTCTTCTGAACCTCTGCCAGACTAGCACCACACCCTCTAGACTTTAAAATCCTAGCATTCTACAATGCCCAATTTAGAAGCACAGTTGGTCAATTCAGAAAGTGACCTGTCACTGGACAATCATCTCAAAAAAACAGGAGACTCTGCCCATATTTCTGAGGGAACCACTTATGGGGGCTCACCTGCTGGGAGATACTCCCTCTGAGGTCCTGTAACGTATCCATCATCTGGAAGATGTCAAACACACATACCACGTGGATCCTCTGCAGAGCCCCTGCCTGGTGAATAGGAGAAATATGGCCATCAGTGTCCCAAAGTCCCTACTTCAGGGTGACGGAAAAACAATGGTTAGTAGGTACTTGATGCTTTAAAATTGTCTTTATATATATATATATATATATATATATATATATATATATTATTTGATTTGATTACCAGCAGGTCTGTAAGATGTAGCTATTATTACCAACATTTTATATGAGATAAGCAGTGGTTAAGTGATTTTCTCAGGCTCATAAGCTAGTAAAAATTCTACTATATATATATATATAGAGAGAGAGAGAGAGAGAGACAGAGAGACAGAGAGACAGAGAGAGACAGAGAGAGGAGTATGGTTATTATTCCCATTTTACAGATGAGGAAACCAAGGCACATAGAGGTTAAAGGACTGACCCAGGGTCACACAGTTGAAAAATAACCAAGGCCAGATTTGAAGCCATGGTTTCCAGACTGCAAGTCCACCACTCATCCACTATGGCATATAGCTGCTTCTGAGGCAAGGGGAGATTGAGATCACTAAGCCTTGAAAGCAAAGTTTAGGATTTCCAGGGAGAACTCTAAAGGCCTTCCAGAAGAAATGACAGGGAAAAGTATCTGAGTTGGGGATAAGAATCCACAGGGAGGCCAGAATAATGGAGGGACCCGTGCCAAGGAAGCACAGGTTCACTCGATTCCACAGGTACTGCAGAGACATCCTTCAGCCCCTCACCTGCTCCTCCTCATCCTCAGTCCTGGCTTGCAGCAGCTGGAGGAGGCGCGAGGCTGTCAAGCCTCCAGTGGAGTCGATGTATAGAACATTCTGCCCCAGGCTGTGGGCCACATTGGCAGCTGTGCAGAGGCACACCTGGGTGGAGGTTAGAAGAAGAGGGCTGAGCTCTCCCCAGACTACCCAGGGCCTTCCTGGCTAGCCAGGCTGATTGAGTTGCTCGAGTCTTCAGACAATTCACATAACCTCTGAATTGCTGCCTGGGGTTCCCTTCTCTACAGAAGCTGTTACCTTGCTTAAGGAATGACTGGTTCCCACTCAATTAATTATCAGTCAGTAAGCACTTATTAAACTTCTACTATGAACCAATACAGTAGGTAGTAGGCACCACAGTACTACAGAATGGAAATAGAGAAGCAAAACAAATCCCTCTCTCAAAGTGCTTACATTTTATGAAGTAGTGGATCTACCTGTCACCTTACCTGTTCTGTTTCCAGGTAAATCAAAGGAACAACGGATGGAGCTATTACTAACAGAAATTAGACCTAGGATAAATTAGATTGTTGGGGTGAATAAAGGTGGTCCAGAGGACATTTTGATGACCCAAGGGAAAGGGAGTGGCCAGAGGGCAATTGCCACCTACATTTCTGGTGGTAAAGTTTGGGATGGGAATTCCAGAGCCAGAAGAATGGAAATATGCCTTTCCAGAGAAGAAGCCAACCCCCACCTCTGTGATGTTGCTGCTTGATACAGAACCCTGATGTGCCCATACTAGGTAAAGCTCTGATATCATACCTGGGTTTTGCCACTGGCTGGGGCTCCGGTGATTTCTGTGACTTCTCCAGTGTAAAGGCCAGAGTCCAACAGCTTATCTAGGCTATTAGCAGGGGAGAAGAGGAGAGAATCCTCTTTGGAGGAAGAGGAATGGAAAAGAAGAAAAGAATAATCCTCTCCCATCTCTTTCCTCATGACCATATATAATACTAGAAGGCAACTTAGGGACCATGAGTCTAGCCTTGGCATGATGATGAAACTGAGGGTCTAGTCTTTGTATTTTATAGATAAAGAAACTGAGGGTCACACACTAATAAAAACAGGATGTGAACCCAGGTTTACTTGACTTCAAACCCAGCACTTGATTCAGAATATCACTAGTGACTTTCTCTTCAAATCCAAATTCTCAGTCTTTATCCTACAGCCTCTCTTTGAGGGCTGGAGATTGTCCAACACTATTCCTTAAAATTCTCCCTTTGTGTAGCTTCTATGACCCTGATATCCTGGTGCTCTCATCCAAGAACAATTTTCTTTGCCTCCTTCTGTGGCTATCTCCCAAGAGTCTGACTTGATCTTTCTGCTTTCCTTTGAGTTTTGACAAATACTCATCTGCTCTCCAAGGTGGGGGGGGGGGGTGTAGAGGTTTCCCCTATAGGCTCCAGAATTGGAAGCCAATGGTTAAATTTTTCAGTGTGATCATTTATTTCATCAACAAATGCTGCAAAATGTTAAAGGTCTGGATTTAAGAAAGTGAAGGAAAAAATGTTAACTATAGATAGATAGGTAGATAGATAGATAGATAGACAGATAGATAGATATATTTTAGCTGTCCAGTCGTTTCAGTCATATCTGACTCTCTGGGACTCCAATTCCGGTGGATATCCTGGAGTGATTTGTGATTTCCTTCTCCAGCTCGTTTTACAGATGAGGAAACAGAGGCAAGCAGGGCTAAGCGACTTGCCCAAAGTCACCCAGCTAGTTAGTGTCTGTAGTCATATATGAACTTAGGCCTGAGTATATAATAATACATATTTAAAATGTTGTTTATACTTTTTTTTCCTGGAGAATCAGCTGTTCAACATTTACCAACATTTCATATTTCCATCTGCCTTTAAAGAAGACCTACAGAAGGATATCCTGTTGTCACTTCAAACTCATTGTCTAAAATGAACTAATCATCATTTCCTTCAGACCAGCTTCTCTTTTTTGTCCTTTAAAAAAATATTTTATTGGTATAAACTTGACAAATATAAACAAACCTGAACATTTCCTTATCTACCCCAAGAGAAAGGAAGTATTTCTTAGTTCTATTTTATGGATGAGGTGATCTAAAAAGAAAACAAAAGCCACACCAAAACATTTCCTTATAAAAACAATGGGGAAAAAAAGGATTGTGTAGGACACTATGAACCACTATTAAATTTCACATGGTGATTTGGCATGTATCAATCTCCTCTCCAAATTCCTCTCCACTCCCAACTTTACCACTGACCTAGAAAAAAATAAGAATATAGTTTCAGGTTTGGATTTAACTTTTTTTTATTGCCTAAAATATAGGAAGTTGGGAGCAGGGATTATTCTCCTTAATTTATTTACATTCAAAGTCACTAGACTGCAATTCACTGTGACTAAAACAAATAAAATCCAGGCCCTGCCCTCCAGGTTTGTAGGGGAAATGCATACAAAAACCTCCTCTGTGGAGAGGAAGAAACCTAGTGGCAGGAAGAAATGGGAATGTTGGTCCCCTCTCTCCCCCTCATCCTCCACTCCCAGACCACATAGCCCTTCTCTGAAAACAGACTTGGGGTGACCGGCTTCAAGTCTCTAAAGCTAAGCCTGGAAATTGGGTCCCTTTCCCAAAACATACCTTGCAATGCCTGTAGCCAAGATGGCAGTGGAGGTCTTGAGCTCTTCATAGACATCAGCACCATTGAAGGGGAAAGAGGAGAACTGAGCCAGTAATACCCTCCTCACAGCAACTAAGGCCTGCCTCCAAAACAGCCCAGAAAAGGGTGGATTTAGGAACAGAAGACATTTTATTTTTTAAAATGTTATTTTATTTCTGTTGCTAGTTTCCATTTTCATATCATATTCATCTCCAAAAATAGTTCACTCTCCCTCCAACTCTCTTTCCCCAGAGTCAGCCAGTATAACAAAGGTTAAAAAAAGGAAAAAGTTCAACATAGCCATCATACACATCAACCCTATCTGGTTGTATATGGAACATTCCAAATCCATAGTTCGCCAACTTTGAAAAGAATAGAAGCATATTTTCTCAATTTTGAGAAACAAACATGCTTATAGGAGGCTTTGAAAATATGCAAAGATGAAGGAGATCAAGGCCTTCCTTATTCCTTCTAATGAAATGATTATTGCACGTTAATAAATAATAACTGCAGTTATTTTTCTAGGGCTTTCAGGTTTATAACATTCACATGCTAAAGGATGACTTCTATGCATAAGAGAGTCTGACACTCCAAAGCCACAGGAGCTTGGGCCAGTTAGGTGATGCAGCAGGTGGAGTCAGCCCTGGAGTCAGAGAGTTCAAATTCGGCCTCAGACACTTAATAATTATCTAGCTGTGTGACCTTGGGCAAATCTTAACCTCATTACCTTGCAAAACAAACAAGCAAAAAAGACAACAGGAGCTCAGCTCCAAAAAAACAGGCCCCTCACCTTATAAGACAAGGAACATTTTCGAGATACTTCTTCCAGCTCTGCAGAAACAAGGTCCACCACTGAAATGAGATTCAGAATGCAGGAAATGAAGCTCCCCCAACCCATCCACCCATCTCCTCAGCCCCAGTATCCTCCTCTGAGGTCAGAAGGGAAGTCACATAACAGAAAACCTACAGAGCTGCTCTCTTCCTCAGTGGTACCCACTGACTGATTCAAATTAATTCAACAACTCATTAGGGCTTATTATTGTCCAATAATTATTCAACAATTCAAAAATTTTTAAGGACTGGGTACATCTTCCTGCACTCAGGAAGATCTGAGTTCAAATACAGCCTCAGGCATTTACTAGTTGTAAATGGGCCAGTTACTTCACCCAGTTTGTCTCAAGTTTCCTCATCTGTCAAATGAGCTGGAGAAGGAAATGGCAAACCACTTCAGTCTTTTTTGCCCAGAAAACCCCAAATGGGGTTTCAGATACTCTGAAACAAATGGACAACAAAATCAGATGCACTGTATTAGAATAATAATGAACATTTATATAATATTTTAAAGTTTGCAAAGTACTTTACAAACTTATTTGATCCATGATCCTGCAAGGTAATATTTTTGAGGAGAAATTGAGAAAGGTTAAGTAATAATAATAACAATAATAATAATTGCTAGTATTTATTTATAAGTTTTTAGCTTTATGTGTGATGTCTCTTCTGACCCTAAGAACAATCCTGCCAGATAGATGTCATTATTATACCCATTATACAAATAAAGACACTGAGACTGAGAGGTTAAGTAGTAATAATAATGTTAATATTACGGGGCAGTGGCCCTGAAGTCAGGAGTACCCGAGTTCAAATCCAGCCTCAGACACTTCATAATTATCTGTGTGGACTTGGGCAAGCCACTCAGCCCCACTGCCTTGCAAAAAACTAAAATAATAATCATAATAATAATACTATTACTATAGTCATTGTTTAAATGATCAATTTATATTAATAAATAATAAGTTACCATTTATCTAGGGCATTCAGGTTTACAACCTTCACATCTCTTGCAAGGAAGGTAGTGTGATTTATCTCCAGTTTACGGATGAGGAAACTGAGGTTGGCAGAGGTCCAGGACCACATGGCTAGGGTAATGCAGGCCCTCTCCACTGAGGTGGCACCTAGCCATCTGCTGAGGGTGCCAGGCAGGATTTGAACTCGGGTTCCCTGGGTTCTCTCAGCAGAGCCTGCCTCTCCCCGTCACTCCCTGCATACACGCCTGCCCCCATGCACTGCCCCTTTACCTGTCCTGATGCCAATGCCCCTCAGCAGCTGGATCATCTCCTGGGTGAGGCCCGGACAAAGTCCCGCCCTGAGCACCCCCATCCTCGGGGCCCTGCAGGGAGGAGCCGGTCAGGCCTCCTTGCAGCCCCAGGAGCTGCCAAGGGCTGGGCCCGGGGCCCCGCGGTCCTACCAGGGGGCGGCAAGCACGGCGCATCCGGGCAGCTGGCGGGGGTGCCCCTCCCCCCCCGCGCGGGGCCTCGCTAGCCCCGCCCCCCCAGGGACCCGCGGGCGGGGGTCAGCTTCTCGGCCCCCAGCTCGGGCCCGCTCCGCCTCCGGCTGCCTCCACTTCCGGCCGCTTCTCGCTTGGCGCCCAGCCTGGCCCTTGCCCTGCACTGCCATCTGCTGGCGGCGCTCGGCGTTGCAGCGCCCGCGAAGCAGCCGGGCCGGGCTGGGACGCGGTCCAGGAGGGATGTGGGAGGAGGACCAGCTGTTTACTAATGAGGGGGACCCTCACTCCTTTCTTTCCTCCCTCACTCCCTCCTCTTTCCCTCTTCTCTCCTCATTCCCTCCCTCTTTTCTCCATTGTTTTTTCCTTCTCTCCTTTTTTCTTACTTTCTTCCACCTTTTCCTTCCTTTCTTCCTTTTTTCCCTTCCTCCCCTCCTTTTTTCCTCCTTCCTTTCTTTCCTCCCTCTCTTCCTATTTCCCTCTTCATCTTTCTGTCCTCCTCATTCCCTCCCTCTTTTCTCCCTTAAACTTTCTTTTTTCCTCCATTGTTTTTCCTTCTTTTTTCTTACTTTCTTCCACCTTTTTCTTCCTTTCTTTTTCTTCCTTCCTTTCCTTTCCTTTCCTCTCTCTTTCTTCTCCAATCTTCTTTTCCCTGTACATGATATTCCTTTAAGTATTATTTACTTAATGTAGAGTTTTTAGGAACAGAAGACAGTTTATTTTTTAAAATGTTAGTTTATTTTTATCTGCCCTTCCTTTTTCTGCTTCCCCCATAAAAAGATCCCTCAACCCCCCCCCAATCTGTCAGCACAGTCCTTCTTATCTATTTTTGGCACATCTGGAAAAGCAAAGAGATAAGGAGAATGGAGGTTCAACAGAAGTCAAGAAGACCCCAGTTCCGACTCAGATTAGGTTCTCTGACCCCAACTGAGCAAGTCATGAGAACTTCTCAATGTTGAAGAACCCTTGAAGACTGAATTACTCAGCAGATGCATCTGGTAGATATTCCTTTTTCTGGAATTTTTTACCCAGAACAACTTAGAGATCATCTCTCAAGTCCAGACCTTTTATACTCACAAATTTTCTGTTTTTATCATTCTGCTGTGAGAAATTGGTGTGGGGAGGGAGGTGTCCCTACATCACAGCTAGGGAAATCGAGCACCCAACCTTTGAGAACTATTGATGTAGTCTGGTCTCCTCGTTTAATAGTCAAGGGAACTTGGGTCCAGAGAATGGGAGTGATTTGTGATTGCCACACAGGTGACAAAGGCCTGGAACCCAGTCAGATCATCTGCCTCCACTTGTACCTCTGACTAACTGAATGAATGAATGAATGAATGAGGACTAGTTCCTAGCCTGCAGAGCCCTTGTGGATTATCTGAGGGTTTTTTCCTACCATCCATCTTCTCTCCTTTATCAATACAAGAAATAAAGGTTTACCTCAAATTCCTCCTACTCCAGGATTCCAGGATGCTGAGTTCTATTCCCCTACCCTAGCAGAGAGGGACTGCTCCTTGCCAAGTCTGAGACATATAAAATCAGGATAGCTATCCCTACACCCCGCCAGAATAGCTCAATAACTTGTTTTGAGATCTCTAGAGGAAAAACAAGAGTGACCTCTGAAAATAAGTGGCGGGGGGTGATCATGAACATTTACTGAATATTTGACTCAGTGTACCTTAAAATCCTCTAGCCAGGGACTTTTAACTTGTTATACCCTGGACTCCTTAGGTACAGCCTGGGAAGATCTGTAGACCCCTTCTTAGAATCATGTTTTAAATGCATAAACTAAAATACATTGAATTTTTTTTGGGGGGAGTTTGCAAGGCAAACGGGGTTAAGTGGCTTGCCCAAGGCCACATAGCTAGGTAATTATTAAATGTCTGAGGTCGGATTTGAACCCAGGTACTCCTGCCTCCAAGGCTGGTGCTTTATCCACTACGCCACCTAGCCGCCCCTGCATTGAACTTCAAGGTAAATCACTTCTACTGACAGTTTTCAAAATATATGTGCAAAAATGTTTATAACAGTTCTTTTTGAAAAGAAATGGAAATTGAAGGGATGCTCATCAATTGGGAAATGGCTCAACAAGTTATGGTATAGGAATATGAAAGAGTACTAATTCTATAAAAAATCATGAGTGACTGAGCTTTAGAAAAGTCTGGAAAGACTTGCATGAACGGATGCTGAGTGAAGTGAGCAGAACTAGAAGAACATTGTACATATTAACAGCAACATTGTGAGATGATTAGCTATAATGGATGCAGCACCTCTCAACAGTTCAATGATCAAGGACAACCCTGAGAGACCTGCTAAGGATAATGTCATCCACATCCATAGAAAAAAACTAGTCTGAATGCAGGACAAAGCATATTGTGTTCACTTTTTGAAATTTGTTTTTTTTCTTTTTCATTTTTTCCCTTTAGTTCTAATTCTTCTGACTAATTGACAAATATATATCAAACCATGATTCCACACATACAAACAAGGGAGGTGGTAGAAAAATGTGGAATTCAGAAACTTACAAAAAGGAAGAATATTGAAAACCTTCTTTGCATATAATTAAAAAATAAAATAAAAATAAAAACATTCATTAGGCCGCCTGAGTCCCCTAATATAGTCCACCCTTCTCATTGGAAACATGAAAAGTGTCAACTAAGTGGAGGGCCTGGAGTCAGGAAGACCTGAGTTCAAACTCAGTTCTAGATACTTCCTAGTTATGAGCAAGTCTCTTTTAAACCTGTTTGACTCATTTCCTCATCTGTAAAACGGGGATAATAGCACCTACCTCCCAGGGTTGTTGTGATGATCAAATGAAATAATTGGAAAGTGCTTAGCAGGGTATCTGGTACATGGTAAGCCTTATATAGATGTTAGTTATGATGATATTTGTGGTGGTGATGATGATGATGATGATAAAACTGAAGCCCAGAGAGAAGTGACTAAGGTTCCAAAGCTAGTGATAATAAAAACTATGAGTGGGTCTTCTGATTCCTAGATCAGAATTTCCTCCCCTACTTCATCAACATGACTCCACAAGTCTCTCCATCTCCCTACAAAGTGGCATGTACATAAGGAAAATCCATAGATTTCAAAGAAAATCCAGAGTTGCCCAATTTCAGATAAGCAACTGTCCCACCCACATTTATCCTCACCACCATCCCCAGGTCTTCTATTCTCTCTGCCACCTATCTCTAGTCCTGGATGTCTGGTGCTACAGTGACATCATGGCAGTAGCTACCAATCAGGGAGCAGGAAAAACTCAATTGTTACAGTCTGGTTATAGCTATGGTGACATCACCCCTCTTTGCTCTCCAAAATCAAGGGATGCAGAGGTTCCTTTGACAGTTTATGTCTTCTTTCAGCCTACTTGGTTACTGAGGTCTGACTTTGTGAAGGCAGATGGCATCTGAAAAACTCTGGAGAGTAGAAGAGGAGGATGAGGAGGATTTGGACCAAGACATTTCCAACATCAGGGTTCCACTCAACCACTTCAAGAGGTCATCCCCAGATCAAAGGCCTGTGGATCAAAAGTTCTCTGTTCAGGGGTTCAATATTTCCCCCAGATGCACCAAGCCTACCCTTATTGAAGAAGGAGATTCAGAAGAGATGTAAGAACCAGCACCTTTCCTCCTTTCCTTTTTTCTCTTAGAACAAGGTTTAGGAATAGCAGGACATCCTTTAGAGAAGGGTACAATTTCTGTGACCCAGGAATCACCAGTTCCCTGGATTCTAGGGACAACTAGGAGGAAATGTTAATTTTCAAATGATACTGGATTGATGTTTTCTTGAGTATCCATCCTCCTTCTCTCTACCACCATGTAATCTAGTATCTTCTTCCATCTTGAGTTGTTCTCATCTCCCCACTAGTATCAGTTACTCTTGGAAGGACATGGATGGTCCTCACCCATGAGGGGCATTCCCAGAGCAGCCGACTCTAGTGGGGAGAAGAAAAATGGATTCTTTCATCATAGAATAAATAGTAAGAAATACAGACTATATTCCTCCAGCTACTTCAATGTAATGGCACCTACTGGATGTCTTGCTTGGTGAAACTCACAGTTCTAAATACTAAAGTATAGTAAGGCATGGAGTATTCTGACCTTAGTCATTCCTTTTTTCAAAAAGCTTCAAAACCTCCCTATTCCCTCTAAGATCAAGGAGTTTGGTATTTGAAGACCTTTACAATCTGATTTCAACTTATCTTTCCAGATAGGTTTTGAAATATAAACCCACATATTTTGGTTTTTGTCTTTGTATTTACAGCACCTAGACACTTAGTAAGCGATTGGTAAATGTTTACTGAGTTGAATTAAATTTAGCATCCTGAGATGGGGAAGGGGAATAGGAGAAAGAGGAAAGGAATAAGCTTTTATACAGAACCTACTATGTGCTGTTACGCACTTTATAAATGGATTTGTGTTGTGGCAACAGTGGTTGATTCATGGGTTGGTTCTTGTCCTTCATTATCGAAGAAGACCAAAATGACACAGTGATTGGAGCAATGAATGCATCCTTGAAGAGATCTCTAGGGGCCGATCATAGAATGGACCAGGGTGGTCCCAGCTGTAACTCTTTTCCAACAAGTTCTGTTCTACTTGTTCTCCCTAGTAAGCCTTTCGAATTTGAAGAATCTAGTTCTGAAGACACCAGCACCTCCCCCATTCCCACCAGCAGGTTGAGCCCATTCAAGTTTTCCCTGAGCCAGCCCAGCAGCAACATCTTCTCAGAATTACTAGAAAGAGAGCTGACGAGGCTCAGTTTGAACTCCTGGGCCAAGAGCAATGAAATGGGGGACCGGTCCATTTGTTCCAGCCATTCCAAGGCCCTGTTGTCAAACTTCACACCCCTGGATCTGGACAACCCCGAGATGGATGCGGACACCACCTCATCACCCTCAGAGTCTTCTGTGGTTGTAGATGTGCCTGACGCCCCCTTCATCTGTGAGCATACTGTCAGTGACTCCACAGCTGTGGTGGGTGATACTGATGGGGGCAGGGAGGGAAAAAACTCAAATATACATGAAAGAAGGGTGAGTGAGCAAGTGAAAAAGTGGATGAAGGAATGAATGAGTGAATAAGTGAATGGAGGAAATGAATAAGTGAAGGAATGAAGGAGTGAGTGAATGTGTGAATAAGATGGGGAAGCCTTCAAAGCCATTTGGTTTCCAATCTAAAGAAAGGGAGGAAAAGATTTCATAAAGACAAGGCAGCAAATGAATAAACAAGAATGAATGAATGAGTATGGGGATAAATAAGTGTTAGGTCCACCAGAACAGAAGATATGCATGGAGTCAGGGTGCTGCTAGGACTAAATAGGTTTTTTTAAAAAATTTTTCAAGGCAATGGGGTTAAGTGGCTTGCCCAAGGCCACAGAGCTAGGTAATTATTGAGTGTCTGAGGCCAGATTTAAACCCAGGTCCTCCTGACTCCAGGGCCGGTGCTTTATCCACTGCGCCACCTAGCCGCCCCTAAATAGGGGTTTTTAAAAAATTATTATGAACAAATAATTATGATAGGAAACACTCAAAAGAAAAATCCCCAAACAAGTTACATTTTACTTGGAAAAAATACCAGATTTGAACAAAATCATAGCAATTCAGTAGTTCTTTGCTTGCTCCTTCCAAATGGTTCTCTATGTTCTTGACCGATAAAGTTTCCTTGCCTTCTCTGTATTTATCCATGTCTCCCTGGCCTGATTGTTCCACTGACAGTCATTCAATCCTTCCCATATTTCTCGATATTCTTCATTTTTTTTTAGGGTTTTTTTTTTACAAGGCGGTGGGGTTAAATGACCTGCCCAAAGTCACATAGCTAGGTAATTATTATGTGTCTGAGACCAGATTTGAACTCAGGTTCTCCTTGTACTCCAGGGCTGGTGCACTATCCACTGTACCACCTAGTTGCCCCACATATCATTTTTATATGGGTCAATAGGATTCCATTCCATTAATAAATAACAGTTTATAGAACTATTCTCCAATTGTTATTGGTATTCTAGATTGCTTTGCTCCCCTCCAGTTTTTTGCTAATACAAATAAAACAATTATGTGTGAATAGTTTTGTACAGCATTATAAATGTCCTTTTTTTTGGGGGGGGGGCAAGGCAATGGGGTTAAGTGGCTTGCCCAAGGCCACACAGCTAGGTCATTATTAAGTGTCTGAGGCTGGATTTGAATTCAGGTCCTCTTGACTCCAGGGCCAGTGCTCTATCTATACACCACCTAAGTCATCCCAAATGTCCTCTTTTTTAAAAAATAGATTGGATTGGGGTGATTAGGTGGTGCAGTGGATAGAGCACCAGCCTGGAGTCAGAGGACTTGAGTCCAAATCTGATCTCAGACACTTAATACTTAGCTGTATGACCTTGGGCAAGTCACTTAACCCCATTGCCTTGCAAAACAAAACAAAATAATAGTTTGGATTAATTGACCTCAAATATGCTATCAGTTCTAGTTCTAAGATCCTTTGAAGTCAAGGGTATAATGAGCTTGGTAACTCATTACTTAATAAGAGTCACCGATTCAAACTGAAAATATTCTTGGCTCTGGAGTCAGAGGACTTGAGTTCAAATCTCTTACCTCTGATGTTAACTGTGTGATTATAGGCAAATTACTTAACTTGCTCAGAGCTTTCTTACTTTTATTTTTTTTTGAGGGAGGTAATCCTGGTTAAGTGACTTGCCCAGGGTCACACAGCAGCTAAGTGTCTGAGGTCGTATTTGTACTCGGGTCCTTCTGACTCCAGGGCTGTTGTTCTATCCACTTCCCTTCCTCATCTTTAAAATGAGGAGTCTGGGCTAGTTGGGCTTTATAGTCTCTTCTTGTTTTTAGAATTAAGATCTATTTTACTCAATAGACCTCAGTTTCCCAATCTGTAACTTGAGAGGTTTAGATTATGGATGGCCTTTAAGGTTACTTCTAACTCTAGAATCCAATGGTTCTGTGGGTCTTTGTCTCACATGGAGCCACATCAACAAGGATGTATTACTTATGTGCTGGGTGCTGGGAATGAGGTGGGGATGAAGATGCCCTTGTGATTTCTCTCTCCCTGCAGATCACTTGGAGCAGGAGCAGAGTCAAACAGCGGGTAAGTTTCTACCAAGTTCTCCTGCAGGAGATAGAACTAAGGAGAGAGAGGGTGAAGAATGAGATGCCCAAGGAAAAACATCGCCCCTGGATCTTCAACCAGATCATAGGCACAACCGTCAAGCTCATGGAACTGAAGCCGAACACCAAGTACTACATCAGTGTCCGTGCTGCTAACCCGGCAGGTCCTGGGAAATGGTGCAAGCCCTATAAAGTGAGTCCCCAGACCCACCATCCTGGGAGAGGAGGGGAGAGTGGAAGGGGGCAAGTGGAAGGGGGCAGGGAGATGCAATCAGCTCCAACTGCAGAGAGGCAGAGACAGATGCACAGAAAGGAATAATAGATTTACACAAAGCCCTTGCAAAGCACTTTACAAATATCTCATTTCAGTTTAACAGTTAATCTCGGGAGGAAGGTATTATTTACCTGTTTTATAGATGAGGAAACAAGGTGACTGTCTCAGAGTCACAGCTTAGTGTCTGGGGTCAGTTTTGAACTCAGATCTTTATAACTCCAAGCATCACCTGTATCACCTCACTGCCTCCAATTCCATGTAAAACCTTCCCACTTTCTCTCTTTACTGTTACTAAGGTAAAGAGTATGGGATTTGGAATCTCAAGCCTCAGGTTTAGTTTTGGGTTCTGTTCTCTTCTATCTCTGTAACCTCAGGCAGGTTCAGGTAAGCTTCCTTGGCCTGTTTCTTCCTCTATGAAATGAGAGGATTGGTGTTAAATGGATTTTTTTGGATCCCCTTTAGTTTTTAAAAATTTATTATTCTACCAGATTGAGAGACCCACAATTAAGCTTTAAACCCAGGGTTTGGGGGATCCTCCACAACCACTGCCCACACAGACACATAGAGACACAGATAAACACACACACACACACACACACCCTTAGAAGCCTAGATAATTGAGAACCAATGCTTTGGGCAACTGGTGCAAAAACTGGAAAACTGAATAGAAAGCTCATTTCTCTACTATGTGGCGGGCTGGATCTGGAGTGAGGAAGACTTCCCGAGTTCAAATCTGACCTTAGACACTCTAATAGCTGGGTGACCTTGTCACCCTGTTTGTCTATTTTCTCATTTGTAAAATGACCTGAAGGGGGAAATGGCAAACCGCTCCAATATCATTACCAAGAAAACTTCAAAATTGAATAGCAACATATACCAGACTTAGCTAAGCCTGAGAACAAACTGAACCCCTTCCCCCTTAAAGACCACCCTTGAGTCTCCCCTTGTAGAGTGGAAGCTTCTTGAGGACAGGAATGATTTCATTTTTTTAATCTTCGACTAGTCCATATCAAGCATTTAATATGAATTTTATCAAATAACTGATTATTGGGGCACAGAGAGAGGAAATGGTGATGGGGGATAGGAAATAGGGACCAGAAAAGTTATCAGAAACCTGGTGGAGTGGAGCTATTATTGTAACCTGAAGGATGATGAAGCTGGCACAGCAATAGAATCAGGTTGTGAGGTGTTGGGGCAATAAAATTGGCAATATAGAAAGGGAGGGAAATGAGCATCATTTTCCATTTTCTTTCTGACTTCAGTTTTCCACTGTGGCTACTGACATGCATGGCTTCCCCAAGGAAAACCCCATCAAAATCACCGTGCTTCGTCGAGAACCTCGGAGGAAAACAGTCCATGTGGGGATCAAAGAGTTGAGGAGATTGGAAGACTTAGAGTTCATTTTTCCACACTAAGGGGGACCCCCAGCCCCAATCATTCCCATATTTTTTCAGCCCCTGTTTAGGGCCGCTCAGGAGCCAAATTAGCAACCCCCTCAGAGTATGGTACTGTTGAGCCTCCTGCCCAAGGTCCAGGACCGCTCCGGCTTCCCTGCCTCTCGGCTCCCCTGGCAGGGGGTTGGCTGGGCCGGGACCCCTGCCCATCTGGACAAAGGCAGCCCCAAGCTGGCTGGCAGCCAGGCTGAGCCACTGACCAGAGCTTAGGGCAGGCTCCTTCCTTCCCCTCAGAGCTGGCTCACAGCATGTCCCTATTAAAGAGCTCTCAACAACTTTGGGGCCTCAGGGCGCTTGACTTTTCTTGACGGTGAGGAGGGGGGGGGACATGGCAGAGCTGGAAAAGTTTAGAAAGGTTGTCTTGACTCATTCCTCCATTTTGACTGTCAAGGAAACTGAGGCCTATAAGTTAAGGCAACTTAGGATCACAACCAGAGATTTAGAGCTGGGAAAAGACCTCATTTTACCAGTGAGGAGACTGACACCTGGTCACTTGGTGACTTGCTCCAGGTCCCCTAGACAGGAAGGGACGGCTGCACCCTTTATTCAGACTCAGGTTTTCTAACATCAGTCCCTGCTGGACATAGGCAATGAGAACTTATCTGGGGCAAGACACAATAGATTCTACACTTACAACCAAGTAGATGTTCAGTCCATCTTTTTTTTTCCAATTTTTTAAAAAAAGCATTTATGATGGCCAAAGGATATGGAAAGGCAATTCTCAGATAAAGAAATCCAAACTATCTAGTCATATGAAACTGCTCTAAATCATTATTGATTAGAAATGCACATTAACACCATCTGAGGTGCAAACCACCTCACTTCGCAGATTGATCAATTTGACTAGAAAGGATAATGATCAATGTTGCAGGGGATGGCAAGGCATTGTTGGTGGAGCTGTGAACTGATCCAATTATTCAGGAGAGCAATTTGGAACGGTACTCAAGGGGAAATAAAACTAATCATACCCTTTGATCCAGCAATACCAATACTGGATCTGTAGCAGAGATAATGGAAAAGGGTCAAAATCCTACATGTACAAAAATATTCAAAGCAGCTCTTTTGTAGTGGCAAAGAATTAGAGATTGAAGGGATGTCCGTCAATTGGGGAATGGCAAACATTGTGGCCCTGGAACACTATTGTTTTATAAGAAATGAGGGATGGGACTTCAGAAAAGCCTGGAAAGACTTGTATGAACTGATGCTATGAGATGAACAGAACCAGAATATTAATATAGCAACACTGTGATCAATCATGATGGACTTGATCATTTCAGCAATATAATAATCAAAGTAATAGAAAATACCACCTATATCCTGAGAAGGAAACTCTGCAGCTTAAATGCAGACCAAAGCTTGCTCTCTGTAATTTTTAAAAGTTGTTTTATATAGGTTGTCATTTTTTTCTGTTTCTTCTGTATGGATTTGATTCTTCTTTCACATGATAAATATGAATCTCTGTTTAGCATGGTTATAAATGTAGAGCCTATATCAATCACATTGCTTTCTTTCAGGGGAAGGGGGAGGGAAAAAACTGTAAAACTCAAAACCTTGCAAAAAAATTGGTTAAAAACTACTGAGTACAGTTGGAAAAACAATATTTTCTTTAGAATTGTATCTTATTTTTATTTTGAATTTTTTTATAATTTTTTTAAAAAAACAATATTTTAAAAAATAAAGTATGTATCAACTAAATTACTCTGTCCTAAAGAAGCTGAGCTAAGATGTCCTGGAGATGGAGATGAAAAAAATTTTATATATTTTAAACTATACAGACACATTTCATATATATGTCTATATCAGATCTATGTATATAAATATGTCTATATATCTATAAAATCCCTACTCAGAAGGAGCTCCCATCAAGCCCACACAGACACAGAATATCACAAGTCTTAGTGCAGTTAGAGAAGTGAAAAGATGGACAAAGGGAATGCAGAAAAGAGGGGGCTGGAGGAACCCAAGGACAGGGAGGGGGCCTGACAAAGAAAGGGGACAGTCTGAGGATCTTGCCCAGATCCCTGGATTCAATGACAATAAACCACAGAAAAATAACTTATTTATTTGGCAAAAAGAGTCTTCCTACTCTGTAGGAAGTTGACATTAAGAAAGGAATAAAAAAACAAGTGTGGAGGCCTGCCATCCTGGTCTTCACCAGCTCCAGCAGCTCAGGGGCCAAGTCACAGCCCCTTGTCCCATACTGTGCCCCTCTCCTTCAGAGCCAGGGCCAGGCCTGGCTGGGGAAGGCCCTGTCCCTCCCCATAGTGAGGCGGCCGGCCCGCAGCCCCCAAGACAACCAGCAGTGGATAGGGACAGAGCTGTAGATTTACAGGCAGAAAGGGGAAAGCCCCCTTGGGTCTCACCTCCTCCATCTGTGGACAAAAGCCAAAAAAGGATCTTCATTCAGAAAGGTCTGAGAAAGGACCTGGAGATCCAGCCATGGCCCTGCCTCCCCTGACTAGGAGCCTGGGTGTCTCAGGCCTACATTCTGCTGGGACCCTCCTGCAGTCCCCTCCACTGCCCCAGGAAGTCCAGCTCGACTTTTTTTTTAAAGGATTTTTGTGAGGCAAATGGGGTTAAGTGGCTTGCCCAAGGCCACACAGCTAGGTAATTATTAAGTGTCTGAGACCGGATTTGAACCCAGGTACTCCTGACTCCAGGGCTGGTGCTCTATCCACTGTGCCACCTAGCTGCGCCACCAGTTCGACCGTTTGTCGTTATTCTTTCCCAATCAAAGGATCTTGGAATTCAGATCTAGAAGGGACCTTAGGGGCCATCCAGGAGACATAAGAGAGGTTAGGTGACAGCCTTGGGGTCACACAGCTAGCAAGTGTCTGAGGAAGGATTGGAACCATGCCACTCCGTGCCACCTCATTTCTGACACTCCACCCCTAGCTGCCGGATGAGAGCTTAGACCCGGGTTACTTTTAAGAACAAATTTGGAAAAGCTGAGAGCTGAGGGACCTCCTCAGCTTTAAAGAGCTGGTCTAAAAGTATTTTTAAAAGGACCCCCAAATTCTATATTTGTATGGGAAAGATCTTGAACTTGCCCAGGGGGTATGTACATGGAAACTAGGGTCTTCAAGAGCCAGCTAGCTGATCCTCCTGAGCGCCTGGCCTAAGTCCATGCCCCAGACTCACATGCGGAGACATTTGTCCTTCCCACCACTGGCTACCCGCTGGCCATCTGGACTCCAGTCTACAGCAAACACCTGGCCATGGAGGAAAACATCTGAATCAAAGCCAAGCCAAGTGAGGTGGCAGCAGCAGCCCCCAGCTCTGGCCTGCCCTCCCTCCCTCCGGATCCTGGGGAGGGGTTGGCTACCTCATCAGCATGACCAGGGAGGTCCACTGCCAGCTTCCGTGTCTTCACATCCCACACCTTTAGCGTGCTGTCACTGCTCCCGCTCACCAGGAGCCGGCTGTCTGCGGACCAGGCGATCTGGTATACAGCTGCCACGTGGCCACGGAGGGAGGCCAGATATCTGTGGCAGAGGCAGAGGATGGGGTCTCTCCCTTGCTCAAGAGCTTAAAGGATTTCCTTTTAAGACCCTCTACCTTATTCTAATTTCCTACCTTGGTAATTTATCAAAGCTTTAGGCTATAACTATGTTTTCCTCTCCTCTCACAAAGGAATTTTCTATCTTGAATTTCTCTTCTTCTTATATCTTGAATTTAAGCTTTTCTAGGATGGCTCTCCTCATTTGCCTCCAGGACATTGTTTTGAGGTCATTAAAAAAGCATTAGGGTTAACAGTGAAAGAGCACTGACCTTGGAGTCCAAGGATCTGGGTTCAAATCTGACCCATAACACTTGGGACTCAGTTTTTTCCAATTGTAAAATGAGGAAGAGGGTTAGATTAGATGAACTTCAAGGACCTTTCTCCCTCTAAATCTTTCACCCTATGATTCTTAAGGTACAGTTCTGAAAACAAGTGGAGTAGTGAGGAATAAGAGGGAGGGGGCGGGCAGAGAGGACCTCAGGAGAAGTAGAGGCTAGGGGCAAAGTCCCATTTACTTATCTTCTTTAGGTAAAGGGCTAATTTTTCATCTTTGTCTGCTCAGGGCTGAGATCACAGATAAATGCTGACTAGCTGATGTCCCTCCTTGTACTCTTCCAATCCATTATATACAGGTGACACCACTACTCTGCTCATTTAGACTTGCTTCTACCTGACAGTCTGTTTTCTCAGGTGACCTAGGGGCTCTTAAGAGACCTGAGATTTGAAGATGGAAAGACCTTAGAGACCATGGAGAAAAAGCCCTTTGTTGGACAAGGCTCTGATATGAAGTGCCTCTCCTGGGCCTTGATCTCGCCCCATCTCATGGCCTCAAGACTCCCTCCTCCCCGCAGACTCACTTGCCGGTCTTGCCATCCCACAACTTGATGGACTTGTCGAAGGAGGCACTAGCGATGATGCGAGCATCTGGGGAGAAGAGCACCTGGTTGATGAGGGCCTGGTGCCCTGTCATCCGCTGCAGTGGTTTCTTATCCTCTGAAGGGGACCACAGGAACAGTGTGAAGTCATCGGACCCCGAGACGAGCCTTTCTGGACCCAGACCCTGGGGGGAGCACACACACACATGTTCACTATTGCTCGGGAGGCCACAAGCAGAGACAGAAATCACACAACACTGTGCTAGGTGCAGAGGAGTCTGGAAGGTCTAGGACTGAGGCCCACCAGCTCCAGCCAAGGGACTAATGGGGACCTTGGAAAGAGGGGGAGTCCAAACTAGCCTAAAACTAGCAAGGGTAACCAGGAAGCCCTTCATTAGTGTGTTTGTTCAATCAAACAGGGTTGACGATGCAGCCTTACATACATGTTACTGGGCTGGGCCTGAGGCAGAAAGACCCATGTTCAAAACCTGCTATTACCCCAGTTGAGGGACCCCCTCTTTGTGCTTGGGTTTGATCGTCTGTACAACAAGGAGAGTTGGACTCAATGGCTGGTAAGGTTTCCTCCAGCTCTCAAATCGAAAGTAGCTGAGTGGTGGCTACAGTGCTGGGGGCAGGAAGACCTGGGTTTGAATTTTGCCTCAGACCCTAGCTGGGCAGGTCACCCCTTTTCTATAAGTTTTTAAAGCTTGCTAAGAACTCATCTGAGTCTCCCAAGAAACCTGGAAGGTGGGGGCCGCCCTTCTTCCGTGTTACAGAGAATACTAGGGTGGGGAAACTGGTAAGAACCCGAGGCCTCTCTAACCTCAGTTTCCACTACTGTTGAATAAATGGATTGGTCTGTAGCACTGATTGTTCCTTTCTCATCTAAATCTATAAGCTTATTAATTAACCATCTATAAGAATGCTGCATTGGCAAAGAGAAGACCTGTGTTGGAATCCCAGCTGGCCACAGCCCTGGCCCCTTTTTTGAGCCAATGACTTCCAGGACCTTGTCAGAGCCAACGCTTTTGGTTCTGTTATCCCAAGTGTTACAAGGAATGATCAGTAGGACAGAGATGATCAGGAGCTTCTGGGAAAGGGGAGAACTGCAGACAGGGGCAATGGTCACACACTCACCCTAATTTGATTGTAACGGTCCAGTGCTCGCTCCTTCAGCTCCGGCACTGTGTCCATCATAGAAGAGGAAAGAATACAGAATAGGGAGAAGATGAAGTTAGAAAAAACCTGCGACAAATGGCTCAAGGGCTTCCCCAAAGGCCGTCAGCAACCTCCTTTCCCCTTGCCCTTCCACTGCACTCACAGGAGCCACGGACATCCTGGGCATTAACTGAGGCCTCTGCCGGCTCAAAGGCCCCCGTCCGCAGGACATAGTCAGTGCTGAGGGCCATGGTGTTCACCCAGTGGGCGTGCCCCTGGAGCGTCCTGCAGAGCACCCCCTGTGGAGGCGGGGAGTCAGAAATGCACAACATAGGGGTCAAAGGGAGTGAGGGTGTGTGTGTGTGTGTGTGTGTGTGTGTGTGTGTGACAATTTGTTTAGTCATTTTTCAGTCATGTCTGACTCTCTGTGACCCATTTTGGGGTCTCTTGGCAGAGATGCTGGCATGATGTCATTTCTTTATTTCATTTTACAGATGAGGCAACTGAGGCAAATAGGGATTAGTGACTTGCCCAGGGTCACACAGCCATTAAGAGTCTGAGGCTGGATCTGAACTCAGTAAGTCTGGTCCTCCTGACCGGGCCAGCTGCTCTAGGACGCCCCACTGGCTGCCTCTGAGTTTCACAGGGTAGGCCACAATTGCTCACAGAGGCCTGAGAGAGTGTGAGGTCAGCAGCCAGGACTCCAAGCCTCCATGGGATGCTCAGGACCCTCACAGGAAGGTCCCTTCTCCACTTCCCTGAGCCTCAGTTTCTTCATCTATAGAATGGAGAAGGCCAGTCTAGAGGGTCCCTCCAGGTCCCCCTCCCAAGCTCTGCTTTGTCACCACTCCTCACATCATGAGGCCGCCACACTTTGATGGTCCGGTCTTGGGAAGCTGAGTAGAGAAGGCCGTCCCCTCCCCATCGGATACAGGTGACTGACTGGGTATGGCCAGTGAGGATGCGGTCACATCGGCCAACGGTTGTGTCCCAGACCCGGACGCTGCCATCCTTGGAGCCGCTGGCCACGTAGCGACACTCAGGGTTCCTGGAAGAGGAGAAACAGGTGACCCTCCTGCTGACGCCACACCAACTTTCCTTCCATTCCTCAGGTCACTATCTTCCAAGGGCTCTCCTCACACTGTGTCCCTCAGTGACTTCAGGAGAGCCAGGCTGGTGTGGGGAGGGGAGGCCCCCCCTGCCCCCCCCACTCAAGATCCCCCTCCTGTCCCTCTCTCTAGACATTCCCACTGAGGAGCCTCTGGGGATGGAGCAGGCCCGTCCCCCTCACCCCCAGACCCAAGGGGGCACCACCACTCCCACTTACGTGTGCAGCGGCTCCCAGCTCAGTCCTGTGATCCACTTGCTATGCCCGGCCAGGGCCCTGCCCACCTGCTTCCCTGTGTTTGGGTCCCACAGGAGGATCTGAGGGAAAAGAGCCTTAGAGATCCCCCAATCCAAAGGTCTTGCCCCTCCCTCACTCCAGCCACAATCTGGATCTTAGCCAGGGAGTGGTCTCACTGGACTCTGGGCCTCTGGCTGTGGGGCTGAGCTGTCTACACTGCAAACGTCACCTCCTAAACCAGCCCCAACCAAGGTCACCAGACCATGCAGACTTAAGTCGCTGTTCAGTCATCCACCTGGACCATTCCCATGGCCCTTCCCTGCCCAGGCCCTGCCCCTCCCTTCTTCTTTTAGAAGGTAAGTTCCTTGAGGGAACTTGTATCTATATTCTGGCCCCCACCCCCCAATCAGCACAATCACCCATTAAATACTTCATTCACTTGTTCATTCATTCATTCATTCATTCATTCATTCATTCATTCATTCATTCTCTGTAGTCAGGGTGGAAGAAGACAATCTAAACACCACCTCCATGTGGTCCCCAGGTCCCTGGGGGAGGAGACCCTAGATTCCCCAAGTGGTCAACAGAGCAGCCACTCACTTGACCATTCTTACAGCCTGAAGCCAGTTTCTTGCCATCTGGAGACCATGCGATGCTGAGGACCCAATGTCTGTGACCTAAGAAAGCAAGGGACAGGGAGAGGAGGGGTGAGGCAGCCTCGGTAGCAGAAGAGCGCCCCGCCCCGGCCTAAACTGGGGTGGGGACTTGGGGCTATGTTCTCCCTGCCGTCCAATCTCTCACAGTCAGAGTCCTGACTGTGGCCAGGGGATAAGTCGCCCAGGTCTCCCAAGGAGGTGTGACCTTGGACTGGACCTTCTCTGTCCCCAGGCCTCTGCATGGCGCTCTTGCTAGGAGTCCTACCCTGCCCTGGAAGGAAGCCTGGAGAGCGCAGCCCCCTCTGCTCACCTGCCCCCATACTGACCCCTGGATGTGAAGTGGGGAGTTTCTGTGGTGAGATCCCAGAAGCGCACGGTGGTGTCTCCAGAGCCACTGGCCAGATACCTGGGGGAAGCGGAGAAGAGTTCTCCTGAGCTTTTCCCAAGAGAGCCTCTTGGGGCCCAAAGGCCACAGAGCCCATTAGACATTCCCCAATAACCAGTGTCTGTTTGTATTTCTTTTCTTTTTAAAAAAGGGTTAAAACAAGTAATCTACCTACCTAATCAGAAACAAACCACAGTGGGGTGGGCACACCCTCAGACTCAGCTCCTTTTTCTGAAAGGAGGGCAATCAGGACAGATTTTGGGAAACATGCCCTGCTGTCTCGGGGAGGCCCCATCTGAAGGGCCCTGCCCTTTCAGCTAGCCCCAACCTCAGAGATCCCTGCCCAGTACCCCAAGTCTGGCTCTCTCCTTACTTCCCAGTGGGGCTGAAGGCTACAGAGATGACAGCCTCAGTGTGCCCCTCGAGGGAGCTGGTGCAACGGGTGATGGCTCGAACTCGGAACACAGCTTGTGGCTGGTAAATGATGTCAAGGACTTTCTCAGTCTCCACTGCCTTGGACTCAAGCGTCTTTTCCAGTGAAGTGGTGATCTCTGAATCATGGACGTAAAAGGCCAAGGGTAGGGGGTCCTCCTGGAGAGGAAGAGAAATGAAGTGAGTCCTTATCAAAGAGCAAGCAATGGGCCTTCCTTCAAGGAAGACTACCTGATCCACAGAGAGTCAGTTCAGGCCTCAGTTTCCTCCTCTGTAAAATGTGGCCATGGGGTGGCTAGGTGGCAGTGGATAGAGCACCTGTCCTGGAGTCAGGAGGACCTGAGTTCAAATCCGGCCTCAGACACTTAAAAATCACCTAGCTTTGTGGTCTTGGGCAAGTCACTTAATCCCATTTGCCTTCCAAAAACCTAACCACCCCCCCCCCTTCGCAAAATCCCCACTATATTATATGTGTAAAATGTGGCCAGTGGGTGGTCTGTGATCCAATCATTCAGGGAACTGCTTCCTTGGGCTGCCCTCTGAGTGCCAGCTCTCACTCCAGAAAGACAACAGGATAAGTATTTCTGATGGAGGCGTAGCCCCCAATTCCACTGGAAAGACTAGGCAGCTTCCCACAGTCAGAAGTCCCTTCAGCGATGCTGGTCACAACTCTTATTGTTCTTGGTCAGCCTCTTACCCATCTCACTGCTCCCTGCACCCTGCCTGTGGCTGTCCCCCAGGGTTCTGTCCCAAACCCTCTCCTTCCCATGGACTGAAAGATATCCAGCCTTAATCCTTCACCTGTGTCCCATACTTGGATCACCAACTCCCTCCTAGACATTTTAAACTTGATGAATCAAATCATCATGGTCAGAGCACAGCTCCTTATCATGCTCTCCCACCCCAATGAATCCTTCTTCTTCCAAACCTCCCCTATTTCCCTCAAGGGCATCACTACCTCCCAACCCACTCAGGACTTCAGCCTCCCCATCCCTGACTCCACACTCTCTCTCAGTCCACAAGAACCACCAGGAGCCAAATCCAGTCATTTCTATCTCTTTCAACATTCACTCCCTTCTTTCTACCCACTCAGCCACCATCCTAGCTCAGACCTGGTCCCCTCTAGCATGGACCACAGCAGGAGCCTCCTACCTGTTCTCCAGGTCTTGAGTCTCTCCCCATTTCAATCCATACTGCCAGAGTGATTTTCCTAAAGCCCAGGTCTGGTCATGCCACCTCTCCTACTTCCCTGAATAATGGCTCCCTGACACCACCATCATGCCCGGGGCTGAGTGTGTCACTCCTCCTACTTCAATGAATAAAGCGGCTCCCTATTACCTCTATCATCATCCTTTTCTGGGATAATTACTCCCCCTCTGTGTACCTACAGTCCCATCAAACTGGTCTAGTTCTTAGCTCTCATATATGATATCCCCTCAACCTCTCAGAATACCTGGTTTCCTTCCAGGCTCACTTCAAATGACCCTTTGGCAAATATCACCCATTGCTTCTGCCTTATCCTTATGAAGGGGCAAGGGTTAGATTGGGAAGTGAGGTACCAGTGGGAGGGAGAAAGTGAAAGATTCATGGAGAAGATGGTGTGTGAGCTGAGTTGTCTTCTCTGATGGGGGGGGGGACTTAGGGGTTTCTTCAGCTTCTTTTAGCTCTAAAAATGACAGAATTTAAATAGAATTGTCCAATATGGAGAGACAACAGGGTGAACATGGAAATGTGTCTTTTGTGATGTCACATGTAGAGTGGATATCCTATTTTCTGCCTTCTCAATGGATGAAGGCATGAAGGGAAGAAGTTTGGAATTGAAAATAAATTCTTTTTTTTAGGTTCTTGCAAGGCAGTGGGGTTAAGTGGCTTGCCCAAGGCCACACAGCTAGGTCATTATTAGGTGTCTGAGGCTGGATTTGAACTCAGGTCCTCCTGACTCCAGGGCCGGTGTTCTATCCACTGTGCCACCTAGCCATCCCATGAAAATAAATTAAAAAAAAGTCTAGTTCTAAAAAATTCTTTTTTTTCAACTAACAAGCTATTATTTTTCTCCTCCTCATCTCTTGAAAAAAAGAATTAAAGCTGCCACAAACAACCACCAGGTAACCAAACCCCGGGGCCAAGGCTCTGGCCCAAGGGGGAGGATTCCCTGTGCCCCCCGAGCTCCTGCAGCTGCAGAAGGGCAGCTCCCTCACTGGTTCTCTGCCGGACACAAACATAAACAGCTAGGGACCCCGGCTCCTCCTAGGTGAGCTCCGGGGGTCAGGAAGCCCCTGGAGGGGGGTCTCCCCTAGAGGCTGTTCCGGCCACGGCCCCTCAGCGGCCTAATGCTGTTAACTGTATGAAATAAAATGCATGGGTTATAAAGGAAACCATTTATTAGTCTCTTGTTAAAAAGTCACAGACCCCTGGTTAGGAAGCCCTAAGTTCAGGGCAGCTGGGTGGAGAGAGCGCCGGGTTCAAATCCGGCCTCAGACACCTGAGGGTGGCCGCTCCCCCGCCCCCACCAGGAAGCCTTAAGTTCAAGTCTCACAGTGTCTGGCAGACAGTCGGCGCTTAATTAGTGTCTGCGTCCTTCCTTCTCCGTACACGCGGGTGGCCGCGGGGGTCCCACAGGAGGGCAGCCCGGATTTGGGGCCAGAATCGGGGGCGTGCGGGGTCCTCGGGTCCCACCTGGCTCAGCAGCGCGTGGCAGACCAGCTGGAGCTTGTCCGGGGTGATGTCCACGGGCACGTCGAAGGGCGCGCCCAGGCGCTGCCCGGCCTCATCCTGGAGCTGGACCAGCAGCCGCTGCGTGTCCTGCCACGGGGGGGGCGGTCAGGGGGCTCCCCACGCCCCGCCACGGACACGCGGGGCTCCCGAGGGGGGCCTAGGGCGTGTCCACTTTGGGGGCCCCACCACCCCCACGCAGCCGTGGCCCCACCACGGACACCTCTCTACCGCCCCCCTCTGCCTGTCCCCCCGCGCGGCCCGCAGCGTCTCCCCGACCCCCCGAGGGCCCCAGGCTCCCCCACTCGGGCCCGGCTCACAGTCTCCGCCGCCGCCGCCATGCCGCGTCCCCACGTGCAGCGAAGCGAGGCCGGAGGCCTAGAGCGCCGCCGCGGAGCGCCCCCTGCCGGCGCGGCGGGGCCGGAGCCTCCCCCGCGGCCGCGCCCGCGCCCGCGCCTGCGCCGGAGCCTCCCCCGCGGCCGCGCCTGCGCCCGAGCCTCCGCCTCCGCCTCCCCCGCGGCCGCGCCTGCGCCCGAGCCTCCGCCCCCGCCTCCCCCGCGGCCGCGCCCGCGCCTGCGCCGGAGCCTCCCCCGCGGCCGCGCCTGCGCCCGCGCCTCCGCCCCCCCCGCCTCCCCCGCGGCCGCGCCTGCGCCTTCCTCGCGGCTCGGCCGGGGCGGGGCGCGCAGCCGGGAGCCGGGGCCGGGAGGAAGCAGCGACCTTTGACCTCTCCAGGCTCGCCCGCCTCCCCCTCCCCCATCCGCAGCTCGCTTCCTTTCGGCGCGGAAATTTCCGCAGAAGCTGGTGTTAACCGGCTAGTCCTAAGCAAGGAAGGAAGAAGGGTGTGTCCTGTGTGTGCCCCCCAAAGCTGATCGTTAAACATTCGCCAAGACCCCCGAGCCGCCACCTCTTAGGACCCTGCGCCCCAGCGCGGCTGCGGAGCAGCTCTGGAGGGCAGGAGTGCCAGCCCGGCCGCGGACCCGGGCCAGCCACCTCACCCCGACGGCCTCGCCTCCGGGGCCATCCCCGGGCTGGCACTGCGTCCACACGGCCCTGGAGGCGAGGGTGAAGCTGCGGACGGGCACAAGCCGATGCACGTGCTTCTCTTGGCATCACCGCTCTGATGTCAGGGTCTCCCAGAGCCTTTGACCCCTAGGTCAAAGTTCAGCTGAAGCTTGCCTGTCCCTGCTAGTGGCTTCCTGAAAAGTGACTTTGTTCTTATTTGTTCTGTATGGGTATATTTGTGTGCATTCTAACAGACAGCCCCCCACTCCTTTTCTCTCCTTACCCCTCCACCCCTCCCCCAGCCGAGACCTCCTCTGGCCCAGACTGCTGTTGTGGCCCTGGACAAATGGCTTAATGTCCCCGGACCCCTAGCAGCTCCCTAAGTGGCAGAGAGAACCCTTCCCAAAAGGATTTATACCACCTGAGAAGAAGCCAGAGTAATAGGAACCCTTCCTAAATGGAGGGCAGATCCTCATCCCAGACTTCTCTGTGCCTGCTGATAAATAGGGCAGCTAGGTGGTGGAGTGGACAGAGCGCTGACCTAGAGTCAGGAGGACAGGAGTTCAAATCCAGACTCAGACACTTGGCACTAACTGTGTGTGATCTTGGGCAAGTCACTTGACCTAGATTGACTCTACTCCAGGGCCATCTCTAGTCCTCCTGATTCAAACCAGAAAGAAGTGAGGCTGGTGATGTCATGGTTTTCTTCAAGGACAGGATGGAACACTATTGTTCTATTAGAAACCAGGAGGGATGGGATTTCAGGGAAGCCTGGAGAGATTTGCATGAACTGATGCTGAGCCAGATGAGCAGAACCAGAAAAACACTGTACACCCTAACAGCAACATGGGGGTGATGATCCACTTGATGGACTCGCTCATTCCATCAGTGAAACAGTCAGGGACAATTTTGGGCTGTCTGCAACGGAGAATACCTTCTGGATCCAGAGAAAGTATTGTGGAGTTTGAACAAAGACCAAAGCTTATTACCTTTAATTAATTAATTAATTAATTTTTTGCAAGACAATGGGGTTAAGTGGCTTGCCCAAGGCCACACAGCTAGGTTAATTATTAAGTGTCTGAGGTCCCATTTGAACCCAGGTACTCCTGACTCCAGGGCCGGTGCTCTATCCACTGAGCCACCTAGCCGCCCCTTGTCCTTCATTCTTAATTAAAGATTTTATTTTTGAATTTTATAATTTTTCCCCCATCTTACTCCCCTCCCCCATCCCCCACAGAAGGCAATTTGCCACTTTACATTGTTTCCATGGTATACATTGATCCAAACTGAATGTGATGAGAAAGAAATTGTGTCCTTAAAGAAGAAACATAGAGTATAAGAGATAGCAAGATCAGTCAATAAGATATCAGGTTTTTTCCCTAAATTAAAGGTAATGGGGGTGGTTAGGTGGTGCAGTGGATAGAGCACCGGCCCTGGATTCAGGAGTACCTGGGTTCAAATCCGGTCTCAGACACTTAATAATTACCTAGCTGTGTGGCCTTGGGCAAGTCACTTAACCCCATTGCCTTGAAAAATCTTAAAAAAAAAAAGAGGGGCAGCTAGCTGACACAATGGATAGATCATTGTGGCCCTAGAGTCAGGAGGACCTGAGTTCAAATGCGACCTCAGACACCTAATAATTACCTAGCTGGGCAAACCACTTAACCCCATTTGCCATGCAAAAAAATAAACAAATAAAAAAAGAATGAAGGGCAAACATCAAACAGGTCCAGGACTACTCTCACATGTACACCTCACCACCTCCTATGTGAGCATTTTCATTTTTGTCTTTTTATAGCAGTCAAGCAAAGCTCTTCACACCAAAGCTGTCCCTGAGCTATCAAATACTTACTAACTGACCCATCCTCATTTTACAATGAAGGAAACTGAGGCAACTTGCCCAAGGTTGCACTGCTAGTACCAGCCAGGACTCCAAATCCATCCCTCCTCACGGCTCCTGAAGTTCTGAGAATGTTACAATGGGAGAGAGGAAAAGAATAAAATAATGTGACATTGAAACAAATATGTAATAACTGTAGCATGGTTTATAAAAGAAATGCTCCTATGCCAAGGAGAATTGGTTTTCCTGGGATTAAAAATATGAGCATTTACTTCGATATTTTAAAATATAATATTTCAAAAGTTGTAATTTGACAACAAACTATAAAAGTGCAATTTATGCAGTCTGCAAAAGTACAATTATTTTTATGTGTGTTAAAGGAGAAAGCAATAAAAGGGAATTCTCAAGAGCATTTACAATTTCTTTGTTTCTATTGAAATTCAGTCTCAAAGCAGAGTTCAAAACTTGTAAAACATTTATTTTAAATGGGTTTCTAGTGTTGGCAAGTTGTAGGCCAACTTAAAAAAATCTTGCTCAAATATTGGTGTGAATGTATACATAAATGGATTCATTGGGCAGTAATAAGCTTTCATTGTTTGAAACCTTTGTTGCCCCATTATTTAGTCTAATAGGATCCAAGCTTTTGAGTGAAATAATAAATTTCAAATCTGAGAAAAAACATAGAAAGCACTTAAGTGTTACTTTTTATTTATGACTTAAAATTGATAAGAATTATATCAGAATACTTTTACTATTAAAAATTATCCAGGGGTGGCTAGGTGGTACAGTGGATAGAGCACCGGCCCTGGAGTCAGGAGTGCCTGGGTTCAAATCCGACCTCAGACACTTAATAATGGCCTAGCTGTGTGGCCTTGGGCTAGTCACTTAACCCCATTGCCTTGCAAAAACAAAAACAAAAAAAATTGTCCACTATAGAAAATCTAAGTCACTCTTTTCAACCATACTACTCAACAAAAAGTGAAAAAAAAAACAACAAACTAGTGTGGGTCAGGCAGTAAGCATCTGATCAGCCCAGGGACAGATTTAGTGCAAGGACCTTTGCTTGGCTCTTCTATACAAAGACAAAAATGAAAATGCTCATATAGGAGGTGGTAAGGTATGGATATTTTTTGTGTGGGTTTTTTTGATATATGCAGCAACTATCTGAAAATTTCTCATTCATAGAACACTATTTTGTTTTGTTTTTCATTTTTAAAGTTAATTTTTTTTTTTGGTTTTTGCAAGGCAAATGGGGTTAAGTGACTTGCCCAAGGCCACACAGCTAGGTCATTATTAAGTGTCTGAGACCGGATTTGAACCCAGTTACTCCTGACTCCAGGGCCAGTGCTCTATCCACTGTGCCACCTAGCCACCCCTAAAGTTAATTTTCAAGGGGGGAGAAATTCATAAGGAAAAAAAATCTTTTATTGAAAAAAAGTTGTAGTTTGAGATGAGGCACAAATTACTCACCTTCCCTCCTCCTCATTTGTGCCTCAGAAGACAAGCTTCTTTCTTAACTTCTTTCTTGTTTATTTTGTTTTATTTGATTTATCACATTCTGAGAGTGGGATAGTATAGTTTTGCTTTCCATTTCTTCCTGTAACTCACAACTTCTCTAAGAATCCGGATGCTTTGCCACTTGGTACATAACTAAAAAGAAGAAGCCAACTCCATGTAATGAAAATTCATGGTTTTCATGGGCAATCAAATCCCTTCCTTCAGTTCTACTATGTGCATGGAAATGCTCCTTTCATTTGGTATTTGTTGAATAAAAATAAAATAAGAGAATGAAAACAAAAAGAACAAAAGGAACTCAAGGTCTTATCTCTTGATATTTAAGGTACTGGGTACAGAGACTGAAAACTTGCAAAAATAACATTGGTCACTAGGTGGTGGAATTAACCTAATGTCTTCTCTCAGAATCCTTTCAACTGGACACCACTGCAATTTATTGGCTACATGGGACTGAATTCTAGGATCAGTATTCAGAACTAAGAGGCACAGTGATTAGAGCATTAGACTTGGACAGAGGAAGACCTGAATTTGAATTCTTCCTCAGGAGCTTAAGCAGTTGTGGAACCCTTTTGTCATTGTTGAGTCATGTCTGAGTCTAGGTGACCCCATGGACAAAAGTCGACAGAGATCCTAGAATGGTTTGCCATTTCCTTCTCCAGCTCATTTTACAGATGAGGAAACTGAGGTGAACAGGGTTATGTGACTTGCCCAGGATCACACAGCTAGTAAATATCTAAGGTTGAATTTGAACTTAGGTCTTCCTGACACCAGGTCTGGCTCTATCCCCTGCACTACCTGGCTGTGTGACTTTGGACAAGTCACAACCTCTGTTTACCTCAGTTTCTTTATTTATAAAATGAAGATAATGATGTCTATCTCCTAGTGTTATTGTGATGATCAAATGGGGCCTTTAATTTTTTTTTTAGTAGCTTAACACAGTGCTGGCACATAGTAACCACTATATAAATGTTAGTTATTATTTCTAATAATAATAACCTTTTCCAGTCTCAGTTGTCTTCATCTATAAAATGGGAATAATAATAGTCCGAACCCTTCTTCCCCAATAGGTTTGTGATGAGGATCAAGTGAGATGATATTTATAAAATACTTTACAAATCTTAAAGCACAATACAAGCTATTAAATGGTCTTTCCTGGAAATAGCAGAGGGGTGTGGAAGATGTGGTTTGGTAGATAGAGAGGATTTGGTTTTATGAAGATTTAGCTTCAAATACTACTTCAGAAGCTTGCCAATCATGCAATCATGAACCCTCAGGTGCAGTTTCCTCATTTGTGAAATGAGCACAATGAGACCTGTGATTCTTACCTACCTAGGTTATTGTGGACATCAGATGAAATGATATATATATATATATACCATAGTGTTATGTTAAATGCCATCAGAGGATCTGGGTTCAGATGCCTTTTCTGTTCCTTACTAGCTGTGTGACTGGGTATGTTGCTTGACCTCTCTGGGTCTCTGTTTCCTTACATCTTACTTGAACTTCCTCTATTCCCTGGTGATTCCACCTTTAAATGTCAGAATCATTTGAACCTTCTTCCAGGAGGTCTCTCAGATGCATCTCCCTTTCCCTCTTACCACGGCCACCACCCCATTCAGGTATCTTCCTTTCTACTGGAAAAGAAGACATGATCATGACCTAAGAGTGTCCCAAGAGTAATCAACCAGTCAGGAAACAAGCATTGATTAAACACCTACTGTATACCACTCTGCTATGTTCTGGAAATATAAAGGCAAAAATGAAATAATCCTTACTTACATTCAAGAATAATGAGAAATAGGGAAGGAAGAGAATGGGAGGCAGTGTGACCCAGTAGGAGAATAGTAGAATTGGATTCAAATTTTATTTCTGGTGCTTTCTACCTATGTGATCTTGGGCAAGTAATTTAATTTTCCTCAGCCTTAATTTTCTCACAATAGGGTTGGAATAAATGATCTGATAATCAGAAGATCTGACTTCAAATACAATCTTTGAGGTTTACTACTCATGTGAGCTTGGACATGTAATTTAACTTTTCTCAATCTCAGTTTCCTCAAATGTAAAATAATAGGGTTGGAACAAATGGCCTGAGAATCAGAAAATCTGACTTTAAATACAATCTTTGAGGTTTACTACTCATGTGACCTTGGACATGTAATTTAACTTTCCTCAATCTCAGTTTCCTCAAATGTAAAATAATGGGGTTGGAATAAATGGCCTGAGAGTCAGAAAATCTGACTTTAAATACAATCTTTGAGGTTTACCATCAGTATGACCTTGGACAAATAACAACTAACCTTAGCCTCAGTTTACTCATTTGTAAAACTGGGTGAGGGGAGATTGACTAGATGGCCTTTGATTTTTCTTTTTGGTAGCAAAGATCAAGTCATATGAGTCTCCCCATATTTTTCTGAATTTTTTTTTATAATGTTTCTTATCATGGTTCAAATAATCCATTGACATTCATGTACCCCATTTGCTCAGCCTTTCTTCAACTGATGGGTCCCTGTTGAGTCCCTGTTCTGGAAGTCATATGTTAAGTCCCTTTCTGGACTCCCTTATCTTTTCCCCAGGTGAGCTTTGGAGGGGCAGGAGACAAGGAAGTCAAGTTTTCCCTTTACATCAAGGTCTCCAAGTACTTCCACCACACACAACAGTCCCTAACAGGTCCCTAATTTGTTTCCAGATTTTCATTATTTCCTTCCCACAATCTATCAATAATAATAGGTAGCATTGTATATAGTACTGTAAGATTTGCAAAATTCTTTACAAATATTGTTTTATCTTGACAACAACACTGGGAATTAGGTAATGTTAATTTCCCTATTTTACAGGTGAGTAAATGGAGGCTAGAATTTAAGTGATTTGTTCAGGGTTATACAACTATTACTACATCAATAAATATTTATTAAGAATCTACCATATACCAGTCACTGTGCTAAGTGATGGGAGTACAAAGGTAAAACATGAAAGAATCTTTGCCCTTAAGGAGCGATGGGAAGGACTGCAATGCAGGTTTTAGTAAATATGAGATCTTTATTTTTATCTTTCACCTTTTTGGGGTAAATACCTGGCAGTGGGACTGATAGGTTAAAGAATGGGATCATTTTCATCACCTTTTTTAGGAACATAGATTTGGGGTCAGTTGACCCATACCTTCATTTTACAAATGGAGAAACTGAGGCTCAGGGAGATTTAAGTGATTTGCCTGGAGTTCCACATTTAGCAGCAGAACCAAGATCTGAACTTGGATCATCTGAGTACAATTCCAGTACTCTTTTTATTATATTCGTTCTGGAGTAGGTGAACAACATGGGGTTCAGAAATATTTAGAACCTTATAAAGAAGCAATTATTTCTTCTGTAGACTGAATATATGTATCACATATATAAGTAGTAATATTTTTCAAATATATATAAGTACTGATAGTACTCAGATAGGCTCAAAGGGCTGGAATAACTTTCTCAGGGTCATAGAACTAAAAAATGACTTAGCAATGATTTGAACTTGAAGAGGTTGGGGGGGGGCATTGATATGCACCTTTCAAACAAAGGATGTCATATTTACACTCTGTCCTGAATGGAGGGAATATTGGGAGGAAGGATGGGGGGAGGGAGGAGCTGAAGGACTTTTCCTTCCTCTCTCATCCCCACCTTCCCAAAGTTTTTCTAGAAGCTGCCAGTTGGTTCTTGCTCTGGGCAGCTGCAATCCTTGTCCCATGTGTGTCTCAACCTACCTCAGCTGTCGGTAATATCTGAAAATAGCAGCCATGAGTATCTGTGTGTGATTGGGGGTGGGGAGGGGGAGGTGAAGAGCGGAGCACTAGGATTCTGGATTTGGAATGGGCTCAGTGGGAGTTTTCCTCACTTTTGTGGCATTCCTTTTGGAGTGCACATCTCTCCCCATCTATTGTCATCTGAACTAGCCCCTAAACTGGGAGAATTGGGGAGGGGGAATGCTGTGTTTTCTTGCAGCTGTCCCATTTGGAGAGAGGGGGGCCCATGAGTGTCAGTGACAGGCCCCAGAGACACCTGATCCATAGACCAAATATGGTTGGGAGCCACTGGATTGAAGAGATAAAGGCTCCGGGGTGGGGGGTTGGGAAGAGCAGATCCAGGCGGGCTGGCTTCAGGGTCACACACAGACTGGACTTCTGGGGACAGAGGAGAGAGGTTTCTGGGAGGAAGTATCCCTGACCGTGTCTACTTCGGACAAAGTTAGTGGTGCTTGTTGGGGGGCTGGGGGTGGGGCTAGCAATGAAGGAGGGAGATGGGGGGAATCACGAAGATTTATTAAGTCTTAGGAAAGAAACGAGCATTTGTATTTATGAAAAGCCTCTGCTCAGGTCTTGGGTTGGGATGAAGAAAAAGGGCTAAGTGATGGGGGGGGGGCAGGGAAGTTCAGAGAGGGATGGGGAGAAGAACACCAGAGCTTAATCTAGACTTTACATTGAAGGGATTTGCGTTGTGGGAAACTGTCATTTTACCTTTGGCTAGTTGGAATCATAGATTTAGGGATGGAGGGGACCTTAGAGACCACCCAATCTAATCCCCTTTATTTGACAGATAAGAGAACCAAGGTCCAGAGAGCTAGGGTTATACAGGGAGTAAATAACAGAACTGGGATTTGAACCCAGGTCTTCAGATTCCACCAGCATCACACTGTCCACTGTAGTAGATTGTCTCCCAGTGAAAGACCAAGGCTTCTTCAGTGAGCTGTGGAAGCCTCTGGGTACTTCATAACATTCCCCGGTGGGAAAGATCCCTCCCTTGTTATTAAGGAATAGGTCTGCCCCATTGACACAAACAGTAGAGCAGTCCTAAGTGGTACCAAAACTGCTTTGGAGAATGTGGGAATGATTCTTTTCTCCCCAAATAAGGGTCTATATTTGGAGTCCATCCTGCATTAGACACTCACTAGCTGTGTGACTCTGGGAAAGCCATGTTTCCGTTCTCTGCCTCAGTTTCCTCATCTGTAAAGTAGGGATAATAATGGTTCCTACCTTCCACTTGTGAGGATCAAGTGAGATAAGGTTTGTAAAGTGCTTTCAAACCTGAAAGAGCTGTATAAATACTCATTATTTTTTATTCTTCACTATTTTCCTCCCCACAGATGGAAGATGCTGTGCAGCTGAAGGAGGAAGGGAATAAATATTTTCAAAACCAGAATTATGAAGAGGCCTCCAGAAGCTACAGCCAGGCCTTGACACTGACCAAGGACAAGGCCCTGCTGGCAACTCTGTACCGAAACAGAGCAGCCTGCGGTCTGAAAATGGTCAGGGGGGCCAGCTGGAGGGAGGGGGAGAGCTATGGGTTATGGAATGGGGAGCCTGTGGAATTGTCAGGGAAGTCTGGACTTGTCTGGTCTTCTTCTTCCTTGTGGGTCTCCTTCATCCTGGGACTCTTGGCTTGGCCAACTTTGACTCCTAGAAGGAGGAAGGGCCTATCATTTTCCACCTTGCAAGAAGAGCACTGTAGGATTTTATTTTTGAGGGGGTAAGACCTGATTTAGGTGTATTTAAACCAAGGATCAGAGTTCTGTGCTCTTTAACTTTTGCCAATGAAGCCAAGAAGTATCAGGCTAACTTTTCTTGATGGAAGCTGATCACACAAATTTGGGATAGTGAGGAAACTTTCCTGGTCTTACTTGCTGACTTAATCCCTTCCCACCTCCTCTCAATGTAACCTTCCTCCTCCCCTTCCTGGGTGGATTACTCTCAAGTATCTAGAATTTAGAATTTTGGACCAGGAAGACCTTGAAAGATCATCAAATTCATTTCTCTATGAAGTCCTTACTGATGAGCCTTCATATCTCTTGGATTTGCAGGAGAGCTATGTTCAAGCAGCATCAGATGCATCCAAAGGTGAGTGGTTTCCTCTCCTTGGGCCCAGCAACTTGGCCCTAACCCTCATTCTTTTTTCCCCAAGGTATTCTCAACTTTATTTATAGGAATCAGTCAGTACCATTGATAGGGCATCCCCTACATTCCTCACATGCCTTTGGTAATACTTACAAATACTTCCTCTCTTTGGCATTTAAAGACCTTTCAAATCTGTCTTTAGTTGCTCATTTTAGGTGATTATATCTCACTCCCCCTCACATATCACATAGCTTCAGCAAAACTGCGCTACCTGCCATTCCCCCTGGTATGATGGTGCATTTTCCACTACCAAAGCTTTGCCTGTGTCTCTATTCATTAACCCCAAAACCAAACTCTTCAAAAGACTTTATTGGATTCCCCTGTTTGATTCTACTCCCATTCACTTTTTATTTATTTGGTTTATATTTGTTTTATATTTTTCTGTAGACATGTTGTTTCCTTTTAGTAAATAGAAGTAAACTTTCTGAAGTTAAGGACTATCTCATTTTGGTCTTTGTATTCCCAGCACCTCCACAGTGCCTAACATATAGTAGTTGTTTAATAAATGATCAATAAAGTTGCTTTATTGATTGACTGTATACTAGGTGCTATGGAAAGAAATGAGTGTACATTTCAATTTATCCTATACGTACAATCCTGAGAAGTTATATGGAAAGAACTTTTTGTGAAGGCAATGTACCAAAGAAATTCCTTATTAAAGAAACCTTGCTCTGTGAATAGTTTTTAAAGTTTTTAAATTTTTTTTCTTTTGTTTTGCAATGCCTTTATTCTGAATATATATCCCTCATCTCCCTCTTTCCTAATTGGAAGCAGATCAGCAAAACCAGCCACCATATCAGCCAAGTCTAAAAGTATAGTTCATATTTCATATCCAGAGCTCCCCACCATGTATTGTCTTCCCCACTAGGATGTGAGCTTTTAGAGAGCAAGGACTAGCTTACTTTTCTATTAGTATTACCAGTTTTTAGTATGATGAATTGCACAGAGTATATATTTAATAAATCTTTCTTTACTCATTCATTTGCCACTGAAAAACAAGAAGGGAGCTACATTTTCTCAATTCTTCTTCAGGGCCAAATTTCTTGGTTATTATAATTATTCAGTGGTCAGATCCTGAATCTTTTTATAATGTTGATAATTACATCTTGATGTATCAGTTTTGTAAGTTTAGATTTTCAATATTAGGTTTTGTAAAACGAGGTTCATTTGTACAAAGAAGACAGTTGCTCACCTAGACATGGACTGCGGACACAGATAATTCAGACAAAAAGATAAATAAATATCAATGTTTCTACAGTTAGAAAGTTGGGGCCTGGTGTAGAGAATTGAGAGCCTATTTCTGAGGTCATTTTCCATTTATTCCCTCCTGCCAGCCATCGACATCAATGCTTCAGATGTCAAGGCTCTGTTCCGCAGATGCCAGGCTCTGGAGCAGTTGGGTAAGCTGGACCAGGCCTTCAAGGATGTGCAACGTTGTGCTACCCTCGAACCCAAAAACCGGAACTTCCAAGAGACTCTAAGGCGCCTCAATGCCAGCATCCATGAGAAGGTGGGATATCTCCCTCCCTCCCTCCTCTTCTTCTTTGTTGACCTCATTTTCCCCATCTATAAGAGGGATATAATAATCTCTGTCTTTCTCCATTAATGGATTGTTGTAAGATTATTTTATCATTCAAATCCCTATAGAAATATAAATTCAGTGGTCATCTTGAACAGATGGCCTCTACCTATAGATTTACTGTAAATCTCAGAGAATAAAAATTCATGTATAGAAATATAGCGTCTATATTATGGGGCAGTGTCATCATTGAGCAGGTCTTATAGCATGGGTTTGCTTCCACTTTTATGGAAAGACCTCTGACTTGGGCCTCAGGATACTTGGTTCTGTTCCTAACGCTGACAAAAAGTTGCTAAGCATAGAGGTTCCTTCATTGCTTAGGGGTCCATGAAAAGAGATTGATCTCTGGTACATTGATTGAACAATAGATGGGGTAAATGGAGGTCCTAATGCTAAGTTCAATTTAATTCAGCATTTCTTAAGTATTTATTGAGTGCCATTTGTGTATAGTGGCTAAAGAGTATCCCTAGAAGCTGAAAATTCAATCTCTCAGGGTTCTGGGTAATTTTCAAAGTCTACATATTATAGAAAAGATACCATCCTACCTTGGCAGAGGAAATTTTATCATTAGAGAGTTTTCTATACCAATGGAATTAGAACTCAAATTTCTATCTTATGTTCTAGGCAGTATGATGAGCACCAGGGACACTAGTCTACAAGGAATTATTAAGCATTTACTGTATACTAGCCACTTGTTAAGTATCAGAGAGACAAAGAAAAGCTGGTATTTTGATGAAATAACAGGCAGATAACCATTGTGTACAATATATACACAGAGAAGATGAAGGTAATTTGAAAGGGAAGGCATTGACAGCTTGGGGAGGGGAGAGGGGGAGTAGAAGACAGGACTCCAGTAGAAGACTAGTAAAATACTTTACAAATATTATCTCATTTTCTCCTTACAACAACCCTTGGAGGGAGAGACAATAGTGCACCCCATTTTACATTTGAGGAAACTGAGGCAGACAAAAGTTAAGTGACTTGTCTAGGCTCACACAGCTGGTAAGTGTCTGAGGTTAGACTTGACCTCGGGTCTTCCCAACTCCATGTCCAGCCCTGTAGTCACTGTACCATCTATTCTTTTTGACAAATAGTAGGCATTCAATAATTGCTACTAATTAGTTCCATTGCTGGTAGGAGGAGGAGGTAGGAGAGGGCAGTGATGATGTGAAAATCTGTGGCTGAAGTTTGAATTTAATTGAAAAAGGATCTGATGCCCCTGGTGGCTACCTGAGCTCAGTGATAAAAGGAACAAGAATTGGAGAAACTTTGTCTAATCACACTCCTGAGGCTGTTTGACCTAGGTCAGTCTCTTAACTTCTTTGAGTTCATCTGTAAAATGAGGGGGTGAGACTCCATGCTCTCTGGGGTCCCTTCCAGTTCGAGATGTCTGATTCTATTCTCTTACAATGATGCTGAAGGTCTTTCTTTTCTCATTGTCCTCCTCTTCCTTCCCCTTCTCCTTCCTCAGCTCCATGTCCAGTTTTCCACAGATTCTAGGGTGCAGAAGATGTTTGAGATCTTATTGGATGAGAATAGTGAGACTGAGAAGCGTGAGAAGGTAAGGTCCCTACTCATGGCCCCCCATCTTCTCTCTGTGTCCCCCCCGAATCCTCCTAGCTACTGTCCTCACCACCTTGTGACTCAAGCCAGAGGAACCTCTCTCTCTAATGTCCATCCAACAACAGACTGTGTAGTCCAGGGACCCCTGTTCTTCTGACCAAAAGCAAAGAGATTTTATCTGTAAAATGGGCAGAATCCTGCTATCTCCCTTTTTGTTATTAAGATGCGTCTGTCTTTTTGTGACCCCATTTGGAGTTTTCTTGTTGGAGAAAACTGAAATGGTTTGCCATTTCCTTTTCTAGCACATTTGACTGATCAGGAAATTGAGGCAAATAAGATTGTGACCTGCAAAGGGTCACAGAACTAGCACTACCTATATCACAGGGAGCCATGGGCCTAAGAGAGGAATTCTCCAGAAAGGTAAAACACATTTTTTTTTAAAAAGACAGGAAAAATCAGATGTGGAATCAGGAAAGGCCTGGGTTTGGATGCTGTCTCCAATACCAACTAGATGTAGGATCACTTAATCTCTCTGATTCTGTTTCATCCGAGAAATGAGGATAGTAAAAACACCTGCCTCCCACAATGTTATGTTACAAACGGACCTTTTCTATAAAGAATTTTTGCTGGGGGGCGGCTAGGTGGTGTAGTGGATAAAGCACTGGCCTTGGAGTCAGGAGTACCTGGGTTCAAATCCGCTCTCAGACACTTAATAATTACCTAGCTGTGTGGCCTTGGGCAAGCCACTTAACCCCATTTGCCTTGCAAAAACAAAAATAAAAAAGAATTTTTGCAAACCTTCCAAGTCTGTAATAGGTGATAGGAGCAGAGATCTTGAGCTGGGAGGCCATCTGGCCTAACCCCTTCATTTTACAGATGAGGAAACTGAGGATGAGGAAGGTGAAAAGGATTTGCCTAGTGTTACACAGGTATCTTGAAGCAGAGCTAGGATTCAAATCAAGGGCTTCTGTCTGCAAATCCAAGTCAGTCTTGGAGATTGTGTTGATTGATTGGTAGGGAAAGTAAATTGGCAGCATGTAAATACGGTTTGTAATTTAAAAATGCAAGAGGACCAAATAATATCATGTTTATGAAAGGACATGGGAGGATATCCAGTGCTGAGCCTAAAGTGTTATTTCTGCAAGCCAATGACATGTTGGCAAATTCAGTAGAATTCCATCTCTCCTCCTCTCCTCCAAAAAACACAAACAAAAAAATCCGAGCTACCATCTCTGGTACTTGGCTTCCCAGTCCAATCTGGTATGGTGCAAAGAGTATCAGATTGGAGTTGGGATATGGGCTATTCCTTACCTATCTGACCTTGCATGGTGGCTTGCTTTAGTTTACTGGACCTCAGTTTCCTCCTCTGTAAAGTGAATAGGTGGGACTAGATAGTTTCATAGGTTCTGCAGTTGGAAGTGACCTTAGGAATCATCCAGTCTAACCTACTCATTTTGCAAAGGAGGAAACTGAGGCCCAGAAGGGTTATGAGATCAGTTTTATAAGATAACCAGAGAGATTACCATGGGCAAGAATAGAATAGATGGAAGGTTAGGTGGCACATTGGACAAACTGCCAGACCTGGAATTAGGAAGAACCAAATTCAAATCCTTTCTCAGACATTTATTAGCTATGTGACTTTGGACCAGTCACTTAATCTCAATTTACCTCAGTTTCTTCTTCTGTCAAATGGACTGGAGAAAGAAATGACAAACCACTCCAGTATCTTTGCCATGAAAGACCCAAATAGGAGGGGCGGCTAGGTGGTGCAGTGGATAGAGCACCGGCCCTGGAGTCAGGAGCATCTGAGTTCAAATCTGGCTTCATACACTTAATAATTACCTAGCTGGGTAGCCTTGGGAAAGCCACTTAACCCCATTTGCCTTGCAAAAACCTAAAAATAAAAAAGACCCAAATAAGGTGATGAAGAGTTAGATACAAGTGACTGAATCATAACAACAAATTATTAATATTAACAAATCCTAACGCTTAAACATGCTTGCAGTTGACTTACTGAAGGCTAGGTTTCTCACCACACACTTTCAAAATGCCCATCATCAGAACTAGTTCTTACTGTACTTGGTCCATGACCATGGCCACAGCTGCCATAGCTTCTGTATAAACATTGCTATCCTTCCGGTTCCCCTCAAAGGCAGCCAACAACCTCATTGTCCTGGGCCGAGAAGAGGCTGGAGCTGAGAAAATTTTCCAGAACAATGGAGTGGCCCTCCTTTTGCAATTGTTGGAAACCAAGAAGCCAGAGCTAGTGTTGGCAGCTATCCGGACGTTATCTGGCATGTGTGGTGGGCATCAAGCTAGGGTGAGTAGGGGCCCTGCAGGGATCTTGACCCTTTGAGTTCTTGCCTAAAGAAAGCCCAAACTGGATTGCCTAGGAGAGAGTTTTGGGCAGCTAGGTGCCTCATCGGATAGAATGCAGGGCCTAGAGTCAGAAAGACTCGAATTCAAATGCTGGGTCATTTGGACAAGTCACCTAATCTCTCTTTGCCTTCATCCACTGGAGAAGGAAATGGCAAACCACTAGAGAATCTTTGCCAAGAAAATCCCGTGGACAGTACTGGTATATTGTTGTCCATGGGCACCCAAAGAATAGAACAGGACTGAAACAACAACAGGAGAGGGCATTTACATTGAGATGAATTATCCCAATCAGTCAATTATTTAGCAAGCATTTATTATCTGCCTACTCTAGATAGGAACTATGCAAATGTTTGAGAAACAGCAAGAAAAATAAAGCAGTTCAAAACTTCAAGGAGCTTATATTTTATAAAAGGGTGCAGCTAAATTTTATAGGTGTAGTAAAAAGAGGGCTACAGTTAAATTCAAGACCTGAGTTCAAATCCTGCCTCAGATATTTACTAAGCTGAGTGACCCTGGGCAAATCATTCAACCTTTCTCAGCTTCAAATAATATAGAATCTCCCTCTCAGAGTTCTTACAAAGATCAAACAAGATAACATAAAATGTGTTATAAACCTTGAAGCACTTTTTCAGTGTTAGATATTATTTATGTAAATAATAATATAAATATAAATATATATAATACTATAAATAAAGAATAATAAGATTTAAAATAAATATAAAGCCATTTCAGAACAGGGAGCAGCAGGAAAGATCAGGTGGGTAAGGGGATGCTATGGGGATCACTCAAGTATCACAAGGTAAGGGGGGAGTGGATTTCTCTTCAATCTTGGGAGGGTCTGGGTCAAAGACACTGGGCCAAGTTGATGGGGAAATCTGGGGGCTTTATCTCCTGAGGGGCTTCCAGGCAATGGCAATCTTGCACTCCATTCAAATGGATCGTATTTGTGGCTGGATGGCAGTGGAGGAGGAGGAGATCTCCCGGGCAGTCTGCAATCTCCTTCAGACCATCATCGATGCCTTATCTGGGGAAGACAAACGAGAGCATCGTGGGAAGGAAGAGGCTCTGGTTCTTGGTAAGATGGAGGTTGAGACCCTCAGAAACCCCTGGGATGGCCTCTGATATTAATTCCCGATGTGGATCTGTGAATTCCTAGGATATTTTATTTTTGATCTAATTCTAATTTACCTTACAATATTGGTCAAATAATTTTCCTCCTCTCTGAGGCAACCCAGTTACCATAGAATGAGTACAATAATCCCTTCATATGACTGAAGCCAGATAAGGTGGAAGAAAGAACAGACTTTTTTGATCAAGCTTAGGGACTGAAGGGAGCCTGGTTACCATAACCAAAATAATACCAATAATGAAAATAGTTATCATTTATGTAATACTTTAAGGATTGCAAAGAGCTTTACAAATGTCTTATTTTATCTTCACAACCTGAGATGTAGGTGCTGTTGTTATTATTTTCATTTTGCAAAAGGAGAAACTGAGTTAGATAAAGGTTAATACCTTGCCTAGGCTCACACAGTTAAAGCTACATGTAACTTGAACATTACATGTGGTTAACATTCAGATAACACTTTTTTACAACTATTCCCTCAACTGAATGTCCCAACAACCCTGGGATGTAGGTGTTATTAGTAAGACCATTTTTTAAAAATGAGAAAACTGAAGTTAAATAGAGGTTTAGTGGCTTGCCCAGGGTCACAACAGCTAGTAAGTGTTGGAGTCTGGATTTGAACTCTGGTCTTCTTGATCCCATGCTCAGCACTCTATTGTTCCTCTTTGGCACCTTAGATGACTGGTTATCTCTAAGGTCCTGCCCAATCATCATCACAACTCCCCTGCCCTCTCACAAGCCCTCAGCTAACAGAAGCTTCAGCCCCAGCCACATCACTGCTTCCTTCTCATTCCCAGACACCAAGAAGGACCTGAAGCTCATTACTAGCCACCTACTGGACATGCTGGTCAATAAGAAAGTATCTGGCCAGGGCAGAGACCAGGCCCTGAACCTGCTCAACAAAAACATCCCCAGGAAGGACTTGGCCATTCATGACAATTCCCCAACTATCTATGTGATAGAGAACGGTGAGACACCAGGCTTTGCGAGGTAGAGGTGATCCCAGGTTTGGTCATAAGTCACTGCCATTCATTCATTTGGGGGCCCACTCTATCTGCTCCTTTCTACTAATCACTGTAGAGGTATATACTTGTGGTGTGTAAAGGTGCAGACTTATTTTGGTACTTCAGGGATTTGTTTTTTCCACCAGTGAATGAATGAATGAACAAATGTTTGAATAAATGAATGGGCATGAATATTTGTGTATGTGACAATTATATGAGTGAATAATGCAAGTGAATTAATGAATGCATGTATGCATGAATGAATATATGAATTAATGATGTAAATATCAAATGAATTATAAATGAATAAATGAATATGTGGATAAACGAATGAATATATGCATGAATCTATAGGTTAATAAATATATAAGTGAATATATATGAACAAATACATAAATGGATAATTCATATGAATTAATGATGTCTGCATGAATAAATATATGAATTAATGAATGTATATACAAATTGAATATATATCATGAATGAATAAATATACAAATAAATTATGTGAATAAACATGTATAGATATGCTAATAAAGATATGAATTAATAAATATATAAATGAATAGTTGTATGAACAAATATATGAATAGAAGCTATATATGAATTAATGTATGCATGTATGAATGAATAGATGAATTAATGAATGAATATACATATTGAATGAATTAATGAATGTATGGATTAATGGATGTAAAAATAAATGTATGAAGGAATATGTGCATGAACATATAAACTAATATGTTTATAAGTATAAATGAATATTTGAGCTAATGTACATGTAAATGAATTGTGAATAAATAAATGAAAAAGTATTTATTAAAAATGTATTATGCACCAAGAATTGGATTAAGGGCTAGGGACACAAAGAGAATAAAGCAGGATAGCCTCCATTTCCAAGGAGTTCATATTCTAATTGGAGGAAGTTCCATTAGAGGGAGGATGGATGACCTGCAAGAGCAATGGGAGAGTAAATAGAATGACCCCAAGATTCTTCAGAGTCATCAGAAGAACCCAGATGACAATCCCTTGGGGTCTGAAGGATGTAGAGGGCTCTGGATTTGATCTGTTAGGCAATAGGGAGCCACTGAAGACTCCTGAGTAGGTCTGTCCATCAAGTAACAAGCATTTATTTAGTGCCCACCAAGTATCAGACAATTGTGAGGGAGAGATTGCAAATGACTATGAAGAATCAATATTCTTTTGATCCAATATAGCAAAGCACAGGAAGACTGGAGGTAGAGGTTACAGGGATTCAGGTGTTCAATGATGAGGCCTCAGAGGAGAGAGGCTGCCTTGGGCAGCCCCAGGTAGAATTAAGAGAACTGATTCCCTTCTTTCATTTCTCTCTTTTCTAGGCCTAAGAAAGATCCTGAAGGTGGTGGGGCAGGTACCAGAGCAGCCCTCCTGCTTGCCACTGACCGACAACACCCGCATGCTGGCCTCCATCCTTCTCAATAAACTCTATGATGATCTCCGCTGTGACCCTGAGAGGGACCACTTCCGCAAGATCTGTGAGGAGTACATCACGTAAGCTTGCTGGCCCAGGAATGGGTTGGGGTGGCTCTGCCTATGACTGAGAATAGTAATTAAAAACTCCAAGCATTAATGAGAAACTTAGGGAGAAAATCCAAGCATAGGGTGGAATAGAATTGGGGAGGGGGTCGGGGATTGGAGTCAAATTTACATTTTAAGGATGAGAAGGTTGAGATGAAGTGATTTGCTCAGAGATACACATTTTTTTAAAGTGGTAGACTTTTTTAAATGTCCACTTTTTGCTTTTATATTGCATTTACTTATTTTTTAAAAAGTAAATTTGTTTTGATAACTTGTTTTTACATCCCTAAATTTCCCCTGTATCTTTCCCTCTGCCTCTTTTCAGAGAGCCCTTCTATAGAATGCAATTTTTAAAAGATAAAAAAAGAAGAGGAAGTTGGGGGGGAGGTCAGCAGAACAGATCAACACATTGAAAATCTAGCAATATTTGCAATACTCTGCAAAAAAAGCATCACCTCATTTCTTAATGCTCCTATCTCTTTAGTAATAAAAATTAAATGAGGGAGAGAGACAAAAATTAGTTAAGAAAATTCATTTCCTTTCCCCCCCAATCAACCATACTCCCCACTACTATCTTGAGATATATTTCCTGGGCAGGTCATTCTATCTAGCTAGTTCTTCCTTTTCTTGTTGCTAGTCTCCACCACTGCAAGGGAGGGAAAGAGGGAGTTGTATTTTCCTTTATTCTTCTCCAGTGTCCAGGCTGCCCATTCATTAGCCAGGCTGGCCATAGAATTGGGGGGTGGGGATTGGTTATTGTTTTGTCTGGTCTTTCCATTGACATTGTTGCCAGAATCATGTGGCTTATCATCCTGGTTTCCCCTTACTACACTCTTTACTTCTTCATAAAACAAAGATTTAGAAATATTTTTAATTAATACCATTCTTTTTTTTTTGAATGAACATTTAAAAAATATTTTTGTCAATATTATACTTTTTCATTGAAGGACTATTTTAAAATATTTGTATTAATACTATTCTCTTTGAATGCACATTTAAATTATTTCATTAATATAATTATTTTTCATTGAATGAACATAAAATGTTTTTATTCAATTATAATCTTTTTATTGAATGGATATTTAAACATTTATTGAATATTAAATATTTAAATACTCTTTTATATTATATTCACTTTTTTAGGTGCCTAAAATATTTATTGAGTATATTTTATATATTATAACTTGTTTAGGCATTTCCAACTAATGCCATCCAATAATTTTTTTCTCACTTTAAAAAGTTTATTTTATTTTTTTAAGGCTTTTGCAAGGCTTTTGCCCAAGACCACACAGCTAGGTAATTATTAAGTGTCTGAGGCCGGATCTGAACTCAGGTCCTCCTGACTCCAGAGCTGGTGTTCTATCCACTGTGCCACCTAGCTGCCCCCAAAAGTTTATTTTTATACATGTGTTTTTTTTAAACCTTTGCATTACAAATTCTCTATCTCCCTCCAGCCCCTCCCCCAATCATTGAAAAGAGAAGCAATAGGATACCATTATGCATGTGGAGGCATACAAAATATATTTCCATATTGTTATATTGAAATCTGCACTCAGAAATTATCTGTTCTTTCTCTCAGGAAGTAGATAGAATTTTTCATACTGAGTCCTTGTTTTAATTAAGTTCATGAAAGTGTTTGGATTGTCAAGTCAAAGAAGCCCCAAGTCTCAGAACCGGAAAAGAACTTTGGGATCAACCAGTTCAACCATCTCATTTTATAGAGAAGGAAACTGGGACCCAGAGAAATGGCCTTGAAGTATGGCTCAGGGTTTTTGGCTCCCATTCCATTGCCCTTTTCATTATATAACAAATATGCTCCAAATGCCAATGAATCTCTCTCCATGTCAATTTGATCCAAGTCCCCAATTTATTCTAGTTTGGGACATTGATCTAAGATGAGAGTTCTTAATCTGAGTTCTATGAACTTTTCTTTTAGGTTTTTTTTTTGCAAGGCAAATGGGGTTAAGTGGCTTGTCCAAGGCCACAGCTAAGTAATTATTAAGTGTCTAAGGTCAGATTTGAACTCAGGTACTCCTAACTCCAGCGCTGGTGCTCTATCCATTGTGCCAGCTAGCTGCCCCCATCTGTGAACTTTTTTATAGGTTTATTTTATTTTATTTTTTATTTTTAGGTTTTTTTTTTGCAGGGCAACAGGGTTAAGTGGCTTGCCCAAGGCCACACAGCTAGGTAATTATTAAGTATCTGGATTTGAACTCAGGTCCTCCTGACTCCAGGGCTGGTACTCTATCTACTGCACCATCTAGCTGCCCCCCATCTATGAACTTTTAAAAATAAATTTTGATCCCTGCATTTCAATATCATTGTAAATCTCTATTATCCTTTGCATATCATTTTGTGCTTTTAACTATGATTCTGAGAAGGGATCCATAGATTCATGAAGGGGGGGTCTATAAAGAAAGGACTCCTTAGTAAAGGTGGATGGTCACTCTTAGTAACAGAATGAATGCTGTCATCCTAAATTTCTCCAGAGGAATTCATCTGAGGTCCCTTTATAATGGATCCTTTTCTTGGTTTTAAGGGGCAAATTTGATCCCCAGAACATGGACAAGAACGTACATGCCATCCAGACAGTGTCAGGGGTCCTCCAGGGCCCCTTTGACCTGGGCAACCAGTTGTTGGGGATGAAGGGTGTGATGGAGATGATGGTGGCCCTGTGTGGTTCTGATCGGGAGCAGGACCAACTGGTGGCAGTGGAAGCCCTGATTCATGCTTCCACCAAACTCAGCCGAGCCACCTTCATCATCACCAATGGCGTGAGCTTGCTCAAAGAGATCTACAAGACAACCAAAAATGAGAAGATAAAGATCCGCACTCTGGTGGTGAGACAAAGGTTCCTTTCCCAACCCCTACCCACATTCTCCTTCACCTCCCTCCTGAAGGCAATTGAAGCAAGTGCTGATCAAATGCCCACTATGTATCTGCCACATGCTAAGCCCTTTACAAATTTTATCTCATTGATTTTCACAACAATCTGAGAACTATGCGCTGTTTTGATCTTCATTCACATTTAAGAAAACTGAGGCAAACAGAAGCTAAATGACTTGTCCTGAAAATTCCCTTCCAGCTCTAAATCTGTGGTTTAACCATCATGAGGGCCATCTCCAGTCATCCTGATCTGGCCACTGGACTTAGATGACTCTGGAGGAGAAAGTGAGGCTGGTGACTTAGCACCCCCCAATTCATATCCAATTCACTTCCATGTCATGGCATCACTTCCCTGATGCCATGATCTTCTTAGAGAACAAAGGACAAACAGCAACAACAGCAACATTAACCATCCTTCTCCTCCCCAAAACCAATGGGCCTCATCAATGCTCAGGTCCATTCTGTCTCATCTTCCCTCTAGGGTCTCTGTAAACTTGGTTCTGCAGGGGGCACTGATTATGGCCTCAGACAGTTTGCTGAAGGGTCTACAGAGAAGCTTGCCAAACAGTGTCGGAAGTAAGAGGGCTGGATTGGGGGGGGGGTCCTTGGGTCCCTTCTTGGTTTGGGCCTTGTGCTTGTGATAGGGGCTCAGTAAGTTGACTTTGTATGGACCTGATACTATGGGTAATGGGAAGTCAATTCAGAGGAAAGGTGTGATAAAATATGATTTAAAAAAAAGAAATTGTTTTAAATTTAATGGAAAGGATATTCAACAATATCCTTGGAATGGAGGCCTATCCGTTTCCAGGATAATTCTAATGGTCTGATCATGATTCCCCACTTGGGTCTTCTTCTGGACTAACTTGCCCCCTTCCTGTTCCTAGGTGGCTGTGTAATGCAAACATAGATGCAAGGACCAGGCGTTGGGCTGTGGAGGGTCTGGCCTACCTCACCCTGGATGCAGATGTGAAAGATGACTTTGTCCAGGACATTCCTGCCTTACAGGCCATGTTTGAGCTAGCTAAGGCATGTGTGGTCCTGACATCACAGACCCTTGACTCCTAAGACATCCATTCAATTTAATCCTTTCTTTTACTTTTTGATTTTTGAATGACAATGGATTTAAGTGACTTGCCCAAGGTCATACAGCTGAGTAATTATGATGTTTCTGAGGCTGGATTTGAACTCAGATTCTCCTGACCTCAAGGCTGGTGCTCTATCCACTATGCAAACTAACTGCCCCTAATTGAATCCCTTCTTGCTCCAGTTCTAGGACCAAATTCCAGGAAAACAGACTCCTCATCCAGGGATAAATACACAGCCCAGGTGTGGAAGCCCAGCTAGCAGGACTCTCATCCCAGTGGGTCTCCAGGTCTGCAATATGATCCCTATTTCCCATCTCTGAGAGATGGATGTGGTCTTCTGTAGGATGGATATAGTCTTCTTATTTTAGTGAAGCAAACAAAATAGAAGACAGAAGTAACAATCTAAGAATGATCATGGAAGACCAGAACATTGTTTCCCAGGGTTTTGGGACCCTCAAACTTGAAGAGCTAGGGCTCAACGTGGAGAGGCCATTCGGTTCAGTTAGGGGAACAGAGAAGGTGACTCACTGGTCTAGAAGGGACCATTTAGAAACCCCTCTTTCTCTCTTTATTAAATATTAGTTTTTCCCATCCTTTCCCCCAACCTCACCTTCCACCTACCCTGGGTCAACTGAGTCCCTCATCTCTCCCAATAAAAGGGTAAGGGGAGGGGGTAGTAAACATGCTAATTTGAGAGATCACATTTGAGGTAGGGTTTAGAGTGCAGGACATAGAGTCATAAAGACCTGTGTTCAAATCCTATCTCAGACACTTACTTTCTTGGTGACTCTGGAAAAGTCTTATCTATGAAATGGGAATAAGAAAGCATCCCCCTTATAGGGCTATCATGAAGATCAAATGAAGTAACATGAAAAGTACTATGTAAACCTTAAATTGATATATGAATGTTACTTAGTATTATAATAAATTTGATTAGGCAAAGGGAATTGGGAAAGACTATATGGGCAAAGGAGACTGAGAGATAATATGGAGGAGAGGATTAGTTTATATCTGGTTAGGATTATTTAGTTCTTTTCCACTTTTCTAAATCCTAGTGCCCAGTCCAAGCACCATGCCAGTTACTGGAGACTTTGAATAAATGCTTTCAAGGTATCATTAAGAGTTCATAAGAAGTTGGGGAGGCTAGGTGGCATAGTGGATAAAGCACCGGCCTTGGAGTCAGGAGTACCTGGGTTCAAATCCGGTCTCAGACACTTAATAATTACCTAGCTGTGTGGCCTTGGAAAGCCACTTAACCCCATTTGCCTGGCAAAAACCTAAAAAAACAAAAAAAAAAAGAGTTCATAAGAAGTCTTCAATCATGCTAATTTTTTTAAAATTAATATCTTTTGTTTTAATATCATTTTCACAATTAAATATACCTTCCTTTCCTACCCAGTCAACATGAATATGAAAAAAGGAAAAAAATCAATCTGGAAAAAAACAAATATTACATCATTACAGTCTGAGAAATTATGTAGTACACCACACCCAGAATCCTCCACCATTTCAGAGAAGAGAGAGAGAGAGAGAGAGAGGTACATTTGTTTAATTCTTCTCCAAGGCCAGGCTTCTTGATCTTCATGTTTTTTCAGCATTCCATCTTCAACCCCATTTAAAAAGATATATCAGCTATGTCCTTGGATAGAGTGCCAAGCTTAGGGTCAGGAGGACTTGAAATCAAGTCCAGCCTCAGATATTTGCTAGCTGTGTGACCCTGGGCAATTCGTTTAACCCTATTTGCCTCAGCTTCCTCAGCTGTAAAATGAACTGGAGAAGGAAGTGGCAAACCAGTTTCTTTGCCAAAGAAACCTCAAATGGGGTCATGAAGAGTTGGATTCAACTAAACAATAACATCATATCCTGAACAACCTGAGTTCTCTAACTGGCCCCAATTCTGACCTTTCCTGATTTCCCCTCCAGACCAGTGACAAGACCATTCTGTACTCTGTGGCTACTACCCTGGTGAACTGCACCAACAGTTACGATGTGAAGGAGGTCATCCCTGAGCTGGTGCAGCTGGCCAAGTTCTCCAAGCAGCATGTACCTGAGGAGCATCCCAAGGTAGGGATTATCTTATCTGTAAATAAGGAGATTGCCTCCAAGGCCCCTGCTAGCTGGAAAACTATGATCTTCTGTAGTTTCTGGAAGAATGAGTGCCTTCTAAATGTCACACAGGCCCCTGCCAGGCCTTCTGTCATTTCATACTAGAGTATGATTGGTCTGTGCAGTCTATTGTGAGATGGTTTTGAGTTTAATGGGTCCTCTGTCAGCTCTCAGCTATCCCTAGATCTGGGGATTTGGGGAATCAGAACAAGCACCGGGCTTGAAGTCAGAACCAGGGTAGACTCCCCCTGAACCTCAATTTCCTCCTCTATAAATTAGAGATGATAATAATAGCTCACACATATAATGTTTGGTATCCTTCTAGTGACTTTGAGAGATAAGAAATGCAGCTATCATTATCCTCCTTTTTCAGATGAAGATACTGGTACTCAGAGAGCTCATAGGTAAATAGATTTAGAGCTGGGAGAGACCTCTGTAGCAGTCTAACCCAATTCTCTCATTTTATAGATGAGGACACTGAGGGCCAGAGAAGTGAAATTAAATCATAGACCTAGAGCCAGAAGAGGTCTCAGGTCCTCATCCAGTCCAATTTTCTCATTTTATAGATTAGGAAATTGAGCTCAGAGAGCATAAATGACCTGCTCTAGGTCTCACAACCAGAGGCAGGATCTGAACTTGGGTCCCAAATTTATCTCTCTTTCTACCATACCACATTGCCTCCCAAACAGAAGGGTTTTGAGCTGCAGGGTTGGAGGGAAAAAAATCAAAACTGAGTTCATTGATCCTTTGGAGGGTTTGAAATATGAAAATACTACCTAGCATTTAGGGCTGTTGTAAGGAAATGAAAACTCTCTGTAAATTGTAAAATGCTATGTAAATGTGAGCTCACAGAATTTGTTCTAGGGCTGGGATTTTTAACTATAGAGTTGATTTTCTGGAACAATTCTGTCATGGCATGAGGAAGTAGGATGAGGAAGGCAAACCTATTAAAAGAGTTTCTTCAAAGCATCCTAAGGCCAGGTCAAATAAAAAGGCTGATGGCAATGTTTCAGATCTTCTGTATCTCTGTGCGTGGATAATTCAAATTAATGGAATTTTTCTCCAGTAATCAAAGACCTAGACCCGTGGTTTCTAGTTATAGTAGGGATGGGGGGGGAGAAGATGTGTAGAGGGTCTGCCGAAGGGGTCTTTGAGAAGAGTCTGAATCATAGATGAACAATAGAACATGGAGGGGAGCTGGAAGGGACCTTAGAGATCACCCTTAGACCTGAAGGCCCTTTCACCATTTTAAGGCTGAAAGAAAGTGGTTTGCAACTTGTGGGCAGGATGCTGTTGTATGAAACCAGGAATCTGCAAAGCACCTCACCCAGCCCTTTATCTCCCTAGGACAAGAAGGACTTTGTAGAAAAACGGGTGAAGCGACTGCTGAAGACTGGGGTAGTCTCCACATTAACCTGCATGGTAAAAGCTGACAGTGCGATCCTTACTGACCAGACCAAAGAGTTATTGGCCAGGTACTGGGGAGAAGCGAATAGGAAGAGGGTTGAAGGAGGTCAGAGTATGAGGGTAATGAAACACAGTCTCAACATGGGGAAATGGGGTCACTATAGATTCTCACCACTTCCATCTTAAAAGGAGGAACTAAGGAAGGGGCTGGGAATTATTTTCTTTCTTCTTCCAAACCATATGCCACCTCTTTTTTTCCCCCAAGGCAATGGGGTTAAGTGACTTACCCATGGTCACACAGCTAGATGATTATTAAGTGACTGATCCAAATTTGAACTCAGGTCCTCTTGCCTCCAGGGCCAGTACTCTATCCACTGCACCACCTAGCTGCCCCATATTCCACCTCTTTTAAACTAAATCACACAATGAAAAAATCCCAAACATTTATTCAGGACTCATCTAAGGGCTGGGGTTATAAGTACAAGCCCCCCCCCCCCAAAAGACAGTTCCTGCCCTCAAGGAGCTTACATTTTAATAGGGAAGAAAACTAGTGATGTAATATCAAATTCTCTGGGGACTGAGGCTCCTTGCATCAACACTGTATTGATCCTCTCAGGTTCTATTCTCTGTTGTTCCTCACTATCCTTCCTTTGATGCTTTGATTTTGCCTGTGTTCAGATTCTCTTAATCCTCAAACCTCAAGGGACTGAAGAACAACCTAGATGAGAGTTTTTTTTTTTTAGTGCTTAGGGACCACTCTTTTAATCTCCACTCCTAACAGGGTATTCCTGGCGCTGTGTGACAATGCAAGGGATCGGGGCACCATTGTGGCTCAAGGTGGTGGCAAGGTAAGGGTGGGGAACAGGCTGAGGAGAACTTGTGGGGATTATAACTGGAGGGGGCACACTAAGAAGATGCTCTGACAGGGAATGTGTAGAACAGTCTCTTGGTATGTCCTGAGGAGCATCTATGATGCAATATACGTGCATAGCACAGACTGGACCTCTAACCTCCCCTAGGAATTTGCTTAACTCCTCAGTGATCTGTGCTAAGAGAAGGGAACAGTGAAACAGGAATACAAAATATTCTATTTTGGGCTTTAGATAAAACGCAGTGTGATAGTGACAGGTAAAACATCACCATTAGCATTATATCTTGGGTTAATTGTTTCATTTTTTTGAGCCTCAGTTTTCCCATATGGAAAATGGAAATAGTACTTACTTATACTGCCTCCCTCACAGGTTTGTAGTAGAGGAAGTTCTCTGCAAACTTTTAAGTGTGATAGAATATATTTATTATTATATTATTATTATTATTATTATTAGTCTCATACTAAGGCATTGTAGTACAGTGGAGAGTGAATTGCTCTCGGAGTCAAGAACTGGGTTCTAGTCCAAACTCTGAAACATTGGTTGTGTGACCTTCACCAAATACTTGGTAATATACGATTTACCAAGCATTTAAAAACTAAGTTAAAGAAAAATGTATTAGTAGAGGGAATATCTTCATTGTTGGGAATTCTCAATACCAATGGAATCACAGATCTTACTAGTACAAGCTCAAGAAGACAAAAAAAATGTGTTTCCTGGATTTATTGATTGATGGATTTACAGTGGATAAAGAACTTGGCCCAGAGTCAGGAAGACCTGAGTTCGAATCTAACCTCAAACTTGACTAGTTGGATGACCCTAGGCACATCACTCGGCAGCTGTTTGCCTCAGTTTTCTCAACTGTAACATAGGCATAACAAGAGTGCCTATCTCTCAGGATTGTTGTGAGAATCAAATGAAATAATGATTATAAAGTGCTTGGTGCTATTAACTATTAACTATTATTATAAGGTCTGGAAAAATGACCTTGGAAGTATTCTTGGATGCCTAATATAAGGCAGACTGGGGTTAGATATTTTCCATATATAATCAAGTGATTTATATATAGGATGCCCAAATGTTCCTGAGTTTTGGAAAACAGATGACATGAGCATAGACCTGGAAAGAACAAAGATCCCCTCTCATTTTATAGATGGGGAAACTGAGGACCAGAAAGGTGATTGACTTGCCTAAGGGTGCATAGGAAATAAATAGCAAGGTTAGGATTCGAATTCAGGTCTTTTAGATTGACAAATTCAATGTTCTATAGGATAAAATCCAATTTTCTAGGATATTGATAGTTCTGACTCTCATTCTGTCTCTTAGGCTCTGATACCACTGGCTCTCGAAGGCACTGATGTGGGCAAGGTGAAGGCTGCCCATGCTTTGGCAAAGATTGCAGCTGTTTCCAACCCTGATATTGCTTTTCCTGGGGAAAGGGTGGGTATGATCAATGGAGGAGTTGGGAGAAGATAGGGAATTGGAGGATTTTATTCTACCTCAAAAGTTTTCTCATCCTTGGATTTTTGTCTTTCTTCCCTTCTCATTAATTCTCAACTTTTTTTCTCTTCTCTCTGTCTCTGACTCTATCTCTGTCTATCTATGTCTGTCTTTCTCTCCCCCACCCCTCTGGTTTTCTCACTTTGCCTTGCAATGCAACATTTTGAACTTGTATTTTTTTACAAGTACAAGAACTGGGCTGGGTTTTATAAATGATTAATACTTGTAAGGAAACATATACATAAGGCAACTATTCTTTTTTTTCAGACAATAAGATATCTTTTTTTCCCCTAAATTAAAAAGAATAGTCCATGAACTTTGTTCAAACTCCACGGCTCTATATCTGAATACAGATGGTACTCTCCATTGCACACAGCCCCAAATTGTCCCTGATTGTTGCACTGATGGAATGAGCAAGTCCATCAAGGTTGATCATCACCCCCATGTTGCTGTTAGGGTGGACAGTGTTTTTCTGGTTCTGCTCATCTCACTCAGCATCAGTTCATGCAAATCTCTCCAGGCTTCCCTGAATTCCTGTCCCTCCTGGTTTCTAATAGAACAGTAGTGTTCCATGATATACATATACCACAATTTGCTAAGCCATTCCCCAATTGAAGGATACTTACTTGATTTCCAATTCTTTGCCACCACAAACAAGGCTGCTATAAATATTTTTGTACAAGTGATGTTTTTACCCTTTTTCATCATCTCTTCAGGGTATAGACCCAGTAGTGTATTGCTAGATCAAAGGGTATGCTCATTTTGTTGCCCTTTGGGTGTATGAACTTGTATTTTTAAAAAAACAAATTGGTTCATGAAAGTTTCTTATTTATATAATAGGTTCCTATAGGTTCCTTCCTCTTTTTTTATTTTTGGCTTTCGCAAGGCAGTGGGGTTAAGTGACTTGCCCAAGGTCACATGCTAAGTAATTATTTCCTTTCTTCCTTTGAAAAAAATTTAATGGTATTTTCCCCATTAACTGTCATTTCCCAGTTACTTACTCTACTTACAACAGAGTATATATTTATAACAAAGATGTCAAGCAAAGCAAATGAAGATGTTGGCCATGGTCCATAGTGATGCACCTGTACAGTCCCTCCACCTCTGACAAAAGCCAGAGGCATGTTTCACTATTGGTTCCCTGAAGTCATAATTTGTCACTTCATTGATCATAGCTCTGAAGTTCTTTCAGTGTTGTTTTGCATTGCATTAATTTAGCCATCATGTAAATTATTCTCCTGGTTTTGTTTAGTTTGTTCTGTATCAGTGTATACAAATTTTCCTAGCTTTCTATGAATTTTTTATCTCTGGCAACTCCCTTAATTTACATCCTCACTTCTGGGTTTGGTACCCAGAAGATGACTGCTACCTCAAATCCTAGGGCTATCTTGTGGGTGGTTACTCCTATTACTAACACTCAGCAAGCTCCTACCCATATTTTTCACCATTAAAAATCAGCCAGAAGATACAACAAGCTCTTGGCAAAGACATCTCTGATAGCATAGCAAGAATACAAAACATTCTTCCTAAAAACTTGGATTATACGACCCCACAATTATACATAGCATTCATAGGAAGAATGTGCTCAGACTGAGAATATGATGCTAGTGAGACACATGTAGAATATCGATGTAAAGGCAATTTACAACTCTTAGCCCTGAAGGATCTGGGAGTCCTTCCTCTCTTTGTAGGGTTCTCTCACAGCTTCCCCTGGAGACAGTGTCGTTCCTTGGTGGGTTGCTCATTCCTAGGGTCTGGTCTCCACATTCTCACTCTTCTCTTTCTAGGGGTCTTTCTTCTTGAAACTGCTTTGTCCCTTGAATGACTGTCTCTTTGTAATTATGTCCATCTGGAGTATATGTATCTGCTCCCTGATGGATGCCAATCTTATGCTGGCCCCCCTTCAAAGCTGATGTGAGGAAGGAGTAAGAAATCCCCTCCTTTCTCTCTACAGGGGTTTTCTTCCTAGGTAAAACCCATCTGGCAATCTCTCCATTCTCCAAATACTGAAATTTTTCTAGAGTTTAGTTACTTAAAGTTCTAGGGATGTAGCTAATTTGCTTAGCTAATTTAAACATTCCCTTCTTCACTAAATCAGAGAGATGTTTTTACTTAATAAAGAAATCACAGGATGTATTATACCTTGAAAATACATGAACATTCATCATGTGTGACTATACTGTGTCTTCTGAACTGGTGTATGTGTGTGGGGGGAACAACACTCTCTTCCTTTACATAAACATTTTTGTTATTTCTTAGGATTTGCTAACATTCCATTAGAGTTCACATATGATATTTTTTGGCCATTTTCCATCTGGCTACCTTCCTTCCATTTGTTGTCACTTCAAAAACTAACTGCTCAGTACAATAATCAAAGAAAATTCAAAAGACTTGTGATGGAAAATACCATCTATAGCTACAGAAGGAACTGTGGAATTTAAGTAAAATTCAAAGCTTACTGTCTTCAATTTTTAAATTGTTTTGTATATTATGTCATTTCCCCCTCTCTAATATTTTTTCTTCCATTGTTTTTGATTCTTCTTTTACAACATGATTAATATGGATCTATTTTTATATTAGATTACTTTCTATCAGGGAGGAGGGAGGGAAAATGACTGGTAAAACTACTATTGCATGTAGTTGGAAAAACAAATAAATAAACTATTTAAATTAAAATAAAAATTAGCCTCTAAAACTTTTTTGTATATATGGACCTTTCCCCCATGAATTCTCATTATTCTTTATAGCCACCCTTTGCCATCTCTTTCTGCTTTTCTCCATCTCCTCCAGGTGTATGAGGTGGTGCGTCCATTGGTACGACTCTTGGATACCCAGAGGGATGGACTCCAGAACTATGAAGCCCTTTTGGGTCTGACTAATCTGTCAGGGAGGAGTGATAAACTTCGGTGAGTAGAGGAGGAGAGGGGAAGAGGAGAAGCAAAGTTTGTAGTTGAAAAGGTTCAATCTTTTCTAATCCTTCTTAGTCAGGTGCTATTTCTCTAACCCTTAACCCCACCCCAGACTTTCCTAAAGGTACCACTCTCCTACTAAAGATAGATTTGAAAGCAACAGACATAAATTGTAGCAGCAGGAAGAATTTACATTAAAAAGAATATCCTGGGGCAGCTAGGTGAGGCAGTGGATAGAGCACCGGCCCTGAAGTCAGGAGGACCTGAGTTCAAATCCAGCCTCAGACACTTAATAATTTACCTTAGTTGTGTGGCCTTGGGCAAGCCACTTAACGCCATTTGCCTTGTAAAAACCTAAAAAAAAAAAGAAAAAAAGAATATCCTGACTGTGGACCCTAGGATACCAAAAGAGATTGGGGAAATCCCTTTTTCCTAAGGTTTTTGAGATAGTTGGGAAGAGTTAAGATAAAGACCTGCTGAGAGATAGGGATAGACTTGTTTCTCTTTCGATCAATCAGGCAGAAGATCATTAAGGAGAAGGCTCTGCCGGACATTGAGAATTACATGTTTGAGAACCACGACCAGCTTCGGCAAGCAGCCACTGAATGCATGTGCAACATGGTGGTCAACAAAGAGGTATGGGGGGCTCGGGGTGCAGGGCTGGGACTAAGATCAACAAATTAAGGACAAGGCAGAGATGGGTAAGTGAAGAAACCTGTCCTTTTCTTCAAGAAGGTGGAGGTCATCATCTCCTTTGAAATATTACCTCTTTTAGTCCTTTACCTTAGGGAACTCCCAGTTGAATTAGGGAAGACATAGCCTGCCCATAGTCTGACTTGGAACTTGGGAGAGAACCATATGATGGCACATAGTTGGCCAAGAAAATCAGTATAGTGAATCTGAAAGACTTTAAGCTGGGGTTCTAGAAGGCTGGGTCAGTAGAATGTAAATGCTGGCAGGTGGTTGTATTAAGGATCAGCCTAGCTTAATTCACACACTCCTGGAAGAGGTTGACTGACTACAGCTACTCAACTTAGTTCCTGGCAAAGAATAAGTGACTGCCCACTCTGGAGGATTTCCGATTCATCCTGGTTTGCGTGCTGTCCCACTCATTAGACTCCCAAGGACAGGGAGTGTCCTTTGCCTTTCTTTGTATCCGCTGTGCCTGGGGCTCAGTAGGCACTTACTAAATAGTTACTGACTAATAAATGCTTGCTGACTGCTGATCATCAATTAACTAACTAAATAATGGTCATAGAGGTCACTAACAGGGCATGGTGGCATTGTAAACAGTATGCCCGGGCGCAATGCTCATATGGATTTTTTCCTCTCGAGGAACAAGGGACCAGAATCTGAATTACATAATTCACACTGGAATAGGAGACATAAAACTGGAGGACTTATCAATCAGTCAATCAATAAACTTTTTATTAAGTACCCATAATGTGCTGGAGATGTACTAAGGTACATGTACTAAGGTACAAAAGGAATCAAAATGTGATGATGATGGTGATGATGGTGATAAGGATGATGATGATGATGATGATAGTGATAGTAATGGTGATGGTGGTAATAGTGATGAGGATGATGGTGATAATGATGGTGATGATAGTGATAATGGTGATAGTGCTGACCTCTGTGTTAGGTTCTGTGCTAATTGCTTTACAATTGTTAATTCATTTGACTCTCATAACAAGGGTTTTTGGGAGAAGGTGTTCTTATTATCCCTATTTTACAGAAGAGGAAAGTGAAGGAAATAGTGGATAAGTGATTTGCGCAGGATCACACAAGTAAGCATCTGAGGACAGTTTTTGCCCTCAAGGAGCTTACAGTCAAGTAGATAGATCCTAATAAGAGGTATTAGAGAGAGAAGAGCACTGAATTTAGAGTCAAAGGGTCTGGGTTCAAATCTTGACTCTGCCTACATGACCTTGGAAAAATTACAGTCTCTTTGTATTTTCATTTCTTCAATTGTGATAACAATCATTAGCATTATCTAGGGATTTAAGTGATTTACAAAAATTATTTCATTTTATCTTTGAAACAACAAGGAACTGGATGGCATTATATTCTCATTTTATGGAAGTGACTTGTAGTCCCACAGGGAGTGAGTGCCTAGGGCAGAAGTCAAACTCAGGTCTCACTGAGGACAAGTCTACTGCTGCCTCTAATTGCAAAATAGAGTAGAGCAGATTAGAGGACTTCAAAGGACTTCTGCATTTTTGATCTTTCTTCACACATTTCATTTTAAAGATATGGAAACAGATCTAGAGAGAGAGGAAGTCATTCAGTCATTCAGCTCATAATAGCAAATCATTGTGTGATTCAAAGGTTTAATTCCAGGCTGAATTTCCCCTACCATCTAGCACACCTTTGATCTCTTCTCCTTAGTCCCATCACCCTCTGGGATGGATTGCAAAAGGCAAATAAATTGTCTTGGAATTTTGCTCTATTGGGGATTCTCTGTGTTTCTGCTCCCCTGCATTATTATGGATAATAATGTTTGGGGTGGCATGTTGAAACTAGGGGAGCTTATTCTCTACTTCCTAACAAATCAGGTAAAGCCTTCTGAAAGCGGTGCTGTTTAGGCTGTCTACTTGAATGAAGAGAGGCTAGATATGGGAAAGGGATGCAGGTCCCACCCTTTCCTCCCTAGTTGCTTTTTTAGCATTTTGTTTGCAAGTTGCTGTTTGTTTGTTTTATATTAGTGTTATTTCCCAATGCTCACCCCTTCTAAGAGAACTTTAATCTGTTGTTAGTTTAAATTTTTTTATTAAATGCTTTATATTTAACTTTACCAAAAATGTAATGTTATTATTTAATAAATGGCACAGGCACAGGAAGAAACTTAATTTGCAACAAATAAGAACATTTATAAGCAAAGCAATATAACATTGACCACTTTAGGAGTATATGGAGCATTGCCTCTCTCTTGTTCTGCCTTGGGGTCCAGTGCCCAACAGTTGTATCGCTGGCTAGTATAAATGATTCTGTCACACCTGTAGCGCAGTTCAGTGGGTGGTTTTCTGTGGGTATTTTACCTCTTCCCCTCTCCCCATCCTTGGCAGGTGCAGGAACGGTTCCTGGCTGATGGGAATGACCGACTGAAGCTGGTGGTCCTACTGTGCGGGGAGGATGATGACAAGGTCCAGAATGCAGCAGCCGGAGCCTTGGCCATGTTGACTGCTGCCCATAAGAAGCTCTGTCACAAAATGACCCAAGTGGTAAGCAAATGGGAGGTGGACAACTCAGCTGCAGGGGCCTTCCTGATTCCACTCTGTTCCCTTGGGTTCCTAGAACCAAAGGGACCTAGACATAGTCTCTCATTTTTACAGATAAGGAAACTAAGACCCAGATTGGTGAAGGAAGTCACTTGAGGTCATACAGGTAGAAAGTGTAGAGCAGAATTCAAACTCAGGTTTTCTGACTCCAAACCCAGCACCATTTCCACTGTACTGCATGGACTCTCTACTTAGTATACTGTGGCCACAGAAGAGTTCGGGATAGACACTCAGACTGCTGGTCCTCTTCCCAGCCTGGACTCTGACTTTTGGGGAGCCCTTGGGCTCAGAGAAGGGTGTTATTTGTATGGTACCATTGGAGCTGACAATAGAAGAAGCCAATGAAGATGAAGTAGGACCTAGGAGGGTGGAAGCTACCCTATTCCCCCAACACCCACCCCCACATCTGGGGCATCTGGATAGACAGAAGCAAGGAAATTATGTAGGGGATAAAAAGGAGACAAGGCCTGAACCTTCAGAGGGGAGATCCTTCTGCTGCCCTTCTGGTTCACTGTGTGAACTCTGATAAATACCCTTACTTCCCTGGGACTTGGCTTTCCTATCTGTGATATGGGGAGAGTGGAGAATGTGGAGAACTATTCTCAGATCTCTCACTGGGCTTTATCTGGCCCAACCTCTGTTCAGAAGAATGACTTTATTCTCTGATCCAAGAACTTTATTTGGTATTGATTACTTCAGTTGTTGGGTGTCATAGTCACAACCCTTATTCTCTGAGAGTTTAGAATTTATTCAGACTTGACTGGGGTCTATAGGTCCTCCTTTATTTTTCCCAGTTAAGTAAACAGTGTTACCCCAATCCCTTTGGGGGGTGGGGTGCTCTCCTTCCAGACATCCCAGTGGCTGGAGATATTGCAACGTCTCTGCCTTCATGACCGTCTATCAGTCCAACACCGGGGCCTTGTCATTGCCTTCAACCTGCTGGCAGCTGACCAGGAGCTGGCCAAGAAGCTGGTGGAGAGTGAGCTTCTGGAGATTCTGACCTTTGTGGGCAAACAGGAGCCAGATGAGAAGAGAAAACAGGTGGTGGAGGTTGCCAGGGACTGCCTCATCAAATGTATGGACTATGGCTTCATCAAACCCTTCTCTTAGGACAGGGACCAGGAGGAGGGTGGTCACTGGGGCTCATGTCCTGGGTATGGGACTAGATTGGGGGCCCCTGTATCAGCTGGCAGTGGAGACCAGGTTCTCATTCCTATCATCAATGAGAAAATGGTATCTTGAATATTTTCATCTTTACGTTCTGAGCTGTACCCCATTGGCACCATGCACCCCCAAGAAGTCCTGGCTGACCCAGTGCCACCCCACCACTTCTTACCACTGGGCTATCTGAAAAGATATCTCCCTTCTTACAGGGGACAGAGAGGAATAATTGGAGAAAGGTAATAGGCTCTTCTCCATCAACTCCAGAAATCAGGAAATTGGTTGAGTTTTTTGTTCTATATTTGCAAATGAAGTGTGTAAGTTTGGAGCTGGCAAAGAACATGATAAATTTGTTTAAATAAAGATGAATGCTTTTGTTTTTGGACAAAATGGAATCCATCTTTCTTGTGCTCTCCATCTAGGGCAGCTCACTGGTCTTGTCTTAGGCTCTTTCCCAATGACAGTCCACAGCACAATAACTCTAGGTCTAGAAAGAAATATAGAAGACATCCATGGTATCCACTTCAAATTACAGATGAAGAAACTGATACCTGGAGAAGTGAAGTCCCTTGCCCAAAAACACCTAAGGAGTAATGGCAAGCAGGATTCCCAGTCAGATCCTTCAGTTCAGAGCCCAAATTGACTTTTCGTAGACTCCTGGTTATTTTTTTTTCCAATAGGATGAGACATGATTTGACACCTTAGTATTTTATTCTGACTACTATGACAATTGAACAATTGAAAGATGTCTTAATGTAAAAACAAAATATAGCAACAAAATTTATTTTTGAAAAAAAATGATGGTATAATAAAACCCACCAATTTCAATTGACTACATTCTACATGTATATGCATATATATATATATATATATATATATATATATATCCATTCCCTGCTCTGAACCAGGATGATAATGATAGCAGTTCACATTTATTATTCAAGAGTTAGTTCACATTTCTTTTTCAAGAGTTAGTTTTAAAGCACTCACTGTACTTCAGCTCATTTAATTTTCACAGAGCGACTTAAAGAAGCTTATTCTATTATAATTATAGCGTATAGTGTAATTATAATCACGCCCATTTTACAGATGTGTCCAAGGTCACATGCAGTAGTTAAGCGGCAGAGCTTCAACTTGGACCCAGCTGTTCCTTGTGCTATATATACTGTACGGCACTGCCTCAGTGCATAGTAAATCACGAGGGCTTAGCAAAAGCAAAGACAAGCCAACTCAAAAAGGACAAAAATGATAGCATTAAGGGGTCCCATTATTAAATCACAGAATTTGGAAGTTATTGTTGTTCAATCACATCCAGCTTTTCCTGACCCCATTAGGGGTTTCTTGGCAGAGACCCTGAAGTAGCTTGCCATTTCCTTCTCCAGTTCATTTGACAGACAAGGAAATTGAGGCAAACAGAATTAAGTGACTAATCCATAGTCTCACAGATAGTAAGTAATCTTCTGAGGTCAGATTTGAATTCAGAAAGATAAATCTTCCTGACTCTAGCTCCTCATTTAGTCCTAAATGTTAAAGGAATTCTTCCTCTTCACCAGAAAGCAAACTTCTTAACTTTTCCACTTTTTGTGGGGAAAACCAAGGGAATGAATACAAGAAAGGCAGAGAAATCTTAGTTTCATTTGTCTTGAAACATTTCCTTCCAATGTTTTGCTCCCTCATAGCCAAATTCCAGAATTCTGGGAGATTTTACTTCTTTCCAATATCTCAAAGCTGAAGAGACTTTCAATCCATTCTAAGATAAAAAAAGCGCCCAACTGGAGAGAATTTTTCCCTCAAGGTTTATGAACAGAGAGAAAGTTTTTAAAGGTGAATGAAGGAAGCAGGTTACTACCTCAAAAAAATCCTCTGTAGTTTTTTTTTTAAATCACTTATTGGAGAGAGACTGTGCCTTGTCTCCGGAGTCAGTCCTTTAGCAGGAATTAGAGCAAGTTAACTCTTTTCAATTGTCTGCCTTTTTAAAAATCTTGTAGCTGTTAGCAAAAATCTTTCATTTTCTACCTTGTAAATTCTGGCTTCCCATCAGAGTTTAATAATCCCTGTGAAAATGTCAAACCTTTGCCAAGAAAATGGCAAAAGGAGTCATGATGAGTCAGACAACACAAAACGGAGTGAACAACAATTACCCTTTTAACCAGTTTCTCTTTTGTCAACCTTGGCATCATCCACTAGGTAGGTGGAAGGGGACCAGTGTGTGTGTGTGTGTGTGTGTGTGTGTGTGTGTGTGTGTGTGTGTGTGTGTGTGTGTGTGTGTGTGGAGAATCTATAAAGGCAGAGGGGAGGAATTGGTGACCACAGGAATTGGTTAGAACATTGGCTGATCTTGAGATGTATTCTCTCTAAGCAATGGTAGAGACATGAGAATGACCTTTGCTCCTCTGGAAAACCCACCTTTCTAATGGTGAGAACCTTTTCATCAGTCATATTTCAGCCAATCTCCATCAGGTTCTTTCTAGTTAGTACTGCTTTAAGAAGCTCAGATTTCTTATGTGGTTGATAAGAATGATGTCATGGATTGGTTTTTTCCCCCAGTTAGCAGAGGGGCGGTCTCAGTAAACTTGGCAGTGATGGAAGTCATTTTGGCGGGCATTTGAGATATAAAAGAGCCATTTCCCCCCTGCAACTGACAGAACCATAGGTTCTACTCTGAGCCAGACGGGGGAAAGTGAACAGGAAGGAGAAAGTCATTTCTATACTTTCCTAGGTAAGTGTGTTTTAGCCCTTGAACTCTTGAGGTCTCAGAAATGAAACTGAGCTCTTCTCTTGGGACCTAGAGCTGAGAGATTTAGAAACCTTTGACTATGGCAGAGATTCTTAACTTTCTTTCTATAGTGGCCATGTGGGGGAATCCCTTCTCAGAATAATCTTCTTAAATTTATAAGATAAAAGGATAAGATTACAAGATTACAAGGGATTACAAAGGATAATTACAAAGCACATTGAAATACAGTATCATATATATATATATATACAATATCTATATAATATATGACTGTAGTATCTATATCATCTATATCTATCTGTCTATCAGTCATAAAAAAATATACAGACTCCTGGTTAAGAAGTTCTGTTTTCTGGGAGGGAATCTGTCCCCCTTATTTTTACAGAGGAAACTGGAACCTAGAGAGAGGAAGAGATTTGGTGATGGTCTCACAGATTCAATGGGAATTCAGATCTTTTAAGTTCAAATTTCCCATCCCCCCCCATTATTTTCTACCATAAGTCGTTGCTTTTGGAAAAGGCATCTTAATCTTGAACCAACTTTTGCCAGTTCCAGAGTACTAAATTTTCAGTGTGAGAATTTATTATCATTTTGAAAATGGGCACAGACTACAAATCAGTTTGATTTATTATTTTGTAGACTGTCTAGACTTTGAAAATGATGAAGAAAATGTTAATAATAATGCTGATTTAGTTTATTTTAATCTTATTTAATAGACGTGTCAAAACAATTCTAACATTTTTTCTTTAAAATTTCCATATTTGCTCCCTCTCTTCTTTCCCTCCATTATGAAGGCAAGTAGGGCAGCTGGGTGACTCGGTGGGTAGAATACTGGCCTTAGAATCAAGAGGACCTGGGTGGCTAGGTGGTGCAGTGGATAAAGCACCGGCCCTGGAGTCAGGAGTACCTGGGTTCAAATCTGACCTCAGACACTTAATAATTACCTAGCCATGTGGCCTCGGGCAAGCCACTTAACCCCATTGCCTTGAAAAATCTAAAAAAAAAATAAGTCTTATAGAACTGTCTTGGATCATTGTATAACTGAGAAAACCTAAATTATTCATACTCAGAAGTAATCCTGGGAACCTGTAAGTTTATATCTCTTCCAAGGTAATGTTACCTAGGCAGGATTGGGAGCCACCACACTATTATCTGCCCTGGATCTGTGACCAGGCCCCTTGTTCCCCAGCAAAGGGACTCCTGTCAGTCTCCTAACCCACCATCCATCCCTTTTATTCTCTGTGGGCTGAGAAGTCAGAAAACTCCCCAAACTGCAGCTGTTTAGTCACCTGGAGGCCGCTACCTAGCTGGCCTGCAATACATAGGTGTGGTCTCGGTTCCTTTCTCACCCAGGTGCAACCGGTCTTTCCTGTCCACCTTCTTAAATAGTCTTGGACTGGAACTTCAGCTTTTTGTGGGTTCAGTTATTCTAGAATACAGATAGAGTTATTATTTAAAGGCATTTGGTGGGGTTTGGGGGAGGGCTGGGGAGAGTCCCTGCCTTTCCTCCAATATCTTGGTTCTGTCTTCTGATTGCTGATTAAATTGAAAACTATGTCTGTGGATGCTAACATTTATATAATATTACATAAATGTATATATGAATATACATAATACATGTATAGATGTCTGTCCATATATAGCTATATACAGATATATGAATAACATGATATAACATTTATATGTTATAGAACATTCATTTATATTTATTAGATACAGTAAATAATTTATATGTAAAACATTTATACATATTTATGAATATTTAAGTCTTGCAATATACTTTACATATATTAACTCTGTTGATTCTCACAACACTCTGAAAGATAGATGCTATCCTTCTCTCCATTTTATAGAGCAGACTGAGTCAAATTTAACAACTTTCCCAGGGTTATACAACTACTTTCTAGGATTTGAGTTAAAGTTTATCCCAGCTGATAGAATTTCAATGATAATTAAACAAAAAAAGCAATTCAAAGCTTCATCAGTAGAAAAACACTGACCAAATCCAAAATGCTGCTTCAAAGATAGTATTGGAATTTTACTCTCTTTGAGTGCAGAGTAGTAGGCAGAAGTTTCATTCCTTGGGGCACTGCAGATGGACGAACCAGGACTTTGAATACAACATTTGTCGTTGTAAAGTTGTTTCAGTCATGTCTAACTCTGTGTGAAACCATTTTGGGGTTTTCTTGGCAAAGATGCCAAAGAAGTTTGCCATTTCCTTTTCCAGCTCATTTTACAGATGGGGAAATTGAGGCAAACAGTAAGTGTCTGAGATTTGATTTGTCTTCCAGACTTCAGCCCTGAGCTCTATCCACTTTGCCACCTAGAAACCTGAGTAGAATATTTATAACCAGCTTAAAAGGCAGAAATGTCTATACAAACAATAATTCCTTTCATTTATATTGAGTCTTAAGGTTTTCAAAGCATTTTTATATGATCTCACTTTATTGGCTCCCCATAACATTCCCAAGAGGAAGGCAAGGTTGATGGGGTTGTCCCCATTTTACAGATAGACTAGAAACAGTAACTTCCTAAAAATCATGGGTAAATGAAAAAACTTGGAACCTGAACCTTCCTGTTCAGGGCTCTTTCTAATCCAACAGGGAGCTTTCCTCCAGATAAGTGTGTTCCTATAATGCCCTTTATCAGAGAAATTTTTTCTGCTACAAGATTTAAATGCTAGGTTATTTTTATACTATTACTGAAAACTCAACTATTCAGATATAATTATCTTCAACACTTTAATGATAGAATGATAGAATCTATGTATTTTCGACCCAAAATATTCCACAAATTGAATTTTTAATATTTGGAAATTTGGGATATACAAGTAGATAAAAACTGAAGAATTTTATTTACTTCAAATAGAACTGCAGGGACCCATGAGATCATCTAGCTCAACCTCCTTATTTTACACAAAACAGGTTTAGCAAGAGTCATATAACTTATCAAAGACTGAACAGCTAATGACAAAGTAGTTCTATGACCTAGAAGGTTGAATGTGAATTTTCATAACTTATCAGCTGCAAAATCCCTCCTGGAGACTTTCATCATTTGCATTACATTAGCACAGATTTAACAGTCTGTCTTATTCTTCAGACACAAAATGAAACCAAACTCAGAACAGCTGTTGTAGCTCTTTTTTTATTTCCCTCAGACAGCTAGCTTTCCTACAGGAAGTGTTTCATACTTTAAGGGGGGAAAAAAGGATACATCACCTTGTCCAAACCTAAAAAATAAAAGTTTGTAACAGACTGAAAATTTAGGGGGAGGAGAACTTGTATCCACAATGTTCTCAGTTTTGCCATTTACTAGTCACTATTTGCCTGAGCTCTAAGTGTCCTAAATTTTCAGGTATGGATTTCATTTCGTACCTGCCAGGTTTCTTCTAGAGGGCAGAGAAAGGGAAGTAGTAACACCATTCCTTCAGCTCTCCTCCTTGTCATTACATCAGAACTTCCCAAAGAATCTGAAAGGACTCTAATACGAGTCCTAGGAATATTGTTTACCTACCTTAACTCATTCCTCAAAGATGAACAAATTCCCCAGTCTCAGTTATTCTGAATTCTCAGCTGCCATCATTCATTTCTTTCTTTCTTTCTTTCTTTCTTTCTTTCTTTCTTTCTTTCTTTCTTTCTTTCTTTCTTTCACAAGACAATGGAGTTAAGTGACTTGTTCAAGGTCACACAGATAGATAAATATTAAGAGTCTGAGGTTAAAAAAAAAGAGTCTGAGGTCAAAAAAAAAAGAGTCTGAGGTCAAATTTGAATTCAGGTCCTCCTGATTCCTGGGTCAGTCCTCTATCCACTCTGCTATCTAGCTGCCCCTCATGAATTTTTAAATGCCTTTATCTGATAATAATCTCTTGTTCATTCTCCCTCAGCCTTGCAATGCCAGACCCTGTGTGGTCTCCAGTCCTTTGACTCCCAGTTCTTTCCTAAGCTATCACCCTAGCACTAGCTACACTCTCCTCACTTGACCGCTTGGTAAACCAATTCAACTCTATACAATCCTCTTTTCTTGAGTCCTTTGCTTTCTTCTCTCTCAAGAAAGTACTTGAGTCCTGTTGCTGATTATGTCCTGCCAAGCCTTAGTCTTAGGTCACATCTATCACCCACTGCTAAATGAAGGTGAAAAAAATTCACTTAACTGTTCTAACTGGATTCACTAGAAATTTATGTTACAGAGCCTCATTTAAGGCCTCATTGCTGCTAGGCAACCTTTCTATAATCTCCCTTATGAACTCTCTATCCTTCTCTACATATTAACACTTCCAAACCTTTTTATCCCAAGCCAAATATTCCATGTCTCTTCTTTCCCACACCCTTTCAGCTGAGAACTGTGTCTCATATTTCTCTGAAAAAATTGAATCCATCCTTTGAGTGTTCACCTTTCTCTCTTCTTCCTAATCTCCTACCTCCAGGTGCTTTCTACAAACTATCTTCTCCTTCTCTCCTATCTCATAGAGAAGGATACCCTTTCTCTTTGGCGAAGCAAAGCTATTTCCTTGTACAAATGATCCTATTCCATTGTCTTCTCCAGGAGATTACTCCTTTTATCATCCTCACTCTCTCATCCATCTTCAATCATTTTTTGTCTACTTATTTCTTTAATCATGCCTACAACTATGCATTTAAATTCCATATCGTTACATCATCTTTAGTTATCATCCCATGTCTCTCTTCCCTTAATGGTCAAATCACTTGAGAAGGTCTCTTCAGCCTTTCCTCTCACTTTTTTCTTAACTCTATAATTTGGTTTTGAACTTCATAATCTGAACAAAATTGATCTCTTTAAATTTACTAACAATCTCTTAACTGTCAAATCTAAAGGAATTTTTTCTTCATTCATGTCTTTCCCCTCATACTATTGATCACCCTTTCCTTGATACTCTCTTCTCTCTAGGTTCATTTTTGTTCTTGTTGGTGGTGGTGGTGTCCTTGCAAGGCAATGGGGTTAAGTGACTTGCCCAAGGTCACACTGCTAGTAAGTATCAAGTGTCTGAGGTCACATTTGAACTCAGATCTTCCTGAATTGAAGGCTGGGGCTCTATCTACTGTACCACCTATCTTCCCCTTCTCTAGGGTTTTGGGAAACCACTCTCTCTTAGTTCTCCTGTCTGATTGATCCTTCTCATTCTCCTTTGCTAAATCTTTGATTAGGTTATGCCCATTAAAACTGGGTATCTCTCAGATCTCTAGGGACCTCTTTTCTTCTCCCTCTCTGCTCTTTCTCTTGATAATCTCATCCACTCCTTTGGATGCTGTTGATCCTCATATCCACTTATCCAGCCCCTAATCCCTCTGTTGACCTCTAAGCTTGCCTCTCTGTCATTCAGATGTCTTCAACTTGGAGATATGTCTTGTAGATATTTTAAATTCAACATGTACAGTGTAGATCTCCTTATCTTTTCCCCAAAATCTTCTCCCTTTCACTATACTCCAGGTTGCCCAAGCTTGCAAACTAGGTATCATCCTCAGCTCATACTCTTTCACCATCCATATCTAATCTATTGCCAAATTCTGTCAATCTTGCTTTGGTAACATCTCTTTTCTCTACTTCCTTTTCTTCCTTGACACTACCCATTCTCCTGGTACAAGTCCTCATCATCTCATGCCCAGACTATGACAATAGCCTGATGATTGATCTCCCCACCTCAAATCTCTTTGTACTCCAATCCATTCTCTACTCAACTGTTAGCAATTTACCTGAAGTCAAGATCTGACCCATTATCTCCACACCCGTCCTCCATTCAACAGACTTCTTTGACTCCCTATCACCTCCAGGATCAAATCTAAAATCCTCAGTTGGTGTTTAAAGCCTTTCACAACCTAGTCCTTTCTACCTTTCCAGTCTTCTTACACCTGACTCCCCAGCACAAGCTCTACAGTCCAGTTAGACTGATCTTGCTATTCCTCAAACAAGATATCCATTTCCTGACTTCAGATATCTTCATTGGATGTTCCCCACTCCCCAAAATGCTTCCCCTCTTCATCTTTTCCTCCTGGTTCCTCTGATTTTCTTCAAATCTTTCAAGTCCTTCTTCTTCAAGAAGCCTTTTTCAAACTTTTTTTATGACAAGTATCTCAGATAAAGGTCTCATTTCTCAAATATGTAGAGATCTGATTCAAATTTACAAAATTACAAGTCATTGCCAGTTGCTAAATGGTCAAAGGAGTTTTCAGACAAAGGAATCAAAGCTATCTTAAGTCATATGAAAAATACTCTAAATTGCTATTGATTAGAGAAATGTAACTTTGAGGTAGTCCTTCACATCTATCAGAGTGGCAAATATGACATAAGGAAAATGTTGAATTTTGGAGGGGACATGGGAGAATTGGAACACTAATGAACTGTTGGTGGAGTTTTAAACTTATCCAACCATTCTGGGGAACAATTTGGAACTACATCCAAAGGAACTATGTCTATATTCTTTGACCCAGAAATACCACTTCTGGATCTATAACCCAAAGACACCAAAAGGTATTGGGAGGAATGTACCTACATGTACAAAAAATATGAAAGCTCTTTTTGTGGTGACTAAGATCTGGAAATTGAGGGGATAGCTAAAGAAGGTGAGGTATATGATTGTAATGGAATATTATTATGCTATAAGACAGGCAGGATGATTTCAGAAAAACTTGGAAAGACTTATATGAAGTGATGCAAAGTTGAGTGAGCAGAACCAGGAGAATGCTATACATTTTTTTTTTTAGGTTTTTGCAAGGCAAATGGGGTTAAATGGCTTGCCCAAGGCCACACAGCCAGGCAATTATTAAGTGTCTGAGACCAGATTTAAACCCAGGTACTCCTGACTCCAGGGCTGGTGCTTTATCCACTGCGCCACCTAGCTGCCCCGGAATGCTATACATATTAACAACAATATTGTATGATGAAGAACTGTGAATGAGTTAATTATTCTCAGTAATACAATGATCCAAGACAATCCCAAAGGATTCATGAAGAAGCATGCTATCCGCTTCCAGGAAAAGTTCTGAAAATAAACCAAAGCATGCTCTTTTTCTTTTCCTTCCTTCCTTCCTTCCTTCCTTCCTTCCTTCCTTCCTTCCTTCCTTCCTTCCTTCCTTCCTTCCTTTCATTTTTTTCTTTCTTCCTCTGTCTTGTACAAAACAACCAATTTGGAAATGTTTTACATGATTATACATATGTAAGCTATATCCAATTGCTTACTGTTTTAGGAAAGGGGGAGGAGAAGGGAGGTTTAGAATTTGGAACCTAAAATCTTTTTTTCTCTTCTTTAAAAATTAAATTGATTTATTTATTTTGAATTTTACATTTTTCCCCCCTAATCTTGCTTCCCTCCTCCCATCCCCTACAGAAGGCAGCCTGTTAGTCTTTACATTGATTCCATGATATACACTGATCTAAGTCAAATGTGATGAGAGAGAGATCATATCATTAAGAAAAAAAAATAAAGTATAAGAGATAGCAAAATTACATAATAAGATAACTTTTTTTTTTAAATTAAAGGTAACAGGGGTGGCTAGGTGGCATAGTGGATAAAGTACCGGCCCTGGAGTCAGGAGTACCTGGGTTCAAATCTGGTCTCAGACACTTAATAATTATCTAGCTGTGTGGCCTTGGGCAAGCCACTTAACCCCGTTTGCCTTACAAAAAAATAACCCTAAAAAAAAAAATTAAAGGTAATGGTCTTTGTTCAAACTCCACAATTCTTTCTCTGGACACAGATGGTATTCTCCATTGCAGATGCCCCAAATTGTCCCTGGTTGTTACACTGATGGAATGAGCAAGTCCATCAAGGTGGATCATCACCCCCATGTTGCTGTTAGGGTATACAATGTTTTTCTGGTTCTGCTCATCTCACTCAGCATCAGTGTATGCATATCCTTCCAGGCTTCCCTGAATTCCCATCCCTCCTGGTTTCTAATAGAACAATAGTGTGGAAACTAAAACTTTTAAAAATTGTTTTAACATATAATGAGGGAAATAAAATATAATATTAAAAATAAGCTTTTCCCAGTCCTCCTTAATCTTAGTGCCTTCACTCAGATGATCTCCAATTTCTACATCTTCTTTTGTACATGGTTGCATGCCTATTGTTTCCCCAAACTGTCAGCTCCTTGAAGGCAGGCGTTATTTTTGATTTCTTTGTATTCCCATTGTTAAGCACAGTTTCTGTCAAATTGTAGATGCTTAATAAGTGCTTATTGGTTGACTGGCTACTTTTGGTTTGGAAAGGAGGGAAGTAGGCACATGAAAGGCAACAGTAGAGAACAGAAATATGCTCTATCTCCTCAGGGAAAGAGACTCTAAGTCAGATAATCGCTGTATTCACTGTGTAATTATATGTTTTCCATTCAACAGGTGATCATAATTTAATTATTTCTCCTTGAGAAAGAATATGGATGTACAGGTGGAGTGATCAGCTGTGGACTTGGTTATTGATGTGGGAAGAGTCACTCTTGGTGAAAAAAACAGGGAAAGGTTGACAGAAAATCAGAGGAAACAAGAAAGAAACAAAATCATCATGGCTGCATGTTGTTTGTTGAACTCTGGGGGGAGGAGTGATCTATATGGAAATGGATGACAAAGATAACCTTGGGAAGAACATGGAGATGGGACTGGATTTAGAAAAGGCCTTGAAGGGCTTAATTGATCCTTTCCAATTTCCCTCTCATTTCACAATATTGTCACAAGGGCAATGTTATTTGATTTTTGTTAAATCATGGAGCAATGGAGTTTCCCCTGAGAATAACTCTACCATACCCCGTATTTGTAGTCAGAGTGTGTTTCTGTTCAAAAGGAGCAGTACTCAAACTATTAATATGAGCCCAATGGTGGCTGTTAACTTCCTGAAAAATAAAAAAAAAAGTGTGATAGAGGAGAAGGACCACCCTCTAAAAGAACATTAAAGACTTTGAATCCTAACATTGAGGAGAGGGACCCTGTTGCTTTCATATTCCAAAGAGATCACCTTGAGAGAGGGGAAGTGCTACCATTTTCTGAATCACTGACAGTAGAATATAAAGAATTCTCAAGCAAACATATCGTTGACTATGTAAAAGATAACATACCAAAGCTCATTTCAGCATTTGCCAACACAGAAGGAGGATACCTCTTCATTGGTGTGGAGAACGGCAGTTGCAAGGTTGTGGGATTCTCGGCAGAAAAGGTGAAACCTGACTCCTTGAGGAAAATAATAAAGTGAAAGATAGACAAATTGCCTGTTTTCCACTTCTGCTCTTCTGGGTGTTCGATCAGTTATAGAATCAAATTTTTGGAAGTGTATGAAAATGGAAAACTCTGTGGTTATGTTTGTGCCATCAGGGTGGAGCCATTTTGTTGTGTGGTATTTTCAAAGAGCCCCATTTCATGGATTATGAAGGATGGGAGTATAAACAGATTATCAACTAAGGAATGGATGAACATGATATTGGATGCTGACTTAGGTAAGAAAAAGAAAAGATTTATTTCTCATCTTCACTGCCTTTTCAGAATATTCCTATGGTTCTCCACTGACTCTTTCAATCTTTTGTACTTGTCCATGAAGAGTAATAGTAAAATTAAAAATAGCTGACACTTACATACCACTTTAAGGTTTACAAAACACTTTACAAATATCATCTCACTTGAAGCCTATAATAACTGTATGAGATAAATGATGCCATTATTCCCAACTTAAGGAAACTGAGGCTGAGAATGGTTAAGTAAGTGCTAAGTAAATATCTGAGTAAGGATTTGAACTTGGACCTTTCTCACTGCAAATCTGTAGTGTAAGAGCTCCAAGGCAACGGGTTAAGTGATTTGCCCAAGGTCACACAACTAGGTAATTATTAGGTATCTGTGGGTGGATTTGAACTCAGGTCCTCTTGACTCTAGGGCTGGTGCTCTATCCACTGTGCCACTTACCTGCCCCTAGCTATTCTTTTAGAACTGATAACAGTCTTGAACTTGGAAGGAGGAGCACTACTGGTTCTTTTTATAAATTCCTCTTGAAGTTACAATTCTCCCTAAGGAATCAAGTTTATGAAATCAGATTTTATGTCTTAGTTTACTCCCAGAGCAAGATCACTGTAAATAAGCAGAATGTAGTGAGAGCACTATATTTGGATTTTTTTTAAATTGAGGTAATCAAAATTAAGTAACTTGTGTAGGGTCACACAGCTAGTAAGCATCTGAGGTTACATTTGAACTCAGATCCTCTTGACTCCAAGTCTAACTGCCTAACTGCTCCTCTGACATTTCAATTTTAATAAATTTAATAATGAATTTAATTATTAAAAGCCTTTCTTTCAAATAAAAAAGTTTTCTTTATTAAGTAAATAGTTGATATGGGGTGGGCTTAAAAATCTCAAGGTAGTGACTGAAACTTTAGGGTCAAAATATAAATGATTCAGTTAGAATTACATTTCTCAGTTAAGACATTCAGAAATCCTAGGAAAGGAGCCCAATTATAGTAAACTGGGGAATACAGATATATAAACACTAACTGTTATTGTCACTATTTTTTCTGAGTGTGTTCTATAAAAACTTACAGATTTTCTTAAAGGGTGAACTCAAGACCTTTAGACCTGATCTTATAACAAGAATTAAATGGGAATAATCAATAGAAGAAAGGCACTAGAATTCAGGGGCTTAAGAAAGACATTGTAGGTGGCAGGTTTTAGGTGGAATTTGAAGGAAGCTAGGCAGTAGAGATAGGAGGGAGAGAAACACAAACATGGGAGATGGCCAATGAAATTAGAGTAGAGAAAAATTTTCTTGTTCAAGGAAGAGCAAGAAAGCCAGTGTCATTAGACTGAAAATGTGGGAGAAATAGAAAGTATAAGAAGACTGGAAAGATGAGAGAGGGCCAGATTATGAAGGACTTTGAACATCAAATAGACTTCATATTTAATCCTGGAGATGATAAGGAGCTACTAATTTTGAGAATGAAGGAACATGGTCAGACCTGCACTTTAGGAAGTTGATTTTGGCAACTGAGTAAAGAATGAACTGGCAAGCTATTACAATAGTCCATGTGTCAAGGGCCTGAATCAGGATAGTGGCAGTGTCAGAGGACACAGACTGACCATGGGACTGAGAGATCATTAGGTGTTAAGGTTATACCTAGGCCTGGGTGACCAGGTGTTACCTTCAACAGTTAATTATCCTTCACTTTCTTTTTTTTTTAAGGTTTTTGCAAGGCAAATGGGGTCAAGTGGCTTGCCCAAGGCTACACAGCTAGGTAATTATCAAGTGTCTGAGACCAGATTTGAACCCCCAGGTACTCCTGACGCCAAGGCCGGTGCTTTATCCACTATGCCACCTAGCCGCCCCTCCTATCCTTCACTTTCAAAGAAGACCAATGACAATTTGAGGCTGAGGTCTTATGTAGCAAATGAATTGGATTTAAGTCATCAGTCTCACTCTCCTCCAAAGTCATTGGAGTCCAGGGGCAAGACAAAAGTCAAGATCACTGGTGATGCACCCACCTTCTACATAGGGAAGTCAGGAAGAGGAGATGGTTTGGGGATCAGTTTGAGATATGTTGGGTTTGAGATGTCCTCATGGTATTCAGTTCAAGATAGTTAGAGATGTGAAATTGGATGACAGCAGAAAGGTTAGGACCAGATAAGTAGATTTGTGGATCATCAGCATAAATAATCAAATTCATGGATTGATTAATTAACAATTTCTTCTTCTTAGCTCAAGAGGACAAGAGCCAGATGAATAGATGGAAGCTCTAGAGATGACTTCTGGTTGCTCTAAGGAAAAACTTCCGAATTGGAGCTATCTTGAAATTGGATAGGTGTCCCAACAGTATATTCTCACTCATTTGGGATCTTCCAGCAAATGCTGACTGACCACACGTTGTAAGGTGGATGCTTCATCCAGATGTGTTAGACCTGAGATGGCTTCCAACTCTGATATTCTATTATTCTTTGAGGAAGGGACTAGAGAAGGCTAATGGTTTTTTTTCTCTTTGTTAAGATCTTTCACTCCTGGATCAAAACTTTGATTCTCAGTTGAACTTGGGCAATTGCCCTCCCCTCAGCAGACCAGTGTATTGCCAGAAGGACTTGGAACATAAAGAGGAGCTTCAGAAACATTTGTTCCAAGGTAATTAGTCCAAGTTTAAGAAATCGAATTCTTCTTAAGGATATATCTAGATGTTCAATGTATTTGGAGATCGTATAGATCTATAAAACATGGCTGCTCACAAAAAACAAGGGAGAGTAGCAACCAAATGAATGAATCAGGGTTTTCTCAATTCTGTTCTTTTGAGACATAATTATTTCAAAGAAATTTGCTATCTTACATATTGCTCTCATCCCATAAGAATCTTACTGATCTATTGCAGAATATTAAGTTGCATCTTAAGTTGCAAATTTAATTTGTGGAAATTAAAATATATTTTTGTTTATTAATAGGAACTTTTTTAGATGAGACTGTTACTCTGGTACCCATAAACCCCTAAGGAGTCAGTGAATAGATTTCCGGGGTTTTATGACTTTGAATGGCAAAAGAAGTCATCCTTATTCCAATATAACATAATTGATTTCCTTTGCAATCCTATATACTTCATTTTGTGCTTTTAATAATAATAAGTAATAGCTAACACTTATGTAGCACTAACTATATACCAAATACTTTACAATTATTATCTCAATGGATCCTCATTACAACTCTCTGAGATAGGTGCTGTCCCCATTTTAACTAATAGGAAACTGAGGCAGAAGAGGTTAAGTGACTTGCCCAGGGTCACACAGCTAGTAAGATTTGAACTTAGGCCTTCCTAACTGCACTCAGAACTCTAACCAATAGCTGCATTTAAAAAAATTTCCTTAGACTTCAACACCCTACCAAAGAGGTCCTGGACACATAAAAATGGATTAAATCCCACTGAACTAGACAGGTATTTTGTTCAAAGCAAGCAAATGAATAGCTTTCATATTAGAAGTGTAAATAACACTTCAATTCATAAATATGTTGGTTTTCCTCTATTGCCACAATCATGCACAAATAAGAATTTGTGCTAGCAGGGAGACCAATTGTTCCCATCAATATATTATTCTTTCTCCTACAGTTTTTTTAGGGATTATAGTTATTGTCCTCCCTGAGGGTGTTTTCCAGAGATCTGTAATCCAGAGCATCCCCAGTTCCTCTTATAAACTTCTGAAAGTCTTATGAATTTATCAGAACCCTTGATGCTGTCTCAGCTGGCCTTCTCAAATATTAGCAAATTATTATACTTGACAAATAAAGTTGGGAAGAAATTCTGCATTTCTCAATTGAATGTGCTCCTTAAAAAAATTATATTTAAACATATTTTCTATTCATTGGTATATTCCTATTGAATTCTGGGATGTTTTAAAAATATTCCTTAAAATCATGGTATCCAATATAATTCCTTTATCCTCTACTTATGTATGTCTCTGATGGATAATCTTGGGATGGAAGTGATCCAAGGCTGACAAAGAAAGGATGAACTAGTGATCATTCTGGTAGTTCCAACCTAAATGGGAAACTTTGATTATGAGTCTCATGGCCAACCAGGCAGCTATAAGCCAATGACCAGCCTCCTACGTTTAGAGAGACTTATTAGACAGGTTCTGATTTTTTTTCAATAGTAAAAGAAGTTGAGTCTACTAATGTATCAAGGAATTGTATTCTGTTTATATGAGGGAAATATACTTTTGCCTGTGAAATCATGGATATGTTGAATGTACATTTTGAAATCCCTAGAGTGTGATTTCAGAAAAATGTCTGCTGAATAATTATTGTCCCTGGCAGCCATAACAGTAATAATGATAACTAACCTTTATATATCACTTGAAGATTTGCAAAGCATTTTACAATTATTATTCCATCCTCACAGCCACTTTGTAAGGTAAGAGTTGTTATCATTCCATTTTATAGATGCAGAAACTGAGTCAGACAGAAGTCTCTAAAGGCAATGAAGTGGTGCCGAGGATAGAGAGCTAGAAATGGAATTAGGAAGTCCTGAGTTCAAATTTAGCTAGCCTCAGATACTCCCAAGTCATGTGACTCTAGACTAGTCACCTAATCTCTGTTTTCCTCAGTTAATTCATCCTATAAAATGAGGATAATAATGGCAGCTACCTCCCAGGTTTCTTGGGAAGATAAAATGAGATAGTATTTGTGAAGTATCTGCCACATGGTGGGTACTTAATAAATGTTTATTTCTTCCTGCCACCCCACCATTTTTTTTTGCAAGGCAATGGGGTTAAGAGACTTGCCCAAGGCCACACAGCTAGGTAATTAGTAAGTGTCTGAGGTTGAATTCGAACTCAGGTCCTCCTGACTCCAGGACTGGTGCTCCATCCAATGCACTACTAATTGCCCCCCACCCTATCATTTTTCTGATGAACAAACTGAAACCCAGAATGGCTAAATGGTTTTCCCATAACTATTGGCCAAAGTAGGACTCAAATTCAAGTTGTCTCTTTCCAGCCTCAGGACTCTTCCCATTGCATAGTATTACCTCTGTATAGCTTATAATTTAAAGAACTTTACACACTTTAACATTTTCCTCAAACATAATTAAAATGTCAGCCTAAGTCATTGCCTCAAATTAGATTGGGCAGTAGAAGGTCACTGGTGATCTTCCCACCCCATTTTCCATTTGCTAGAAATTGGGCAATGCTGAGAGCGATACAATCACAAGTGTACTGTATCAGAAATTAACAGGTTCAAATTCTGGCTCCTCTTATTGCTTGGGTAATTTTGTGCAAACTCCTCAACCTCTTTGGGCTCAGTTCCTCATCTATAAAATGAGGGGGTTGAATGAAATGACTTCAGGGATCCCTTCTAGCTAAAGAGTAATGAGAGGGAAGGGTGAAATTATTTATACAATTCGTGACACTGTTCTCATTGAGGAAAGATACTGGAAAAAGATTCAAATGTTGAGGTTTCTCTCTTTTGTTAAATTTCTATTTATTTATTTATTTATTTATTTTTGAATTTTAAAATGTCCCCCCAATCTCGCTTCCCTCCCCCCACCTTCCATAGAAGGCAGTCTGTTAGTCTTTTTTTTTTTTTAATTTTTGCAAGGCAGATGGGGTTAAGTGGCCTGCCCAAGGCCATACAGCTAGGTAATTATTAAGTGTCTGAGACCAGATTTGAACCCAGGTACTCCTGACTCCAGGGCCCGTGCTTTATCCACTGTGCCACCTAGCCACCCCGAGAAATCATATCCTTAAGGGAAAAAAAATAAAATATGAGAGATAGCAATATTACATAATAAGATAATGTTTTGTTGTTATTTTTTTAAATTAGAGGCAATAGTTTTTGGTTCAAACTCCACAATTCTTTCTCTGGGTGCAGATGGTATTCTCCATCGCAGATACCCCAAAATCGTCCCTGATTGTTGCACTGATGAAATGAACAAGTCCATTAAGATTGATCATCAACCCCATGTTGCTGTTAGGGTATACAATGTTCTTCTGGTTCTGCTCATCTTGCTCAGCATCAGTTCATCCAAATCCTTTCAGGCTTCTCTGAATTCCCATCCCTCCTGGTTTCTAATAGAACAGTAGTGTTCTATGACATACATATACCACAGTTTGTTAAGCCATTCCCCAATTGATGGACATTCACTCAATTCCAATTCTTTGCCACCACAAACAGGGCTTGCTGTGAATATTTTTGTACAGGTGATGTTCTTACCCTTTTTCATGATCTCTTCAGGGTATAGACCCAGGAATGGTATTGCTGGATCAAAGGGTATTAACATTTTTGTTGCCCTTTGGATGTAATTCTAAATTGCTCTCCAGAAAGGTTGGATCAGTTCACAGCTCCACCAACAATGTATTTAGTGTCCCAGATTTCCCACATCCCTTCCAACATTCATCATTGTCTTTTCTAGTCATATTGGCCAATCAGAGAGGTGTGAGGTAGTACCTCAGAGATGCTTTAATTTGCATTTCTCTAATAAGTAATGATTTAGTGCAATTTTTCATATGACTATGGGTTGCTTTGATTTCCTCATCTGTAAATTGCCTTTGCATATCCTTTGACTATTTGTCAATTGGAGAATGGCTTTTTTAAAAAATAAATTTGACTCAATTCTCTGTATATTTTAGAAATGAGTCCTTTTTCAGAAATATTAATTGTAAAAATTGTTTCCCAATTTGCTACATTTCTTTTGCTCTTGGTTATAGTGATTTTGTCTGCGCAAAAGCTTTTTAATTTAATGTAATCAAAATTATCTAGTTTGTTTTTAATGATATTCTTTATCTCTTCCTTGGTCATAAACTGCTTCACTTTCCAAAGATCTGACAGATAAACTATTCCTTGATCTCCTAGTTTGCTTATAATGTTGTCTTTTTATGTCGAAATCCTGTATCCATTTTGATCTTATTTTGGTAGAGGGTGTGAGGTGTTGGTCTAATCCAAATTTCTGCCATACTGACTTTCAATTTTCCCAACAGTTTTTATCAAAGAGGGTTTTTAATCTCAAAAGTTGGATTCTTTGGGTTTATCAAATAGTGATTACTATAATCACTTCCTGCTAATGCACCTAGTTTATTCCACTGGTCCACCACTCTATTTCTTAGCCTATACCAGACAGTTTTGATGACTGACGCTTTATAATATAATTTTTGATCTGGTAGGGCTAAGTTACCTTCCTTTGCACTTTTTTCATTAAATTCCTGAAAATTCTTGACTTTTTATTTCTCCATATGAATTTACTTACAATTTTTTTAACTCATTAAAGTAATTTTTTGGAATTTTGATTGATAGGGCACTAAGTAATTTAATTTAGGTAGAATTGCCATTTTTATTGTATTAGCTTATCCTATCTATGAGCAGTTGATACTTGCCCAGTTTTTTAGATCTGATTTTATTTGTTAGAGAAGTGTTTTGTAATTGTTTTCCTAGAGTTTCTGAAAGGTAGACTCCTAAGTAGTTTATATTATCTGAAGTTATTTTGAAGGGGATTTTTCTTTCCAGGTCTTACTGCTGTATCTTGCTAGTCATATATAGAAATGCTGAGGATTTATTAGGGTTTATTTTATATCCTGTGACTTTGCTAAAGTTGCTAATTTTTTCTAAAAGTTTTTTAGATGATCTTTCAGGATTCTCTAAGTATATGATGTTTCTCTTGAAACACTTGAGTGGTTCTCTTTATTCTCATTGTTTCCATGTCTAGTACCATCAGAAGAGATAAAACACCACCCAGATTCCCTCTGCAAGGAGCTTTTCTCAGAGCATGAAGGACTGGAAGAATTCATGAATAAACAAGTGTATAAGGAAGAGTGTTCCCCAGGAATACTGATATTTTCTAGAAGCTGGGCCGTTGATATTGGTTTACAGGAGGATCCAAGAGTCCTTTGTGATGCTCTTCTAATAGCTGCCAATAGCTTCCCAGTTCTGTATACCGTCTTCAGGGAGCTATCTCCTGATGGAGAGGACTATTCCATTCATACTGCCCTTATGTTAAAACAGAAGTTGGTGAACATTGGTGGTTACATTGAGAGAGTTTGTATTATTCCCAAGATTCTGATCCTGAACTCTGGAAGTGATACAGAGGTCTCCAAAAGCTCAGGCTGGCCCATTATTTATCCTTCATCTTACAAAGTGATTGATGAGGACATGACAGGTCTGCTGCAGTCGCTGGTCATAGTCTTGTTGAGTTTCCGGTTCTTTTTAAGTGACCGGCTTGGCTATGAGGTTTTAAACCTACTCACAGTCGAATAGTATAATGTGGTTTCAAAGAATCTTCGTAAGACTCCAGAATTGTTTGTCCATGGCTTCCCTGGAACAGGAAAGACAATTATAGCCATGAAGATCATAGAGAAAATCAAGAATGTGTTCAACTGTGAAGGAAAAGATATCCTCTACATCTGTGAAAATCAGCCCCTAAGGGATTTTGTGAGGTGAGTCACTATGTCTTGAGCTCGTGTCTTATGATTAAAAAAAAAATCTATTTCAGGCAGTGACTGTGGTAATTCAGAACCTGATTCTTTCATTTTAAATTGTCAGTGCCCTTTATTTCTCTTCTTTTACCCCTCCTGTTATCTGTTTTCTGGAAATGTTTCAAGTACAGGAAAGAGAAAGGAGATGAATTAAACTAGTCTAAGGTGACAGCTTTAGGAAATTCAAGGTGTTAGGAGTCCACTTATGCATATTTGATACCCACATCACTTCCTTTCATTAGCACAGATGGAGAGTTGTTGGAAGAGAGCTGGCCAGGATGGGAGGTATGTGTTCTCCTAAGGACATTGTGGTCACAGATACTCAGTGACTCTATAGTCACAGAGGGGTTGGTAAAATTTCAAGAGGGAGAGAGAGCACTTAGGAGTGGGTTAGAAGAAAGGAGGTGGCAAATGAATTACATCATTTTGGGGGGGGAGGTAATTGGGGTTAAGTGACTTGTCCAGGGTGACCAGGCTTAATAAGGGTCTGAGGTCAGATTTGAACCCGAATCCCCCTAAACTGGTGCTTTAGCCATTGAACCACCTAGCTGCCCTAACATCTCAAAGAAGGGATTTCAATAGGTGGACATAATGGAATTTATGCCAATGTGTGGACATAGCAAGCAGAGGATGAAGGAAAAGAAAGATAGATTTTGGATGAGAGTTGATTTTGCTCCATATTCCCCTATCCTCTGGCTTTTTATTTTCCACAGAGCAAAAAACATCTGTGAAGCTGTGACAAGAAAAGCTTTCCTGTCCCCATCCAAGTTTGAGAAAATTAAGCACATTATCATTGACGAAGCTCAGAATTTCTGCCAGAAAGAGGAGTCCTGGTATGTGAAGGCCAAGATGATCACTCAGGAAAGAGAGGGTTCCCCCAGGATGCTTTGGATCTTCTTGGATTATTTTCAGACTAGTCATATAGATTTTAGCAGCCTTGCCAATATCTCTAAGCAGTATCCCCGAGAACAGCTCACCAGAATAGTCCGCAACACAGATCCTATAGCAGACTTTATTAAAGAAAATATGGAAATGATCAAAAGAAATCCTCCATTTTGTATCCATCCAGCCTTTTTGGAGATTCTGGATGAAGCATGTTGGTCTTCAGGGGTTAAGGGTTTCTTGTGAGATTAGGGAGAACTTGACAGTGGATGAGATTGTGACATATGTGGCAGAAGAGCGCAAAAAACTGTTCCGAATGGGTTATTCTTCCAAAGATATTGCCATTCTGGTCAGCACATGCAAGGATATAGAATACTATAAAGAACCATTAAAACAAGCAACTAAGAAAATCAGGGGACTCAGGATCAGCACTGATCCTAATGAAAAAGGCAGTTGCATCATCCTTGACAGTATTAGGCGCTTTTCAGGATTAGAAAGGAACATCGTGTTCGGACTTCATCCTGTTACAAACCTTCCAGATGTTTCACTCAATCTTTTGGTCTGTTTGGCCTCCAGAGCAGTAACACACCTCTATATACTGTATAGAATGAAATTCGATGCAGTAGTTGAGCAAGACCTAATGGAGTGGGATTAGATGCAGTGTTGCGCAAGAAGTCCAATAGAGCTTAGTTCTCCAATGTTATATAAAGAGAAACATATAAACACAGAACCTTGGGACATCTGGGTGATGCAGTGAATAGAGCATCAGCCCTGGAGTCAGAAGGAGCTGAGTTCAAATGTGAACTCAGACACTTAATAATCACCTAGCTGTGTGACCTTGGGCAAGTCACTAACCCCACTGCCTTGCAAAAAACAAAAAGAAACAAAAAAAAAACAACAACAGAAGTTTAAGCAAAATAAGAAGGAGGAAAATAAAAAGAATATCCATAAGGAAATCACCTTTCAACTGAAATAGAAAGTCAGTTAGCCAACAACTGTTCATTAAATGCCTACTGAAGGCTAAGGAGAAAAGGTTGATTTTTTTCCTAATTGAAAAATAAAGTAAGATATAATTTTGAAATCCCTTGCAAATGAATCAAGGCCAGTTCATGACTTCAATAGAATGCCAAGATGCAAATGGGATCCTCAAAAGGTATCATCAATTTTTCCCATAGACTGAATTTGGTCCCATTCTGGAGATCATTTACTGATCGTGTTTTCTTTTTTGTTCTTAAAGAAGACCATGACATGAGGGAGGTGATGCCAGGAATTGGATTTGGGTGAGGTGGGGCTCTGATGAATCACCAGCCTCACTTTTTCCTCTGGAATTATCTGGGTCCAGTGGCCAGATATGAATCAGGATGACTGGAGATGGCCCTGGATGTGAGGTGATCTGGTGAAGTGACTTACCCAAGGTCACTCAGCTAGTAAGTGTCAAGTGTCTGAGTTTGAATTCAAACTCCTGTCCTCCTGACTCCAAGACCAATGCTCTATTCACTGGGCCACCTAATTATATATTTTTTTAGGTTTTTACAAGGCAAATGGGGTTAAGTGGCTTGCCCAAGGCCACACAGCTAGGTAATTATTAAGTGTCTGAGACCGGATTTGAACCCAGGTACTCCTGATTCCAGGGCCGGTGCTTTATCCACTGTGCCACCTAGCCGCCCATCCTAATTATATTTTTTAACATAAATTTATTTAGTATTTTATATTTCCCTAGTTACATGCAAAAAAAATTTCAACTTTCATTTTTAAAACTTAGAGTTCTAAATTCTCTCCTTCTCTTCCCATTCACTCCCTAATTGTGAAAGTAACTAATTTGATAAAGGTTATGAATGTATAGTAATGCAAAATATTTTTAATATTCATGATGTGAAAAAAAGCATAAACCATAAAATAAAACAAAAACAACTTCAAGAGAAATAAACAAAGACAAAAAAGTAAGCTTCAATCTTTCAGTTATTTCTCTGGAGATGGATAGCATTTTCATCTTAAGAACTTCCGAGTTGTCTTGAATCATTTTATTACTGAGCTATCATTTATAATATACATCAAAGCTAATCATCCTACAATGTTCTTGCTACTTTGCACATTTTTAACTTTGCATCTGCTAATGTTAGTCTGCAGGTTTTTCTGAGAGCATTCTGCTCCTTATTTATTATAGTAATATAATATTCCATTATAATCATATACCACATTTTGTTCTGTCAATTAATGGGCATCCTCTCAATTATCAGTTTTTGTCAACAAAAATAAACTGTTATAAATATTTTTAGACATATAAATCCTTTATGTTTTTTTTTATCTCTTTTGGGATAGAGACCTAGTGGTGGTATACATACATATACAATAGGTATACATAGTTTTATAGTCCTTTGGGCATAGTTCCATATTGCTCTCCAGAATGATCAAAAAATGTTCACAACTCCAACAATATGTTAATGTCTCCCCCCGCCATAAGTTCTCCAATTTCTCTTACTTTCCTTTTTTGTCCCATTGGCTAATCTAATAAGTATGAGATATTGTTTTAATTTACCATTTCTCCAATCAATGATAAGTTAGAGCATTTTTTCATATGGCTATATATAGCTTTTATTACTTCATCTGAAAATTGTACTTATCTTTTGACCATTTATCAATTGGGGAATGGCTCTTATTTTTATAAACTTGATTCAATTCTCTCTAAGTTTAAGAAATAAGATCTTCATCAGAAAATCTTGCTTCAAAATTTTTTCCACTGTTACTATTGCTATTTTTCTTTATCCTATTCCCCCCACCACAATTTAGTCTATTCTCTCTCTCTCCTTTCCCCTGTCTCTCCTCAAAGTGTTTTGCTTCTGACTACCTTCCCCAATCAGCATCTCCCTTCTTTTATCCCCTTGTTCTCCTACTTTCCTGTAGGGAAAGATAGATTTCTATACCCAATCAAGTGTGTATGTTTTTCCTTCTTTGAGACAATTCTGATGAGAGTAAGTTTCACTCTCTCTCCCTCACCTCCCCCTTCTTCCTCTCTACTTTAAATGTTTTTTCCTTGTCTTTTTTATTTGATTTACTTCACTCCATCCCACCTTTCCCTTTCTTTTAGTGCATTACCTATTTTCCACTGGTCAATTTTACTTTTAATGAGTTTTTTCAGTGAATTTTGTGCCTCTTTTTCCATTTGTCCAATTCTATTTTTTAAGTTATTCTTCTTCTTAGTGGATTTTTTTGTGCCTCTTTTCTTATTTGGTCAGATTGTTTTTAAAGGTGGTGTTTTTCTTCATATTTTTTGTGTCTCCTTTACCAAACTCTTGACTTGTTTTTCTTGCATCACTTTAATTTCTCCTCTCAATTTTTCTTCTACCTCTCTTACTTGATTTTCAAAATCCTTTTTGAGTTTTCCCTTGGCCTGAGACCAATTCATATTTTTCTTATAATCTTTGACTGTAGTAGTTTTTACTTTTATCTTCTCCTGAGTGTGTGTTTTGATCTTGTCACCATAGTAACTTTTTATGATAAGAATTTTTCTGTTTGCCCATTTTCACAACAAAGTAGGACTCTGCTTCCAGGGTGGAGGGTACACTGTCCCAAGTTTCAGGGTTTTGTGCATCTATTTTCAGAGGAAACTTCTAGGGACCTCTAAGTTTTCATTTCTTCCAAAGTAGTATGAACTAAAGAGAGCTGTTTACTATTCTCATGGTCTGTGCTCTTGTCCATGAGTGATGACACTTTTTCTGCTCAGGAACTATGAAGAGGGTTCTTACTTCCCTCTAACCTCAAGCTCTGGTGTGCCAGTTCCCCTCCACTCTCTGGGACTACTTGGCATCAAATTCTTTCAATGTTTCTCTGTAATTATAATATTTGTTATTTCATGTGTATCAGTTCACAGTAATATTCTATTATATTCCCAAGTGAAAAAATATCACAATTTGTTTGGCTATTCACCAATCCATGGGCATCTACTTTGTTGAAAATTATTTGCTACCACAGAAAAATTGCTATTATAAACATTTTGGCAAATATAGTGCCTTTTTTTGGTCACTGACTTCCTTGGCTGCATATGATAAGCAGTGGAATCTCTGAGTCAAGAAAATTTATTTTTTAAAAATTAATAAACATTTATTCTCTTTCCCTCTCAGCTTAACATCAAAAAATGATAAAGGCAAAAACCAAACTCTTACATCAAAGAAATATAACCTTGGGCAGCTAAGTGACACAGTGGATAAAAGCACAATCCCTGGAGTCAGGAGATGTTGAGTTCAAATCCAGCCCCAGACATTTAATAATTACCTAGCTGTGTGACCTTGGTCAAGTCACTTAACCTCATTGCCTTGCCAACAAAACCCTAAAATAACAAAACAAAAAACTAAAGAAATATAACCAAACAAAACAAATTCCTACATTAATGAAGTCCAAAAATGTATGTCTCATTTTTCATCTTCAATCAGTATTTCTTTTTTTGTGTAATATGTTTCATCATCAGTTTTCTGTAATTATAATTGGTTATTTTGGATAAATTTAATTTGGTTAAATTTAATTAATAATTGGTTATTTTGATTAAAGTTCTCAAATATTTCAGGTTTGTTTTTGTCTTTTTGTCATTGTTTTTTAGATGTTACCTTGGTTCTACTCATTTCCCTCTGCATCTGCTCATATAAGTGTTCTTGGGTTTCTCTGAAACCATTGTTTCCATCATTTCATATAATATAATATTATTCCATTATATTCATATGCCATAATTTGTTTAGCATTCCCTAATTCGTCTAATACTTCCTTATTTTCAGTTTCTTTGCCATTATAAAAAAGAACTACTAAACATAATTTTGAACATATTTTTCTTTCTTTAACAGTTTGGTATAGACCTACTAGTGGTATCACTGAATCAAAGGTATGAGCAATTTGCATATGGGCATGCCTTTGGAGTCATATTTCCAAGTTATTTTCCATAATGGCTTTATCAATTCATAATTTCACCAACAGTACATGTATACCAATAATTCCTGTTTCCCTCGGTCCCTCCAACAGTTTTCAATTTTCTTTTTTATTATCTTTGCCAATCAGATGGATATGAGATAGAACTTCATATGGTTTTAGTTAGTATTTCTTTAATTATTAGTGATTTGGAGCACATTTTTTCACACTGTCATTGATAGCTTGTATTTCTTCCTTATAAACTGCAATTTTATGGGGAAATTAGATTTTTAATCAGAGATATTTTCCCCTCCTTCGTTACCAATTTTCTCCCTTTCTTTTAGCTACATTGATCTTGTTTAAGCAAAACCTTTTTAATTTTATGCAATCAAAATATGTGATCCTTTCTATCTTATGTTTGATTATGAACTCATCGAAAAATCTGAAAGGAAATGTTTTCCTTTTTCCTATAATTTGTTTATGAAATGAACTTTAAAATATCTAAGTCATATATACATTTGGGGGGGTGGCTAGGTGGCGTAGTGGATAAAGCATGGGCTCTGGAGTCAGGAGTACCTGGTTTCAAATCCAGTCTCAGACACTTAATAATTACCTAGTTCTGTGGCCTTGGGCAAGCCACTTAACCCCATTTGCCTTGCAAAAACCTAAAAAACCAAAACCAAAAACATATATACATTTGGACCTTTTATGGGTATACAGACTGCTTTCCAGTTCCTCAATCAGTTTTTGTTATTGTTGAATAGTGAGACAACACTGATGCTTAAATGTGAAAAATTGACTAAATTAGAAGACAAAAACAAGAATAATTATATCACTTACTCTACAAACAGCAAAGGGAAGAATAATTAAAAATATAATAACCTGTTGGGTTATGTTCTGCCACCATGCACCCCATATGGTCCATGGGGAGTTATATGAGTAAGGAAATGCTTGGGACAACTCATCATGATGATAACGACAGTGGTCTCCTTTAGGAAACAGTCTATACCATGTGACACCTAATCCCTTTCTGAACCTCTCCTCTCCTCTCTCTTGGATTAAGTCATTATTCAAAGATCACTTTTAGTAAAGAAGCATTATTACATTACATTATTGCACCTTTTCTATCCTTTGAAGAAGTGAAATGTTTACATTTGATGGGTACTGATTGTAGGACCTTACAAATAGATTACAAAATTCTTTCAGTTGCACTTTTTTCGGTAGTTGTAAGACGCTGAGAAAAGAGTGGTGTCCACTGGTTGGTGAATGTCTGAATAAATTGTGATATATGAATGAAATGGGAGATGATTTTACTATAAAAATTTTATTTTGAGTAATTTTTAGAAATTTGAGAATGCATGATGAAGAAATTCTATATCCCTCACTTTCATTTCACAGTAGATATAAATATCTTTTCACTGCTTCCAATCTGCCATGAGGGAGACTTTTAATTAATTACTGAGACCGAACTCCATATATATGCTAAAGGAACAGTTTCTTTCCATTAGACCTCTCTTTCCTTTTTGCTTCAAGGTAAATAATCAACTCTTTGAGCTCTACAGGGGGATGAACTGTCCTTCCTCTCTCCCATCCCCACCCCCTTCTCCCCATCCTAGAAGCACATGGTCTTCCAATTAATCTTGTTTTGGGGATGGGTCTTCCTCCTTTCTTTTGGCATGGGCATTATGATGGCTCAAAAGGAAGCTGGTATCTTTCACCCACATCAGTCTATCTGAGGTGTGGAGTATTGGCTACTGGAATTAGTATCTGCAAAATAATGACAAAGGAAAACCAGCTAAGAGAAGAAAAGCCTGATGAAGAGAATCATCACTAAAAGCAGTCATTGATAGGATTGTACTCAGTAGAGTTGAGATGTAAAATAGGCATGAGCAGCCCTGTTGCACCTATATCAAGATGCTTGACTTTTATTTTCTCAATTAATTATAATCACCCTGTAATTTTTCTTCTTTTTAAAAGCATTTCCTTTCTGTGTGGTAATAAAATCATTTTTCCAATACCAAATCTGATTCATGTATATTTGTACTCTGAAAAACTTTTACTTCCTCCCACCTCTCCCTCCTCAGCTACTGGTGAAGACCCCCTTAGACTACAGCAAAAGCAGAATTAGTTTTAGGATCTGAGGTGGAGGTAAAATTGGAGCACTAGGGATTCTAGTTCTCCTGTTGAGAAGATCTGTGACCCCAAAGCAACAAATTCAGAGAAAACTATGAGGGAAGGTAAAGGACAAAAATTAGTAAAAGTCACCAATCCCCAGTTCCTTCTATTTTCCCTTGGGTTTTTAGAAGTATTCCTGAAGGCCAATGAGGTTTTCTCCACTGAACCTCCATTATTGTGTATTTTCCCAATCATAGTTAATATTTGCCTTATGTCACTGGAACTCTCCAAAGATCAGTCTCCTGTTGGCTGTTATTGTTCATCCTTTGTTCTCTATGAGGATCAAGGATATATTTGAATAATTAATATGAAGAACAGAAGTTACAAAATATTTTCCCTCAAATCTGGGAGCCTCCACCCTCCCTGTGACCCCTGGGAAAGTGGGATGCACTTCAAAGCAGTGACTTCAAAGCCTTTGCCCAACAAAGTTCGGATTTGGCATAAGCAAGTACTGAGTCATCTCAGCCTCTTGGCAGCCTTTTACCCCATGGCTATGCCAGTCTGGCAGGTCCCTGGGGCCTTCCCTCCTCACCAGGCTCGGATGTCCATAAAATCTGGAATGTATTGCACGTACTAGACTTCTTGCAGTTCACTCTTCTGACCTTTGGAAGCTCTCAAGATCACAGTCTCTAGTAAAGGACTAACAACAATATTAAGAATTGTATCTACTTTCCCCAACCCCCTTCCCCAGGGAGAAGAGAAAGACTGAAAGCTCTTAACATGTAGGGGAAGCTAGCTAGCATTTCAACCTGTTCCTGGATTCCAACTTTCCATCCTAGAAACTTTGGGATTAGACTGGGGCCACTATCTTGGTTTGAACTGAATTTCCTCTTGCTCCCAACAAAGAACTTATTTGCTTTTGTATATTTCTTGGGATATTCTCAAGTGCAGAATTTTTCTAATTTCTATTAGCTGCTTTGCTTGGATAAATGTTACTCACTGCTGTAATGGTCTTTGTATAATCAATATTTCATAAAAAGAGACCAAGATGATGAGTACAAGTTTTGGGTAAACCTTCCCTTTTAAGCTATGGTTAGCCACCAGGGAAGCAACTTTCATTCTGGTTCAAAGTTATATCCCTAGACAAGCAGTATTTGGAATGGGGGAGGGGGGTGCAGAGAGAAACAATTCTAGTCCTTTCTTAGAGACTGGAGAAAAGAACGTCCAGGCTCAAGGTACTCCTGGGCCCTACCAGCCTGTAGTATAGGCTCAACCCCAGGCTTCCCTCTCCTCAGAGATAGGCCAGATCCCAGAGATTCATGTCATTTACAAGTTGCCTTTAAGATTATGCAAGTGGATATGCACATTTTGTATGGGTCCACTCACTTTACACTAAAACAAAAACAAAAAAGACAAAAAAACTCACTTTTTAAAAATGGAAACATTACAACATGGTTGATTTTTGTCCTTCATTCTTTAAGAAAACCAAAATGACATCACTAGGTTTGAGATAAATGACAGTGTGTCCGATTGTGGCTGATCGGACCGATACGAGCTTGGAATGCTCTGCTGCAGGTTGGGCACAAATAGTCCATGTGAATACCTGGGGTGGGTACTCCTAAGTTAGGTATGTCATGTTTCCTTTGAGCTGCTTCAATTCTACCCTTCTCATAGAGTGCAGCCCTCTCACTGATGAGGGCATGCCATGCTGGGTGGTCCTGTGCCAGGGTCTCTCACGCTGTACAGTCAGTTCTAAAGTTCTTCAATGAGACCTTCAGGGTGTATTGCTTCTGACCCTCTTGTGAGTGCTTGCCCTTGTGAGTTTTCCATAAAATAGTATTTTGGGTAAGCATATGTCTGGCATTCTAACAACGTGTCCAGCCCATCATAGTTGCACTCTCTGTAGTCATGTTGGAATGCCAGGTGAGTTACCTCAAAAAAGGATCTCAGTGTCGGTATCTTCTCTTGCTAAGTGAGCTTCAGAATCTTCCAAAGACAATTTAAATGGAAGCCATTCAGTTTCCTGACATGGTGCTGGTGCACTGTCCAGGTTTCACAGGCATATAGCAATGAAGTCAGCACAATGCTTTGTAAAATCTTCAGTTTGGTAGTCAGTCTAATACTTTTTCCCTACCATACTTTCTTTTGGAGTCTCCCAAATATTGAACTAGCTCTGGCAGTGCAAGTGTAAACCTCATTGTCAATATGTACCTCCCTGAAAAGGACATTGCTGAGGTAAGTGAACTTGCCCACAGTTCTCAAAACTTCTCCATTTGCTGTAATCGATGGTTCCACATATAGATGGTGATGGAGCACCTGGGTTTTCTTGGTGTTCATTGTTAGACCAAAATTAACACAAACAGGAGAGAACCGAGCCATACTTTGTTACATCTCAGCTTCAGAGGCTGCATTGAAGGCACAACCATCTGCAAATAGAAGATCCTGCACCAGGTCTCCCTCCTTTGGTCTTGGTTTGTAGCCTTTACAAGTTAAAGAATTTACCATCAGTACAGTAGCTGAACTTGAGAACATGTTCATTCTTGTTGAAGGCATTTGATAACATGACTGAAAACATCATGCTAAAGAGTATGGGAGCAAGGATATAGCCTTGTTTCTATTGGTGACTGGGAAACCTCCAGAGTAGTGTCCACTATCCCGAACCCAGGTAAGTATACCATCATGAAATTGATGTGCAATGCTGATGAACTTCTCTGGACAACCATATTTTGACATGATTTTCCATAAGTATCGAAGGCCTCAGTCAGATCTACAAATGTTGTATACAGACCTCTGTCCTGTTCCTGGAATTTTTCCTGGAGTTGTTGGTCAGCAAGCACCATTATCAACTGTTCCTCTGCCCTTTCTGAAGTCACCTGAGAGAAGGCTCTCGGGAAGGTGAAGGGTCAACCTATCAAGAATCTTACCAGCAATGACTAAAAGAGAAATACCCCTGTGATTATCACAGGACAATTTATTTCCTTTGCCTTTATAGAGATAGATGATGGAGGCATCCTTGAATTCTTGGGGAATAATCTCTTCATGCCCTCACACTAAGGTACTAGTCTTCCTTGAACACACTCTATAAGAATATTCCATTACAACATAAGAATTGCAATAAAAGAAACAAAGATTGGTTCTGGAGAAACTTTTGTCCTGAGGTCCTGTTGTCTTGATTAGTGACTGTTTACCAGCCTGAGACTCTTAGCTTAAGAAAAGTTCCAAATGTTTTTTCACTCTCTCCCTACTCTTGCCATAATGCCTTTATTCTCTGTTTTCAACTTCCACCTTCTCTGCCATGTTTTTGGAACCATGAATCATGATCTAATTAACTGGGTTTTTTTTTTAGATTTTTGCAAGACAAATGGGGTTAAATGGCTTGCCCAAGGCCACACAGCTAGGTAATTATTAAGTGTCTGAGGACAGATTTGAACCCAGATACTCTTAACTCCAGGGCCGATGCTTTTATCCACTGTGCCACCTAGCCACCCCGATCTAATCAACTGTTACTTTTCCTGGAGGATATTTGTCATTCTACTTTCCATAGCCCTGCTTACCATTCCTGCAGTTTTCTGGACTGAAGGGCTAGTCCCCAGGAATCACTCATCTTTCTCTGTGGTCCCCTTCATGAGAATGTAACCTCCTTGAAGGCAGGCAGGAACTTGCTTTTCATTTGAATCTCCAGAATTTAGACAGTCCCTTTTTTCATTCATTCATTCATTTTAATAAATTCAAAGAAATACTAAAAAGTTTACATAAAATGATAAAGAGTGAAAAAATAATAGTTAAAACAACATATAGTTATTATAACTATAAGGGAAGAATTGCAACAACATATACTTTCAATTTGTTACATGGGATGGCTTTGTTGTTATATGTTATATTTATGTACCCATCTTTTGTTGATTTCATTAAATGATTTTTTAAAATACCAAACAAATCCAACAATGCCACAACTATGCCATAAGGTCGCAATCATTTACAGTTTCTGGTTTTTCCTTTTGTTCTTATAATTTACTTAAATATTTGTACTTACCAATATTATTCTGCCTATATCCATCATACAAAGTAGGGGTTCTGGAAAACAATTTTTTTTCTATTCCATTTTTCTATCCCATTCATCTATGATGGATAGTTAAAGAGTTCACTTATCCTTCCATAGTTGTTATAAATGACCCATAATATTAAAACTTAGCCTGGAGTGGTTGAAGAGCTTTTATTAACTAATATCCCTGCTGGGATGGATATTTCTCCTTAGTGGGAAAAGTCCTGAATTGTGATAATGTACAATCTAATACAGGAAGGTTTTTGTTCCTCTCCCCTGTGTCCTGATAGGTCCTCGTCATTATGGGTATATTCTAAAAGATACACTCATAACACCCTTTTAACGTATTTTCCCCCTCTGATCATAAAATGAATGTTATGCTGATGAGCCTCAATCATCATCACAGTGAGAGTGTACATTAATAAGCAGGGACCTCATTGAACAAGTTTACTTGCAAAGATGAGAGACCCTAGGACAACTTCTGACTAGTTCTGGGCCAGTTTTTAGCCTCCCCCAGCTAAGACATCTTCATGTTGGATTAGGGGACCTCTTCCACTTCAGTGAGTGGTCAGGGTCACTCTTTTTATCACCTTTCCCTTTGTTTTACCTCCATATTCCTGCATGTAGGTTTGTGTCTTTTCAGCCTAATTAAGGACCAGAAACTTTAGTCTTTGTTCTAATGGACACCTGTGATATCCTAGCAATATCCTCTCATATCCTGTGGAAACCAAAACACCCAATAATTTTTCACAATAACTTTTCTGAGGGGTATTCTTTTGCTGAGTTTCAATTCCCAGAAATATTCATTGTGAAGTTCATTCTATATCCCTGGGTCTTAGAACTCAAAGGATCATAGTGTAATGGGGGTCTGACACATTTGCAGACCTTTTCAGTTTTCTAAGTTGGTTTCTCTATATAGTGGACTCTAGGAAGCTGCTTCTGGGAGAACTGTTAGGATTTGTTGTAGAGGAAAAATGACTGTCTAAAGGTTTGGGCAGAATATGAAGGAATTCATGTAAGAGTCTAACTCTGATCCAGAAGGAATTTTAGGGATGAAAAAGTAAAGTATTGCTGTGATTATCAGGAGCTAATGGGAAAGAAAGACTCAAGCAAAGGCAAGAAACCATTGATCCCTAAACAGAGAAGGAAGCTAAAGGAAATAGCAACCTAAGCAACCTAAACTACCATAAGAGGTTGAATGGTAAGGAAAGGTATAGGAGAGAGAGATTAAGGGGGGGGAAGGGATAATGCTCCCCAGGAGAATGAACCCTCAATGTATAAGCAGTTAAGAAGGTAATGGGACAAAAGGGATCACTGCACCCCTAGAGTGGGTTGCCCTCCAAAGGAAAGCAAGCATTGGAACTGAGGGGCAAGCAAGTTTTTTAAGGAGGATGAAGGGAGATATAGGGAGATTGCTATTCAATAAGATTAAATTAATTCTGTTATCTATAAATGAAAGAAATCTGCTGGAGTGAGAAAAATTGAACACTTTTATTCACGAATCCTGCAGGATATGGGTGCTTTACCTAGTATAAGACACAAGGTGGGGTAATTACATCAGGTATTACATAGTCTTTGGAAACTCTTTCCCCTCCCACCTGGATTTTCATAGATTCTCAGAATCTGAGTTACAGTCTAAGAAGTCTGCCCATCCCATGACATGCTCCCTAATTTGATCCCCCCCCCACACACATCATATGACACATGTTATGTTGATGAACCCCATTATTCCACAAAAGGGGTGTGTGGGATAATATTCAATTACCTAATTGCACAAACTCAGTTGCCATTAGGTCAAGGTCAAGATCTCTAGGTCACTCTTGTTTTTAGTTTTTTTTGAAAGGCAAATGGGGTTAAGTGGCTTGCCCAAGGCCACACAGTTAGGTAATTATTAAGTGTCTGAGGTCAAATTTGAACTCAGGTCCCCCTGACACCAGGGCTGGTGCTCTATCCACTGAGCCACTGGGATCATTGTCTTGATAGGGTTTCAGTAAGGGGCAACATGGTTCCTAGAGAGGTCAGTATAGGTCAGTATATTTTTCTGTCTAATATTTCCCCTACTTATTTCTAACATGTAGAGATAAACTGTAAAGACAGATTGTGGAGCATTCATAGACATTCTGTGACTGGTTTCAGTCAGTTTACCATGTGCTCAAGAGAAGGCTCTTGATTTGAAGTAGAGGTACTCAAAAAGTCATGTCAGGCTCAGTTATAATTGGGAGAAGCTTTGTCACTGGTGAATGTTGGAAAGTCCATGACTTCATGAATCTGAAAAGTCCAGAGGGTTCCTGGTTTGCAGTCAATGCAACACTGAAGCCTTACATCATGAAGCAACTTTTGGAAATGTCCTTTTGGGAACTCAACCCAGTTATAGCAGACTCATGTTGCATTTGGACATAAACTTGGTTTATAGGAGCTATATAGGAGTTGAATTAAGCTCAGGCTAGATTGAAACGTTTCCTGATACAAAGGACCCAGGTATACTTTGTGAGGTTTTTCATTTCTCTGGTCCATTGCCATCATTATAAATATAATGTAATATAATATAATGTAATATAACATAATTTTATAAAATAATAATATAATATAATATAATATAATATAATATAATATAATATAATTAATATAATTAATATAATATAGTAGTCTCCCCTTTTTTCTACCCCAAGAAATAGTCACCAAGACCTCTTATGAGTATTCACAAGGTTCAAAGCATGGGCAATTTGTTTATAGGTTAGGGGAAAGAGAATTTCTATCAGAATCCACAATAAGTAATTGGTCTACCAAAATACAATCCTCCATTTGAAACAAGTATGATTTTGGTCACTTAGAATGTTGGCGATGGGATTTGGGGCTGTCAATTAAAGATAAAAATCAAGGGTTACTGAAAGATGAAAGAATTCCTGTTTTTCCCTGGGATTTTAAAGCTGCTCAGGATTTTATTACCAATTATTACAAAGTAAACAGGTTAAAACTTTTCCTCCTTCCAGATAGTCAACAAACACTTTAGGACTGGTGAGTAACCAAAGGCTAGGTGAGGCTTCTTGGGAGACAGAGAGAGCCGGAGATAAAGAGAGGAAGAAAGACAGGGAGAGCTGTCTGGGTCAGAAATCAGACTGGCCTGAGTGGAGATCCAGCTCAAGTTTGATAGCCTTGCCCATTATCTGGGCACTATGGGCAAAAAGGGAAATCCACCCCTCCACGTGACTGAAACCAGGTAGAAGGTTGGAAGTTGGAGGTTGGGAATGAGGAGACAGGATACAAATTGCATTTAACATGAGACAATAGAGGTCAATTTATATCTCAAGAGCAAAGAGCCTTCCATACTTTAACAAGATTTAACAACATTAAAAAGATTATTTTCTACATTCATAATTCTCTGCATCAATAGTAGGGCACCTAGTAGGGCTCTATTCAGGACACCTAGGGATTATTTCTCCTTATTGGAGTCCTACTTCAAAATCCTTTGTCTGCATAGTCTTGCTTTTCTTTCTCTGGCCTCAGCAAGCTTCTTTGGTTTCTTCTCTTGGGAGTGTGCTATATGGCTCATGAGGGGAATAATAAATAATAAATAAATAAATAATAAATAATAAATAAAATAAAACCATTTCAGGGTTAATATTCCTAGTGAAGTCCTCTCAAGGTTAAGAAATATTAATGAAAGAATAAAATATTATTATTAAACTATTTCTAGAAGAAAGCCCCTGTATTTCAGATAGGTGGCTCACTGTCCTAACTTTTGATAAGACTACTTTTACTGACTACTAGAAGGATAGTAGACTTTTTCCCATGAGAAAAACTTTGCATTCCAAAGAAGCTCATAAGACTCCTCTTGTTTGATGGTAATTAGACTGTTCCTAGACCTTGAGTTCCAAGACAAGTTACATTGTTCAATAAGATAGTTATAATCCTGAAGGTTATTCTCACCATCTGGATGATGAGGTAATATTTTATGAAAACCTTTCATTCTTTTCTTTGTTGCTGGGGTAGATTTTCACAAGCAGAATGTAACTGAAGACTAACCAATGAGTTGACAGAGAGGGACTATAGGGAGAAGGAGGGGATTGCATTAGGCCATATAATCTTGCTTTGACTGTCAATTCGGGGCAGCTCCTTTATCTTTACTACCTTTGTGAGACTTGGAGTGTGCTCTTTTCTTGAGAAAAGCCCAAATAAACTTTTCTTTTTGCTCAGAGAAGTCTCTATATTTTTTAAAGTGGATTTCTATCGCACACAGCTCAGAAGAACCAAATGTTAAATTTTCAGTGTAAACATTTAATATTCAGAAATTGGCAAATGCTGCAAATGAGGGATTGATTTATTATGCTTTTTATTGTTTAGACTTAAGGGAGTAATGAATAAAATGCTAACAATGCAAACTAAACTTAAAATTCTGTCTTGCTTTTGGATGCTAAATATTTAACAGTCCACACCTGGGTTTTCCCATCCTGGGACCCTTTCCTGTCCTGCTACTTGAGTCATGTTCCTGCCATTCTCTATAACACCCAGCAAATGACTGGTCCCTGTCTTCTCTTTTCTGAAACTTTTGCTCTTGTCCCACAAGATGGCAGTCACTTACTTTCTAAGTCCATTCAATTCAATAAATATTCATTAAATTCCTGCCATATGCTGGACTTTGAAGTAGGTGCTGGAGAGCCAAAGACAACAACTAATGCCCTTGCCTTCCTAGATATTACAATCTACTGGATTGTAAGTTTGGTTTTTTTTGGTGGGGGTGGGGGGCAGTTCTCAACTCCAAGGAAGAAAAGTTCTCCAGGATTGCCAAGTACATCTGTGGCTTAAAACATTGCCTTTCCTCCTAGAGCCTTCTCTTGAACCATGAGATCCTCATCTATATCTAACCACCCTCAGAGGCATCCCTTTCAATATATGGCTTTACTGACTAGATTCTCTCCTCTCTGAGTTTTCATGTTAACCCAAATGACTGATCTTCCTCAGTTTCTTTTGCTGCATCAGGATTCATATTCAACCCCTACATTGTGGGTAATTCTCCAAGACTTTCTTTTGGTCTTTAGTCTATTCTCTTCTATACTTTTTCTCTTGGTGACCTTGTCAGATCTCATGGGTTTAAATTTGATCTCCATGGAGATAATCCCCAGTTTTACATATTTATAGTTCCCATTTCTCCTCTCCCACACCCTTTCCCATAGGACTATCTCAAACACTTGCTCAAAGCTATCATATGCCCCTCCTAAGCTTTGTCTTCTTCAGGTTAAACATCCTCAGTTCTTCAGACAATTTTCAGATGAAGAAATTAAAACTATCATAGTCATATGAAAAAATACTCTTAAGTTACTACCAATAGAACAAATTAAAACAACTTTTACACACCTATCAGATTGGCTAATATGACAGAAAAGGAAAATGATCAGTGTTGGAAGGGATGTGAGAAAACTGGGATACTAAGGCACAATTAGTAGAGCTTTGAATTGATCTAACCAATCTGGAGAACAATTTGAAACTATGTTCAAAGGTCAATAAAACTGTCCATACCCTTTGACCAAACAATATCACTACTAGATCTGTATATTAAAAAGATCCCATAAAATGAGGGGAAAGACCTACATGTCCAAAAATAGTCATAGTAGCTCTTGTAGTGACAAAGAATTGGAAATTGAAGGGTTGCCCATCAATTGGGAATGGCTGAACAAGCTGAGAAATATTAATATAATGGAATATAATTGTTCTATGAGAAATGATGAGCAGGCAAAGTTCAGAAAAACCTGGAAAGACTTACAGGAACTGATGCTGAATGAAATGAGCTGAACCTAGAGAACATTATATTCCTTAACAGCAACATTCTTTGATAATCAACTCAGCTCCTCTCAGCAACACTGCAATCAAAGACCTGTGATGGAAAATTCCATCTACATCTAGAGAAAGATATAGATCCAAGTGTATTATTTTTACCCTTTAAAATTTATTTTTTGTTTTTTTCCTTCTTGTAGTTTTTCCACCTTTATTCTGATTCCTCTTTCACAGCGTGATTAATATGGAAATCTGTGTAACATGAATTACATATATAGCCTATATCAGATCATGCCAGGAAACAGAATCACTTCCTTTCAAATTATCTTAGGAAAATTGTGAAGATCACCTGACAGGATAGGATAATAGACACTGAGGTCCTTTTGCCAAGCATTCAAATGTTACCACAGAGAGCACAGTTATGATGGATTGGCCAAGTTGTTCGAATGCCAGGAGTGTGCTTGTCAAAAAGATTATTTTATGGAGAACTCACACAGGGCAAGTGTTAATAGGGGTCAATACAGGGACACCCTGAAGATCTCTCTTAAGAACTCTGGAATTTATTGTGCAGCATGGGAGACACTGTCAGAAGACCACCTAGCATGGCATGCTGTCAGCAGAGAGGGTCTGTGCTCCACGAGGAAAGCAGAATGGAAGCATCTCAAAGGAAATGTGAGATGTGTAAGTCTAGGGTAAACCCTTCAGATGTTCACATGGACTATTTGTGGCAGGCCTGTGGCAGAGCACTCCAAACTTGTATTGATCTGATCAGTCACAGTTAGACACACTGTAGCTCATCTCTAACAAAATGATGTCATATTGGTCTCCTTTGATAACAAAGGACAAGCACCATGTCAGATTACTTTGCTGTCCTTAGATGGGTAGAGGAAGGGAGAAAACTTTACAAAAATGATTGTTGAAAGCTATCTCTAAAAATAATTGAAAAAACAAATTTTAGGGATGACAAGGTGGTGCAGTGAATAGAGCACTGGCCCTGGAGTCAGGAGTACTTGAGTTCAAATCTGACCACAAACACTTAATTACCTAGCTGTGTGGCCTTGGGCAAACCACTTAACCCCATTGCCTTGCAAAAAAAACTAAAAAAAAAACCAAAAAAAGAAAAAACAAATTTTAAAAATTTAAAATTTAAACATTCCCAGTTCTTTCAGCTCATCCTCGTATGTACTTTGATTCATTCATTCAAGAAACATGTACTAAGCACCTGCTATGGACCTGCCTATTTCAAAGGATTTTCCATTGGGAAGAGCCATGTAAGATAATTAAGCAGGAAATATATACAAAGTGTATACAAAGCAACTTGGTGCAAGGGGAATGGAGACAAGTAATGGAAGCTCCCGGGATAGACATCATGCAGGTTATGACATTATTTTAATGCTCTATGCCATCCTGATCGCAATAATTTAGATTCTTTCCAGCTTACTTATGAACTAAACACCAAATTACTGATGTGGTGTGATCCAGGACTTTATTGTACTAGATGCTGGGTCCTCAATCACCTAAGTGAAGCTCTATCAGTAACTAACTCTAGAATAAATCATTTCAGATCTCTGGGTCTTTTTCTTCATATGTAAAAATGAAGAGATTAAATGTGAGGAATGATCCCTACATTTATAAATCAAGTTGTGGAAGCATCTTGGGTGAAATGGTATGAAATTAGTATAATTTCATATATAGATTAAGAAACTGAGAGTCAAGAGACCTGATTTAATTTCTAGTTCCATCAAAAATTTGCTGAGTGACCTTTGATAAGTTGTTTCATCTTCCTCTACCTCAGTTTCTTCATTTATAAAACAAGGAGCATATCTCCTATCTGCCTTAGCAAAAGTTTTGAATAAATCCCAAATTATTAAAAACATTAACAGTTTGGATAATTTATAATATCTTTTACAGGTCCTCCCTCTTTTCATAGAGCAGATACAGGTGTTTAATAGCTTTGGATGCAAAGCAGAGCAAGAGATTGTGGGGAACCTCAGACCCAGAACTGGCTGGAATGAGACCAAATACTATAGTTCTCTCCAGGCCTGAAAATTGTTGAATACTGTCTAGAATGATAGAGCTTTCCAAAACATCAGATGCCCTGCTGAATCTAACCTCTCCTGTCCTGTGGGTCCTGATGGATTTCATTATTGCTTGAAAAATAAGTTCATATTGTTTTTGGTCTTCACTCCTACTGTATAAAATAGCAATATCTTTAGGAGAATAACCATTTTGGAAGAGTCCCTGACATCTTTTTGCCACATAATTTGCCAGTTCCTTGTTTGTCAGATCTCTTTTTTCTTCACATATACCAGGTAGACTGTAAACACGGATAGCATCCTCAAATACATCTTCCCTAAATAATGCCAATGACTCAGGAGACATGTGTCTGGGTTGGTTTTCTTTGATCTTCTTCATTTCTTGTTTAATGACCATTGCTATTTCTAGAGCATTATAAATCTCTCCGGTGAGGTTTTTTCTTGGATATTGTAGTAATGGAAGTGGAAGGCCATTGACTCCCACATGACTTGCTTGAAAAGAGTCTATAAAAAGCCATAGAATCCCTCGGTGAGGTTTCTTTCCAGTCTTCTCATCTTTTGGATGACTGATGTTCTTGGCTTTTTTGTACCAATCTCCATCTTCATTGCAGAAATTCTGAACTTCATCTATGACTATGTGTTTAATCTTTGGGAATTCTCTTTTCATGAAAGTTTTCCGGGTCTCAGCTTGGCAGGTACTTTGCTGACTAGAAGAGTAAAACAGAGAGTATGATTTCAACCACAAGAACAAAGGGAATATTATTCATTAGTTACATGACTGAGTCCAAAACTAAAAGTTCAATTCTTTAGTGCCTACTTGGGGATTACTTCCTGTTGTAGTTCACACAAGGTTCTTGGCAGGTTAAAGAACTAAGCCACAGTTCCTATTTCTCAATATGCCATGCAGAAAAATGTTAAGCCCCCCTTTCTTGGTAAATTCAGAGTTAGGTTACAAAATCTGCAAATTTGATTTGTAATCTGAAAAGGTGATTTTATAATTTCTGTTGTGAATTTCTAGTTTTTATATTTATTGACAAACCCCTTATATATGTTAAATTTAAGCTACAGTTAGAAATTAAGACCTTTGACGGCAAAAATTTATTTTTATCTTTGAATCCTTAGCACCTAACACTGTGCCTGGCTCATAGTAGGTGCTTAAATCAACAAGTGTATTGATTGATCGATTAAAGCCCATTTCTTCTCATGCTGTCTTCTTTATCTATGGAGAATAACTTTTAGTCAGTTTTTTATATCTGTAAATTTTTATTTGCAGAAGAGAGTTGCTGTAATCAAGCTTTCCTATAAAATGATATTTTAGGATTCCATTGCTATGATTTTATTGATATTGGGAACCCTTGGTAAGGAAACATCCTCTACTAAAATAGATCAGCAATGTATGGTTTTAAAGAGGTAGAGGACAAATGAACTTGCCAAGGGTCACCTAGCTAGTTTGTGCCATATAGCAAATTTAATAAAGAAAAATAAAATCTCCATTAATTTTTGATAAGTAAATAAAAAAAGCTTTTGTTAAGGAAATCATTAAGATTGAAATCAATACCGTAACATGGGATAGGGAAGTCTTTGAATGTTAGTAGTGATGTGGATGTCTGCAGAACTTCGATTATCTTTTGTAGTCCTTTGTAACTCTTGCAAAACTTCTTGACTCATGTACCTAGGGCCTTCCCTCCCTCGGACCCCAGAAACTTCTCTCATTTATTTAGATTCTTTGATTTACAATTGCATCTCCTGGAATGCTTTCTTCCCTTTGACTGGTTATGCCAGTCATTGTGCTAAGTGCTGGGGATACAAAGAAAGGGAGGGAAAAAAATGGTCCTCTGTCCTTAAGGAGCATACAATCTAATATGAGAGTCAACAATCTAAACTACTATGTATAAACATGACATTAATAGAATGACTTAGAGGGATCTCAGAAGAAAGGCTCTGGCATTAAAGGGGACTAGGAAAGACTTCTTTGGGTGTTAAACAAAAACTTGAATTAAGTTAAAAACCAACATGGAAGTTACATTCATTTACGAAATCAAACTCAGGAAGCATTTTTTTTGGGGGGGGGTGCTGTTAGAAGAGACTGTATAACAAATGAAACCAATGCTATTGTTTCTTTTTCAGTATCTTTGTATTAACCTTCAAAAACTTTCTTTCAAACATCTGTCTTTAATCTCCCTACTGCTTCTTTCACCTTGGCCTACAATCATGCTCAGGTGTCTCCTATGCTCAAACACAACAAAACAAAACCTTTCTCTTGTATGGGATATTCATTTAAGCAATATCCTATTTCTTTCTCTGACACCCCATTCAAACTATATCTTATTCCTCTCCTTCATTGACAAAATTCTGGAAAGAATATTTGATAATCACTAATCTTGCTTTCTTACCATGTACTCAGTTCCCAGTCCCTTGTCATTTAGCTTGTATCCATGTTACTGAAATGATCTTTGAGGTCAGCACCAACTTACTCGTTATCAATCTAGTGATTTTATCATTTCTAATTCTCCTTGACTTCTCATAAGCATTTTATGTACTGACCAGAGACTCTGTCCTTAGTCCTATTTTTAACTCTTCTTTGGTGACCTTATCTACTCCTATGACTTCAAGGATCAACTGCACATAGAGGTTACTCTCAAGTCTAGATCTCTATCTTTGACATCTTTCCTGAACCACCTTACTGTATAGTATTTCCAGTTGTGTGGTAGACAAGGTATCTGGATGTCCTTCAATCACTGGAAACAACATAATTGAATGTCCACAATTTGTCCATCTCATAATTTTCCTCTTTCTGTGAATGGCATCCAGATTTGAAACTGAAGTATGTTATCTTTTATACTTCTCTATTCCTTAACCCCCAAGTCTGATTAGCTGGCAAATTCTATTGCTTCTAGCTCTGCAGTATCTCTCACATTTATCTCCTCCTTTCCATTTCTACAACATCCACACTAGATCAGACTTGTTTATTTCTTAGCAGTACCACTGAGATACACCCAACTGCTCTCCCTTCCTCTAGTTTCCTCCATCTCTTCATTTTCCTGCCAAGAAAATCTTCAAAATGTACATCAAAACCTACTGCAAAAATTTTGGCAGCTCCCACTGCTTTTTAAAACTGCCTCAATGGGGACGGCTAGGTGGATAGAGTGGATAGAGCACTGGCCCTGGAGTCAGGAGTACCTGGGTTTAAATCCAGCCTCAGACACTTAATAATTACCTAGCTGTGTGGCCTTGGGCAAGCCACTTAACCCCATTGCCTTGCAAAAACTTAAAAACAAAACAAAACAAAATGCCTCAATGGATATATAATGTCCATCAATTGGGATGTAGATATTTCTTTCATCAGTATACCTTCATCCAGTTCATCCATGACTTCTCATTGTGTGAAATTCTTCTTATCCATAGCTATACCACAGAGGATTGACCAAACATGCTGTAGTCCTTTTCAAATCTTTACCGAATAAAGAAACAAGACTCTTGGACTAGCATTCAAGGCTTTCTATAATTTCTCTTTATCCCCTGTAATTTCCCTTTTGTACTCTGCATTTTAACAAGACTGTAATACTTTCCTTTACTGAATCTTGTCTTATCTTCTCTGTCACCTTGTGTTTACATCCCCAGCAGTTTACTTCCATATCTCAGCCTGTTGAACTTCTTTACTTCCTTCCAAGCCTATCATAGATGCCATGTCTTCCATGAAGCTTTCCCTTATCTGAATTTATAAGTGCTTTTTTTTTTTTTAGGTTTTTGCAAGGCAAATGGGGTTAAGTGGCTTGCCCAAGGCCACACAGCTAGGTAATTATTAAGTGTCTGAGACTGGATTTAAACCCAGGTACTCCTGACTCCAGGGCCAGTGCTTTATCCACTTCGCCACCTAGTTGCCCCTTCTTCTTCTTCTTCTTCTTCTTCTTCTTCTTCTTCTTCTTCTTCTTCTTCTTTAGCAAGGCAATAGGGTTAGGTGACTTGACCAAGTGAGTGCTTTCTTTTTCCTCAAATGCTTTCACATTAATCTATTTGGATTTCTCAGAGGAACGTCTCACATTGCATCTTGTACCAAAGTTATTTTCATACTTGTCATTCCCCCAGAAGGGAACTTCCTAAAGGTGAATTCTATATTTTACTCATAATTAGTACAAGTTTTTGTTGAATTGAAGTGAAAATAGCCAGGCACTTCAATACTCATGAGACATGTAATCTTATCAATGTAGATAATACTGGCCCATTCATTATATATCAGGATGTAAGCTGCCAACCCAACTTTATGTCTAAGCTGAACAACAGGCATTTTTCATCTATTCGTTTTTTCCTCTATGGATAGGTTAATCTCTTTTAAGGAATCATGACTCTCATTGAAGAACTTGATCATCTATGGGAAACCTTTTTTGTGGACATTGTGCTGGACAAGCCCCATGAATCATAGAGCCAAATACTTTTGGTCAATGTATGTTTCCTTGTCTTCTATCTTGTTCAAAGTTAATAAACAAAAAGTCAATACTAAACTTATTTCAGTTTTTACATTTGTCAAGAAATCTTATGTGATCTTGAAGCAGTTCAAACCAAAATAGAATCTACATGCTTAAAACCTGAAAATCAAAATATTTCTCTAAATCAAATGAAATCTCAGGCTTGTCAAGTGAAAAATGAGGCCTTTTAGAAAAAATGATAAAGTCCTTTCCAGTGTCAAAATTTCATGATTCTATGAAAGTTTATTTTGTCTAGTCTATCATATGTTTAAAATAGTATACATCTCCCTTAAGTATTGTTGGTTAACACATGATATACCTATTTACTGGAAATTTTGTTAAATTCAAGTCTATACATCAGGGGTTTTAAATTAAGAATTCATAAATTTGTAGTTCAAAAATCTTTTGATATTATATTTCAATAGATTTGGTTTCCTTTATATTCCTATATATTTTATTTTAAGCCTGCCTAAATGTGATTCTGGTTTCACCAGATTCCCAGTAGGATCCATGACACAAACAATATTAAAAACTCCTGGTTTAGATTCCTAAAAAATAAATCAGCACCTTATTTAGTCATTTCTGAAAACAGTCAAATTGTGTGTGCTGTCTTTAATGACACTGAAGAATACAAGAAGAACCTGAAGACTATTTAACTATGCACCTTTCTCCATCAGTTGATTATTTAAAATTGAAATCTTTAAGTTTGAGCTTCTCAGCTTACCCAGAAGCTCTGTAGAGGCATAGAAGAAAAATGAAAATTGAATTTACTGGACAGCATTTGGTTAAAATTATAAGGCTAAGAGTTAACTGAACTCTGACTTGATTTTATTTTTTAGGTTTTTTTTTTTTTTGCAAGGCAATGGGGTTAAGTGGCTCGTCCAAGGCTACACAGCTAGGGAATTATTAAGTGTCTGAGACCGGATTTGAACTCAGGTACTCCTGACTCCAAGGCCAGTGCTCTATCCACTGCTCCACCTAGCTGCCCTCTGATTTAATTTTAATTAACTGGTTATGGCTTAAAATTACCCCCAAAAAACTCCTACCTTACAAATTTTCTTAGAGGGTCGTTTTCACAAAGGTAGAGAATTTCTTTTGCTTCACATTGAAACACATTCCTAATCTCTTCCAGGATTTGGATGACCATAGCAGTTTTTCGGGTTCCTGGTAAGCAAAGGATAAATAATTCTCTGGTTTCCTGGAGGCTTTGTGAAAGCAGCTTAGATTGGTCAGCCGCAAGCAGATTCAAAAATTGGTACCCAAGCTGGTCACTTAAAAGAGAGGTAAAGCAGAGAAAGACTATCACAAGTGATTGCAGCAAGTCTTCCAATTCATATTCTGTAGCAAGAACATAGGAATGGGGGTACTGTACTTGTATGATCCCAAGCTGAGAGTCAGGCAGGTGCAACAACTGGGGAATAATGCCCACTTTTCCAGTGTAACATCCCACATTGACAAGTTTCTTTTTTATGTGGAGAGCAGTAAGTCTGGAATATTCAAGTCCATTCATCTTATCATCAACCCTGGCTATAGTATAAAATATTGGGGGACTATTAATTGTGAGGAGGAGAGCATCACACAGGACTCTATCATCCTTCTGTAAACCAATGTCAATAGCCCAGCTCCTTGAAAATATCAGGATCCCTTCTGAAAAGTGATGGGTCTTCTTCTTCATTAACTCCTCTAGTCCATCATGCTCTGAGAACAGCTCCCTGCAGAGGGATTCTGGCTTGAATCCTATCTCCCGTGGGATCACTGAAAATTCAAAGATTGAAATAGGTTACAAGCATTATGATGCTTCAGAAGAAAGCATGCATAAAAACTTTTTCTTTCTTTCTTTCTTTCTTTCTTTTTTTCTTTTGTTAAGATCATTCACTCAAAGCTTTACAGATTGAAGCATGCAGAATAAACAATTCTCAGGTTAATAGCAATTCTGCTTATTCTTCCTTCAGAATATATTTAAAACACCATTCATTTACGTTTGACAACATCACTGACATGGAATTCTTTTTAGCCACAAATTACAGGGTTATTTTGTTTCCATAGAGAAAACACTGCATATAATACTTGGAGGTGAAACTCTCCAAAATATAATGATGCTGTTCTCTCTTCCCAAAACTGTGCACCCTAGAATCATGTTTATATAGGTGTACCTTGGGGAATAATCCACATCTTTAGCATTGTAAAGAGACCAAAAGCCTTGGAGAAGCTATGAATCAACTCCACAGAGTAGGAGGTGGGGTATCCTACCAGAGGCTCAGCAATCCTTATTGGATTTCAAAATCAGAGAACAAAAGCCTCACATAACACTTCTATAAGGGAAGCCCAATTCTATACAGTGATGGCAGATCATGTTGGGAGTTATTTGAATGAGAGAGATCAGGGCATGTTCAATAAGATGATGCCAGGGTCACTTATGACAGTAGAGCAAGAGTTATTAGAGGAAACTATAGAATTAGGCATGGGTGCTCCTGAGGAACCTGTACTTTGAGTCACTCAAAGGACTCTTAGTGCCTGTAGACAAGAGATAAGGATATAAGGGGCAGCTAGGTGGTGCACTGGATAGAGCACCGGCCCTGAAGTCAGGAGGACCTGAGTTCAAATATGATCTCAGACACTTCATAATTAACTATCTGTGAGACCTTGGGCAAGTCATTTAACCCTATTACCTTACCAAAAAAAAGAACAGAGAGAGGGAGAGAGAGAGAGAGAGAGAGAGAGGAATATTGAGAGTATTCTGCAATATATCACAGAGCAGGGATTCTTAATTTTGCTCTGTGAACTTAAATTTTTGATAGTGATATAGTTATATTTCAGTATAATTGATTTTCTTTGTAATACTATGTATTTTATTTTATGCATTTAAAAGCATTTTTTCCCCCCTGAGGAATCAATAGCTTTGACTAGACCAGACTAACAAGGTCTATGGAACCACAAGAAAAAAAAGGTCAAGAACTCCTAGTCTTCAAGAATTCCTTTATACTGTATGTTTTGGGGAAGTTGAATTACTTACTTAATAATATTATCTATCTCCTGTAAACTACCTAACCCTATAGACTCTTCTAAAATTCCTGATAAGAAAGGAATTTCTGAAAGTATGTGGAAACTGATTACTTGGACTCTCACAGAGGATGGAAGGAAGCTATATAGAATTAAAATATCAATGAAGGAGTATCTGGGGTCCAGTTATCAGGACTATTTGAAAGGTGAGAAGCTGCTAGGGTTGCTGATAAACTTCCTCCATATTGCCTGGGTTATGATGTTGAATTGAATCTCCTGGACTTCATTGTAATTGCAGGTAGGGCAGCTAGGTGGTACAGTGGATAGAGCACTGGTCTTAGACAGGAGTTCAAATCCAACCTCAGACCCTTAACTCTTTGTAGCTGTGTGACCTTGGGCAAGCCACTTTGCCCTGATGGCTCCACATCCAGAGTCATCTCCAGGTGTCCTGATTCATATCTGGCCTTCACCCCAGATGGCCCTGGAGGAGAAATTGAAGCTAGTGACTCAGCACAACCCCCCTCACTTAAATCCAATTCATGTGCTTGTCATGGCATCACCTCTCCTGATATCATGGTCTTCTTCAAGAATGAAGGACAAGACATTATTATCATTATCAATTGTAGGTCTAAGTTGGAATCTTCTCAGAAAAGAACTCATGATCTGGATGTTTGAATCAGTCATATTTCCCAAGCATTACAGTGTGGGTCAGCCCCTGAGTGTTTTTGTTTTTTAAGAAGTGGGTCAGGGCAAGCTGTCCTGCTAGAAAGAATTAAAAATGACTTTCATCATTTTGCAGAACCTTGAGATTGCAAAACCTGAAATCAAAAGGGCAAGGATGCCTGCCATCCAGGTTTCTATTCAGTGCACCACAGAGCAGCACTCATGTTTATCAACTCTGGGGGACAGTCACCTCTAAAGACTGAGATTGAAGGTTCACTAACATTTGAGGAAGCAGATGAGATCAGGTGGCAACACGTGTGTGGAGGTGTGCTCTGCTCCTGGGCACTAAAGGCGAGTGATCCTCGGGGCATATGCGCAGTTCCTTGGGAGGTACCTCTGTCTGGCACAGCAGGTGTTTCCCCTCCTGCTCCCTGATACTAATGCTAAGCCTTTTGATTGCCTTTCTCTAAGAGGAATGGCTAGAACCAGATATTATTTGCTCCCTCCCCCTTATCCTGCGATGGAAACCAGATAGCCTCCCCCCATGAAATCATAAGTGGATACCTGGAAGCAAACTTTGCTGTAGGGCCTTCTTATAGAGCTGAGCTTGTTGTGAACACGTTGATCTTCCGAGTGGATCAGTCTGATTGTCCTGAGCCAAACTGGGGGGAGCTTGATAAATCAAGATAAAGTTATTTCAGAACTGAACTCTCTTATTTTTCCTTTCACTATTGGAAAACCTACTCTTGTTACATTCTGAGATTCTCTTGTTATTATAGCAGTCCTCCCCTTCTTTTACCTTCCTCTGTAGCTGTCAGGAAGTTTGGAGCCTCTCCTAGAGTTTTAGAGAAAAGAAAATTGGATGCAGAGCCAGAGGAGTTGAGTTCAGATTCTGCCACTGACTCTTCTACCAGTGGGATTTGTGGAAATCATTTCTACTCTTGTTACACCCAAGAGGACATAGCTTTCTTTTGCTTTGCTTCAGAAGGTAGATCTAGCAGCAGATTTTGGGAAGCAGATTTTGTTTCTGTGGAGGGACAGACAACCTAATAAACAGAAGGGTCCTTCAGTAGAATGGGTTTCACTGGGAGGGAGTGAATTCCGTAAAGATGGGCACCTATTGATTTGGAAGAGATTCCTATTCAGCTAGCCTCTGAGGTCCCTTCAGCTCTGGGACCTGAGTTTTACTAAGATCAATCACACTAAATTATAAAGGATTAAAGGATTCCTATGTGAACACCTCCCCAGCATATTATTTGTTACTCTAACCACCCTAGTAATATTGATCACTCATCATACCTTAGATTATGATTTAACTGGTGTCTTATCACCAACTCCATCCCCTCTAGTCCACATCTTTGGCACTGTCAAGAGATCAATAGCCTTAGCGAAACTATAAATCAGCTCCACAGAGTAGAAGATGGGTCATCCTACCAGAAGCTCAGGAATCCTTATTAGCCCCATAGGAGGGAAAAATTGTAATCTTACTTTAGTTTGTATTTCATATAACCTAAGGGTATTTTACCTAACAAAAGAATAGATACTCTTTATTTATTAAACTGAAATAAATGGAAGAAAAAATTTTAGGCCAAAGTTTGGTTCTACCATTATGGCATTTAGACCATTAACAATGAGAAGGAAGCACTATTTTTTAGGGGTAGGATATATTTACCATAACCTCTGAAAGCATAGCATAGGAGGAGCTTTCCATTCTTCCTGTACTAATATCTTTCCCTAATATTATCTCAAAATACTTTGTCCTTTTCCTTTGGTAATTATATTTTAATTTTCAGACTATTTCTCCTTGTACAGGTCTTATCTTCCCTACTCCTCCAAGACAGAGATTATGGTTTACATATCCTTGACTCACCCCACCCAGCTTCTTAACTCTGGGTCTTGCTGATATTAAAAGCTTAGCAAATATTTGTGAATGAACACATATTAATTGCTGAACTGCTGTTTTGCTTTAATTTCAAGTAACATGGTTTTGGTATTTTTATTTCTTTTTAGTTTTTGCAAGGCAATGGGGTTAAGTGGCTTGCCCAAGGCCACACAGCTAGGTAATTATTAAGTGTCGAGGCTGGATTTGAACTCAGGTACTCCTGACTCCAGGGCCGGTGGTCTATCCACTGCACCACCTAGCCACCCCTGGTATTTTTATTTCAAGAGGTCTTGCAAAATTATAAATAATAATACTTAAAGTATATTTGAATTCAAATGGAATTAATTTTAGTTAATAGGCTATATGTTCTGAAATCTAATAAATAATAATTAGATGTTACAGCCCCAAAACAGACTGGGAAGCATAACCTTTAAATTCCCTGGACATTTCTAGAATAAGAAGCCTTGCACCTTTCATACACATACACAAGTACTCTCATGATGCAGTTACTTGTTTCCAGAGCTTATTTACAGGATAAATGTTCTAATGAGAAAGTATAATGGCTAAAGTACTTATTCCCAAAAGTCACTGAGGATGTTTATTATCAGAAAAGGAGATCATAGTAAAGACCAAACATGAAACATGGGAGCCAGAGAATCTACCTATAATCATGATCGTAAGACAATGAAGAATAAAGCTTTCAGCACTTTCAGCCCTCTGCCACTAACCCTGTGTGATCTTGGGCAAGTCAGAGGAGCAGGGTTCAAATCCCAACTTTACTAGTGGTAGATGAAGGCAATGGTAAACCACTCCACTGTCTTTGCCAAAAATGGGGTCATGATTACTTGAACATGTCTGAAACAACTGAACAACAATAATCTGTCTGACCTTGAAGAAGTTACTTACCCTCAGTTTTCTTATCTGTAAAATGAAGGGGTAAAAATAATTGGTCTTTAAGATTTCTTCTATGATTAACCTTCTTGTTGGCTTCTTATTTCCCCTCCCTCTTTTCCCTCCATAACAATATCAACTTCTTGAGGGCAGGAATTGAAAATTTACTCATTTTTTAAAATTCCCTTACAGCATTTAAAGGGACATATGGTGAACAAAGAATTATTATTCAGTTGTGCCTGATTCTTCATTTTCTCAGCAAAAATACTGGAATAATTTGCCATTGCCTTCTCCAGCTCATCTTACAGATGAGTTAATTGAGGCAAAAAGAGTTAGGTGATTTGCCCAAGGTCACACAACTAGGTTGTATCTGATTTCAGTCTTTCTGACTCCAGGCCTGAGACTCTATCTATTGTGCCACCTAACTACCTAAAGAAAGAATAAGCACTTACAATTTTTGGAGCTGAAGTGATTGGGAGAAAAAGTCTTAGGCTGTTGTTTGAGTCTATAACTGTAGAATTTCAATCAACAACCAATAAAAGGAAGAGGTAGTTTTTGGAAATACTCATATGGATGAGCAAATCAAGTCTTTTGAATGCAAGCATTTCTAAAAAAAAAATACGTATGCAAAAAACATGCTAAAATGTCTTTTTTGCTATAAATTTTTTTTCTTCTTCAGAGGAGGCCAATGAGAATTAATTTTCATGGTATATTTTGTGGGACAATTGTATATGTACAACCTAAATCAGATTACTTGCTGCTATAGGGAAAGGGGAAAAAAAGATAGAGTAGTAGGAAAATGTGCAACTCAAAAAATTCTTACAAAAAGATAAATACTGAAAACCATCTTTGTAGTCAATTGGAAAAAAATAAAAGACAATAACAATATAAATGAAAAAAACTATTTTGTTGGAAGAAGAAGAATTTTATTTTATTGAGAGGAAAAATATTAATAAAAGATTTTGCCTGAAGAGAGGGGCCACTAACTTTTTTTTTTAAAAGGCATTTTTTAGGGGGTTTTTTGCAAGGCAATGGGGTTAAGTGGCTTGCCCAAGGCCACACAACTAGGTAATTATTAAGTGTCTGAGGCTGGATTTGAACTTAGGTACTCCTGACTCCAGGGCCAGTGGTCTATCCACTGCACCATCTAGCTGCTCCCAAAAAGGCATTTTTAAGAAAAGTACCACCTTCCTCCAAATTTATGACTAAAGAGAGTCATTCCTCTATTCATTTATTTATTCATCAAACAACTTTTTTATACTTGTCTTCTACAAGCAGAGATCTTAGTAGTCACTGGGGGGAGATAAAGACAATGCCAAAACCTTCTTAGAACTTTCAAAGCATTAATGTTGAGTTGGAGGTGGGAAGAGAGGGAAGGCTCCCTGAAGGAACTTGTGACTGAGCTGAATCTTGTAGAATGAATAGGATTTCAAAAAGCAGAAATGGAGTAGGTAGTTATTCCAGGTAATGGAAACAATATGAGCAAGGTAAGGAAAGCATTGAACATTCATAAAGGATAGTTTGATTGAACAGTAGTGAATCTGGTTAAAGATAAAAGATAAGGCTGGATAGGTAAGAAAAATGTCAGAAGAAATTGGGGCTTGTTTTCCCATAGAAAAAAGACTATTGAAAGGTTTTGAGGAAAGGAATGAGAGCATAATGAAAATTAATCTGGGAGTAGCATGAAGAGAGGAGGAAATGCTGGAGACTGGGAAGCTATGCAGTAGAATGAAAAGATCAAAGAATAAAATCTTTAGAGGTGATAGGGACCTCAGAGACTATCTAATTCAAGATCATAAGAGGATAGGGAATAAAGTTTTCAGCACCTTAGGTACCTCTGCCACTAACCCTGTGTGATCTTGGGCAAGTCAGAGGACCAAGGTTCAAATCTCAACTCTGCTAGTGGTAGATGAAGGCAGTGGCAAACCACTCCACAATCTTTACCAAGAGAACCCCAAATGGAGACATTATTAGTTGGACCCAACTGAAACAACTGAACAACAACCAGTCTGATCCTGGATAATCACTTAACCTGTTTCCTCATCTGTCAAATGAAGGAGTTGATTTTATTTTATTGATGAGGAAATTGAGGTCCAATGATGCTGAGTTACTTTCCCCAGGTCATACAGATAGTAAGTAGCAATATTAGGATGTGAACCCTGGTCCTCTGGTTCCAAAGTGATTCTTTCCCCTCAATAGCCCAGGTCAGTGATAATGAGACAACAAAGATAAAAAGAAAGATACAAGAACCCACCTTCGAGCTCCCTGTATTATTGGGATAGATACTTCTATTGGTTCAGAAAGATCTGAACTCTTCCCTGGAGTCAGGAGTACCTGGGTTCAAATCCGGTCTCAGACACTTAATAATTACCTAGCTGTGTGGCCTTGGGCAAGCCACTTAACCCCGTTTGTCTTGCAAAAACCTAAAAAAAAATAAAAAAAAATCTGAACTCTGAATGTAGGCTTGTGGGTCTAAAACAGGGAGTTGGAAACAGAACTCTGATTCAAATAGCCATAGCAGAACTCTAGGAAGTAGATTTCTTCTGGTAGGGCTAGACAAGGACTTGCCTTCTCCCCCCCCCCCACTTTTTACCTGGGTGAATATCCATTAATCTGGACACCCATTCCTCAGTCTTCAGTCTTTCAACAAAGTTATTTCTCATGATCCAGGAATTTGGGGCTTCAGCAAAGACAACACAGCAGAGGGGCTCTACTTTGACCGCACAGACATAACCATATAAGCTATTGTTATCATACACATCAATGATTTTAGTTGTGAAATTGATGTTTGGCTTTTCAGAGCAAAAATGGAAGATAGGCAATTTTCTTATGCAGTATTTTATCTCTTTTTCTAGAGTGAAAGGCTGCACTCTGTCTCTTTTACATCCAAATACTTCATTGGTCTTATCATCCACCCCAATAATCAAGTATCCTCCTTTGGTATTAGCAAATGCAGAAACATAACGGGGCAGCATCTCTTTTATTCTAGGCACAATCTTCTTGGTTGTGAACCTTTTCAATTCGACATGTGTTGACTCAGTAAAGTTGAGTTTCTCCTTGAGCAAAAGTTGATCCTTTGCAAAAAATTCTGAGGCTAACAACCTAATGTCTTCCTCTTCCTGAACTTGACTCATGAGAACTTTCTTGCCATGCCCCATTGGAAGATTTTCCCTTCCTCTTTGGATTTTTGATTGTTTCTCCTTTAGAAATTCTAATGCCCTACTGGCAGTCAGGTTGATGGTGCAAGTTACATCTCTTTGGAATATATTTGAGGATAAACTACAGATTCGTAGTTGGGGACCAGCAGCCTTCATGATCCAGGGTTTCACAAAAATGAAAAGATGGTCATCTTGTTGCATGAAGTCAAGGAATTCCTGTGAAGCCAAAGGTAGAAGCTTCTGAAAGGATGTTTCCAAATCTTGACCAAATCCATCACATCGGTAATTGTAGTTTTTCTTATCCATCTCAGCTTTAATGATTCCCCCACCTGAATTTAGTAGTGCACATATGGCTTGGATGATTTTGGAATTCTGTGTCCTTTTCAATTGATTGTTGGTCATCTTCTTCCTATACTCCTCCCCAAAAGTGATTTTTCCCACTTCTACAACCACTTCAGCATAATGTGTTTTCATGTCAACCTGGAGTCCTTCCATTTTTAACAGCTGTCCTGTTCTCTAATGTTATAGAAATGGTCTCCTGTAAAACAGTTTGGAAAAATAGGACAGAGAGAGACTGTGACTACACTAAGCAAAATTCGAGATAATAAAGTGTTTTCTATAAAGGCAAAAGATGATTTTAATACCATGACAATACTACAAGTCATTCATGAGGCCTAGTTAGAAAGTAACATCCACTCATGATTTTGTCGATATTCTTTACTTTGTCAGAGTGAACATCACAATATTGTTGCTGAGATTCCCAGCTACTCCAGCATCACATCTGATTGAGCCAATAGTGGATTTAGGGGAAAAAAACAAACAAACCTAAAAACAACTTAAGGAGAGAGCCAGGTAGCAGCAGATAAACTAGAGGATATCAAAATACATAGAAGTTGAAATTGAAGAAGCAAGCAAATGAAGTACCTAGAAGATGCTCTTGATAAGAAAAATGAAAGGAGAAAGACAGGGAACTAAAGAGAATCACAGATTAGTTTTTCACTTAAAATAAATGAAAATCCAAGTTTTTGAGACTTCTTTATTTATCAAATTCTGTAAGTTTTCCTTTATTATTTCTTTTAAAATAACTTCACTGAATTTTTTCTTTTTTAAAGGTTTTTGCAAGGCAAATGGGGTTAAGTGACTCGCCCAAGGCCACACAGCTAGGTTAATTATTAAGTGTCTGAGACCGGATTTGAATGCAGGTACTCCTGACTCCAGGGCCGGTGCTTTATCCACTGAGCCACCCAGCCAACCCTGAAATTTTTCTTAAGGGCTAGGGCATTTCCTCATACCAAGAGTGGAACCATAGCTCCCAAAAGATCTGCAGTGGGCAGGAATAACTAGAATTTGGTACAAACTAGGCTTTGTACTTGAGTGGGGTTCCAGAGGGAGCACATGGTCCACAGATTGTGGCCAGAATGACCAGTATAGTGATCCAACAGATTGGAATTCCCCCTGATTACTCCAATCACAAAGGACTAAAGGACTTGGGAGGATAATGGTTATAAGTAACTTTCTCTCTCTCTCTCTCTCTCTCTCTCTCTCTCTCTCTCTCTCCCCTCCCTCCCTCCCTCCCTCCCTTCTTTCCTTTTTCACAAGTGAGGACTTGTTTCTTGATCATCCATCCAAAGAGAAATGGAAAATTTAACTTAGGTTCCCTAAACATATTTTCTAGAAAGTGAACCCATTTCCCTTCTTTCAATACAAATCAAACTCAGGAAAGAATGAGAGCCTCTCCTTTCTGAGTCCTACTTCCACTTCAGGGACAAATTATGTGAATAATTTGAAAGTTTAAGAGAAGGAAAAAGCAAGACAGAGAAATTATATTTCTTTTCTTCTGAGACTAGATTACTTTCTTACTTCTTTTCCACTTTATTTGAATAAACCAACTTTAACTTTAGCAAATAAAAAGTCATCTAAACTAAGAGCATTTTGTTGAAGTGACTATCATAATACAAATGTGGTATTTCATATTACTACAAATATTGCTACTAAATAGTCTATTCATATTTAAGTTTTAAACTTAGGGCTCTGAAATTGATGGTAATTAAATCTAGGGCAGGAGTTCTTATACTGGGATTTCTGAAAATTTTAAAAATATTTTGTTACCTAAATTTCAACACAGGGGGGCCCAAAATCTCAGTAGAGTCTTTAGCTTTGATTTGAAACAGCTGGCATAATTAGTTTCTTTTATTATTTTATTTTATTAATTTAAAATATCATTCTAAGAAGAGGTCCATAGGTTTCACATATGTGTCAAAAGCATCCATGACAAAATAAGTTTAAGGTTAACACTAGATTTAGGGAATCAGACTGAAGTTCTCAGATCATGGAAATATTTTACTCTTCCTTTTGCAACTTTTTCCTGGTAGAAACACTAACCACAGAACCAGATGAAATTATTATTACCTGCTGTTTCTTTTTTTTGAAGTTTCACATCAAGGTCTCTCCTTCGTCTTAATGTCTGTCATCTGGCATAACCCTCTGCCGTCTGATACCGGACAGGGAGGAGATGACACTGTTTTGCCTGACAGTCTTCATAACATGTACGGGCTGAGGGGGATTGATAAGGACTCAAGAGAACCCTGTGGAAATAGGATTAGTAAGGCCAGAAACTGACCCCAAATGTAAAAAGAAAAAAAGGGAAATTATTGGGGTTTTCAATGTAGTAATCTAGACTTGTACTTGTATTATAATGGACTGAGAGCTCTGACTATATACAAATACTTCTCATCCTTTAAAATTTAACTTTTATAGATTTATATGCATCATACATCTTTTTGTATTCTTCATGTGTATTTTGAAAGATCTGAAATTATTGTGCTCTTTTCAAAATAGCCTTTTTTTTCCCTCTTTCATTTTTCCTTGCCCCTTTCCCATCCTCCACCTCCACCATTGACTTTTCCTGAGACATGAGGAAAATCGAGGAAAGTCAACCCATAGTTGTTTTTGAAAATTATCGCTTTTTCTTTGGGGAGGCTGTTCTAAATCGAACAGGAGACAGCTCAGCTCTGCTGACTAGTCTGCTAATAACTTGAAAATTTCATTGACATTAAGGAATAGTGGACTTTTGACATGAACAAAGTCCAAGTTTTCAGCAGGAAAAGCAAGATAGTACTGGGTTCAGTACTAAAACCTTTTTTGCTATATAAGTAAGTCAACTTGCTTTGTCACATATTTTACAAAGTTTTTTTTTAGGCTTTTTGCAAGGCAATGGGGTTAAGTGGTTTGCCCAAGGCCACACAGCTAGGTCATTATTAAGTGTCTGAGGCTGGATTTGAACTCAGGGACTCCTGACTCCAGGGCTGGTGCTCTATCCATTGCGCCACCTAGCCACCCCAATAAATGTTTTTGATGGAACGTCTAGGTTGGCAGAGAAAATGGATTATATGATGTGAGTGGCACTGAAGAAAAACTAAATGACCAGTCATCAATATTGCCTAATCTTAGTACTAGTCCATTCCTGGTTTTGGATTCATTTTAATCCGAGTAGCATCATTCTTGCATTCAAATGGCTGCTTATTTTTTGAAATTGGGCAAGTCTATATTGAAAGAAATCAGAAATTTTTAGAAATATGAAAGTATGGACATGGACTGGAATATGTATGTCTCTAGTCTTCAAAGACTTTCATGTGAAATGCTTCCAAGTATCATCATTTAGCAATGATGTAGTGAATAATAAAGTAATGACACAGACTTTGAATTCTTTCCCATTGATTTTGTGTCCTGTCAGCATAGGAAAAATCATGATTTTGAAAGAGTGAAAATATAATTCAGGTTTATATGACTTCTTTATTCAAAAATCAGAAATGCCCTGAATATGATCTCTTCTTATTATGACAACTATATCCTGAGAAATGGTAAGAACTAGATTTTTCTCTCCTTTGTCATAGCAGAGATATAATCAAAGTGTAAGTTAGACGGCAATAGAGCCATAATGAGGTTTTGCAACAGGGGCGAGGACCTAAAATTATGCTTGGGACAAGGTGGTCCTTTTGATAATCCTCTTTGGGGAGAACGGTAGAAACCATCAAGCAGCTCCCAGGGAAATTCTTTGATCATTTGGTAACCAATTTTTGCTAATTATTCTTGAAAATGAAGTGCTACGGTAATTGTTTCTACATCTTGGACTCCAAGAAGCATGATTAGGTGGGGATATGGGTGAGGGTGAGGTAGGGGTGGCAATGGGGGTGGTACAGGAGAGTGATGGTGATGGGCCTGGAAAGTTTCTTGAAGTCCACCTTCCAGCTTCTTCGAGGCAGGTCCAGTTTGGTTCACTGCTGTTTTGCTTGCACATGGGTAAGAGGCTGCCATGTGCCTGCACCACGCTAAGCACTTTTTACACCTCCTCTGATGCTCACAACAGCCCCACGAGGTCTTCTTCCTACTTTCCATCTGAAGAAACTGAGGCAGAGTAAAGTGACTCGCCCAGGGTCACCCAGCTCTAGTGTCTGTGGCCACGTGTGAGCACAGCTGGGCTGGAAGACCTGGGTTCAAATCCAGCTTGGGTAAAAGAGGGGGTCGTGTGACCCTGGGCGAGTCCCTCGCCTGCGACGCGCAGGTCTGCCCCAAGCAGGCCGCGGGGAGCCCGAGGCCGCTGACAAACGGGGGCTCCGTGACTTGGGGTCCGGGCGGGGGAGGGGGCGCCCTGCTGGGGCTTCCCGGGGCCGGTCCTTCCTTCCGGAAGGCCGTGACGTCAGGGAGGGGAGGTCACGCCGGCACGTGACTCGGACGGGAGGGGGGCCCTCTGGGCCCGGCGGCCGCACATGCGCCTTGGCTTGACTCGGCTGGAGCCCGAGTGCCCCGCTCCCGGCTTCGGCAGAGGGGTGCGATCTGGCCTCCGAGCTCGGCGGTCTTATCCGAGCCTGGAGCAAAAAGTTAATAATAATAAAATAAAGGCGGGGGCGTGTCCCGGAGGCGCCTTTCCGCGCGCTCCCCGAGCCCCGCCTCCTCGGGCCGGGCCTTACGGAAGCCGGACGAAGCCAAGAAGCTTCAAAGCAAAGCGGGGCGAGGGCAGGAACTCCAGCGTGATAGGCGGTCGGGCGCCTCACGTGACCGATCTGCGGGGTCCCCGATTGGCCGACCCTCCGGAAGTGCCGCGCCGGCCCAGGCTGGAGGGACCGCGGCCGCTGGGCGTGAGCGGGTGAGTCGGGCGCCTCCTCCTTTTTCCTCCTCCTGCTTCCTTGTCCCCTCCCCGGGGTTCGCGGGACCGAGCCTCGCGCGTGGCGCCCCCAGGCCCTGGGGGGGGCCGGGCTGCGGGACCCCTGCCCGCCGGGAGGAGAACCTGAGTCGCCCCCCGCGGCTCGCGGAGGCGGCCGAGGGCCTCCGGCCTTGGGGCTCCCCGCCCCTCCCCCTTCTCCTCCCACCTCCCCATCCCCCTCCTCCCTTTCTCTCCCCTCCCCCCTTGCCCGCCCGATGAGCTGCCCAGGGTGGAGCATCTGAGTGGGGCTCAGCCGGCCCCCCGTAACGCACCCGCGGGTGGATCTGGGGGGCCTCAGCACTAGTCGCCGGTGGGCACGGGGGGAAGCCGGGTCGAGAAGACCCGAGTTTGCCTCAGAGGGAACTCCTGCCAGCCATTCCCGGGATCAGGTGAGGCCTAAGGGAGACAGCCCTTCTCAGGCGTCTTTATGTCGCTTTTGTGGAGTTTTCTCCGATGAGCACCCGGGCCGGCCCAGGACTACAGAACTAGTCGGATTCAAGCTGGATTAGAAGCCGGCTCTTCCGAGCTGCCTCAGCATCCTGAGATCTCAGGATCCGATTTATAAAGTGAGACAGGGCTGCCCACCCCCAAGGTTGAGGGCCTTAGGCCCTCCATACCCGGTCAGTCCAGGTTCCTTCATCAGGACTCACACACCACCATCTTCTGACCCTGCCACCTCCAGGGCAGGTCCCCATCACCTCCCGCCTGGACTAGCTCTGCCTGCTTCTATCTCTTCCCACTCCAGCTGTCTAAATGACTGTCCTTAAGGGCAGGACTGATTTCCATCCCTGTTGAGTCAACTCTGCATCATCTCTTTCAACCAAGTAGAAACGCCTCTGTTTGACTTTTAGAATCTTCCTGGTCCTGTCTTTACAGGTGCTGGCTGCCTTGCTCTCCTTTGCATCTCCCACCTTTGGGTGTTTCATCTCATCACCTCCCAGAAACTTTTCCTGTTCTTAGTTGTTAATTTATCTCCTTGGGGCAGCTAGGTGGCACAGTGGATAGAGCACCAGCCCTGGAGTCAGGAGCACCCGAGTTCAAATCCGACCTCAGACACTTGATAATTACCCAGCTGTATGGCCTTAGGCAAGCCACTTAACCCCATTGCCTTGCCAAAAAAAAAAATTATCTCTTTTATTTACTTAACTAATAACTATTTTATTCTCCAGCAGAATAGAGGATGAGGACTGCTGCAGTCCCTGTTTTTACCTTTGGATCTTCCTGTTCTTCATTGAAGCAGAAGAAACGCATCTTGCTTTCTTGTTCATAGCCACTTCACATTTATTGAATTGTCTTCCCTTCAAAATACTCTTCCGCCTTTCCTCCCAGTCACCCATAGGGGTCACTTTATGGCCCTCTTTGGGGTGGTCAGGGGGCCGTGGTGCAGGGAGTGCTGGTCCTGGAGTTGGCTTCATAGACTCTCTAGCTGCATGACCCTGGGCAAGTCCCTGAACCTACTGGTCCCCTCTTCTCTGAAGTGGGATAATAACAAGTACTGACTTCTGAGGTAGTCATGAGGATCCTAGGAGATGCTGTTTGTAAACTGTTTAGTGGCACTTTGTACATGGCAGGCCCTCAATAAACACCTGCTTCTTTCCTTCCTCCTTGATTCTCTTTTCTCCTCTGTGCCTACATATCTAATCAGCTTTAATAACTTCATCTTTAATAGCTCCACAGTACCATCACCATCCATCTCCTCTCTGCTCATTCTTCAGCTACCCTGGGTCAGACCTTCATCATCCACTTTGTTTCCCTGCTTCTCTTGTCTCTCACCAACCCATCTTTGTCATAGTACCCATCTCATAGCAGGTCTGACCCGTCACTCCTTTACTCAGCAATCCTTTGGTGACACCTGTGACCTCTGAGTGGAAAGAAGTGCTGCTCAGCTTGGCACTAGAGGCTCCACAATCTGATTTCAACCAGTCCTTCCCCTCTTAGTTTCTTTTGCTTCCTTTTCTATCTTCTGATCCAGCCAGACTGGGTCCATCTGTCCTTTAAGTCTCTCTCCTTTCACTTTCCATTATCCTTATCTTCAAGCTCAATTCACCTGCCACCTCCTTGGTGAAGGTTTCTGGGATGTGCCCCATCCCAGTTACTATTTTCTTCCTCAGATTACTTTCTTGTATCTCCCCCAGCAAAGGGCAAACTCTTGAAGGAAGGCTCTTTTTTAAAAATTTTTTCTTAATATTTCATGGTATCTTACTCATTGTAGGTACTTAATTTTGTTTCACTGAGTTGACTTCATTCCTCAAATATTCATCTGTGTAATAGATTCTCTGTGAAATACAAAGATTAATAGGACACTATTCTTGTTCTCATGGAGTGTTGCTGCCTGACAAGGACAATTCTAAATTAGAGATAGTGGTTTCTTTTTTTCCCAATTGATATTTAATTTTTCCAATGACATGTTATGAAAGTTTTTCAATATTCATTCATTTGCATATGCTTATTTATAAATTCCTTCCACCCTTCCTTCCCACCCCCACCCCCCCTCAGTGACAGTCTGGTGAACATTGTAATGTATCTACATTTAACATGTTTATAGATTAGTCATTTTCTGTATGAGGAATTAGGACTAAGGAAAAGAAAGAAAACCATGAGATAAGAAGGAAAAAACATAAGGGAAATTTTTAAAAAAGTGAACATAGTGTTCATTCAGATTCTGTAGAATTTTTTGTTTTGTTTTGTTTTTCTTCATCTGGATATAGATGGCATTGTCCATAGCAGGTTATCCTAGCTCTCTAAACTGCTGAGAGGGGCTGCATCCATCAAGGTGGGTCAACTCACAAAGTTGTTGTTAATGTGTAGAATGTTCTCTTGCTTTTGCTCCCTTCACTTAGCGTCAGTTCCTGTAATTCATTCCGTGCTTCTCTAGAGTCTGACCATTCATGATTTCTTATAGAACAATAATATTGCAGGACATTCCATAACTTGTTCAGTCACTCTCATATGGGTGGGCATCCTTTTTTGCCACTACAAAAAGAGCTGCTATGAATACTTTGGAACTTGTGAGACTTTTTCTATTCATGATTTCTTCTGAATATAGGCCTAGTATTGGAATTGCTGGGTTAAAGGGTATTGATCAATTCTATTTCTCTTTGGGCATAGTTCCATATTTTTCTTCAGAAAGGTTGGATCAGTTGACAGACTAAACCAACAGTGCATTAATGTTCCAGTCTTCCCACAACCTCTCCCAACATTGTTTTTCCTTTGTGTCATCTTAGCCAATCTGATAGGTGTGAGGTAGACCCTCATAGTTTTAATTTGCATTTCTCTAATCAGTATTGATTTGGAGCATTTTTTCATATGATTATATGAAATTTAATTTCTTTGTTTGAAAATTGCCTGTTCATAAGGGGTAGTAGTTTGATCGGACCTTCTAGTAAACACTATAAGGGGACAGCATGAAATGCTTGGAGCATCTGAGGAAGTGGGGATCACTTCTGCGGGGCTCCATAGGGACTGCTTCCTTTGTTTCAGTCTGCTTATTCAACTCCTCCTGGTTAGCAGGCACACACAGAAAAGCAAGAGAGTTCCCACCTTCAGAAACATGATATAAGTTAAGTTACAGTGAAGAAACAAAATAAAGATGGGATGATTTGGGGATGTGAAGGGGAGACAACCAAGTTACTCAGGAAATGCCTCTTGAAGGTGTTGGCACATAAGCCTGGCTTTCAAGGGAGTTGAGGCTTCAAGGACAAAAGGAAGGAAGCTTTTCTGGTTTGGGGGGACAGATGTGGAAAATGGCAGACCATGTCCTCGGAACAGCAAATAGAACAGTTTGACTGGAGTTTAGAGTGTGTTTAGGGGGAGTTCTGGGTCATTGGTGTGGAATGATATTGGAACCAGACTCTCAAGGTTTCCCTGCTGGACAGTGGATGTTTTATTTTATCCTAAAGGTAATGGAAAGCCATGGAAGCATCTTTGATTGGGAAGTGACATGGTCATTGCTGTGGCTTAGAAAAAATTAATTTAGTAGCCACAAGGAAAATGGATTGAAGAGGAAGAAATGCTGTTTGCTGCATTCTAGGCAAGACTAAGTGGTTGTGGTTGAGGAGAGAGAAGGCATGACAACAAAGTGGGATCAACAGGACTTAGTATTCAGTGGATGAGGAACTGAGAAAGGGAAGATTTCATAATAGATTTAATACCTCCTTGACTGGAATAAGGGATTCTGGAGGAGAGGTGGATCTCAGGCAAATTTCTATACCCACTTTTTTTTTTTTTAATGCAGTAAGACTACAATGGCCTGGTCTGGTAGGCCTGTGGGGCCACGTGTAGTCTGTGGGATCATGAGCTTATTTTTAAATATTTTGATCACTGTATTTCAGTATAGTTGCTTTTGATTATTGATTTTATTTTACTCATTTAAGTATGATTCTGGGAAGGGGTCCATAGGGGTCTAGGACATGAAAAACAGGAACCTCTAGCTCAAAAGAGAAATGTAATTAATTAGTTATGGATTTGTTGACTTTGAGATGTTTTTAGAATATCCAAGTAAAGATGTCCATCACACAATTGGAGACATGGAATTAAAGAAATGAGGATTGGATCTGTTGATTTGGGAGTAATCTGCATAATAATGATGGTTAAATGCAGGTGAATGGATGAGATCTAGAGAGACTTGAGTGGATTGACTGGTGCCCAGCCTGAGGGACCTTGGGGAGTGAGAGGCAGCTTGTGTTGGAGGGTAAGATATCAGCCCTGGCAAGGTTCCAGTTTCTTGGTGATGGTTGAATGCGGTGAAACTTGGCCTGGAGCTGATTAGATATGGGATGCCCTGGGTAAGGGCCGTGCTATTTATAAACAAAACAAAACCTCTTTCCATTTAAGCCTTCCCCATCTATCTAGCTGCATGGATGCCCTGGTTATCCAATAGGGCACTTGTCTGGACCACAGTCAGGAAGTCATTTGCTCCCTGTTTACAGATGACTAAAGGGAGCATGTGATGACTACCATGTTTTTTTGATAAGCCCCTCAAGATACAGGGTCTTCTGCTAGATATGGCCAGCCAGCTGACTGACTCCTGCCATCCCATGGGGCTGAGAATTCTTTCAATCCTTCAGGGCTTGAGAATCCTGGGGTTCTCCTTCCTCCAGGGAATAGGTTATTACTCATTTGTAATTTGAAGGGGAGGGTGGTAAGCAGGGAAAATACAATTTGAGGGCAAACATCTACTTTGTTAAAGAAGCAGGGGTGATGACCAGAAGGAGCCCTGGAAGAAGAGACCTGGAGTCTAGATTCCAAAAGGTCTCTCACGACCTTTTGAGGTTTTCATTTGGTCTCATCCTGTGATTCACTGGTTTAAGGAAAGTTCTGTGCAGCAACTCCTTCCACCAGGGCATATCTGTAAAATCCAGGCTTGCATTCAGCTCTGAGAGACTTTACAGTTTGTCTGAATCCAAATCTGGATTTGAACCCAGGTCTTGTTGACTCTAAGGCTGGCCCTTTTTTTCATGTTGGAACTCTGACGTTTAGAGGATAGAACATTGGACTTGGACTTTGGAAGGCTTAGGATTGAATTCTGTCTCTGATGTTTACTTAGGACCTTGGGTAAGTCTCTTTAACATTTTTTGAGCCTCAAGAGTCCTCTTTACAACTGGAGTCATCATGGCATCTGCCTCCTTTAGAACTGGAAGGGATTGGACAAAGCCAATGTGAGGTTGAGCTCCTCATTTTCTGTCCTGAGAGGACGTCTGAGGCTCCAGGTTTCTGAGGCAGGAGCTGGAGTGAACGCCCAGATCCATGGCGGGCACCCTACCACTACCTGCTCTGTTACTTTGTGAGGATAAAAGGTGATCATAGCATGAGAAGAGGTGTTCACCTTGAGGCGTCATCAGTTTAAGCCCACCCAAGTCTGGGGTTTTACAGTCAGGTTTTATTAGCTATAAAACTGGTTTAATGGAAAGAGATTTCACATTACAAATACATTTTGTCTGATGTTAAATCTATTTGCCCTGACAAGTCATTTTTAAAAAATAATTTTGCAAATTTAATTGCCTAGAGGAAACCTGTTATTGCTAGAAGCCCAGTAGAAAATCTCAAAAGCAAAGTATTTTTAACTGGTATGAAGAAGCTCCCTAGGACAGCTTAGCATTTCTTAGGCACAGGCTTTGTGCTGGACCCTGTGATGAGTGCTGGGAATAGAAACAGTCTCTGCCTCCTAGAAGCTTCCATACCCTGATAGGGATTAGGAGCCCTGGGGGAGAAGGCTTGGAAGAGAGGCACCAGGGGTGGGGGAGGCTGGAGAGGGAATGTTTGCTTTATGAACTAGTTTGATTGGACAGTGGGAGTAGGAGAACTTAAGGAGAAATGTCTGGAAGGCTGATTAGGAATCAGGTGGTAAAGGGCTTAAATGCCTGGATGGTGGATTTGTTTTAGCCTAGAATTGGGAGGGCACAGGGAGCCACTTGAGATTTTTGAGGATTGACTCCATGAGACAGGTGCTTTAGGGAGATGATTTAGACAGCTTGCTAGCCAGCAATGTGGAAAGGCAGGTAGGCCACCTGTCCAGGTGAGAGCTGATGAAGGCTTGGAGGGAGGAGAATGGATGCTGATAGCAGTAAGGTCAAATGGGGGGACTTGGAAACTGATAGAATATTTGGGGAAAGGGAGAGGGGAAAAGTCAAGGATGACCTTTCAGTTTGAGTGACTAAAAGGATGGTAGTACCTTCCAATAGAAACAGACAAGTTTAGAAGGGTGGGTTTAGGCAGAAAGATGCCTTCATTGGGGGCATATTGAGCTTGAGGTGCTTCTGTACCTTCTAAGTGGAGATAAGATATTCAGCAAAGAGGGTGGATAGGGCTGGATCTGAAGATATGGGGGTCATCTGTTTAGATTTGATGCTCCAACCATCAGAGTAGAAGGTCCTGTCAAAGGAGAGAGTAGAGGAAATAGAGATGGCAGAGCCTTGGGCGATGCCCATGCTTGGTGAGATGAAGGAAAGAGCCAAGCATGTGTGAAACTCCTGACTTAAGCTCTGGGAACATCAGTTATGTCAGACTTCAGGGTGGTGAAAGCAGCAGCTCCCCTCCTTTCCAGTCCATTCTCTGAGAGTTTCCCCTAACCCAGACCATACCAGGTCCCTCCCCTCACATCATTAACACCAAGGGCTTCTGGTCACCACTGAAGGCTCTTCTTTAATTCCCTTTGCCCACTGGTCTCTGTTTCTCCAGCCTTATGACCACACTGCAGCCCAGCATGTAGGTGCTCCTCATACGCACTCCATTTCCCATCTCCTTGCCTTTGCATGAACTTGCTCCCACCCCTGGGCCACAGAAGCAGTCCCCTGTCCCCCTCCCCAATATCTGCCTCCCATTTCCTTCAGTACTTATCTCAAGTAACCCCTTGCCAACATCACCTAATTTTGTTGCTGTATATGATACCCATGCTGTCCTAACAGAATGGATGTTGTGTGGGTGGAGGTAGAGAAGGGGACAGCTTTGAGAGGTGAGGCAGGATGGTTGACGTTCAGTGATCTGGATTAGCTACAAGGGCTGCAGTTGTCCCAACCTTCTAGGTTGCTCTCTTGCCCACTTCTTTCTTTAGTCTGTGTGTGGCACAACCCCCAGCCCCCACCTCTCACAGTCAGCATTCAGTCATGGCTTCATTGACCCTTCCATGCTGATAGTGGAGTGGACTCAGAAGAGAACAAATGGGGGTGCATCTGGGGGTGCATCTGGGAGTGCTTGGCTTAGGCATCATTAAAAGGATATTCAGTATTGAAAATGGTGGCTAGAGACAGTCACTGCCTTATGGAGGGATCCAGGTTTTCTGTGAGTTTTTTTTTTTTAATGTATGAGAATTGTCTGGGATGGATGGGAGTTTGTAAATGATAGCTGAGGGTTTCAGGGGGCCTGGCAGGAATGGAGTTGGAGGAGTTTGGGAAAGCAGGGAGCTTCTCTGGGACTTGCTGTCTAGAGGACCCAGGCTCCTCTAACAATATGCTATGCTGTGGTGGGTATGGAAGAGCAGGTGGGACAGGAGCCTGAGGTTGCATGGTTTCTCTGATAATGCAGAGGAGCAGGGGAGTCTAGATAGAACAAAAAGGCATTTATTAAGGCTGAGTTGCTGATGAGGGCCCAGAGGAGCATAAGCTCCCTGGGCCTGCAGAGTTACAGAGGGCTCCCCTCTCTGGGTGTCCCAGGGCAGCAGAGTTGGTGGTGCTTCTTGGGCACTGTGAACCTCGGTTGGGTTCTCCACCTGGGCTTCTTACCCATCAGAGGGAGATCCACCATTGATGGAGCAGCCACAGTAGAATCTGGTTTCTGAAGTTAGGTTTAGCTTGTTCAAGTTTGCCAAAGTTGGTTATGATGATGCAGCTTTTTCTTTCCACTAAATTCAGAGTTGTGAAATGCAATGATGAGTGAAGTATAGTCTGACCTGGTATTGCCATGGCCTCTGCTTGGGCTCTGACCAGGGCATGATCACCTAATCTTCTCTCTGAGCTGATCCTGCTCCCCTTGTGCCTGTTGTTCTGGGAACAATGCCTCTGAGAGTAATTTTTGAGAGCAGAAATGCTGATCAGTCACTCATTGTGCTATCATTTGTTTTCCCTTTTAGGTCCGAGTGGAAAATCTGCCTGCATAGAAGACAAGGCTCACCACACCCTCTCCTCTGATTTAATCATTCCCCCAGTGGGATTCTAATCTGGTCAAAAGGCAGGTGGTTGGGGTGTGTTAGGGGCCTTTGGAAAAATTCTAAAGTCTTGAAATCCACAAGGTGGTCTATATTGTACAATGCTGGATATCCTTCCATTGTCTGCTCAATTACATGCTGGTCCCAAGGGTAGAAACAAAAGCCTCCTGACTTGAAGTCAGCCTCAGGTGAATATTACTTCCCTCCAAGATCATCTACTCCATCATGGATCAAAACAGGAATTCCCTCTGCACTGGGGAGACAAAGAAAATGACAATGTTTCTTCTGGTGGAGCTAATGGGGAAGACAATATTGAAGCTATCAAATTGGATCTAATCTCAGAGGGAGGGCAACTGCATTCAAGGAGCTAGGGAGGAGTTTTTTGCAGAAGGTGAGATTTTAACCAAGACTTGAAGGAGGCCACAAGATAGAAATGAGGGCCTTAAGACAGCCATCAAAATTGTCCAGAGACAGGAACTAGTCTTGTTCAAGGAACAGCAGGGAAGCAAGTTAGAGAAGACTAGGAACATGGGTTCTAAAGGACTCAAAGCCAAAAAGAGGATTTTATATCTGATCCTAGAGGCGGATATTAATGAATTGAGGGTTGGAGCAGAAAGACTTGAGGCAGGCCAACGTGTTCACCAGTTCTCGAGAGCTAGCAGTATCAGAGGAGAGAAGTGGGGTATATGAGAGACATCTTAGAGGTTAGGAAATGACATGACTTGATGGCTGATAGGATACAGGAGGCGAGTCTGGTCTGAGGAGCTGGGAATGAAGCGTAGAGTTGCTTGACTAGGCCTGTTATGAGGAACACTTCCATTTATGGGAGTGGGGAGTTGGTGGTTAGTTGATGGGGAAAAAGAAAAAAGTGTCAATTGGACATTTAAAACAACTCAGGAGGGAAGTTGGAGATTCCCAGGATGCTAGATAAGCTGGACAATTTTATTATGTTAAAAACTCAATTTATACGGTAAGAGTTTCAAGACAGGGGCGGCTAGGTGGCACAATGGATAAAGCACTGGCCCTGGAGTCAGGAGTACCTGAGTTCAAATCCAACCTCAGATACTTAATAATTACCTAGCTGTGTGGTCTTGGGCAAGCCACTTAACCCCGTTTGCCTTGCAAAAACCTAAAAAAAAAGTTTCAAAGACAATCTTCTGTTCTTTACATATTGAAATGTTCATGATTGTTGTTTTAAATCTGTAATAAAGAATATTGATTTTTTTTTGTGGTGGTGATGAACCTGTTGCTCCAAGTAGCCTTTTGTTGTATAGTTCTTAATTATTAAGATTTCAAACCTAACTCTACTTCCCTGCAACTTTTACCCTCTAGCCCATAGTTCTTTCCTCTGTAGCCAAGCATATCAATTCTTACCCCCTTCCATTTGAAGCCCTTTTATGTATTTGAAAACAGCAGTAATTTTCTGTTAAATATCCTCCTTCCTTCATCATCAAAGTTCCTTTAACCTATCTACTATGGAATTATCTTAACATTCTTCCATGTAGAAGTTGCTCTAATAGCAAGTCTCTAGTGTATTTTAATGCAGGGACTCCTGGCACTATAAGCCCCCCCCCCCCCCCCCCCCGAATTCATGATCTGGTACTGCTGAGACTACCATAAGCAGAACTTGGAATTCAATACATCTAGGAGCTTTTTAGGATTAGGATAGTTACAACAAATTATGTTGTAACTATCCAAATGGCTTTTAGCAGAAGAAAGATTCCCTAACCCTCTCCTAATGGAACACCTGATTCTTTAGGGTGTCAAACCAAGACCTTTCTGTTTGTTTAGAACTGTTGGTCTGGAGGCTGTTGAGAGTGATAATTTGAGGGCTAGCTCGATGGCACAGTGGAAAGAGTACCAGCCTTGGGGGTCAGAAGGACCACAGTCAAATCTGGCCTTAGACACATCCCATGTGACCCTAGGTAAGTCATTTAACCCTAATTGCCAACAAATTGAGAGAGAATTCACTTGTTCTGCCAACTGGAGAGAAGCTAGAGGATAAACATACAGAGAGGGATCTTTTTTTCCTAATAAAACTACTATAACTCTTGCAAAAGGGATGAAATCTTCTGAAGAAGTGATATTTTTATCTCCTGAATAATTTTATGAGGAAATAGACCAACATAGCCCTTCTTATCCCAAGATACTCATTGGGATAAATATGATCACGTATTTGCAATATGATCGGCAGGGATGAATTACACAAGAATATGGAAGAAGCTTTAAACTATCAGAAGAAATAAGTTCTAAAGCTAGGGAGAGGATATGGTGCAGTGGAAAAAGACGTGGAATCATGGGATGTAAGTTGAATCCTGGCATAGTCACTACCTGTGTGACCTAAAATAATCACTCTCCAGGCCTCAGTTCTGCTAACTGCACTGAGAGGTTTGAACTATCAGACCTCTTAAGATTCCCTCTAACACAAGATCTATGATCCTCAGCCTTGATCCCACTAGCTCTGGGACACTGGGAAAATCACCTACCTTCCTTGTCTCACTTTTCTCAACTGTAAAGAGACAGTTGAATTAAGTGATATTTGAAGGAGTTTTCAAGTTGGATTCTCTTGGATTGATGTCATAGCCACATGAACTAATATCTTGCTAAAAATTTTAAGTCAGTAATAGGTGAACAATTAAACTAAATGTTTCAGTTTTAAATTCAGCTTATGGGGGCGGCTAGGTGGCATAGTAGATAAAGCACCGGCTCTGGAGTCAGGAGTGCCTGAGTTCAAATCCCATCTCAGACATTTAATGATCACCTAGCTGTGTGGCCTTGGGCAAGCCACTTAACCCTGTTTGCCTTGCAAAAACCTAAAAAAAAAAAACCAGCTTATGGACATCTCAGTTTGGCATCGGGCATATTACTTCCAAGGTTTCAGGAGAATTAAAAATAATTGTCATACCTGGCTATACCTATTTTTATGGCAGAAAGCCCAATTGTCTCAGGCACGAATGAAACATGAATCATTCTTTCTGGATCTAAATTATTTCTCTAAAAAGATCATTTGGTTGTAACATAATGAGGAATGTAAAAGGCATAAGAGAGAATACTTTGTTTTTGGCTTTGTTAAGGTGAATTCATGCTTCAAAATTTTAAAGGTGGTCTAGGCAGAAAGCAATTCTAGTTTTTATTAACATAGACCGCTACTTTTAGGAGCCAAAAAGAAGCACAGTTCATTTTTGTTGTATAAAACCAAAATTTATTTTTGAGGTATGTTACAGAGAGGGCTTCATAAAAATCATGATTAATGGTGAGACATGTTCATGCTAGCTTAGCAGATACCTCAGGGACTTAGCATAAACTGCTTATACAAAGCTGTTTTTCTGCTCCCTGTAATTTGTGGCACAGTGGAGAAAAGAGCACTGGGTGAGGAGGTCAGGGCTCCACAGTAACCAGGTTGGGTGAATGTGGGCAAATTACTTCTGAAAAGGGACTTGGACTAGAGATCTCCAAGGTCCCTTCCTGGTCTAACATTCTGGGACTCTGACTCATTTTCTAAAGTTTAATTTCCATTCAAAGCAAAATCCTTTAGAAGTGAATCCTTGGAGAGGAGCCTGCCTAATGACTAGAATTCCCTATTTGGATGCTTCTTGGGCTAGTCTGGCTCCAAAGGTAGAGGAGACAGTGTTCTATCATTTCTCCCTCCACATGTATCAGCACTCAAATAGCTTGATTAAAGTACACTCTAGATCTTATTTCAGATGATCCTCACAATTGTCCACCACGCTAATGACTGTTTTCATTAATTTCTGAAAGGGAGTTAGAAGGCATATTAATAAACTACATTCAAATGAATATGTATTTGATTTAAAAAAATGTTTTGCTAGGTAGGCTTTTTAAGGTAGAGGTGGTCCTGAGATGGGTAACTAGGATGGATGGGTCTGACTGAGTAGTACCATGTACTCGTCACTAGGGCAGAATGGAAGGCATACCGTCAGGCACAGTTGGCAAGATCATTCAGTTTTCAGGGGAGTATAGTTTAACCAGGTGCTGGACTTCTGTTGCATAACCTGTGATGGGGCAGGTTTGGTGACTTCTCACATAGTTATATACACATCGGTAACAAAACACATAACCAGAAGTGGCGAGTGCAGTGTCATTCACCCGGGTTTTGCGACATAAGGGGCACACTGTCTTCAGCTTTGGCAACAGAGAGGGATCTGAGTTGTAGTCCAGGTGCACAGGGGGAGGTGGGGTGGGTAAGGTAGTCAGGGATTTGATGGTTTCTTGATTTTCAGAGGAGTACCACCAATCTAGGAACTGTAGGAAGAAAACCCCTACAGAAAGGCCTGTGGAGATGGATACGGCAAGGCCTCCTATAGCTTTCTTGATAGCTGATTGCACCTTCTCCTGTATGCTGTTGAAGAGAAACATCAAACACATGTTACGTCACAGGCCCTAAATATTGTGAATTACAAGTATTCATTCTTCCACAGCTCATCAGAATCCCAAGTAGGCCACATGGTGGGGATTCCTAGTATCACTAAAGCTCTGTTGGAGGTAGCTGCTCTGTCTCCACTCTTAAAGCCAAACTCCAGGTTATGTCCTGGTAGCCTTTTCAATAGTGTTGCTGTCTAGTCTCTTCCTTTTCCAACTCAAGTTGTGCAATGCTGACAGATTAAATCTTTATCCGGGAACCTGATGCCAAAATCTCACATGGTTCCAGACTGCCCACCCCCTTCTAAACTCCTTAGTCTTAATTATAACCAATGTCTACTTAGACCCAAGGGGTCTACTTTTTAGGTGTACTTCACAACTGATCCATGTTGTGTGTCCTTCAACAAGCTGCTTATCCTCAGAGCTCCAAGAGACAAAAATAGATGAGAATCTGAGGCCTCCTGTCTCAAGCGTTGTGTGCACCCACTACCTTAAAACGTGGGCAAGAACGTTGCCCCTTTCGGTGGCTCCCCGGCCTCGGCACACACTAGCAGGGGCGGATGTGCTCGGAGGGGCAGATGCCTCAGCCGCAGGAGGCCCGGGGGCGGGGGTGCCGCCCCCGGCCCACCCGGCAGAGGCTGTGCCCGGGGTGGCCCCTCCTCTGCCCCCGGGCGGGGGTGCCCCGGCCGCGGAGGCCCCCTCCCACACCTGCTCGGGCGGGGCGGGCCGGCCCTACCTGGCGGGCGGCCTCGGGGGCGGCCCCGGGCCGCGCAGGCCCCGCAGGTCCCGGGCCGTGAGGCGGGCCAGGCGCACGCCGGCCAGCGCCAGCAGCGGGCAGTGGGAGCGCGCGGCGCCCAGCGCGTAGCGCAGCCGCTGCAGCAGCAGCCAGCCCCGGCAGGCCGCCGCCGCCGCGGGGTAGGCCGCCAGCACGGCGCGCTGCAGCCGCCTGCGGCGCGAGGCGGGCGGCCGGATGGAGTACTCGTCGTCCTCCCGCAGCCCGGCCACCAGCTTCTCCAGCTTGACGCGCAGGTAGGGCAGCAGCACCAGCAGCGCCAGGGAGCGGCGCAGCTGCGGCCCGGGCAGCCCGGCCCCGGCCGGCCTCGGGGCCGCGGCCCGGCCCGCCACCACGCGCTTGAGGCCGTAGAAGTGCTCGGAGAAGGAGGCGCTGGCCGTGGCCAGGTGGTGCTGCTGCAGCAGCAGGGCCAGCCCCGCGAAGATCTCGTCGAACCACCTCCAGAGGAAGCCGCAGCGGCCCGGGTGGGCCTGGGCCAGCACCTGCGGGGCGGCGGGAGGTTAGCGCGGCCCGGCCGGCGCGGCCCGGCCCGCCCCCCGCCGCCCCCTTACCTTGGCCACGTGCTGCAGCGCGGGCCTCACGGCCGCCATCAGGCTGTCCTGCGCCACCACCTCGAAGATGGAGGGCCGGTCCTCCGCGCCGGAGGCGGCCGTGATGTGGGCCCCGTGCTCGGCCATGGCGCGGCTGCGCGGGCGCTCCGCCGGGGGCTAGGCCGCCACCTCGGGGGCCGAGGGACGAGGCCGGGGCGGCCGCCGCCGGGACTCGGGCGCCATGGAGCGGCCCGGCGCCGTGCCCAGGGCGCCCGGGGCGGAGCCGCCGCACTGCGCAGCCGCACTCGGCCGGGAGCCCGGCGCTGTACGCGGAAGCCGGGGACGCCCTAGCCGGCGGGCGGCCCTCGCGCCTCACTTCCGCTTCCGGCGGGCGGGGCCTTTAGGGGCCGCGCCCCGCCCTCCCTCCCCCGAAGGCTCGCGTTCTCCCGGGCCGGCGGGCGGGGGCGGGGAGGGGGCGGGGCGGGGCGGGCCCGCGGCGGCTCCTGGTCCCCGCCCGGCGCCGGGCCTGGGTCCGGACCCCCTGTGCGCCCCGCGCCCGCCCGCACGGGGGAGGGGACCAGCGCCCCGAGGGGGATGGGGAAACTGAGGCCGGCGGGGGGCCCCCACCCGCGGCCCGCCAGCGCCGCCTGCACCTGTCAAACACCCTACACACACCCCTTCACACATACACATGCCCCACACGTATCAGACACACCCGGCACGTATCATGCACACACCCTTCGCACATATCAAATACACCCTACACACACACAACCATCATACACCATATACACACACCCCACACGTCAAACACCCTACACACACCCCTTCACACATACACATACCCCACACGTATCATACACACCCGCACGTATCATGCACACACCCTTCGCACATATCAAATACACCCTACACACATACAACCATCATACACCATATACACACACCCCTTCACACATACACATGCCCCACACGTATCAGACACACCCGGCACGTATCATGCACACACCCTTCGCACATATCAAATACACCCTACACACATACAACCATCATACACCATATACACACGCCCCACACATGTCAAACACCCTACACACACCCCTTCACACATACACATACCCCACACGTATCATACACACCCGACACACCCGGCACGTATCATGCACACACCCTTCGCACATATCAAATACACCCTACACACATACAACCATCATATACCATATACACACGCCCCACACATGTCAAACACCCTACACACACCCCTTCACACATACACATGCCCCCACACGTATCATACACACCCGACACACCCGGCACGTATCATGCACACACCCTTCGCACATATCAAATACACCCTACACACATACAACCATCATACACCATATACACACGCCCCACACATGTCAAACACCCTACACACACCCCTTCACACATACACATGCCCCACACGTATCAGACACACCCGGCACGTATCATGCACACACCCTTCGCACATATCAAATACACCCTACACACATACAACCATCATACACCATATACACACGCCCCACACATGTCAAACACCCTACACACACCCCTTCACACATACACATACCCCACACGTATCATACACACCCGACACACCCGGCACGTATCATGCACACACCCTTCGCACATATCAAATACACCCTACACACATACAACCATCATACACCATATACACACGCCCCACACATGTCAAACACCCTACACACACCCCTTCACACATACACATGCCCCACACGTATCAGACACACCCGGCACGTATCATGCACACACCCTTCGCACATATCAAATACACCCTACACACATACAACCATCATACACCATATACAAACACCCTACACACACCCCTTCACACATACACATACCCCACACATATCATACACACCTGACACACCCGGCACGTATCATGCACACACCCTTCGCACATATCAAATACACCCTACACACATACAACCATCATACACCATATACACACACCCCACACATGTCAAACACCCTACACACACCCCTTCACACATACACATGCCCCACACGTATCAGACACACCCGGCACATATCATGCACACACCCTTCGCACATATCAAATACACCCTACACACATACAACCATCATACACCATATACACACACCCCACACATGTCAAACACCCTACACACACCCCTTCACACATACACATGCCCCACACGTATCAGACACACCCGGCACATATCATGCACACACCCTTCGCACATATCAAATACACCCTACACACATACAACCATCATACACCATATACACACGCCCCACACATGTCAAACACCCTACACACACCCCTTCACACATACACATGCCCCACACGTATCATACACAGACCTACACACCCGGCACGTATCATGCACACACCCTTCACACATATCAAATACACCCTACACACACACAACCATCATACACCATATACACACGCCCCACACATGTCAAACACCCTACACACACCCCTTCACACATACACATACCCCACACGTATCATACACACACCTACACACCCGGCACGTATCATGCACACACCCTTCGCACATATCAAATACACCCTACACACACACAACCATCATACACCATATACACACACCCCACACATGTCAAACACCCTACACACACCCCTTCGCACATACACATACTCCACACATATCATACACACACCTACATACCCGGCACATATCATACACACACCTACACACCCGGTACATATCATGCACACACCCTTCGCACATATCAAATGCACCCTACACACATACAACCATCATACACCATATACACACACCCCACACATGTCAAACACCCTACACACACCCCTTCGCACATACACATACCCCACACATATCATACACACCCAACACACCCGGCACATATCATGCACACACCCTTCGCACATATCAAATGCACCCTACACACATACAACCATCATACACCATATACACACACCCCACACATGTCAAACACCCTACACACATCCCCTTCACACACATTATACGTACCCCACACACATATCATACACACACCTACACACATATACACCCTACACACCCGACACATATCATGCACACACCCTTCACACATATCACAAATACACCCTACACACACATACTACCATCATACACACATATACACACACCCTACACAAATATACATCCTACACACATCCTATAAAAAACATCCGAGTTTTATATTTTTGGGGACAAGGTTTGTGATTTTATTGCTGCAATAAAATTAACCCCCATTTATATGTTAAGGTTTACAAGGCACTTTTCAAAGGGTAGCTTAGTTTATCCTCAGAACTTTGGGAGAGGTGCCATCAGATACATTTTACAGACCAGGAAACTGAGGTAAGCTCTCCCAGCTGTTGTGTCTGGGACAAGAGACCAGTTCAGAGCCTAGCTGCCCATCTTGAAAACTCTTGCATCCAATGCAGAGATGCATTTATTGCAACTTTACGAGACTTGCCTAGAGGGTCATGGTGACCAGTATTTCAGAGTCTTCTTTTGAGCTCAAGGCTACCTCTGCAATATGAAACCAACTGGCCCTTGGGGTAATATTAGACCCTGGGGTGATTCAGCATGTCTTATGTCTAATCTTTCCATTTCAGACTTGGCCTTCAAAGGGGTGATCTTTGGAAATGTCACTCATTCTCAAATAACTCCTGAATATCAAGCACTTTTTAGTAATCAAAAGGTGGATCATACCATATCACTTTGTCATGTCTTTGGGGCTTTTTTTTTTAGGATTTTGCAAGGCGAATGTGGTTAAGTGGCTTGTCCAAGGCCACGCAACTAGATAATTAAGTGTCTGAGGTCACATTTCAACTCGGGTACTCCTGACTCCAGGGCCAGTGCTCTGTCCACTGAGCCACCTAGCTGTCCCCACTTTGTCATGTCTCGAAAGGGGCTGTTGAATCAATGGATGAATGAAATGAGAAACACAAACCTTACCAGTTAAATGATAGTGTAAAGCAGTCTGACATCATGGAAAGAAATCAGAGGACCTCAATTTCTAGTCTTGTGACTCCAATACTTATTCCTTTGTGAGAATGAGCAAGTAATTTAACCTTTACTGAAGCAGTTTCTTCATCAGCAAAATAGATAATCACTTATTTTTGTATGCAAGGTTCTCTCTCCACATACACATTTATGAGAACTGTTATATCTAAATTCTAAATTTTGGTGGAGATTTTTGGGAAGTTTCCTTTAGAGGAAGGATTATTAACCTTGTGTTAAATTCTAAATTATGAAAAGCTAAACATACTTTTTTGAAGCTGAGAGACAGCAAAGATCATTGTTCTTGAAAGAAGTGGTTGAAACTTCAATGAAGGAATAATAGATGAATAAAATGAAAGAAGGAACAACAGAAAAGCATCAAATTTCTGGAATTCTGGAGAATAGGGATACATTAATTTATCTTCTCCTAAACTCACTTTAATGTAGTGCAGTTTCCAAACACTGAATTGGAGTCAGAACTGGATTCAAATCTATCCAAATTCTTTTTACTCACTATTTGGGTGACCTTGGGAATCCCTTTACCTTTGTGGGTCCCAGTTTCTTAAATTGTAGAAGGAAAGGGATGGACTACATCATTTTGAAGACTCCAGTTCTCAATCCTATGAGCTTTCCCACTTACCAGATGGGTGACTATACATACACAGGCCATCTCTTTTGGTAGAACATAAGTTCTTTGAGAACAGGGACTTAATTTTTCTTTTTTGTCTTTTTGTCACTGACACAGAAGTCCTACTACCTTGTAGATCAAAATTACTTAAGAAATGTTTATTGAATTAGATTTTCCTGTTTCTGAAGTAGGGATAAACTTGCAACTCATGAACTTTTCATTATAGTGTGTACCAAAATGTTATTTTTATATGATTTTATATTATGTATGTATATACATATATATTCACAGAACCATCTAATAAATCCCAAGAGGCAAAGACTGTTCCTTTTTTCTAGGGATAGATTCTTAGGCAATATTTGTTAGAGTGGCTGGGTTCTGGCCTCAGGAGTCTGCAAAATAAATATGATTTGGGTTTACAACGTGAAAACTGCGCGGTATGGTGGAAAGGACGCTGTCTGAGGGCACAGGTTCAAATCCTGACGAATCCTTTGTACAAGTGGCCTTGGACAAGTCTCTGTCCCAAGTTTCTCTGGGTCTTAGTTTCCCTATCTGTAAGGTGAGAAGATTGGATAAAGTGCTTTCATAGCTCCCTCCCAGCTCCAAAATCATGGTTTTCTTGGGGTGCCATCCTCCGGTCTGGGAACGGGGCTGTTTGTGAGCTGGATTTCGGGTTAACGACTGAAGAGCTGGAACAGACGTGAGGGGTCCTCCAGGCCAGTCTCTAAATGTTCTCATTCTTCATGCTTTTAATTCCCCTTGGGGCAGAGCTCCTTGATTGTGACCCAGCGCCCCACTTTGGAGCCCGAGCATGCCCCAGCCGGGCGTCCCCTGCACGGGGGAGGCGCCTGAGCCGGGAGGGGGCCCCACCGGACGCCCTGCACCCGAGACTTTGGAGGAGTGTTGGCGGGGGTCCTACAGTCTGGGGGGCAATGATGATGTTAACTGCAGGCCGAGGCGAGTGAGAGTTACAATCCCTGCTTGGGCGGGAGGCGCTCGGCGCGCGGCCGGACCCAGGAGGCGGCTCCTCTGCGACCGGGCGGTCCGGGGCGGGAAGGCTCCCGCCGGCGGCCACTCGCCGCCTGACCCTTCGAGCAGCCCCGCCCCTCGCTGGGAGCGCACCAATCGGGCTGCGGCGGGGCGGGAAGGGGCGGGGCTCCCGTCTCCATGACGACCGGACGCGCCGCCGCTCTCCGCGCCGGGGCTCCAGGCTCTCCCCCGGGGATACTCGGAGCCCCGCCCCGCCCCCCCGCGCGCCGCGGCGCACGCGCCCTGGACGTGGGCGCTTCCTGTCGGCCATCTTTAGCCCTGGCAAAGCGGGTTTTGCGCAGTGGCTGAGGCCGCCCCGAACGGATTCCTCCCGGGCTGGAGCCTTCGCCCCGCTCGCCGCCCGCCGCCTCGTCCCTCCTCGCCTCGCCCCGTCGGGTCCCTTCTCGCCGCCGCCGGTGAGTTCTGGCCCGGTCCGTGGTCGCGGGGTGCGGGGGGCAGAGGTGGAGGAGCGGGGGGCCGGCGGGGTCGGGCGTGGCCGCGGGGGCCGGGGCGGAGGGGGGCGCCGAGGGGCGTGGCCGGGGGGCGCCGGCAGGCTGGGCCGGGGGGCGCGGGCGGCCCGGGCCGGGGGGCGCGGTCTGCCCGGGCCGGGGGACCCCGGCCGGAGAGGTGGGGGCGGGGCGCGCGGGGGGCCCAGCGCTGCGGGGGTCGCCTCCCTACGCCCCTCCTCCCCCCTGCTCTTCCTCCTCCTCCTCCTCTGCTCTCTTTCCCTTTCCCTCTTCCTCCTCCTCCTCTTCCTCCTCCCTGCGCTTCCCTTCCTCTTTCCCTTTCCCTCTTCCTCCTCCTCCTCTTCCTCCTCCCTGCGCTTCCCTTCCTCTTTCCCTTTCCCTCTTCCTCCTCCTCTTTCCCTCTGATCCCCATTGTTCCCCTCTTCCTCCTCCTCCCGGTTCTCTCTTCCTCCTCCCTCTCCGCCTTTTCTGCCTTTCTGCTCCCTCTCTACATTTTTCTGTCTGTCCTCCCTTCTCCTCTCCTGCATCTCTTCAGTCCTTTCCCTTCTCTTCCTTTGTGTCCTCTTCTCTACAGCGGATGTTTGCCCATAGTTTACAAATGGGGAAACCGATCTTGAGAATTGTTTTTTATAGACAACCCCCATGGTCACATAGCTTGTGGGTGAGAGGTAAGAATGCCAGAGGAGGGGGTGAGGGCTTGGCAAGTTGGTCATTTTAGCAAGAAGGTCGGGGTGGATGGGGCAGGCAGTGGCAGCAGGGGACCCTGATAGGTTTTCAGTTGTCCGTAAGGCTTTAGGAGCTTTGGGAAGGGGATAGAGGTGAACCAGCTTAAGGGAGAGAGTGAGTGAAGGAGCAATCACTTATTAAATGCTCTTTGAATTTTGTTGTATTAAATGGAATCCGGAAAGAGATGCCCACTGGACTTCAGGTTATGGAAAATTCAGATAATAGGATTTAGGCTTGGAGAGCATCAGATATACTTCAGTTCTACAAACATTAAGTGTCTACTGCATTCAAGATACAATTCATTTTAGATGGGAGAAAATTTGAGCTCTTTGAATTTTCAGATACTTTGGAACTCAACTATATCTTTTTGGTTTACATTGGAGGTGGTGTGTGTGCCTATGTCTGTCTGTCTCTGTCTGTATTTTATTGGGTTCACCTGGTTGCTTGCTTCCCAGGTTCCTTATTTAAACACTTTTTAACGTTTTAAGAGAAATACTCTTCAAATGTCAAGCATCATCATCATTATGGTTGTTGAAAAGATGAAAAGAAAGTGAAATTAGCTCAGAACTGGTGGAACGATTGGGAAAGTAGGTATCTTAATGAGAAAAAAATGTAAATTATTAATTATCTTCTTTGGATGCTTCTATTGCTTAGCCTCTGGGCACACTTACACAATAATAATAGAAAGCAGCTCACTAAGGAGATAAAGGATACCAGGGAAAAAACCTGTAGCTCTTTAAAAGGCTAAGTGTGTTGGTTAGATGAGAGCTGTTGGAAGTATCACAAATCAGGCTCCTCTTTGGCAGAAAAGTAATTGTGTTCATCTCATTGAAGCTGTATGCATATAAGGAGGAATTTAAGAAAAAGTCGACATTTGAGCCATGAATGAAGAGACTTCCGGGAATAAAATGAAACTAGAGCAGGAGATTCTTAACCTGGGGACTGGGAACTAGGAATTATATATAAATTGATTATCAGTTTGTATACTTTCTTTTGTGATTGCATATAATTATACATAGTGTTGACCACTCATAGTCTGACCCTTGCAGAAAAGGAAAGGAGATACATTTTTCACTTTCTCTTCTCTTCCTGGGGGGCCAATTGAATTTATAATTATATAATCATATGATATAATTAGTTCAGATATGACCATAGACCCTAGCTGTGTCATCCTGGACAAGTCACTTGACCCAGCTTGCCTCAGTTTCCTTATCTGTCATATGAGCTGCAGAAGGAAATGGCAAGCAACTCCAATATCTTTGCCAAGAAAACCTCAAATAGAATCTGCCTTAATACTTTATTTCATGCCTATAAAAACATCCTGAAAAAGGTCTGTGTGCTTCACCAGACTGGTGTTGAAGGGACTCATAACAAAAGAGAAGAAGCCTTGGAATAGAGCATACTTTTTTCCTTTCCCACTTTTCCCCTTCTCCCCCATTATTTATTTATTCATTTGTTTATTTACTTTGGTTTTTGCAAGGCAAATGGAGTTAAGTGGCTTGCCCAAGGCCACACAGCTAGGTAATTATTAAGTGTCTGAGGCCAGATTTGAACTCAGGTACTCCTGACTCCAGGGCCAGTGCTCTATCCACTTCACCACCTAGGCGCCCCCACCCCCATTTAATTATTTGGAATCCAGTTTGCAACAGTGTGTATATGGTTCTAACCATAAGGAATGAGCTAGATAAAATTTTTGTTTTTATCCAGGTTTACTGCTTAATTTGAGGTTGTTGGATTTGTTTCCTTTTTAGCTAGCTTATTTTGTGCATTTAAAAAGCAGTCACAATGGATAACTTTGTCTGTTTAAGACTTCAAGGGTATATATGTTCCTATTGAGTGTAAGGTATCAGGGAATCTGAGATGAGGGTAGAGAGAGATCCCCTCTACTGGGAAGAAGATTTTGGTCTAGTTGGGGTTAAAACCTATATACAGATAAATGTGCTATTAAGATTGTAGTTAAAAAGAAGAGAGTGGCTTGTTCAGCTGTGTTGTACAGTGATTCATCATGAGCTAGCTGATATCAGTAAGGTGCCATTTTCTCTTTTTGAATTTCCTTCAGTGTTTGATTAGTTGCAGACTGTCCTCTGCCATAATAAATCATCTTCATTCTGGGAGTGAGAGGTTGCTAGAATGCCTTGACCTCATACTTTACCAAATTTCCTTGAGCACGAATCTTTCAAGGATGAAAGTCCTGGTTTTTGTGAAAGGACGGGCTCAGTAGCATTTCTGACTGGTTTAGTGTACATTTCCTAGACCAACTTTTTGATCTCAGGACCACTTTACACTCTTAAAAATTATTAGGGACTCCAAGGAGTTTTTGTTTATGTAGATTATATCTATTAATATTTACCATATTTAAAATAAAAATTAAAAAATTAATTTATTAAAAATAGCAATAAGCCTATTTTGTTAACATTTCTATGAAAAAATTTATTTTTGAGACAAAAATTAGTGAGAAGAGTGACATTGTTTTACATGTTTTTGGAAATGTCTTTATTGTCTGACCTAATACTGGATTCTCATATCTGTTTGTTGAATCTGCCTTAATTTGTTGTTTTGGTTGAAGTATATGAAGAAAGTCTGGATTCCTAAAGATATGTAGTTGGAAAAGGGAAGAATATTTAAATAGTCAAATAATTCCCTAGTATTATAAAGCACTGGGTCTGGTGTCAAGAAGACCTAAGTTCAAATATGACCATAGACCCTAGCTGTGTGACCCTGGGCATGTCACTTGACACTTTCAGTTTCCTTATCTGTCATATGAGCTGAAGAAGGAAAATGGCAAACAACTCCAGTATCTTTGCTAAGAAAACCCCATATATAATCACAAAGAGTTGGACATAACTAAAATAATTATTGTGAAAATAGTTTGGGGGCGGCTAGGTGGCGCGGTGGAGAGAGCACCTGCCCTGGAGTCAGGAGTACCTGGGTTCAAATCCGACCTCAGACACTTAATAATTACCTAGCTGTGTGGCCTTGGGCAAGCCACTTAACCCCATTTGCCTTACAAAAATCTAAAAAAAAAAAGAAAATAGTTTTGACTTTTCAGATCCATTGGGGATCCCCTTCAGAGTTCCTTGAACTGACTCCTTGAGAATTGGGAAGCAGCAGCAGCAACAAAACCAATTTAAAATGGAGAGATTTGTTCAGGCTTACATAGTATAAATCAGAGACAGAATTTGAACCCTCAGATCTTTCTTATTCCAAAGCATATGCCCAGTTGTTAGGTTATGAAAAATATAGACGGGTGCTCCTGAACAGTGAAGCTCTTACTGAAGTGACCTATAGTTCATCCTGTTCTAGGACTGGGAAGATGAAGCAGAAGAGGAACATGGAATGGAACTCCAAGTGGTCTTGGAGCTTTTTTGTATTTTTGAAGGAGTTGTCTCTTCCCCCTCCTCCCCCCAGAGCTAAGATGGCCATAATGACTTGTGTATAATAGACTTTATGTAAAAATAATTATTGATCTTATACTTAAGTGATAAATCAGAGGGCCCAGGAACAGGCCCAGGACCTGTGAAGCATCTTGAGAAGGTATGATAGAAATGCAAGGGGATGGGGGTTTGAGGCCTCTGGTCCTGGAAGGAGTGGGGAAGACTATTGTCACAAGTATCCCTCACCCCTCCAGTCTAGGTTCCCAGGGGACAAAGACTAAGGGAAGATACCTTCCTTAAAAAAAAATTACTGATATCTTTATTTCCAAATATATCCCTTTCCTAAGAATTATCTCTTTTAACAAAAACAAGAAAGGAAAAAAAAGCAATTCAGCAAAATTAGCAATACATCAACCTAGTTCTGCCATAAATAAATAGTGTTGACCACCTGTAGTCTCTCTCACCCTTGCAGAGAAGGGAAGGAGATGCATTTTTCATTTTCTCTTTTCTTCCTTGAACTTATATATATGATATAATTAATTATATCATTATAATTAAACACCTTTCCTGTTTTTTCTTCCATTTACAGTGCATATTGGTTTTTGTTTTAACCAGTACCCCCATCACCCCTCCCCAGTTCCTCTTTGCTTTATCTTAAACTTGAGTAACTGTTGCCTGAGGTTAAATAGACTTAGTGGATAGAGCACTGGTCTTAGAATCAGGAGGACAGTTCAAATCCAGCCTCTGAAATGTAATGGCTGTATGACCTTGGATAAGTCACTTAACTCTATTTGCCCTGCATCCAGGGTCATCTCCAGTCATCCTGATTCATATCTGGCCACTGGATCCAGATGATTCTGGAGGAGAAGGTGAGGCCAGTGACTTAGCACAGGCCTTCCTCACTCAATTCCAATTCACGTGCTTGTCATGACATCACCTGCCTGATGTCATGGTCTTTGAGAATGAAGGAAAAATATTATTATTATCATTCACCTGGGGTCATATTAACTGGTGTGTGTCAGAAATGGGACTTCTTCACTCAGTACAGTTTTATCTCAGCTACCCGTTTTTCTGTGTATTTTCCTGTTTCTCTTGACTTCACTTGTTTGTTTAACTATTTCTCAATTCATGGCTCATTATTTGTTACCACAAAAAGGACTACTCTTAGTATTTTATTTTGAGGGACCTCATATAGGGCAGCTAGATGTCTCAGTGGTTAGAACATTTACTTGTAATAAGGAGGACAGGAGTTTGAATCCAGCCTCATACACCTGGGTTTCTGTAACTCCTTCACCCAGCCATCATAGTAGGTACTGAATGAATGCTTCTTGATTGATTGCTCTAAAAGCATAGATGGAAAACAGATTTTCCTAGAAAGAAAATAATAGTTTTTCCAAATAAATTACCCATTTTTTCAAAAAGGTCTAGCTTTAGCTTTTGAAACTTGTATGATGTCAAGCTTGTATGTAGTTAAGGCAGGCTCAGCAACTTACCTCTTTCTGTCTTTGGTTTCAGGACATCAGTGGTTTTATTTTTTTTTTAATTTTATTTATGTAAGGCAATAGGATTAAGTGACTTGCTCAAGGTCACACAGCTAGGTAATTATTAAGTGCCTGAGTTTGGATTTGAACTGAGGTCCCCCTGACTCCAGGGTCAGTGCTTTATCCACTGTGCCATACAGCTGCCCCTCATCAATGGTTTTTTTCTCCTTCCAATGCTGAATGTTTTTGGCAGGAGCAACCTTATGTTGTTTAAAAGAATCTTCTCTCATTGCAGGCATATACCTTAAGGAACTGGAAAAATGACTGACTCCAAGTATTTCACGACCAATAAAAAAGGTAAGGCCAGGCATGTGTGTTGAATTCTCATGGAAATAAGAAAGTGTCATTCCTTCATTTAGACTTAGCAGTGGATCAGGTGAGGTTTATTTTACATATCTTTTGCTACAGGGTTGTTCTAAAGAGAGTGAGCCTCTGGAAGGAAATCCCAGGGTTTGAGAATGGTAAAAAAGGGAGAATACTGTTTAAAGCCATGCTCAAGAAACTCTGTGTCCTTCAGACTTGGGAGGAAATGGGGGCGGGGGGGGGAGGGAATCTCCCATGCTTTTGGCTAACTAAGCTGAAGAAACACTTAGATTGCATGACAGAGTGATGCGTATTCTGGAATAACAATATCCTGTCAGAGATTCTTTGTTCCTAAAGAAAGCTTGGCACAATGACTTTTGGTTCTCCAGTCTTACACTGAAAATTAAGTCAGGTGCCTCATTCTGGCCAAGAGATATCATCATGAGCTGTGATATTGATTTTTTTCCATCCAAATGTAGGACTAGGAGCATTGACTGAGAGCTCTCCTTCCAAAACCCTCATTCACTCACTCTTCTAAAAATATTACTTTGAACATCCCTACTTGGAAAACTGTGGCTAGCTTTCCTTTTTTTGAACTTTCTTGGACTAGGCAGCTTATCTTTTCTTGTTATTGGTTTACTGGTCTAATATTAACTTTCGTGATAGGAATCTTGGTGCAGAGAGAAAAAATACTGCTTTTGGAGTCGACCTCTTTTTGTATACTGCCGCTGCTCATTCCTCTGTGACTTTGGGCAAGTCATTTAACCTCAATATGTCTTAGTTTCTTCATCTATAAAATAAGAGTTGGACTAGATGATCTCTGGTCTAAATATTTTGTGGTCCTGTGATATCAGGAATCCACAACAAGAATAAAAAGTGGTGAATTTTGTCTCTTATACAAACCTTTACCTGCATTTTATGGATTTATGTGATAGACATAGGAAATTATCCTGAATAGTTCTCCTTCCTGTCAGTAGAGCCCAAAGACATCTGGGCATGTTTAAAAGACACAAATAAAGTTTAGTGCTGTTGTCATGATTCTCCTGTTATTTTAAGATTCTGTCATATCATAAAGTTGCTTTTAAATTTTGAAAAAAAAATTTTTTTTCCAAGACAGTGGGGTTAAGTAACTTGCCCAAGGTCACACAGCTAGGTAATTATTAAGTTTCTGAGACTAGATTTGAATTCAGGTCCATAGGGGCGGCTAGGTGGCGTAGTGGATAAAGCACCGGCCTTGGAGTCAGGAGTACCTGGGTTCAAATCTGGGCTCAGACATTTAATAATTACCTATCTGTGTGGCCTTGGGCAAGCCACTTAACCCCATTTGCCTTGCAAAAACCTAAAACAAATAAAATAAAAAAAGAATTCAGGTCCTTCTGACTCCAGAACTGGTGCTCTGTCCACTGCGTCACCTAGCTGCCCAAGTTTTTTTTTGGTTGTTAGATTTTTGCAAGGCAATGGGTTAAATGACTTGCCCAAGGTCACACAGTTAGGTAATTAGTAAGTGCCTGAGGCTGGATTTGAATTCAGGTCCTCCTGACTCCAGGGCCAGTGCTCTATTCACTGCGTTACCTAGCTGCCTTGCTGCCCAAATTTTGAAAGAATTTTTAACTGTCTTGTTTGAAGTTAAACATTTAATGTTGCTACATACTAGACATTTCAGTTGTCTCCCTTTCATCTTTTTTTTGTTAAAGGGCTAGAAAACGATATTTTGTCTTTTAGTATTTTAGTGTGAATTTTATATTTCCTTATGCAGAAATTCAGATTAATCGTAATCACCTTTCCATCAGGGAGAGCACATATACTAAATTGCTTCTTTTTTATATTGCCTTGTCCCCTTTATATTACCTTGACTTTCTTTATTTCCCATAGTCAGGCTTTTCTGACTGAATTTACACCACTGAAGGAAGATGTGTTTTAGTGGCAGAGAGAGGAAAGTAGAAGTGTAGAAGTCTTTTCCTTGTTGATTTTTTTATTATAAAATTATACCTTTTTTTGTTCTGGATTACTTGTGTCTACCTTCCCCTAGAATCCTTATAACTTGGCTTTCTCTTCTTGACTTTCTTCTACTCCTCTAGCTTTTTTTTGATATTCATAATATTGATTCAAGGATCATTCTGTTTCTCCCTTCATTTCCATATTGATGGCACAGACCCCAGCATTTTAGTGTGCTTTGATGATGGAGCTACCTTCTCATTGAGCTATCTTCTCATTTTCTCTACTAATGACAGAAATATCATTAAAACTATTTCAAGGATCTTTATTATTTAATGTTCTTCCTTCAAGGGGTTCTGTTACTTTCCTTTATTCAGCTGTTTAGAACACCCACTTAACAGTTAGGCCTTTATTAGGACCGGGACTATCATAAATGTAAAGTTGAAAAATTTTAAAATAAAGGAAAAGAAGCAAAGATTTGGGTTAATCCTCTCTTAAATTCTATATTGGACAGTTTGAATAACTTCTGTTACATCCTGTTTTGATTTGGTACTCCTGCTGTTCATGATGCAGTGTTTCTGGAATCCTGCTGTTTATTCATTTGGGACTCTCAAGAAATAAATGAGGAAAAAAGAGAAAGCTGAATTTTAGCAGCTTTGAATTTTGAAGGAACCCAACTTAAACTGACTGCTTTTGACTATGCTATTTTGTTTTGCTGATTAAAAAAAAAGTAATGTTTCATTTGGAATGTTTTTTGCTTTTTATGTTTAAGTGGATATTGATGGCACAGACCCCACTAGAAGTGCTTGATTCCTGTGAAAATCTTAATGTGCTGGTACTGCTTTTTCCCAGTTGTTATCTTACTGGATAATATTTGAATGCATTTATAAATTGGATTTATATCAAGGATGCAAGGATGATTCAACATTAGGAATTAATAATTATGTTAAGAACAAAAGGCTCCAAACTGCATAATTATTAATAATGTATCAGTGTAGCAATAATTAAATTACCTGTTATTAATGTAGAAAAAGCCTTTGACAAAATACAGTACTAATTCATACTGAAAACACAAGGCATAGATATAGAGATCTATTATTTTTAGTATGACAAAAGTATCTAAAATGAAAAGCAAATATATGTAACTAGAATGGGAAACAACAGAAGCTTTCCCAGTAAGTTTAAGAATAAAACAGGGGTACTCCCATTCCCTTTTGTGATCTAGTAGTTTTAGAAATGCTAGTAATCAACAATAAGAAAAGAGAAGGACATTATAGAGAAATAAGAACAGGCAAAGAGGAGACACTGTAGGTTAAATAGAAAATCTTAGGGAATCAGCAAAGAAACTAATTGAGGTAACATATCTTCATCAAACTGCAGGCTACAAAATAAATCTACAAAACCCAATAACATTTCTATATGATAATCCAGGAGAAACATTAGAAAGGGAATTTTTTTTTTTGGTTGCAAGGCAATGGGGTTCAGTGGCTTGCCCAAGGCCACACAGCTAGGTAATTATTAAGTATCTGAGGCTGGATTTGAACTTAGGTACTCCTGACTCCAGGGCCAGTGCTCTATCCACTGCGCCACCTAGCCGCCCCAGAAAGGGAAATTTTATTCAAATAGAACTTCTACAAAATATTTGGTAGTCAGTTTACTAAAGCCCTTGAGACCTATATAGATTCAATTTCAAAATATTCCTTAAAAAAATAAAGATGTTAAATAGCTAGAGTTCATTCAGAGTTCATTGATGGGTCTTGCCACTGTAATAAAAATAATAATACTATCAAAGTTAATTTATAGATTTGAGTCTATAATATTCAAACTACCAAAAAGGGATACTTTATAGAGCTAGATAATAGATTAAAAATTATCTGAAGGGGAAGCATGGTGGATAGAGCACCAGCCCTGGACCCGAGTTCAAATGCAAACTCAGACACTTAATAGCTGTGACCTTGAGCAAGATGCTTAATCCCATTGTCTTGCAAAAAAAAAAACCAAAAAAAAATTATCTGAAGGAACAAAATAACAGAATTTCAAGAGAAATAATGAAAAAAGTTAGCAGTGAATGTGACAGAATATCTAGACTGTAAACTGTTTTATGAAGTAGCAAACATCAATACCATTTGATACTGAATAAAAATTAGAAAAGTCAATCAGTGGAACATATTAGGTGAAGAACAGTATGAAATCATTGAATTCAGTAGACTAATGTTTGATAAACCTCAAGAAATAATGGAAATTCTTATTTGATAAGAATTGAAGGGAAAATTAGAAAGCAGACTGGCAGAAATTGAGCTTTTTGACAAAATTTGTTCTATATTCTGCAGTAAGTTAAATGATTTCTTGCCTTCTCAATGAGTGGGGAAGAGAGAATTTGGAACTGAGGAAAAATGAAATTGAATTAAAATTTGTACATGAACTAAATATTAAATATCATACTGTAGCTGCTGATTTGTTTCTTGGGTTCACTTCTGCCCTGTGCAGGATTGGGAATGCAGGTTTTGGAAAGAAAATAGAGATTTATTAAAGGAAGTTACAGCATATTAAGAAATGGATAGAAAAGTTAGAAAGAGTTTAAGAGAAGACCATGTGGATTGCTGATTGAATTGGCCAGGTCAGCTGGCCAGGGTTCAACAGGAGACTGGAAGGTAAAAGGGACCTAGCCCCTCCTTCTCCTTAAATTCTTTCCCAGAGCACATGGGAGGGGGTGGTGACCTGGGAATGATCCAAATCCCTCATTGGAGATTTTGCCTCTTGGGGAGGGGTCTCTTTTGAGTGGTCTTCCAGGACCTGTGCTCCCTGGTTGTCCCACCATAAAACAGTGTAACCCAAATCAGGTTGAAGGTCAGGCTCTCAGATGTGGCCTAAATTAGATGATAAAGGAAAGAAGATTCCCTTTACAGTGCAAACAAAAGATTTACAAAGTTTGCCTCCAACTGATCTCATCCCTCCCATGCCCAGTTTTGTCTACATCAGTACCATTTAAAAATTAGAAGAGGAGCAGATCATAAATTTCACAGCTATGCACAAAGGGTTGATGTCTTATTGTAGTAAAGCAATTGTAAAACATAAATGGATAATTTTGATTAAATGAAATAGAAAAACATTTACACAAACAAAATTAATGCATTTAAGATAAGAGAAATAATTGGGGAAAATATTTTTCTTTCGAATATCTATGAGATTTTTATCTAAGACAGAGACTACTAAGAAAAATATTTAAAACCAAAAGGTATTCCGAACAAATGAGTAGTAAAAAGATACAGTTTTCAAAAGAATTGCAGATCATTAACCATTTTAAAGAATGTTTCAGATTGCTAATGATAATAGAAATATACATCAAAACAAGCAAGAAATTTCATGCTCAACAATTTGGCAAAGAAGACAAAATATAGGAATTATTAATTTTGTAGAGATTGTGAAAAGGCAAGTATATTAGTGTATTGCTGGTGGAGTTTGGGAGCAAAAAAACCATTTTTGGAAAGCAATTTAAATTTATGCAAATGAATGACAAAATTATGCATATCCTTAGAGTCCACTTCCAAACATATGCTCCAGAAATTTAATTAACAGGATAACTTCACATATACTAAAATATTTTTAGCAGCATTTTTTTGTGGTAACAAAGAACTAGAAACAAGATGCCCAGTGACTGTCTTAACAAAACATGGTAGAGTCATGCAATGGAATATTTCTATGTTGTAAGAAGTGATGAATACAATGAAAGCAAAGAAGCATGGAAGGGCTTATAAGAACTGTTGCTAAGTGAAGTAAGCAAAGCTAGGAAAAGAGTATATCCAATGTTTGTAATAGTGTAATTGGAAAAAAATAACATCAAACAATAAAAACTTGTGTCAAAATTTTGATCATTAAACTTGTTCCCAAAAAAAGAGACAGAAGATACTTTTATTCTTTCACTCCATGTGTTGATTAGTTTTGCTGAGTTTTTTTCCTTCTTTTTGAAACTTTTTTTGGTAGAATTTTTTTCCCCAATTACAATGAAAAAGTAATTTTCAACATTTCATTTTTGTAAAAATTTTCACCCTCCCTTCCTTCCTCCCCTTTCCCCAAGATAGCAAGCAATCTGATATCAGATATACATACACAATCATGTTAAACATATTTTCATAGTAGTCACCTTGCGAAAAAAAGCAGAAAAGGAAAAAGTCATGAAGAAGAAAAAAAAACAAAAATAAATTTAAAGAGAGAAAATAGTATGCTTTGATCTTTGTTCAGACTCCATAGTTCTTTCTCTAGATGTGGATGACATATTCCATCACAAGTCTTTTGGAATTATCTTTCATCACTGTATTGCTAAGAAGAGCTAAGTCTAGCATAATTGATCATCACACAATACTGCTCTTACAATGTACAATGTTCTTGTTGTTCTACTCACCTCACTCAGAATCAATACATTAGTGTTTTTAGATTTTCTGAAATCTACCTGCATTTCTTACAGAACAGTAGTATTCCATTGCCTTTATATCCTACAACTTGTTCAGCCTTTCCCCAATTGATGGACATCCCCTCAATTTCTAATTATTTACCGCCATAAAAAGAGTTGCTATGAATATTTTTGCATATGTGTGTCTTTTTCCCTTTTTAATGATCTCTTTGAGATACAGACCCAGTAGTGGTATTGCTGGATCAAAGGATATGCACAATTTTATAGCCCGTTTGTATAGTGCCAAATTGCTCCACAATGGTTGGATCAGTTTAGAACTCTACCAATGTACATTAGTGCCTGTAAAGGGATTTCTCTTGAGGAGTAAAGAGAGAGAGAGTTGAAACTCTTGGTGAGTCTGCCTTCCAAGAGACACACAGGGAACTAAGTGAATGTAACTATATAACACTCTTTTCAAAGGTAAAATCAGACCTAAATAATTGGAGAGAAAAAAATTCTGGAGGAACAAAATAATCCTGTTAATTAAATTTCTGGAGCATATGTTTGGAAGTGGACTCTAAGGATATGCATAATTTTGTCAATAATCTCAAGGGAAATAATTTTAAATAGTGAGAAGAAAGATGTCCTTGAAGAATCAGATCATAAACTATATATTACAAAGCAGCAGTCACCAAAAGTAATTGATACTGGTTAAAAAATAAAAGTTACTTAGTGGAATAAATTAGGAAAATGGCATTCCAAATTAATTGAACATATTTATTTGGATAACTAGTCAATACATGACCAAAAAACTACTGGGAAAAATTGGAAAATCATTTGGCATAAATTTCATTTAGATTAATATCTCACACTGCAATCCACAACCAGCTCTAAATGGATAAAAGATCTAGATATAAAAGATCCCACAAGCAAATCAGAGCAGCATATATCTTCCAAAGATGGAGGCAAAGGTCTCATATGGACAAGAACATTTCTAGCATCACTTTTATTATATCAAAAGAACTGAGTGTCCATCATTTGGGGAACAAATAATATGTAAATTGCAACTGTGACCTAAAAATGATGAAAAGGATGGATTGAAAGAATTTTGGCAGGATTTTTAAGATATATAGATATATAGATATAGATATAGATAGATAAAGAATGAAATAAACAGATTAATATGAGTAATTTGCACAATGATTACAACGTTATAAAGGAAAATAACTTTGAAAGGCTATAGTGACCAGCCATGACTCCAGAGGATGTCCGTAAGTAACATGGTAACTACCTATGTCCTGATAGAGAGGTAGATGAAGAGTGAGTTTGAGGGACTAATGGTGAGCTGGTGATACCTCAGAAAAAGAAAAGAAAGAAGATGGTTAAAATGTACAGAAGAAAACAGAATTAAGTTTAGAGGAAGACAAAAAAAACCAGGATAATTCTGAAGCTAATATGCTAAATTTATAATTGGCTCTGAAACAATGTATTTAATTTATTATATGTTTTAAAAACTATAATAAAGAATGCAACTTCTATTTTTGCCTTTTTTCTTTGCTTTACATAAATTATTTTACTTATACTTTTATTTTTGAAAAAGTAACTTGCTGGCTTAAGTTCAGATTTTTCCAACTGCTTCCATAAAGAGGTTTTTATTTTTATCTTTATCAATTTTTAAACACATTTAAACCAGATAATTTTAATATGTATAGTCATCTGTTTGATATGTAAAATACATAATTTCCTTTGTTGTTAGATACACTGAAAAAATCTGTAACATGTTAATACTAAGACTATCATGATGTATCTGGTACTTTTATATCAGTTGAATGAGTACTGAGGTTCTAAAAATCAAGTTCATCTTCACCCATACATTAAGAGGATTCTTGTTAGTTTGGTTTGGTCTTTATACATGGCCTAGTAGATGAGTTTTTGGGACTTAGAATTTTTCACATACCATTCTATATGCCGAGTCTCTTATCATATATACATATATATGTATATGTATATCTATCTATCTATCTATCTATCTATCTATCTATCTATCTATCTATCTATCTATCTATCTATCTATGTATATCTTACATCTCCACTGGATCCCTCTTCTGGTTTTGTTTGTTTGTGAAGGTCAGCATTGGTCCAAGTTCCTTGGCTCTGCGACTCTCTTGACTGACTGACTCTCTCTCTCTCTCTCTCTCTCTCTCTCTCTCTCTCTCTCTTGTCTCTATCTCTCATAGGAGAGATCTTTGAACTGAAGGCAGAGCTCAACAATGAAAAGAAGGAGAAAAGGAAAGAAGCTGTCAAGAAAGTGATTGCAGCCATGACAGTGGGGAAGGATGTCAGGTAAGGGGTCCTGAGCCCCCCCCCCATTCTTTCTTTTTTGTTTGCTTTCCCTGCCACCCCTTTAATTGCACTTCCTTTGGTGAAATTAATTGCACCTCTAAATTGGGTCAGGATGGACTCTGTTGTAATTGCTCCCTGGGCTTTGGATAATGTCCTAGGAGGAGATGGTGAGTTTGATTTTGTTGAATGCTGATCTGGGAGCCAGCCACTTTTTGCATCTGGGATTAGCCATGGTCAGGAGGCAGAAGTTCCCATGATTCCTCCTGAGTTCAAGGCAGCATTTTGGGCTTTTTAGGAATCCAGAATTCATATGCTGGGTTATTATCAGTTCTGTGATTTAACATAATTGCTTTGGACTTTGAAAGTACGAGACCGTGACATACAGGGCAGGTCTTCACGATGGATATTCCACAGTTGCTTCTGTCTTTTTGATCACACATTTGACTGAAAGATGTAGAGAGTGACTGAGCCTATTTTTGGTTGATCACAAAAAATGTTTTATTTTGTGTAACAAAATGTAGTCTTTGAAGGTTTTCCTCTGCCATGCATATGCTGGAATATGTAAGATTCCTTGCAACGTGTAATGACATAAATGCCATTATTCAATCATCTGATGAGTAATTTTTTAAAAGGTCTAAAATAGGGACACTTGGGCTCACGAGATGTGTCATGGAGGAGGTTTTTGACAATGTCCAACTGGAAGAAGAAATCTTTTACAGTTGGTGAGATAATTGAAATGTTCCTGTTGTGAATGACATTGCACTGTTTGTATCAAACCTTAGAACATTTCAGAAATCTCCTGAATGAGATCTGTCATCTCTCAGGAGAATTTGTCCTAATTGTTTCCATAGGAAGATTCAAATAGAAGAATGTCTGTTGTCTAGACTGATAAGCAATTGAACTCCCAGTGTTGTCCCTTGTATGCTTAGGTTTTGGTCAGACATTGTAAAAGGACAGTGAACTGAAAATGAGAACAGTTGATTAGACTAGTTAGTGCTGATAACATTTTTTTAACACCTCATTTTTAAATACCAGTATTCTTTGGAATGCTACAGCCTCCAAAGGACTGAAGTTCTTAGTCTCCAAATAGGGCAACAGTTTGTGGTGAATGTGTGTAGATGGAGGACATTATAAAGAGATGGGTCAGTTCTGGAGATAGTGGGATAACTGATATCAGGAAAATTAGAGAAGAGCCTTGTCCCCTTGTGAGAACCCACTTTGTTAAACTTGTCAGGGAATGTAAGAGTCACTCAGGAAGGACAGGCATGGGTCCATTGTGACCTCCAGTGTCAGGAAGTGTCCATGTAGATAAGACCAAAGTAAACTTCAAAGTACAAAGAAGACCAGCTTATGATCCTGGAGCAGGGTGGGAAGAAAGAGCAGTTAAAACTCATGTCATTGGTGTTTTATGCTGAATTTTCTTGAATGCACTAGTGCATTCAAATTCTAAGCTGCCAATTCTGATCATCTAGTTATTGGATTGTTTATGCTAAGAAGAAACTCTTGTCTTTTCAGCTCAAACTCAGCTTCTGCTTCATAGCATTTTACTTTTCTTTGGTAATTTTTAATTTAATTTTTTTTCAAGTAACAAACCATTTAAAAACTTTATCTGTTCCTCTTGCTTTCTCTCTTCCCCCATTAAGCAAATTAATTAAAAACAAAACAAAACTCTTGTGACATTGTTCCATAGTGCAGTAGAACTTGTTCCCACATTAATCACGATCAGATGCTTCCTTTTCCACCATGAATGACTGATGGTCTTCTTTCCCATTTCTGGCCCACACAGCTTTTTTGCTTCATTATATCTGTTAGTTAACCTCTTTGCAACCTGAGAAGATGACCTGCACATAGTACTGAACTTTCATAAATGATTAGGATTTAGATGACAATTTGAAAAGTAACTTGGAATAGAGATTGACAACTTGCAGATTGCCAGATGTATTGGAGTCCTGATATTGGGAATCGATGTTTAGAATTTTTCCATAGACATTTCAGGATGAGATTTTTGAACATGTCCTGTAGTCTTCAGATTGATTTTCTGGGACTAAAATCTTGATTTTGCAAATAGACCTGTTTATTTCAGATTTTTTGTGACTTTACTAACTTCCTGACAAATGATAGGAAGTTGTTTTTACATGGTAGTAGTAGTAGTAGTAGAGTTTATCATTGTCAGAGACTTTTCATTGACCACCAGTTTATGCATGAAACTTGTACTATACCCTAAATAGAACAAGTCAAGGAAACAGTCCTTGCTGTCTATGATAAAGTAATATGTGGCTTATGTTTTATAAGTGATAATATATCTTATTTTAAGAGCCCTCTTTAAAAATAGGTTCAAGAAGTTGATATTAATACTTGGCCACCATTTTGGGCTTCAGTCTTCAATAATCTGTGATTTCTTTCACAAATGCAGATTGCAGTTCCTCTTTGATTTTATAGATGGTCTTTGAGAATTGCCATAACTAAAAAATTCATCACTTTTGAGTTGCAGGGATGGTTCTGGGATTGCTATGTATAGGTCAGTTTGTTATTAGATCCAGCCTTATGCTCTTTACAGCATATTTGACTTTGCTGTCCCTGCGTTCCACTGATCCAGCTAGAGGGGATCCATAGTCATTTCTACACAATGACAAAAGTTGGAGTTAGCAGTTAGCAGCTCTGACTTATCACAGAAAGTCTTCCCTGGGTTTCATAGCACATGTGATTTCAGGCTTTATTCACCAGATATAGATGTTGGTATCTCTCACATAACCTTTGTTCCCTCTTCTTTCCCTATCCCTACTCCCAGCTCTCTCTTTCCAGATGTGGTGAATTGTATGCAGACGGATAATCTGGAGCTAAAGAAGCTTGTCTATCTGTATCTGATGAACTACGCCAAGAGTCAGCCAGATATGGCCATCATGGCTGTCAACAGTTTTGTGAAGGTAGCTTTCCTAGCAGTCTGCTTGCCACGTGTCTTCTGGTTTGGTCGGTGTCTGTACTGAGGACACGTAAGTGCTTTGTGTTCTGAAGGATTACACAAACTCACAACCTCAGAGTAGTACCAGCAATGGCTAGGAGACTGACTGTCCTAGGAATCCAAGACATTGTTTAGAAGCCCTGATTTCAGGCGACCTCAAGCCATAGGCCTGTTGCCTGCCAGGTGAGTCCAGTAGAGTCTCCTCTTAGCAGGTGAAAAGGAGCATGTCAGCTGAGACATTTCATCATGCATGGTTGCAGAAGGTCAGGTTGCTTTTGAACTCTCAGTGTGACTCCTCTTTCTTAATGCAAGAGAACTAATGAATAAGGCAAATGCAAATAGTCTACATTTTAGAAAAGTAGGTGACAGATTTTCCATAAAAGAATTGATATCATTCTGTGGACCCTCTGTTAGACCCTGTCTAAAAGGTGAACAAATCAGGATGTAGAATTTCTTTTGCCCCTCTTTTTACCCACTTCCCATGTGACTACATGTGGAAACAATAGTTGTTAGGAGTACACATTGGTAATATTTAAAGAAACTTCTCTTGGTAATGGAGAGAAAAGAGTAAGTTAGTATTTCTAAGTCATTGTGACTGCCATATTTGGTAGCACAATTAACAAAAGAACTAGCTCCTCAACAGTTAACCAGATGCTGAGGATCTGCTGTCTACAACCGTGGAAGGGAGATTTGGATTCTAAATCTGAGCATGCTCTTTAGGGCAGCTGCTTTTGGAAAATCTCTAAACCTGAGAGGTTGGTGGTGTTCTTGTGTGGCTTATGGAAGCCATCCTTATTACATGATGGTCACAATGTGAACACTTAGGGTTTTTCTCATAGGATTGTGAAGACCCTAACCCATTAATCCGTGCCCTGGCAGTCAGGACGATGGGATGTATTCGGGTAGACAAGATCACAGAGTATCTGTGTGAGCCCCTTCGCAAGTGTCTGAAGGATGAAGATCCTTATGTTCGAAAGACTGCAGCAGTCTGTGTGGCCAAGCTGCATGACATCAACGCCCAGATGGTGGAGGACCAAGGCTTCTTGGATTCTCTTCGGGACCTCATTGCAGACTCAAATCCCATGGTAATATGCTTTTTCTATAATGGGAAGGTACTTTATTAAAAATGGGCTTCTTTTTAAAGCTACATTATATTCAATTAATTCCAAATCAAATCAGCTATTTTGTCTTCAGAATACTGTGCAAGACCTAGTTTTGAAAAATATGATCTCTGAATACTTGGATCAGATTTTTTTTTACTGCTGGGAGTAGAATTAATCCCTACAGACAAATAAGACTTATGGCAAATGGGCTTAGAATGTGTCTTTGTTTCTATACCTGTATTTTCTCAGAAGGCAGGTGAAAATTTTCATTATTCTCTTCAACAGATTGTCCTTAATCATTTGTCAAATGGTCTTTCAAAAATTATGGAAGTAAATGACACTAATGAGATAACTGTGGAGATAATTGAATCAGAGCAGTCCTTATTTTCTAATTATTTTCTTTAATTTGTCCAGGGACCCTCTGGGGCCTGCTTCCTTTTAGTTTCTGAGGTTAAGGTTAAGAGGTGTTTTGCAATTAGATTATATGAGTTCCTACAGTATGTTACTTAAGTCTTTGAGTCTTTTATTTCTATTTCTATGACTCTAATCCCCTCCACATTTGCCTGTATAATAAAAAGGGGAAAAAATCCCATGGGATGTACCTTGACTATTCCAGGAACTGGGAAGGTCATTTTGAATGAGTGATTTGAATTGAAAGAATGTTGCTGCTTTCTTTGGATAAAGCCTTTGCTGAATTCTTAACTTGATACCTGGGATAAATGACAATAATATTTAAGGGTCAACCTTTCTCAGTATCTCTAGATTGATATTTTCAAAAGCATAATGGGCCACAAGTGAAGACATCCATATCAACTATGATCTTTTTCCCTGAAGATACCAGAGGAGCACTCAGACAGTTTGTTTTGCTATTCCTTAGCTTTGCCATGTGATTATCCTATTTTCTCTACTACATTTACTTCTGTTCTTTGCAGTTTTTTTGATATACTGTTTTAACTTAATCATTCTCTTCATGCACCTTTCCATTGCCCTTTATGTGAAATTCATTTTCTATTCTTTGCAGATTTTTAAGTCTCTGGTTTCAGAGCCATAAAACAAAACTCATTGAAGACTAATATCAAATAGATGGGCCTTTGTTTACAGGAAAAAACTTGGCATCTTTAGAGGAGCTCTGCAATTTTTTCCATAAAGTCTGATCCATTTTTCTCTTTCTGCTTTAGCTCTGGACCCAATTTCTTGTTCATGTATACTGTCAGTTTCAGTTACTCATACTGATGAACAAGTTCTGTAGGTTATCTAGCAGCATACATATGTCATCTGAGTTATAGGCATTCATTTGGTCTGTTCCCGTGTGGAAGGGCAAATTGCTTTCATGAAAGTCTAGTATTCCAGGGCTTGATGTGCTCATCACAATATTTGCACCCAGAGCTTGTGAAGGATTTTACCATTCATGTGGTAAAGGGAATCCTTCAATTGAGCAGAATTTCCTTCACTACACTGGTGAACACCATTGGCAAGCATAATAATTCTGGCTTTATGATTCATATGATACTTATAATCAGAGGGTCATTTGAGTAGGTTTTCCCTCAACCCCCTCTGTAGCTATATCTTTCACAAAATCTTTAATGATTTTGCTATTTCTATTGAAGACCCTTAAAGGAAAGCTCTTAAGTTAGCATTTTTGTCCTACCAAATCCAATGCCTTTTCATAATCAATAAGCAGTGAACAATGGGATTTTGTATACTCTACATCTTTTAGTCAGTCATTAGAGGATAAGAAGTCTTGTAGCATACTACTTGCAAAGTCTTCATATTCCCAACAGATAAACATTTCCATAAACTGATATGATTTCCAACAGCTTCTTTTCTTGGTCTATTCCCTTTGGTTATGTTTTTTATTTTTTTAGTATTTGGAAGGCAATGAGGTTAAGTGGCTTGCCCAAGGCCACACAGCTAGGGAACCACCCTACACTTGCATTCTAGTAGAAGAGGAGGCTATGACTCTCACATTTTTAGTGCCCAAGGGATAACTAGGAAGAACATACACTCTATTCATTGTTCTAGTTCCTGAGCCCTCACTGCTGTCCTTACCATTGAACAAATTAATCATTAACTCTTAATCAGGAGGGGAAACTGGTTTGGCACAGTGGTTAGAGTACTAGGCCTGGTGTCTGGAAGACCTGTGTTCAAATCCAGTCTCAGATACTTCTCAGCTGTGTGATCCTGGCTGGGAAAGTCACTCACCCTATTTGCCTCAGTTTCCCCATCTATAAATTGAGTTGGAGAAGAATGACCTACATTCTAGTACCTTTGCCAAGAAAATCCCAAATATGGACATGAAGAGTCAAGACACAACTGGAAAAAATCAACTCAGCAACCATACGTGAAAGGAGGACATGCATAATGAGATCAGAGAAGACTGACTTCTCAGCGACAAACTTAATCAGAAAGAACAACAACAATAAAAATAAACATTCTAAATATTCTCCAAAGCTAGTGAGAGTAATTCAGGGTTGAAGTTTAGAAAGGCATAAACAGTGATAGGGCAAGGGATCCAGGGATTTGAACCTGGAGGAGAATGTAGACTTGAAGTAGTTGATAAAAGGATTCCTCTGTATACAAAATGGATGAAGCTTCCTTGGGGATCTGGTGGGGAAACTTAGGAGGAGCTAAGGAGCTGAGCTTCATGACTCCCCTGTAGAGAAGTTGATGCCTCTTAGGTGTAGTCATGGTGGGGATTGTTTCCAACCTTGAACTACTTCTCTGAAGCTCAGATTCCCCATCTAAAATGGGGATGATGATAATAATAATAGCACCTGCCTTGTGGGTACTTTGCAAACCTAAAATTGCTCTGTATTGTCATTTGTGGTGGTGGTAGATCAGCCAGATCAGAGAATTTGTCGAAGTCAGTGGCTTTGGGGACCTCACTCCTCTGCACCAGAGGAGGGAGTTCTACTGGTTCATATAGTTCAGTGGAGCTTCATTTTTTTGAGTGTTTTTGAGGAGGCCTTGGCAATGCTCTCCAGGCTCCTTTCTGCCTTTGGAGAGCCTTCCTCTGAGTGTGATACCTTTCAGACTGCTTTCCTTTGTTTTACTCTTGTTTCCTTGGAACAAGCAAGCCTACCTATTTTAGATGAATTTTTGGTTCTGCTATCTTCCAGACACTTTATTCTGTCCAATGGAGCTACCAACTCATCAGTTAGGACAAGGTGTTAACATGCATTTGAAATGCATAAACCATTTTTCGTTTGTATGGAATTTTTCACAGATTTGTTCCCTATCACATTGCTGCTTGACCATTGTGAAAAACCTCAAAACTGCTTGGAATGGTGCCCACTCATTCATTTTTCTTTTTCAGCAAAAATGCTGCAGTGTTTGGATCCAAATGAATGTTGTCCTTTACAGTAGTCACCCTTGAAATCTAGATTATTATTTTAGAGAATGCTGCTATCTGAAACCACATTTAGAACTGTTGGAAGTACTTCAGAGAATCTACCAGCCATGTAGTAAAATCGGTTTCTCTGGTTGTGGGATATTCTCCTGTGGTCTGGAGCCTTTCTCTTCCTTTCTTCTCCTCATCTCTCCTTCTCAGTGATTGAGGTATCAGTTGTTTCAGTCTGAGCCTCAGCTTCCCAGGGAATCCAGCTCTTTCTTGACCCTGAACATGTTTGCCCTTGGCCTGGTGCTTGTTTTTTATTTTGCTTTATATAGAAAAAGTTACTTTTGCCTTCATACACCAAACCAACTAAATCTTAGTGACCTGCCCAATTATGGTCATGGTTCTGAGTCCCTGAGGGTTACCCACTGCCACCATATTGGGATACCCTGCCACCTCTCTTGCTTCTTTTCTTGAAGGTGAGAGCATTGCATAGTGAAGCATTAGCAACATAATGAGGTTCCAGATGGTCCCGGCTTTCAGATACAATGCCTCCTTGACAGGAGGAAAGGGACCTCCACTTCAGGTCCCAAGGAGCAGCTAAACCCTGCAGTTGGTGAATGCAGTAGTTGGTGGGGAAGGTAGGGGACCATTGGGGTCTCCTTTCAGAGCAGCATGTAGAGGGCGGGGCTGAGCAGCCATATGCCCCAAGCTAGAGCAGCACAGATGGCCCCACTTTCAGAACTAGGACAACTGTCAGCACCCTTTTCCCCCACAGAGAAGGGAAGCCCATCTGTCAAAGCAGCAACAGACCTGATGCTGTCCAGTTTTAGAGAGAGTGGGGGCAGAGGGACTCGAAGAGACCTGATTGATTTTCTGTTCCTGATGTCAGGCAGGGAACTGCTAGGGACCTGGGGTGAGGACTGACTGGACTTGAGCCTCATGCTTCACCAGCATCTCATTGCAGCCTTCCCAACGGCCCTCCAAGGTGGGCTTTGTCAGCCCCAGTGATTGGCCCAGAGTCACACAGCTCTTAAGAATCTGAGGCTGGATTTGGTGTTCCCGATTGCAGACCTAGCCCTCTGTCTCCACCTAGATGCTGTCTTCTGAACAGGAGTCTTAAGAATCTCAGACCTAAAAGGCCGGAGTTGGGTTGGTTTTGAATTACTGTATCCACCCACCCAACAAACCAGCTTTTACTAGTACATTTATTTCCTGAGGAAAAGAAAACTGATATAAATGAGGTTCTAGTATGAAAAAGGCATCTCACAATTCTAGCTGGCCTGATTTGTTCCATGTCTACTGCCATGTCTCCAGACTCTGTGTATCCTTCTCCTGTTGGACTTTTAGAAAACTGCTTCTTTCCTTCCTGTTCTCAACTGGCCCATTGTTAAGGGATTTGGATGAAGACCATTTGTCTTGAGTCATAACCCCAGTTTTCTTTGAAGTCAATCTGGAGATTTCTATAATGATAATTGGTTTTTGGAATCCTTGATAGAAGGTTATATCTTGTGGCTCTGGATAGTTTTCAGGAAATAGAAAGCAGCCTTTGATTCATTCCCTCACTTGCATCGTGAACCAGATAGGTGTTTTGGATGAAAAAGTGATCAGAAAGACCATTCAGGGGTGTTTGAGTCTGGGAATAAAAGATAGCTTTATCTGGAGTAGGATATTCTGAAACAGACTGTCTGACCCAGGGTCAGTTGTGTGTGGCCTGTGGTCTGCTGATACATATCCACTGGCATTTTTGGCTGGGTGCCCTATGCTCCTCCCTGGAGCCCAGCCCTGTTGGCAGCTGGCATAGTTCCCTCTGTCTGAGCAGTGATAGTTTTTTTTCTGGTTTATAAGTCAGGGAAGCTGAAGCAGATTTGGAAAGTGATTCTTGTAGAATTCTATGGAGAACAGATGAGTAAGGCTGTGAGAGAGCTGACCTCCACACAACTGGTCTTTATTGAGACTCTTTGGTCACCCATACTACTTACCTAGTGAGCTGGTCTGTCAAAGGTGGAACCCAGCAGGACAGGTGAGGACATTCCTTTTCAACAACTGTTTACTGGTAGAGGAGTAAATTAGTAGTTTTATTAGAAGATCAGCATTTTCAGGTTCATGACTGTCCTTTGTGTAGCTCCAGGATCTTACACATAGTAGTCACTGCATAAATGTTTGTAGATTTTTTCCTTAACTAATCAGAATAGCATCTGTGATAGCAGTATTTTTACTTGATTCACTTAAGGATTGGAATCTGTGACTGTTGTACCATTTGCCTAAATTCTGCTCATGTCCACAGGATGTTAGGGTTTTAGTGTTGGAAGGGACCTTAGGGGCCAGATCTGAAACAGAATCCATGTTCCATGTATTCACTCCTGGTTTCTCAAAGAGGGTGCTCTGGCCTCTTGTGCTTTTGGAGAATTCTGAGTTTTTGGAAGCTTTTCTGCTCTCAAGGTGAGATGGGCTTTTTAAAGATTCTGTCCATTGCTCTTGATTCTGTCCCAAGACCAATTAGAGCAAGGCTAAGCTCTCCCCACTACACGAATCTGTACATTCTGGAGGATGGCAGGCACATCTTATTCCTTTCCCTGTGACTGACTGATCCCCTCCTGAACCAGCTTGCCCAGAATTGAGCACAGTCCTCCCTTCACAACAGCTGTGCTGCTGGAGTTTGAGGGAACTTTCTGGGCTGAGATTGAACACTAATGAACTTCTGTTCCCCTAAATCTCTGTATCATCTTCAGACAAGCCACTGCCTGGTTCCCAAAAGAGAAGTAGAATTTTTGAGCCCAAGTGTAAGTCCGACTTCATGGTAATCTCTGATTTCCCCCTATTACATTCATCCCCTTGTTCCACCTACCAAGACTTGTAGGTCTGTCTCTTGGATCACTGGGTTAGTCATTCCATCGTGGGCCTTTCTTTATTCAAGTAAAAGCACAGACTAGGCTGGGGCCTGGGACTGCTGAAGGCACCCTCTTGTCCAACTGGCACAGTCTGTTCTGGTGCCTCTGTGTCAGCTCTGGTTCATGCTTGGATTGCTCCCTCTCCTCACCTCTAGAATAGCGGGTGGTCTTCATCTGAAAGTACAAGGGTTATTCTCTGAAATGCCTCCTGGGCCTTCCTTGTATAGTTATTACTTGTCTTCTAGGGAGATACGAGTGTATATATTTGTATGCATTTATGTGTGTGTAGGATATGTGGATATGTATGCATGCACATATATTCTGAATTTACCAAACACCAAATGAAATAGACGTTTCCTTTTACACAGCAGAATAGAAAAAGGATTGTCCATATATTGAAAGAGAGTTGCACACACACCCATACCCACACACACGTATAAAAATATATGTAACTGTATAGGCACACGTATACATAGACACATTACACACACCTTCATGAGAATATTAGTTTGTTAAGACAAGGGTCACTTTGAGCTTTCTCTCATTGCTTAGCACAATGTCTGCTACATAGGAGACTCAGTAGATAAATGCATATGGATTGATTTTAGTCATTAAAGCAATTCTGAATTCACTCTCTTGTTCTATCAAATGTTTGTCTTTGCCACAAGAATAGCTTTAGCTACTGGATGAAGTATTCTGTTAAAATGTAAGTAAACAGTGTGCAATTTGTGTTTGTTTTGAAACACTTTGTAATTTTAGCCTCAAAGAAGAGAAGCCAAATGTCCGAGATATTTCTGATTGCTTTTGATGTCTATAGATGGGTTCTGGATTGGCTCTGAATAGAAGTTCTCTGCAAGTTTGTGGCAGAGGTTCAGTAGAATTAATAGCAGATTAAAAAGTCAAAGGCTTTGTTCTAATTCCAGCTCTTCCGCTGCTTTACTATTTGACCTTGTTCAAATCACTTCAGTTTCTCTTTCTATCTTTAGAACAGATTCATAGCACAAGATTAATCTGGGGAGTAACCAGTAAAATTAAAAAGAGCTTTGTACACTATTCCAAATGTCAGAGGCTAAGGTCACTTTGATTTGTCCTGATTTCCTGTATGCTTGGAGTGTGTGTGTGGGGGGATGCTTTGTAATCTATGTACACAGAATTCTACATAATTAGAATATTAAGAGAATGGAAGTTATGAGTATTTGCATAATATGCTCTTTTGATGCTCCCTCTGACTGAACTAAATGCCTCTTATTTTTTGTCATATTCAGAAAGCTTCTAAAAGAAGCAGTATTGGAGTCAGGGCAGGGGATTCAGTTGTTCCTTCTAGATACAAAGACATCAGACACTGCGTTAGACTAGATTCTGTAGGGAGGTTAGAGAGGAAGATGGAAAGGTTTCTGCCCTCAGAGGCTTCTATTCTAGTAAGAAGGCAATGCATACATACATACTCAGACTCAGTAGGAATACTTACTGATTAGCCCTTTTTTCCCTGCTGGAACCCCATGTGGAAATGAAATGGTTAAAAAATGCAGCAGTCGGAGTGGCTAGGTGGCTCAGTGGATAAAGCACCAGCCCTGGAGTCAGTAGTACCTGGGTTCAAATCCAGTCTCAGACACTTAATAATTACCTAGCTGTGTGGCTTTGGGCAAGCCACTTAACCCCATTTGCCTTGCAAAAATCTAAAAAAAAAAAATACAGCAGTGGATAGAGCACTGGCCCTGTAGTCAGGAGGACCTAAGTTCAAATCTGATCTCAGACATTTAATAATTACCTAGCTTGTGTGACCTTGGGCAAGTCACTTAACTGCATTGCCTTGCAAAAAAAAACCAAACCAAACTAGAAAAATAAATCCAGCAAAAAAAGACAGAAATGGTCTTTCCTGTGCAGTCTGGTAGGGTGCACTTGGGACAACTCCTTGTCTTTCTGTTGTGGGGGCTGCCCCTCACTATTAACTGGTGCTCATTGATTAAGCAGGCTCTGCTCTTCTCCCTATCATCAAGGACCATTCATATGGATGTGTCAGACCTGAGGGAGAGACCACAGATGAATGATGTGTTCAGTTCTGTAAATTATGGGGGGATAAAAAGGGACATGGAAGCATGAGAGATACAGACTAGATACTGTGAGATATTGGAGGTAGGAGGTAGGAGGTTGTAAGGAATCTGGAGAAGACTTTAAAGTGAAATTTGTTTTTGGCCTTTAAAATGATTCTCAATTTATCATACATCAAATAAAATGCACATTTCCACATACAAAGTAGGATTGAGAAAGACTGTCCATGAATCTTCACCTCTCCATTATATACAGTTTGCTTTTCTTTTTAAGCTATATAATAAATTCAACCTGTAACTTTCAGAGTTTTGCTTCTCTGAGATGCTAAATGATTTTCCTTCTGTTCTCTTTGTAGTTTAAAAAAAAAGATGCCTCTTGGCCCTCTTTTTCTTCTTTTGTTCTTACTTTATTCCTTTTCCCTCTTGACTCTCCCCTCTAACCTCCCTGGGGGAAAAAAGAAGAAAAGAAAAGGATTTGTAATAAGTATAGATACTTAAGAAAAACACAGTGGCCATAAAAAAGTAGTAGAATGACATCATCAGTCTTTTAGAATTGTGGTTGGTCATTGCCATGATCAGAGCTCTCAAATCAGTTATTTTTCTTGATGATGTTGTTATATATAAACATATATATTATGCTATATATAAACATATATTATGTTATTATGTTTTATATATATTATGTTGTATAATATCGTTGTATAAATGTTGCTTCTGATTCTGCTCATTTCACTCTGTTTTAGTTCAATAAGAGTTTCATAGGTTTTTCTGAACTATCCATTTGGTTAAATGTACACTAATATTCATCTCTATCTACATATATGTGTGTATGTATATATATGTACATATACACACACACACATATATATATATGTATATATATATATATCTGTCACAGCTTATTTAACTGTTAGGGTATTTGCTTAATTTTTTATCCTAATGGAAAAGCTTCTATAAATATTTTTGTATGCATAGCTGGTTTTTCTCTTTCTTTGATCTCTTGTGGTATAGGTCTGGTAGTGGTGTTGCCAGTCCAAGTTTATGCAGTTTTGTGACTTTGAGCTTCTTAGAACAGTTGGACCAGCTTTCATGTCTCCCCTCTTGGATTAATGGCCTGCTTTCCCACAGCCTCTTCCTAGATTTGTCATTTTCATCAGTTAAAGAATATGAGGTAGAACCCCATGGCTGCTTTAATTCACAGTTTTCCAAATATTTGTGATTTCGAACATTTTCCCCTTGTGTTTGTTGATTATTTGGATTTCTTCCTTTGAAAGGTATCCTTCTTATCTTTGACTACTTGTCATTTTGGGAATGGCTTCTGGTTCTAAGACATTTGAATCAGGCATACTGATAAGCAAGGAAAGGTGTGTGGGAGAGGAGTTGAAAAATCAAAACCTGCTAACAAGCAAACCTGAAAACCTGGCAAATTTGTCCTGAAATTGGTGGCAAACAGCCCTTCAGAACCTCAGAGCACAAGGCAAAATAACTGTTAGCTGCAAAAGATTTGATTTAAGAGGGCATAGGAAAAATTGTGCTTTTAGGTAATCTCTCGGAAATCATAAAGTTCTCTTTCAGTTTTGGTTTTGGCTTTAACTTTGTGGAAATTGAGGTTCCTTGCACTTTTGATTGTTCTGGAAGTGGAGTAAATAGGTTGGGTCTGGGGGCTGCCTGGGAATGGCCGCTGGAGCTTTTCTTCTGGGCTGTCAGGTGCCCAGGGCCTGTGGTGGTGGTGGGGAGCAGCACTTTAGCAGAAATCCCTTGGGGAGAGCCTGGAAGCTGAGCCTAGGGAAGCATCAGGTGGGCATCTTGTTTATTTTTAAACATCCACACCCTTTTACAAAGGTTGGTGTCTGAGTGGCAGTTTACAGATGACCAGCCTGAAACAAGACCCTGGGGTCAACCACCTGATGGGGCTCCCTGGTGGGATCCTGTCCTGGACCTATTGCATTGGCGCTGCTGGGTTCTCCCTGCAGTTTTGAGCTGCCTTCTGTTGGGCAGAGGGGCACAGCTGCAGCGTGATGGTCACAGGAGGTTTAACAGGAATGTAGGGCAGGGTCCGAGGACTCGGCTCAGGCGGACTTAGGAGTGAGGTACTAGAGGAAACTGGGACTGCTCACTTGGGACTACTGCTCAGAAATGGAGGAGCTTGTCCATCATCGTCTAGAGACCTTTAAGGAAACTGGATCCCAGACCCTCTTCAGATAGGAATTTTCTTTACTGATAGATTAGAATTATGGTCTATTATTTTTAGAGGAACATAAATCTACTAATTTCAAGTTTGGAGGTAAAAAACTAGATCAGCCCACATCCCCCCCCCCCTTTTTTGTAGTATAGAGGGTAAGATATAACAATCATTAAACCCCTACTGTATGCAAAGCTATGTAAACATAGAGGAATGAAAGAAACATGATTAGAGAACTGGCTTAGTAATCAGGATGATCTGGATGTAAATGCTGCCTTTAATATGTGCTGGCTATACTTCATGGAAAATTCTCTTAACTTTCCTAGGCTCCAGGAATTTCTTTCTGTAATTTGGCAGTTATCCAAAGCAATGCAATATAGATCTGGAAGGAAAAAACTATATTCAATGCTCTGGACCTTGATTTAGTTTCATTGCAGTTGGCAGAATCATTTTCCTGTGACCTTTTTTGAAAATGTCGTGTTAAGCCCAAGCCCTGTGTTTTGTTCTTCTCTCAGAGATTTGTCTTTGGAAACTCATATTTTCTTTTCAACCTCCTGACATAATTAATGACTGAATAGTTGCCTTGTCAAATGGTACAATGTTTGTTAACAAGACAAACTGAAAATTCTCTGATTATGTCTGATGTTGCTAAGGTTAGATTCAGTGTTGCCACCTGTGATTACTTTGTTTTTCTTTTCTACTTGTCTTTCATTTGCTGGAACTATTTTACTTACAAGTATTAATTTTCTTTTAGTACTGATTTTCTTCCTAATATTGGGGAGCAAACTATATGTATCTCCTTTTCCCTAAGAAGATTCCTTAGGTATTTTAGAGTGTTTCCTTTCAGTATTTATTAGTCTGAGTAGATAATCTATGAGGAACTACTCAGATATATGTGGTTTACTTTCTATGCCTTAAAATGATTTTCTTTAATCTTCTTTCAGTGTTTTACTGAGGGATTTCCTAATGCTTAGAGGATATTCCCTTAAAATTGGACTCATGTAACAGTCTGTTGGACTTATCTCACTTATTTTCCCTTGGCAGCTCAATTACTGTAATTTCTATTTTTCCTGAAGATGTTGATTATGTGTAAATGCTCAGAAGAAAAACACTATATCTTTTTGTTCAGCATACTGAAATCTGATTAAAATATATGGAACTGAAGGAAAATCCATCTTTTTTTTATCCTTATTTTATTTTGTTTTGTTTAGCTATTTTCAGTTGTGTTTTAAATTCCTAACTATCTCTATCCTTCCCTATTCTCCCTGTACCAGAGGAAGGTCATAATTGATACAGATGTATATATGTACATACATTTTGTGTGTGTGTATGTGTGTGTGTGTGTATGTATGTATATGTATATGTATGTACATAATTGGTACAGATGTATATACAGATATAGATGTATACGTCTACACATATACATATGCACGTATGTAAAATCATTCTATGCATACTAATATCTTTCTCTGCACATGGATAGCATCTTCTTTACTAGGTCCTTTATAGTTTATTTGAGTTTTATATTACTCAGAATAACTAAGTTGTTCAAAGTTACTGCTGCTACTGTATGCATTGTTCTCTTGGTTCTGCTCATTTCACTCATTATTTCATGCAAGTCTTGCCATGTTTTTCTAAAACTAACCTACTCATCATTTCTTACAGCACAGTATTTAATCACAATCATATACCAAAATTTTTTTAGCCATTCCCCAATTGATGGACATTCCCTCAATTTCCAGTTTTTTGCCAACACAAAGAGAGCTGCTATGAATATTTTAGAACATTTAGATTCTTTTTCTTTTTCCCTGATCACTTTAGGAAACAGACCTTATAGTAGTATTGCTGGATCAAAGGGCAGATGCAGTCTTGTAACTCTTTGTACATAATTCTGGATTGTTCTCCAAAATGGTTGGATCAGTTCACAGTTCCACCAACAACAATGTTATTATGTCCCAATTTTTCCCCATCCCTTCCAACATTTGTCATTTTTCATTCTATCATTTTAGCCAGTCTGATAGATATGAGATATTTCAAAATTGTTTAATTATATTTCTGTAATTAATAATGATATAGAACATTTTTTCATTTAACTACATGTAGTTTTGATTTTTTCTTAGAAAAGTGCCTGTTCATATCCTTTGACCATTTATCAATTAGGGGAAAATTCATCTTTGTGAATGAAATTGTCATTTTGTTGTGAACTTGCTAGCAGTAGTGTAGGATTTAATGTCTCAGATTTAATGTGTCATTCTTGAATTCTGTTGTACTGATTACCAAGATGGGGAAGCATCCACTGATTTCTAAATTAAGACAGTTATGACATTTATTGAACATTGAATTCTATGACATTAACTTGGTTGACTTTTGAACTTCTTAATGATTGATCTTTTCTTTTTTTACTATTAAATTTTTTTCTTAAAAAAATTATTGATATCTTTTACATCACCTTCATTTCCCCATTTACTTTTACCCAGAGAGAGAGCCATGCCTTATTTGAATGACTATTTCCCTCATTTTAATTGATGATTGTTTTTCGACTTTGTTGAGTCATTTTTTTCTGGCATGTTTGATTCTTTTTGACCCCATTTGGGGTTTTATTGGCAAAGATATTGGAGTTGTTTGCTATTTTCTTCTTTTCATTTGATAGAGGAGGAAACTGAGGCAATCAGAGTTAAATGACTTAAATGACTTATCCTGGGTTACACAGCTAGTAAGTGTCTGAGTTCAGAAAGATGAGTCTTCCTGATTCCAGGACTGGTGCTCTATCCACTGAGCCACCTAACTGTTCCCCCCTTTTTTTTCAAAAGTAATTTCTAAATATTCTCTCCGACCCTCATCAAACTTCTCTTGCAATCAGAAAAACAATGAATAAAAACTGGCTATCCAAACACTTAGATCTGAGATCAAATAGAACAGAATTGTTTGTTCAGAACTGCCTCTCCCCCCGGAAGATAGATGTGCTTCATTATCTGTTTTCTAGAACCAGAATTGTTCTTTGTAGTTCTTCTGCACCTACCTATCTTCTGTTTTTTCCCCCCTTTTACTGTGTTGTCATAGTGAGTTTTCTTAACTCTTCATACAGGTCTTGCCAAGCTTCTCTTATGGAGAAGAATAATTTCCTGAAATTCTCCGCCCCCCCCAAATTAACAGATGAGGAAACAGACTGAGAAAAGTTAAGTGTCAGGGTCACATAGCTAATCCATGTTTGAGGCAAAATTTGAACTTGGGTCTTCTTGACTCCCAAGGTGTGTGTATGGGCCACCTAGTTGCCAGCACTTCAGATGTGTTCTCACAAGGGTAGAGTACACCTAGTATAAGATCTTATGCATCTCAAGCTAAAATTTTAGAACACAGCAATATTCTGTCACATTCATGTTCCCCATTACTTATTGGATGGACATTGACTTTGTTTCTTAATTTTTGTTCCCATAAAAGAGCTGTAGTCAATATTTGGTGAATTTGTGACCTTTGTTTTTGCCAGTGGCTTCTTGGGGTGGTCACCTGTGGTGTTATTTCCCATCATAAAATGGCATATCTTTGGCACTTGATTGGCTTAACTGAGTGATTGTCCTAATTCACCCTCCAGCACAGTACTGGCATTGGTATGCCTGCCTTTGCACAGCCCTTCCAGTGTTTATTCCCATCTTGTTGTCTTTGCTTTTGGCAGGATTGTTTCTATTTATCAGCATGCATAATATATTATAAATTTTAGCAATCCTGATGCTATTACTATGGATTAATGCCATCTTTTTGTATTAATCTTCTGTTATCTTTCCTTGTTTCTGATCTTACATAAGGGCCTTTTAGTTGGTGAGAAGTTCCTTATTTCTATCTTGATCTCTTTAGACATCTCTCACCTTTTTCCTTCCTTTTGGAATTTCTTTTCCTGTCTTAAGAGCTTCCTAGCATTCCTAAGCTAACTTCTGTATAGAATTTTAGACCATGAATTCTTACCTAATCTTTCTTTGAAATCAGATCAACTGACCTAAAATTTGGAATAATATTAATTTATGCCTACTTTTTTTTTTCTATCACAAATTCCAAGAATGGTAACATTGAATTCGTTTCCCCGGGAACTAGTTTTTCATTTTTTAGCACGATCAGACCCAGAATAGAATTTCCCTTTGTCTCTTTTTTCATCTTTTATACTTTGAAATGATTAATTTGGCAAATAAAGGAATTGTTGTTATAGGCATTGTTTTTTTTTAAATTTATTTTTTATTCTCATTTTGTACAAATGCTTTTTTTGCATTAATAAAATATTCTTGTTTACAAGTAAACAAAATACCCCTCCTCCCCCATGAATATAGATAGACTTGCTTGGGCAAAAAAAGTAAAGGGGAGAGAAAAAATTAAAATAAAAAAATAGTAATAACTGTAGGCATGGCCAGGTGGTGCAATGGACGAAGCACCGGCCCTGGAGCCACGAGCACCCGAGTCTATATCCAGCCTCGTAAACCCAACAATCACCCAGCCGTGTGACATGCAAGCCACCCGATCCCCACTTCCCTGCAAAAAAGAAAAAAAGAAAAAAAAGACCCAAAATAAAATAAAATAGTAATAATAGTAGGGGTGGCTGGGTGGCAGATAGAGCATTGGCCCTTGAGCCAGGAGCACCCGGGGCCAAATCCGGCCCCAGACACCCAAAGATCACCCTGCTATGTGGCCCCAGGCAGGCCATCCAGCCCCACTTGCCCTGCATCCTCCCCCAAATAATAATAACAAAAAATGTGCTTGAGTCTTTGTTCTAACACCAACAACTCTGTCATGGGTGGATCTCATTCTTTATGATAAGTCCATCACAAAAATTACTTCCATACTTTTCCACCGTTGCCATTGCTCATCACAACTCCCTCCTTTCGTATTTCTCCACTACCATGTACTCTATTTTCTCTCTCCTTTTACTCTGACTCTGCTATAGGGTCGTTGACTGGCTCAGCAGACAGATCCCTGGTCCTGGGGCCAAGAAGCCTGGAGCCCCCATACCACCCCTTAGGCCCAGCATCCACCTGGCCCCATGGTCCTGGCCAGGCCTTCCAATCCCAGCCCTTTGCAAGAAGTAAGAAGGAAAATGTGTTATATCTGACCAGTCTCCCCCCATGGTCCATCCTCTCCTCCTTTATTCACATCCCCACCCCTTCCCTCTGCTCCCCCCTCCTTCTTACTCCAGATGTCTATACCCCTTTGAGTATATATGCTGTTTCCTCTCCTAGCCATCTCAGATGAGAGCAAAGGTTCCCTCATTCCCCCTTTCCTCCCCCCTTCCATATCATTGCAATAGCTCATTGTAATAAAAAAATCTTATGTGAAATATCTTGGACTATTCCCCCTCTCCTTTTTCTTTCTCCCATTCCATTTCCCTTTTTTCCCTATTGACTCCATTTTTACACCATATTTTATCTTCGAATTCAGCTTTCTCCTGTGCTTCAACTATAAAAGCTCTCTCTACCTGCTCTATTAACTGAGAAGGTTCATATGAATATTATCAGTATCATTTTTCTATACATGCAGTTCATTCTCATTAAGTCCCTCATGTTTCCCCCCTCTCCTCCAGTCTCCATGCTTCACCTGAGTCCTGTATCTGAAGATCAAACCTTTTGTTCAGCTCTGGCCATTCCAAAAGGAACCTTTGAAATTCCCCTGGTTCATTGAAAGTCCATCTTTTTCCCTGGAAGAGGACATTCAGCCTTGCTGGGTAGTTCATTCTTGGCTGCCTTCTAAGCTCTTTTGCCTTCTGGTATATTATATTCCAAGCCCTACGAGCTTCCAATGTAGTTGCTGCTAAGTCCTTTGTGATCCTGACTGCAGCTCCACGATATTTGAACTGTGTCCTTCTGGCTGCTTGTAATATTTTCTCTTTGACTTGGGAGTTCTGGAACTTGACTATGATATTCCTAGGGGTTGGTATTTTGGGAACTCTTTCTCGGGGGATCGGTGGATTCTCTCCATTTCTATTTTGCCCTCTGCTTCTAGGATATCAGGGCAATTTTCCCGTAGTAATTCTTTGAAAATGATGTCAAGGCTCTTTTCCTGATCATGACTTTCAGGTATTCCAATAATTTTTAAATTATCTTTCCTAAGTCTGTTTTCCATATCAGTTGTTTTTTCAATGAGATATTTCACATTTTCTTCTAATTTTTCATTTTTTTGGTTTTGAAGTATTGATTCCTGATTTCTGGTAAATTCATCAATCTCCCTGAATTCTATTCTTTGTCTGAAGGATTTGTTCTCCTCAGAGAGTTTTCTTGTCTCTTTTTCCATCTGGCCAATTTTGCTTTTTAAAGCATTCTTCTCCCCCATAACTTTTTGAACTGTTTTATCCATTTGACCTAAGCTGGTTTTTAGCATGCTATTTTCTTCAGCATTTTTTTGGATTTCCTTGACTAGGCTGCTGACTTCATTTTCATGTTTTTCCTGCATCTCTCTCCTTTCTTTTCCCAGTTTTTCTTCCAACTCCCTCAGTTGATTTTCAAAGTCTTTTTTGAGCTCTGTCATAGCCTGAGCCCAATTTCTGTTTTTCTTGGAGTCTTTAGATGCAGGAGCTTGTGCTTCCTCATATTCAGACTGAGTATTTTGATCCTTCTTGGGCTCATTTGCAAAATATTTCTCAATAGTCTTCCTTTTGTTTCTCTGCTTGCTCATTTTCCCAGCCTGGACCTGGTTTTGGGGTGCTTCCTGAGCTTTTGGGGCATTCCCACAAGGGTCTCCGTGTGTGAGGCTCTGTCCTCCCTCCTGGTCTGTGAATGACCATAAGCACCCCCCCCCCCCCCCCCCCCCCCCCGTGCCATGGGGCTGAGGTGGAGGGGCCCTGCTGTTCTATGGGGAGCCTAGACTTCGATCAGGATCTGAATGTGGTCAGAGCCCCAGAGTCCTGTTCCAGGGGCAGAAGACCTAGCTTGCAGTTTCTGTTCACTCCCCTCCCTCAGCTCAATTTGCTCATGCTGGGCTCCACGTGCTCGCTCTGGCAGATGTCCCTGCTGTTCCCCCACTTTGTACCCAGTGCTCCCCAGGGTGCAGCTCAGGAGACTCTCCCACTCCCAGCGCCCTGGGGCTGCCTCCAGGAGGCTGAAGTTCTTTTGCTCTGGCTGGCCACCCCTCCGACCCTGGGGAGCAGAGCCTTTCTGCTCTTTTCCAGGTTACCTTGAGTAGGAGAACTGCCTCATTGTGGGTTCTGTCTTTTGAAAGTTTAGTTAGAGTCTTTAGTTTATGAGTTTTATCAGAGAGCTCCTAAGACTCAATCCCTTCTTGTCACCATCTATAGGCATTGTTTATTGGTATCTCTGTGTGGAAATGATAATGGTTAACATCCAGAAAGTAAGTAATCATGTCTTTAAATGTTAATATTTGAAATAAAGAAATAACAGTAAATGCACATTTGTACAAAAGGTGACGGTTACCCTGAAGGTCATTGCTGGAAATAAGGGGAAATCATTGAACTGGAAAATGAGGAGTCCTTTTAGAGTGAGGGAATCTGAATGCAACATTACAAGTTAGTTAAGCTTTCACAGATACATCTGAATTTGAGAAAGAGAACAGTATGCATAGATAGGCTTTCTCCTCCCTCATTGTTTTTCTTTCTGATTTAACCTGCCTCCTGGTTTAGTTAGTATAAAAGAAAAATGAAGGTCAGATCTCTGCCTCTTCAGACTTCCTGTATTTGATGTCACTGAAGAGCAATCTTGTTCTTTCTCTGCTGCTGCAATAGGATTATCTCTAAAAGAAAGTTGTGGAGTAGAAGAATGGATTTTTCTTCTCATATAAATCTCTTAAGTTACTTTTGCCAGGAAATCAAAGGTTATTTAGCCTTAGCTTTTCCCATTAAATTTGGGCTTATTAACTTTTCCCTTACTCTTTGGTTTCCTTTTGCTGTTTGTCTAGATGAAATTTGTAGCAGTTAAAATTTTTGTGAAAACTCTGTAGGCAAATTAGACAAAATCAATCAGAACTTTGCTTTGTACACAGTCAGCTAAGACTGATTCCTGTATGAATTTTGCTTCCCTCCCTGTAATAAATACAGTTTTTAAGAGTTTGGTTAATTGAATGAAAAGTGTTCTGTTAGCTAAATTAGAAAAAGAATCTGTCTACGCATAATTGATTAATTATATCCCTACTTGTAATAAATGTTAATGATTAGGATAGATCACAGCTTTAAGGCACTTAGGATAATTGAGAGACAGAATGGACAAATGTATCTCATTTTATATGATAGATATATTCCTGAGGAGTTGGATATATAAAATTTTGTTCAATAATTTAAATGCATTAGGGAAATTCTCTATTTAAAGGAAACCAGAAATAAATCATTTTATGAGACAAAAGTGCATTATGACCAAAAATCCTTGCACCACCTTAGAGGTTTTTTAATAGTTAGACCGGGCCTAACTGGTTAAGAGGCCCTAAGTCAGACTGATGTTTTGGTGGTAGAGTCCCCTGACTCTAGGACACACTGACTGTTAGCTGCAGCCAAACGAACACAATCTTTGCAATTTGGGGGCTGGAAGGGAGGTGGAAGAATCGGTGCTTTATGCTGGTGGATTGGTAAGTGTGTTGAGATAATTGAAAACAAATTTCCTCATAGATTTAGAGCTAGAAGAGTTCATTGAGATCAACTTCTTATTTTGTAGATGAGGAAACTGAGCATCAACAGGGTGAGTGTACAGATTCACACAATTAGTGAAGCCTTGGGAGGCAGGATTTGATCCCCTAGGTTCAAGGATGGTGTCCTTTGGACCCAGTATATGACAGTCAGTTAGAAATGAGAAGACCCTTAAAGTGAAGGGCAGGATCCCTGAGGGCTGCATAACATTAGCTGGGTCCTATTGTATTCTAATTTATTTTGTCTCGATGACATTTTAATCTGGCTCAGGCCCATACTCAAAAATGACATTGTTTAGTATCTCTGCTATACATTGTACTGTGCTGTGATTTTTGTATGTGTGTATAGGAATCAACAGGGTTGAGAATTTTGGGAATGGGCTGGAGGGTAGCTAGAGATACAAGCAAGTAGGGAGACTTCGTTCATAGGATCATGTTTAAATTTGTTCTTGATTTGGAGGGGAGCAGGGCAACATCTTTGGTCATTTCTAGAATCAGTCATCTTCAGAGTTAGAAATCTCTCTTCTCTGTTCTATCTTTGCCTTTCAAATTAGATACACTTTCTCTTCTTGTTTTAATAGGATAATAATCGAAAACTGCCTTTTAAACAGCTGAACATATGCTTGATTAACTAGATTTTACGTTTGGTTTAATTTCCAATTAGCCTTTGTTAATAGAGGAATGTAATTGCTCATTCTCTTCAGCATCCAATACTTTTCTGCCCTTTGCACTGCCATCTTGTTTTTTCCAGGCCTTCTCTGTCTTTTGCCTCCCAATACCAGAACTCGTTCTCAGATCCTTTGGCCATTAAAAAAAAAAAGATTTAGTCTGATAGAAATGGTAAAAACCCTACTTATCTACATTTTTTGATAGATTTTTAATGGTCCTTTTTGTAATTTTGTTTTTGGCACCCTTGTAGGCCCTGACTTTGTCTAAGTGGTGACTGAGTCAGTGAGGACCCAAAGCAGGGATTCAGTCCTCCAGTGACTGATTTTAAGCCTTTTAGCCATAGTTTGGTTTGACTTTTCCTTTTGTGGGAAGTAGAATAATACCTCTCTCTGGTAAACTACATTGAGGAGAAGAGGGAGGTCAGTTTATGGAATGACTTTGAAAATGTTTTCCTGCTCCACAGTTTGGGTCATTCTTCAACATTCCCTTATCACAGAGGTATGACCCTTTCCAGTGGATGTTGTGGATCAGCAATCAGAAAACGTTCTGTGAAGCATAGAGCCTCAGACCTGAATGCTACCATCTGACAGAAGAGCTAGAGACTTTCTCTATTTTGTTCAGATCTCTTCTTTTACTAAATGATCCTGACATTTTCATTTTGCCATCTTTCTAGATCACCAGATGGCGATGATAGCATTCTATTTGTGGGATCATTGTTCTGTCTCTAGTGATGATATTGGCATAGATAGATTATGTATAATATTTAAAATGTCATAAATGCAAAAAGGTATTCAAATTACATGTATTTTATGTAAATTCTGGAACTTTGGTGTTCTGCAAATTGCCTAGTTAATATTGTTATTGATACTTTTAAGTGTTTGCTATTTTTTCTTCCTTTATTAATCTGTCTAATCTTACTGGCTAATGACTTTAGCAAAGGATTGAATTGAGGATCTGTTTAATATACACAAGGAAATTTAAAGTAGTGTCTTTTTTTTGGCAAAGCAATGGGGTTAAGTGACTTGCCCATGGTCACACAGCTAAGTAAGTGTTAAGTGTCTGAGGCTAGATTTGAATTCAGGTCTTCCTGACTCCAGGGCCAATGCTCTATCCATAAAGTAGCATCTGCTAAGAATTTTTTAAGAGATGTAAGATACCAAAGAGGCAATGAGATGTGTTTGATTCTGTGTTCATGGAGCTTAACTCTAATTAAGAGGGGAAAAAAAGGATAAATAAAAAAACAGCTTGTTGCTACAGTGGATAGAGCATCTGAGACTTGAATCAGGAAGACCTGAGTTCAAATCCTGTCTCATGCAGAACCTTCTTGGTGAGTCATTTCACCTCTGTTTACCTTAGTTTCCTCATTTATGAAATTAGGAGTACCTATTTTCCTGGATTATTGTCAGTATTAAATGGTATCGCACATGTAAAGTGATATGTAAACCTCAAAAGTGTCATATAAATAAATGCTAACAGTTTTTCATTAGAGCTATAATAAGTATAAGGGAAAGGCCCAAAGTGCTAGGAGGAATTTTAATCATGATTTTGATGTAATTTACCTGTTGTTTCTTCCTACTTAGGGTGGAGCGTTCTGGAAAAGTTATGGGCCAGGTCTACACAATGATCTGAAAACTTGCTAGACAAGTTCATGAGCTGTATGTACTCTCCTTACCCCAGTTCACTCTTTCTCTTTTTTTTTCTAGGTGGTTGCTAATGCTGTGGCAGCCTTGTCTGAAATCAGTGAGTCTCACCCAAATAGCAACCTGCTTGATCTGAATCCTCAGAACATTAACAAGCTTCTGACGGCCCTGAATGAGTGCACTGAATGGGGCCAGATCTTCATCCTGGACTGCTTGTCCAATTATAACCCCAAGGATGATCGGGAGGCTCAGAGGTGAGGCTCCTCACCTAGGACATGGTGGGGTGAGGAGTATTCTCTTCCTAAGCTTGTGACTGATGAGTCTGTGCCTCAGTAAAATCTTATTATTCTGATGAAGGTATGGAAGGGTGATATGAAAGGGCAGCTTAACAGTAAGCCAGATCTTTATCTCTGGATTTAGATATCGCTAATTATTAGTGTTCCAGACCAAAGAGTTCTCTGGAGGCTTGTGCTGGTTCCAACAGCCCAGTTTCCCTCTGCTGTAAGTTTGTGGACTCTTAGATTTAGATGTGGAAGGGAACTCAGGAACTATTTTATAGTTGAAAAACAAAGTGAGACAAGGGAGCTTGTGGCAGAGAAGGGACTTGAGCACTGGAACTGAGATCCTAGAGCCCCTGCTGCTTCCATTCAGCTGCATTGCTACCATATCACCTCCTCATCTTCTGTAGTTCATTTCTGATCTTCTGGGACATTTGTGATTCTTTCTGATAGTGTGATGCTTGTTGTATGTCTTCTATCTTCTCGACCGAGTCTAATACTGATCATTAATCAGTACCTTAAGGATCCAACATTTTGTGACCTTGACAGGTGCCTCCACCTTTGTGGGGGGGGTGAATGAGCAGGATTAGCCATAGACACCTAAGTCTCTGTTAGACTTGAAATGTTTTGATTTTCTTTAAGAGGAGACCATGGGTTGGGACTAGTAGTTACTGCTAACCCAGCTTCCCAGACCACTTTGTGGGTGCAGATCCTCTTGACCCTCAGAGCTGAACAAGGAAACCTTGTTTCTCTTTAGTGTATATGTAACCTAATCTCTATGGAATGTGGACATGAAATCTGAATCAGCTTGTATAACGTGACATTGAACTTTGTCTTCACCAGTGCCTCTGTTCTTCATGTCTCTGGGCTAGATCTTCTCAGGAGGTTAAAGGTGTGACATTTAATAGAGTCAGTCACCTGCAGCAGAAATTGATGGAATCCCCAACTATCTAGTATCAGGGCTCTCACTGACTGGACTTGAGGGTGCCCAACTGTGTAGCTGAGACTCTGCCAGTTCTTTGGTTTTGCCACTGAAATATAGTATATATGACTCCTCCTGGGAAAAATATTAACTATAATTTCAAATTTCTTCAAGACTTAAGGTCCCATCACACACCCCTTTTCCTTTCTTTTTTTTTAAACCCCTTTACCTTATGCCTTGAGCTGCTGCAGGGTTGGGCAACTGATATGGATCCCTGTAAATTATGCTAATTTTTGCAGAACCTTCATCTGGGAGTTGATTCTAGATTTCTTTGGAATTATTCGAGCATCTGAAAGCAATAGAAAGGAATGTGTGCAGTGTGTGCGCACGTGCGCGCGTGTGTGTATGTGCATGTTGATGATTTTTCCTCTAAAAGAACCTGAATACCCCATTACTTTGAAAGTTTTTCTTTTTTTTAAAATATTAAGGCAATGGGGTTAAGTGACTTGCCCAAGGTTACACAGCAGGGCAATTATTAAAATGAGGCTAGATTTCAACTCAGGTCCTGACTCCAGGGTTGGTGCTCTATCCCCACTGTATCACTTAGCTGTCCCCACTTTGGAAGTGTTTGCCAGTACCAGAGAGGTAACTGAGCAACCTGATGCTCTTCTTAAGTTGGCTCTCCTTAGTCCCACAATGAGACCTTCATTTGCAGGTTGCTTTAAACTTCCTAGACAGCGCAGTTTGTCCATCAGTTTGATTTTCCTAGACTGAAGAGAGATGGGCCTTGAGGCAAGACCCTCTTCTCTAATATGGGCAGGCTAAAAGTCGAAGGAAATATGTCAGGTACATGGTGTGAGTGTTCATTGTGTTGGATTGACTGGTTTCCTGTTGGTTTGCACATTCCTTCCTGTGGGTTGCCTCACTTGACCTTCTGGACCCCTCTTCTTCCTAGAGCTTGCTGAGAATGAGGCTTCTACCCTGGGTGATTCTGGTCTTATCTAAGAAGGGAGCCTTGATTTCTCTGATCTCTTAAGTCCTGATGCCTGGATTATGGGACTCTAACTCACACACTGGAGAAGGGTTTGAGAAAAGAAATGAAAGGTGAAGACAAGACTTTGCTTTTTTCTCTCTCAGTATCTGTGAGCGGGTGACTCCCAGGCTCTCACATGCCAACTCAGCAGTGGTCCTGTCAGCTGTGAAAGTCCTAATGAAGTTTTTGGAGCTGCTGCCCAAGGATTCAGACTACTACAACATGCTGCTGAGGAAGCTGGCTCCTCCCCTGGTCACTCTGCTCTCTGGGGAGCCTGAGGTGCAATATGTCGCCTTGAGGAACATCAACCTCATTGTGCAGAAAAGGTGGGCAAGTTTCTGTACTTTGCAATCTACCCTTGTTGTTACTTTCTCTTAACAAGATGTGTGAAGATGATCTTCATTTGACAGACTTTCCCAGAGGGAAAGGGACTGAAAGCTGAATTTGAGATATTCGTTATATTTTGAAGAGACTACACTGCTGGTGCTGTGGAGCACTGCAGTCATTGGAAGTGGGCCAGTCTTAGCTTCTGAGCTTACTATGGACCAATTTACAGGCTGGCTCAGAGGAAGGGAGGGGGTAGTGGTTGCTGTTGTCTGCCTAGAAAGAAGATAGCACTGGGCACTGAGCAGAATTAACCATGACAGGTGGATGAGCACCAAATAAGCCATGTTTGGATGGGGAAATGATAAATTCTGCAGTCACAGTTAAAAATGTGGAAAGAAAAAATGCCAAAGAAGTCTGTTTGCCTTTATCTGTTTTGCTCTTTGTTTCTCAGACCTGAAATCTTAAAGCAAGAGATCAAAGTCTTCTTTGTGAAGTATAACGACCCCATCTACGTCAAGCTGGAAAAGCTTGACATCATGATCCGATTGGCATCCCAAGCCAACATTGCCCAGGTCAGATTATAGAGGACTTGTTTTTACCCTAGCTTCTCTTTTAAGGATTAGACTTAATTATTGAGTTGAAGAAACATATACTAAGAAAAATTTTTTAGAAACTTCTTAGTAACTTTTGAACCGTTGTGATTTTTAATAGGTCCTGGCAGAACTAAAGGAATATGCCACTGAGGTAGACGTTGATTTTGTCCGTAAGGCTGTTCGAGCCATTGGTCGATGTGCCATCAAGGTTGAGGCAAGTATCTGCCATTGAGCATGGGACCAGGTCGCACGTCCTGCATGCTCTCCTCATTGTTAATTTGTTTGTCTCCATGTTGTGCATCTCAGAGTCTTGGACATCTCAGAGTGATGGACTCTCAGATGCTCTTTTGGCTCTAAGATGCTCAGCTGTAGCCTTGGGCAGGCAGCCAGTACCTTAGAGGGTAGGAGGAAACTGATCTCCTATCAGAAAAGTTCTTTCTTTGGGTCAGTCTGCTAAACTGAGTAATGTTTTAGGTATAGACCTCCTTATGTATGATTTACAGAAAATAAGATCTGGCAGTTTTATCAGGATAGTAGAATTAGGTAACTCTGAACTCTGTATCTGTTTTTCCCATCTGATGTCACAGTATGGAGAGCACTTGGCTGTATAGTCAAGGAGGCTTAAGTTCAAATTTGGCACCAATCAATCGTTTACTAGCCCTGCTACTTTAGGCAAGTCATTTTACTTTTATCAGCCTCTTCATCTCTAAAATGGGGATAATAATACTATTTACCAGAATGAAATGATCTAATACAAATTTTCAAACTTTGCAAATTTTAAAACCATTATATAAATGTTAACTACTACATTATATAGTAATGACGATTATTCTTTTGTTGAGCCTTATATAGTATTTTTTGTGAGAACTTAAGCCATTTTACCTTCTAGAGTAGTAACTCATCTCTGCTATTCAATTAAAGTTTTTTTGTGAGAGATTTTATTACTGTAGGTGCAGAATTAGTAAGTTACAAAATATTAGAATATCCTCACCGTTGTGCTGCTACCATTATGCACTTGTTGTCCTGTGAAGAATATCTGCATTTGTAAATGATAGTCTATTAAATATTGTGATAGTGGATATTTTTTGTTCGTGGCCATGAATTTCGAAGCCAATGTTTTGTAGAGGTCCATGTGTTAGCTTCTCTTTAAAAATAGAACAAAACTGACCACCTCACTCTGAAATCATTATTATCTAGGTCAAACATTGTAAAACCATCCAAATTCCTACTGGCTACTACTTTACATATTGAGATCAATAACACACTTTCTTTGTCTCCTTCAAAAAAACTAGAATTAGTTTGTATTGGCTGCTTGGATATGTACTTCAGCTTTCAAAGTACCTGGTTGGAATGGATTTTCCAAGAAAACTAGATGTCAGTACTTGAATATTGTATGTCCTTTAATTTTCTCTCAGCCAAGATTGACCTAGTGAACATTACTGTGAGAATGATTCTATTTAATGTTCAGTGGCTTAGAGAAAATGATTTTTCCATGGCCTGAAACAAAGACAAGAAAACTCCATCTATCTGTTTTTATAGGAAATATTGAAGTTGCAGTGACTGGCTCTGTCTGAACTGAGGGCCTTATGGTTGATCTCTGGCAATATTTTCCTAGTTCTGTATGTGACTATTAAAAAAGAATGGAATACTTTTAATGAGATGAAGATAAAACCCAAAGATGTGTCTGTTTCGCTTGAATTGTTTTGGGGGAAAAAATTGGGATTTCTATTGGATATGTTTAGGTTTCACTATATAAAAATTGAATCTAGTGATATGATGGGTAAATTTACTTATATATGCAGTATCAACACAATGCTGTGTAACTTGGGTGGCCACATGTGTGCTTTGGATGCTGATGAAACTGGGGTTATTGAAGAATTAGATTACTATTTGAGTATTCTTTGGGGAAAAGCACTAGAAAGGACCTGTCATGGGAAATTTCTGACAGATTATGAGATCCAACCCTAAGGTCTTTCTAGTTTCAGAGTCTCAGCTGAAAAGAGGCTTAGTGGTAGATGGGAGAGCATTGTGTCAGGGCAAGTGCAGCCTCCTATGTAAACCAACTGTGGGTTTTTGTGTCTACCCTGGGATCTCTGAGGTCAACAGAGTCAGCTCCCCCATTTTACAGACAAGGGTTTGAGACCTAGAAAGGGAAAGTGGCTGAGCCAGGCCTTCCTCAGATCCTCTGACTCCAGGTCAACTCTCTTTCTTCCCTGTACCTTGCCCCAGCTGGCTGGCTTTCTTCTGTCACTTTGATGTTCACATTTGCCTGGAACCCCAGTATTACTCTAATGATTTTTATTCCTGTATCTATCAATCAGCACATATTTATTAAGAGCTTGCTAAGTTATTAGACCTTAAAGATAAAAGAACAAAGTCTCCCATACTCTACATCCTTCCTCTAATGAGGAAGACCACAAATACCTTTCAGTCAGCAAATAGCACAATATAAAGCTAATCAATAAATGTAGTTCACTAAGAACTAATAGCTTACCCTCCCCACCCCCAATAGATCAAATTATAGGGATTAGGAAGCTGGGAGGCCATGCTTTTTGAGGTTCCTGGCCTGTCAGGGTTCATAGTTGAGATGACTCTGAAGCTTGCAAGCCTTTCTTTAGTAATATCCTCAGACTCTCCTCAGTCCCAATTCTGCTTTGCACTCTGTTATTCTGGGGTAAATTGTATCATATGGGGTATGGTCTATTGTGAGATGGGAGGGAAGAATAGATGTTAGGACCATGACTAGTTGAAAGGCTGAATGTGCATCCAGTTTTTTATTTTTTAGCAGCCTAAACTCTGATAGACCTTGGCCAAAGTATGTCTTAACTTTTTACTTGGTTAGTGCTTTGGAAAAGTGCTCACTAAGAGGTGACCACACTTGATGCCTCCTGGGTAGAACACCAGATTTCTGACTGTCTGTCTGACTTGTCAGTGTTTGTTCTTGTTTGCAGCAATCGGCTGAGCGCTGTGTGAGCACATTGCTGGACCTTATCCAGACCAAAGTCAATTACGTGGTTCAGGAGGCGATTGTGGTCATCAGAGACATCTTCCGCAAATATCCTAACAAGTACGTGAGAGGAAGAGGAGGGGACTGTTTAAAATATGCTCTTTGGGCTCCTGGAAAGCAGCTCTATTAGAAACTGTCACCTGGTGTCTGTTTTGCCTTAGTCTTTGAAAAATTGATGTGATAATCACATTAACACAGATTACTTGGTCAGCGTAAGTATTTAATTTTACCTCTGAAATGGAGGATAAATGTGATATGGATCCATTGAAGATAGTTAGTAAACACGTAATAATCACATTTCTGACTGCTTCCAATAGACATGCTGTGGAGCAGTACTCCCATCTGCCAGCCAGAAGGTGCAGAAATCCACCTTCCATTCCACACACCTTACAGGGGCTTTTGCTGAGCATAATTGTCTTTTCTAGGGATGCTTGGTATCAAATATTGAAGGCATAGAAACAGGTGTGAGTTTAGGAACCAGTTGATTTTTGTAGTGAAAAATTTTGAAAAATTTAGGGTCTAAAACTTGGATTATCATATACATGGTTGTAGAATTTTTTTACTTCCATTTCCTGCTTTTTCTGTGCTTGTTGTCCTTGTGCTCATTGTTTCGCATTTGTTACTGGTGTATTAGCTTATGTTTTGCCATGTTCTGCCCAGAAGTGGCTCGGAAAAGATTTTCATCCAGTGCTGAATTCAGGTTCAAAGTGATTCATTTTGTAAAAATGAATGGAAATCGTGCTGCTGAACATCAGTTTGGTCCTCTTCCAACTGAGAAAACAATCTGAGACTGGCTACTGGAAGAAACCCGACTGAAAATGCCATGGCAGAAGAAGGTCATGAGAAGCAAGTCAGTCAAATGGACTGAGTTAGAGAGGGAATTGAAGAGATGGATTGAAGAGTAAAGGACTAGTGGAATTCCCGTGTCCACAAAGATGTTTCAGCAGGAGGCAAGAATTGCTGATGAAAAAATAAGTGACTGATTTCAAAGAAGGACACAATTGGTGCTTCAGATTCATGAAATGGAATGGACTAACATGAGTCCATGCACCAGACTTGCTCAAAAGATTCCTGAAAGCTATGAGCAATAGGCCCTTGAATTTCATGGTGAATAAAATTTGAGTTCAATAACTTTATGTAATTTTTTTTCAAATTTTGGGCCCCAAAATTAAGGTGCATCTTAAACATGGGGAAATATATTACTTAACTGTGTGACCTTGGGCAAGTCACTTAACCCCATTGCCTTGACAAAAAAAAAGAACGAGTCATTAATTATCAGATAAGCAATTCTGATGATTTTCTTTAGTTACATTTCTTATTTATCAGAGAGAGTTCAATTAGTGGGAGATAGAGAAGGCAAGGAAGAGACTTACCAAAAAAACTGTTAGCCAACTTGAAAGGGTTTGCAGAAAGTGACTGTGGGAAGAATGCAGGTATTTCTCTTGTTGATATGATAGGAATTTCTTCTTTTCTCGTTGCTGTTATTGATAGATAAGTTCTGCCATTCTTCTCTTTGGAGCAAGACTGATGTCAGTTGTAAATGATAGGGGGAAGGGAAGTCCACTTATGTCTTGCCAGGATCCACTTATCTAATCTGAGCTCTCTTGGTCGAAGAAAAGGGTCCCCAGAAATAGGTGGTCAGTGGGGACTTCTAAAAGCCACTTGAATTTATTTGTTCCTCTGCAACAGAGATGAATTATGATGGAGAAAAGACCAGAATTTCTTGGAAAAGAGAGACCCTTAGGATGAAAGGAGGCCACAGAATCTCTTTGGTTCTGACTGTTCATCTGTTCTTAACTGGTTTAGAACTTTTGGTTCTTGGGAAGCTGCTGAACTTCCCCTCTGTGACTGCTAAAATAGCACCCCTACTTTCTAATTGGGATGTGAAAATAGTTTGAATAAATGAAAGCACTTTTTGATCTTTCTAAAAAAAAAACCACGATCCTATATAAAAGAATTTTTAGGTCTTGCTGAAAATGTGTATGTGTTTGTGTGTGTGTGTGTGTGTGTGTGTGTGTGTGTGTGTGTGTGTGTGGTGGCTAGTAAGATATTGCAGAGGACATTTTCAGAAGACTTTTTTAAAGAGTAAATAATAATTTTTCATACACATAATTTAGCTTTAGCTATTTGGTACATTGGTGCATTCATCCTAGCATTCATAATTATTATCAATAGCTTTCATACTATTACTGTTGAATATAGATCATGAGTGTACCTTTAGTAATCTGACCTGTTTTTGTTGTGTTAGGTATGAAAGCATCATTGCTACTTTGTGTGAGAACCTTGATTCCCTGGATGAGCCGGATGCTAGAGCTGCCATGATTTGGATTGTAGGAGAATATGCTGAGAGAATTGATAATGCAGATGAACTCCTGGAGAGTTTCCTGGAGGGTTTCCATGATGAGAGTACCCAGGTAAACTTTCTCTTTCCTATAAGTCTAATCCTTCTTGTGATGGGAATTAGGTAGAATTTTCACTGGGGCTCCTTAGAACAAAATATATTTGAAGTGGCTGTAATAACTGTGCAAGATGATTGTGTTTCTTCCAAACATCAGGACATTTTTGAGTTGTGCTCATTAGATCTTGGCAAACCATAGCTCCATCATTTAGAGTTCAGAGCCACAATTAAAAATTCTGTTACTGACCTTTGAACCAGTTGCTATGTAGGAGAATTGATGAAGATTATTTATTTGTAATAATCTTAATAACCTTCTTCAGATAACTCCTATTTTAGGCAAGTAACTCCTTAGTTAAACTATTTTGAATTTACCAGAAGGCCATCCTTAACTGCCTTCAGTCCTGACATGTTTACTCTTTCTTGATTTTTGTCCCAAGGTAACTGCTCCTAAAATTGTAGCTGCTATGGGGGCTTGTGAAATGGAAGTAAGTAATTGAGAAATTGATTAGGGACCACTTGATAATGCATTTCAAAAAAGATGATCAATTATTTGGCACAGGAAACCAAAGCAACTCTTTTTAGAACCTAGAAAACAAGTAGAGGAGGTTGGGTGGATATTTAAAAATACCACCTCTCATGTTGGTAAATTTTAGCTCTTATCTTTTAGGGCCTCTTATCCAATAGGGCACCATTTTCTTCAGAATGGACCCGATTTACTTCTTCCTTCTTGTGTATGTAGGTGCAGCTAACCCTGCTTACAGCGATAGTGAAGCTGTTTCTCAAGAAACCCTCAGAAACTCAAGAACTGGTCCAGCAGGTCTTGAGTTTGGCCACCCAGGTAAGAATGCTGATTGAATATGGGTCTGACTTAGCTATTTCAGTTTTCTTGTGTATAATGGAATGGCCTCGAAGGAATGGTCAGTGTGAGAGACCTCAACCTCAGGAGTATACTGCTTTTACATATAGCAATATCCTGACAGTGAAATGAAGTTTTCCACATTTGTTGAATTTGGGTAAAATTTGCTATTAGTTTGTCCAAGTTGACTTTATGGACAATTAAACATTTAAAAACATTCATGAAATAGCCTTTACCTTTTTCCTTTTACTGAAAGCGTGTTTTGGTGACCGAATTTGACTGTTCCTCTTTTTAGTTACCCGGTTATTGTTTATCAGATGAAATTATCATATTGAGATGGTAGTGACTCAGCCAAGGTCTTTTTGAAAGCAGATGATAGATCTAGAAATGGATCCTTGGCAAGAGGGTCCCCTCATTCATTGCTCTGATGCCTAAATGTTCTCCTCTCTCAGTGTTTTAAGATACTTCCTGGTATTAGTTGATATTCTTCCATCTACAAAATAGGTATCAGAAATTGAAGCAAACAGTGATGGTAGCCAACTCAGATTTTAGATAATTAGAAAAATGAGATCACAGTTTTAATCAGAAGAATGAAAGGAAGACTTTTTTACTGTTTTTTTTTAAATTTAGGGTTTTTTTCTTTTTTTTTTGCAAGGAAATGGGATTAAGTGGCTTGCCCAAGGCCACACAGCTAGGTGACTATTAAGTGTCTGAGGCCAGATTTGAACTCAGGTACTCCCAACTCCAGGGCCAGTGCTCTATTTGCTGTGCCACCTAGCTGGCCCCTTGTAACATATTTGAAGAACATGCTTTACACTCTTGAGCAACTTCCTATCTTTGTAGACCAGATAAGGACAGAGACTTAGCATTTCACTGGTGTAAGGAACTTTTAGGTGAGGAAGATTGAGTCTTTGAGAGTGGCCATTACAGGCCAGTGGCTGCAAGGTATGACAGACTGTCTCTGGGAGGGGCAGTACTCTTGGCAGAGACCTGGAGAGACTTGCCCCTGACCTGGAGGCCTGACTAAACCTTTGTAGAAACAGTGACTGGAGCTGGTGACTGATTATTTCACTTTTGATGCCAAGTGATGATGTTCTCCAGTTTAATCACCTTGACCTTTTCTATCTTTTAATTAGCGAGAGAAAGACATGTGGCAAAGTATAGAGAGATCAACCTCCTCTCTGATGAGCTTGTTGGCATCTTTTTGGCAACCTCAAGACTCAAAACTTATGATTCTGAGCTTCACAAAACAGATGAGTCTTAGGGCAGTGTGATCCAGTGGAGAGTGAAGGAAAGGTTCATAGGATTCTCCTGCTCCCTTTACCTGAAACATTTAGCACAACACTGGTAGCCCAGTTTTACTTTGTGTAGAGTCATTACTCTCTCTGCTGTAGCAGTAACATGACTTTTATGTTTCCCTGGATTTTTAGGAATTAAAACCCTTTGCACTTCCTGATAATCAAAGAAGTTGATAAATTATGGTAATATTAAAATTAAAAATTTTGTTTGGAAATAACAAGCCTTTGACTTAAGGACTGTGTCCAAGATTTGATCCTTTCCTGTTTTTATGCTCATTTGTTTATTTTTGGAAACCTGTGTAATAAAACATTCAGTTGTGAGCAGACACTCAGCAAGCACCTTCTTTAGTAGAAGCCCCCAGATCAGCTGCCAGAGTGGAAGAAGAAGGGAAAGGAAGGGAAGAGGCACTTCTGTAGCCCCTATGTTGCTATTATCCTGAGGCCAGGAGCAGTGCCCTGGACTCTACCCCTGTGCCAATTCTTATGACTTTTATCTTGGGTTTTTTTCCCCTTGATTTCATTTTTTTCCCAATTGCAAGTTACACATTTGTCTCCCTCTCCTTCCCTTTGACAGCAAGTCATCTGATAGAGGTTCTACATGTATAACCATGTTAAACATATTTCCATCTTTTTAGCTCTTATTTTGGAGACTGTCTAATGGAAGTGAATTAGAAAGAGCCATCCTGTGTAGTGGGGTCTGTCTTCTCTGTCTGCTTTGGAATCTCTCAGATTTTGAAACCATGAGCTTTAGGTCCTATGGGAGAGCCAACAGGACTCAGGGCTCCCTGGTTGGCACCCTATGATTTCAATAGGCCTCTGATTTTTGATCACAAACCTGCCTCCATTCTACCTGAGGATGCTCTTTGGATGAGCAGGGAGGTGGTGAGGTGTGCTCCCCCCACCCCCCCGGGTGTGAGGGCCAGGGCTCAGAGTGCTGGGACATGAGCATCTAGAAGCCCTTTTGGGCTTGTCTGAGGAAGAGAGGAGGGTCCATTTTCCCTTTATGTTGACAGATGTTGGGGAGTCTTTGTCCATTAAACTCTGGCTCCAGTTTCTGACTGGTGGTCCCATTTCACAGATGCATTTTGCAGAAGCTGAGTCTCCTTGGAGTTGTCTCGCTTGAGGACGTGTGATTGCTTAGTCTTAGTGGCAGGACCATGGTCTCTGGTTCCAGGTCTTGCAGACCCTCTCCCATACCCTTACACCCTATGGGAGGGAGCAGGTTTGGGGGGAAGGCCACTGAACTGGAACATTCAAAACTAAATGTTGAGAAATGATAAAGAACAAGCTTGGTCACAAAGGAGAGATAAGAGAAGATGCTTCTTGCTCTACAGGTGTGCCAAAGTGAGGGAGGTCAGGGTTCTTTTTGCTGTGTTGATTAGTTTTTCCAAATATTTTTTCTCTTCCTTTTTTTCATTTTTTGAAAATAATTCTCTGGTAAAAGAAGTGACTTTTTGGAAGGAGGAAGGGAAAGGTTACGGGAGAAAATCTAGGTGATGTAAAATTAAAAGATCCCCCCAAAATGTGTTTTTTTTTTTACAAGAAGTCATTAATGACCTTTGAAGTAGCAGTCAAGACTCCAGTGATGGGGATGGAAGCAGGATGGCAAGTATTTGAGAAGATAGGGTGAGGAAATGGAACTTAGGAACCTTGTCTGCTCTGCAGTGTACATAGCGATATGCTCAGACACCCTCAAATACTAAACCTCCTCCCCTCCCTGTGACTTAATTTATGTGTCTGCTCCTTGGAATTTTCCAGACTCCCTTTTTCTCAGGTATCAGAAATATCTAGTGGTTTATGTCACTCCTTTTTTTCCCCTTAACTTCCAAACTTCTGGTTTTCTACTTTAAATTCTTCTTCAGACTATAAACCACAACTTGTTTAGTTCGAATCCTCTTCAAAATAGATTCTTAAGTCAGGACCAGAACTGTCAGTAGTTAGACTAGAACATTGCATCTCCATACACAGTGGACTTTTCTACTTCTTTCATAGTACACATAATTGAGTTTGGATAAGTGACAGCAAAATCAGCTAGGACTGTGTCCTAAAGTCACAGGACTTGGCATCTCAAGTACTTCCAATGCTAAGCTATGTGACTTCTCACAAGTTGAAAATTTTGTGAGATCTTTGCATAAATCTCAATCACAAATTAAATTATTTAATTCTATAGTTAGACAAAGTGCTTTTTTAAAAAAAGCAGTATCTGAAATTACAAGTCAAATTTGACTTGGGTTGACAGAAACCAAGAAAATATTCTTTAGACAGAGATTTAAGAAGATAACATAGGAGTTGTAAAATTTGCTTAATATTTTTTTGGAACTGTATATTTTTTTTTTTAGGTTTTTGCAGGGCAAATGGAGTTAAGTGGCTTGCCCAAGGTCACACAGCTAGGTAATTATTAAGTGTCTGAGACTGGATTTGAACTCAGGTACTCCTGACTCCAGGCTGGCACTCTATCCACTGTGCCACCTAGCCGCCCCTTGGCACTGTATTTTTTTTTTTAAGATTTTGCAAGACAAATGGGGTTAAGTGGCTTGCCCAAGGCCACACAGCTAGGTAATTATTAAGTGTCTGAGGTCAGATTTGAACCCAGGTACTTCTGATTTCAGGGCTGGTGCTCTATCCACTGCACCACCTAGCTGCCTGGCACTGTATTTTTAAGTCTTCTTTTAAGCCTTATCTGGAGCTCTGAGTTTTAACACTGAGTTTTGGGAGTTTTTCCTTTATTTTAGTTTTTCTTTAACTTTTGAATGACATTTTTCAATCTTATTCCCTATGAATTAGAGCATACAAGATGACCCTCTTGAAAAATTATGTATTATCCCCATGAGGCATGACATTTACACTGAATATTGTAAGATGAGGAAGTTTGGTTTTCTTTATGCTCTATATAGATAAAATTCATATGAATGCTCTTCTTTTTCTGTAGGATTCTGATAACCCTGACCTTCGAGACCGGGGCTATATCTACTGGCGCCTTCTTTCCACGGATCCTGTGACAGCCAAAGAAGTAGTCTTATCTGAAAAGCCCCTGATCTCTGAGGAGACAGATTTGATTGAGCCCACCCTCTTGGATGAGCTGATCTGCCACATTGGTTCTTTGGCCTCTGTCTATCATAAGCCTCCCAATGCTTTTGTGGAAGGGAGCCATGGGATCCATCGAAAACACTTGCCCATTCACCATGGCAGGTAAGCACCATGGAGAGAGATCCAGTTAGGTGGGCAGGGTTTACCCTGCCAGAGGGAGAGTCCTTCTGCTAGGCATTAGTGACACCAGTGAACTCCCAGGCTGCTTCCAGCAACCTGTGCTCTCATTCTGTTGAGGGTCTAAATCTGTGGGCTCAGACCCAGGAAGCTTGTAATTATGGGTAGAATTTTGGTGTCAAAGAGCATGCTTATTACTGATTACTTGGGTAAGTTGAGTTCCTCATCAGAGTTGGTGGCTAGAAGAGTTAGATGAAAAATGGAACTTTTAAAAGTATATTATAGTTCAGTTCCCTACTATGGGGATGTTTTATAAATAAAAAAATGGGATGTTAAGGCAGTTACAAATAATATTTCTCAGCTGTCACCCTGGTAAGATATTACTATTATCTGCTTTGGTATCAGGCATGAAAAAGATTGGTCCAGAATGATGAAAATGCCTTTCTTGTGACAATTTTCAGAGAGCTAGATTTCCCATTTTAATAATAAGCATTTAAAGCAAGAGCTGTCTTTAGGGAGAATTAATCTATACATTCCAATGATCTTGTCTTTCTGAAAACTAGATTTTTTCCTGACCACACTAATATAATCTATGGAAAAAAACACACCAAATTCATTGAAATGGATTGATTTCATTTATCATCGTTCAACTGGTTGTGTATGTAAGACTTTTTCCTTCCTGTAGCAACGTTTAAAAATGCCAGTTAGCATCATTTTAGTGCTACCTCTTTTGTAGTCACTGAAATTTGGGATGTGCTAGTCCCTTTCAAACTGACTTCCAGGGATTGTCTGGCAGGAATTCAAAATGTTCTGTGTAGAGTCCCTTGAGCTGCGCCATTTCAAATAGAAGAATAGATCTGAGGTGGAAGGATGTAGGGACTTAAGTGAGTGCTGAAGGATAAATGAGAAACCACTAAATTTTGCTCTAGTTAATCATTTATCAACATCTCAATTATAGCATTCCATCGTAGAAGTTAGATATCAGGGACAGTTTATTTTAATAAAAGAAAAATGAAGGCTCAGCCCTGGAATGGATTTACCTGTGGTCTCAGGGCAGAGAAAGAGAGAGCTAAGGAGTAGTGGCCTCAAGTCTTCACTTATCCTCATTCCCCTCTTGTGGCTTCTGGAGTCAGACCAGAGGGACCAATCAGGGGGCCTTTTTTCAGAGAGTGCTCTCTATAGTAGACTGTAGACTGTAGAGTTTCTGATTTCTGATGGGGCATGGGGCCTTTCCTTTCTAACTCCATTTCTCTTGTTGTGGGTAGCATTTTGCCTTTTTAGTGGTGTTTTAGATTTGCTTTTCTAAAACTGGAGTGTGGGAGGTAAAACATAGAAATATATTGCTTTATTGTTGAGCAGGCAAACTTTTAATGAAAATGATAACACGACCCTGACCATCAACTTCTATGAGAAGTAAAGTGACATTGTTTTTTTTTTTAATTTTTATTTATTTAAGGCAATGGGGTTAAGTGGCTTGTCCAAAGTCACACAAATAGAGCATTATGTGTCTGAGGCTGGGTTTGAACTTAGGTCCTTCTAATTTCAGGGCCGTGCTCTATGCCCTGTACCACCTAGCTTCCCCTAGTGACATTGTTTACATTGTTTTTAGAAGTCTAAGCTCCTTGAAAACAGGGGATGCCTCACTTTGGTGTTTGATCCCCAGGATCAGACCCTATTTTGGGGGGTATCTGGACCTGTGGTTTCCTTGGTGTAGGGAACTGCGTAGTGAGAAAACTCCCTCTAGTGAGGCAGCAACTGACTGACCCTTCAGAGAGGTGGGTGCCCAGGGTCCTGAAAAGCTCACTGACTTTGGCCAAGGTCAAACACATAGATGCAGGCCTGGAACCCAGGGCATGAGCCTTAGAGCTTGCTTTATTTAGGATATGTTAATTTGCTAATTATATTCTTCCTGGGTTTCCTTCAGAGTACCAAAGGAGAAAGGTAAAGCTTATTTCACCCTTGACCCTTAGTAATATATGCATCTTCTAGCAATTCCAGATCTCTTCTTTTTCTAAGTGGGCATCATATAGAATAGGAAAAATTATAAGAAAATTTTCTCTAGGGCACATGGATAGAAATAAAGTCAATCTTTAAACTTTTCAAGAAAACCTCTTATTTAATTATTGATTTATTATATATGATCCCCTCCTTGATGTAATTTTTGAGTTGCTGCCACAACTTATTGCAGCCTTTTATTAACAAGGAATTTCCTTGACCCAGAAAGATTCATTCTTTTAAAAAAAGTGACATGGCTATTAGAATGCTCTTGGAAGTACTGCTGACACCAGTGTTAATTTGCAGTTTGAGTTAATAAGTACCATTGCATCCAAGCTGAAATGAAACCACACTGAAAATATTATTTTGTTTTCTTTAATGATACTTTAAAGTGCCTTCATTACTAGAAAGGTTGTGGTTTTGGTGGAATTTTTTTTTTAAATCATTTTATCTTGGTAACTACTTAGGAAGAAGAAGATACGTATGCTGAGTGTATCCTTTATAGATTTGGGTTTGGAGTTGAAGTAGTGAATATTTATCTAATGAGGGAAGTTCTCAGTATTTTGAAAGAGTACTTTAGGGTGATGAAAATTCCTTTCATGTCTGTGCATGTATGTATGTGTGTGTGGGGGGGGTCCTTAAAAAGAAATTCTTAAAAAGAAAGTTCTTACCATGGACCTCCATGCTGGTTCTGAGTTTTCCATTCAAATCTTTTTTATTACTTGATCTGCTACCTGTTGATGCTGGTGACCCAAATATGTTCTTACGCAATATTCAGGGACAGACAGTAAAAGGACCTTGGGCATAAAAAATATATATGTAGTAGAAATTTGCGGTGCTTTTGCCCAGGTTCTTTCCTTTGATTTCCCTGCTGCACTTGACAATGAAGTTTGATACTTCTTTGGCTTCCATGACTGGGTTCTCCTTTTATTATTTTATGGGATTGTTCTTTTGTAACTTTTTTGGCTCTCTACTACTTGTCCATTAACTGTGGATATGATGTGAAAGCCCTTTGTCTATTCCTTTTTAATTACTTAATCTCTCAGTACAATTTAGCTATTTTTTAAAGTTTATTTATTTTTGCCACTTTTTCCTCAGTTACATAAAATTTTTAATATTCATTTTTTAAAACTTTGAGTTCCAAATTCTTTTCCTTCTTCCTGTGCTTGCCCCTATTGAGAGAGCAAGCAACTTGATATAGGTTATAAACGTATAGTCATGAAAAACATTTCATGATAATCATGCAGGTTTTTTTTGTTTTTTTAGTTTTTTCAAGGCAATGGGGTTAAGTGGCTTGCCCAAGGCCACACAGCTAGGTAATTATTAAGTGTCTGAGGTTAGATTTGAACTCGGGACCTCCTGACTCCAGGGCCAGTGCTCTAGCTCTAGTGACCTAGCCGCCCTCCACTGCGCCACCTAGCCACCCGATAATCATGTTAATGAAAGAAAACATAGGACCCCCCCCCCCAAAGAAAAAGAAAGATACTTCAAGAAAAATAAAGTAAAAAGTTTACTTCAATCTGTATTCAGACACCAACAGCTCTTTCTAGGGAGATGGATAACTCATAAGTTCTTCAGAGCTGTCTTGGGTCACAGTATTGCTGAGAGGGGATGAGATGTTCATAGCTGATCATCCTTACCATATTGCTGTGGCTTTGTACACAGTGCATTTCCCTTTGCGTCAACTCATGGACATCTTCCCAGGTTTTTCTGAGAGCACCCTGCTCCTCATTTCTTAAAGCAGAATAAGGTTCCATCATAATCACATGTCACATTTGATCAACCATCCCTCAACTGATGGGCATTCCCTCAATTTCCTATTCCTTACCACTAGAAAAGAGTGTCTATAAAGATATATATCCTTGTACATAATAGGTCCTTTTTCTTTTTGTTTTTCATCTCTTTTAGATTACAGACCTAGTAGTAGCATTGCTAGGTCAAAGAGTATACATGGTTTTATAGCCCTTTGAACATCTACAGAATAGTTGAATCACTTTACACCTCCATCAACAGTGCATTAATGTCTTATTTTTGCTACATTCCCTCCAACATTTGTCATTTTCTGTGGGTACACAGGCTATTATAACAGCCATGACACAAATCATCTCCAAGTAAACTGCCACCTGGACATTCTCAGGAGCTGGCTTGCCACCCTGAGAGATAAGGTGAGCTGGAGTCCTTGGGAGCCAGAGTCCTTGGGAGCTGGACATTCTGCCCCACTGACCAAGGGCACTAGACACAGCTGTGCCTTATCATTTCCTCCCTAACGTACCCCCCTGTCCTGTAATGCAAGAAGCTGCATGTACATACTGCTTGCATCCCTCACAATTACCTCATTATTCTTTGTTCTACCCCGGAAGACCTAACAGTATATATGTAATAGCTAAGCAATAATAAAATTGAGCTGGAGGCATAAGGCAGTAGTGGCTTGACTCCTTATTCTCAGCTCCCCTCCTGGAGGGAGGTCACCACTGTGGGCCCCAAGGAAGCAAGCCACAACAATTTTCCTTTTCTGTTCTGTTAGTCTAATAGTCATTAAGTAGTATCTCAGAATTGTTTTAATTTGTGTTTCTCCAATCTGTAGAATTAAAACTTTTAAAAATATGGCTATAGATAACATCGATAACTTACTTAAAACCATTCATATCTTTTAATCATTTAACAATTGGGGAATAGCTCTTATTTTTATAAATTTTCACACTTACAATTTCTAACTATATTACCCTCCATTTTAATGCCTCCTACCCCTTTTTATTATATTCTTTCTCTCCTTTTACCCTGTTCCTCCTCAAGTATTAACTAGCCCCTCCTCCAATCTGCCCTCCCTTCCCTCCCCACCCCCCTCCAACCCCCTTATCTCTTTCCCCTCCTACTTTGCAGTAGGGTAAGATAGATTTCTATACTCAGTTGAATATTTAGATTATTCTCTTTGGGCCAGTTTATTTATTTATTTATTTTTTTGCAAGGCAGTGGGGTTAAGTGGCTTGCCCAAAGCCACACAGTTAAGTAATTATTAAGTGTCTGAGGCCGGATTTGAACTCAGGTACTCCTGACTCCAGGGCTGGTGCTTTATCCACTATGCCACCTAGCCACCCCCTAGGCCAGTTTTGATAAGTGTAAATTTCACTCATTCCCCCTCATCTTCCCTATCTTCCACTCCACTGTTAAAGCTTTTTCTTGCCTCTTTTATGAGATAATTTACCCCATTCTATCTCCCCCTTTCCCTTTTTCCCAGTGCATTCCTCTTACCTCTTAATTTAACTTTATTTTTAGTTATCATCCCTTCATATTCAACTCATACCTATGCCTTCTGTCTATCCTCCTAACTGCCCTCCTAATGGGAACAATTGTATGAGACGTCAGGATCGTCTTCCCATGTAGGAATATAAACAGTTGAACATCACTAAGTCTTTTATAATTTTCCTTTCCTGTTTTCCTTTTTATGCTTCATTTCAGTCTTATAATTGAAAGTCAAATTTTCTATTCAGTTCTGGTCTTTTTTATTGAGAATGCTTGAAAGTCCTCTATTTCATTGAATATCCATATTTTCCCCCTGAAAGTTTATGCTCAGTTTTGCTGGATGTTTGATTTTTTGTTGTAATCCTAGCCCCTTTGCCTTTCAGAATATCAAATTCCAAACCCTCTAACAAAGAAACTGCTAAATCTTGTTATCCTGACTGTGACTTTGTGATACTTGAATTGTTTCTTTCTGGCTGCTTGCAATATTTTTTTTCTGACCTGGGAGCTCTGGAATTTGGTTATAATATTCCTGGCAGTTTTCATTTGGGGAGCTCTTTCATGAAGTGATTGATTGGTGAATTCTATCAATTTCTATTTTATCCTCTGATTCTAGAATATCAGTACAGTTTTCCTTGTTAATTTCTTTTTTTTTTATTTTTTATTTTTGCAAGGCAGTAGGGTTAAGTGACTTTCCCAAGGTCACATAGCTAGGTAATTATTAAGTGTCTGAGGTTGAATTTGAATTCAGGTCCTCCTGACTCCAGGACCGGTGTTCTCCACTGTGCCACCTAGCTGCCCTGATAATTCCTTGAAAGATGATGTCTAGGTTGGAACAACTAGGTGTCGCGAAGTGGATAGAGCACTAGCCCTGGAGTCAGAAGGACCTGAGTTCAAATTTGGCCTCAGACACTTAATAATTACTTAACCGTGTGACCTTGGACAAGTCACTTTACCCCGTTGCCTTGCAGAAAATTAAAAAATGATGTCTAGACTCTTTTTTGGATCATGGCTTTCAGGTAGTCCAGTAATTTTTAAATTATCTCTAGGATCTATTTACCACTTCTGTTGTTTTTCCAATGAGATATTTAACTTTTTCTTCTATTTTTTTCATTCTTTTGGTTTTATTTTATTGTTTCTTGATTTCTCAAGTCATTGCTTTCATTTGTTCAATTCTAATTTTTAAGGAATTATTTTCTTCAGTGAGATTTTGTACCTTTTTCCATTTGGCCACTTCTATTTTTTAAGCAGGTCTTTTCTTCAGTGAATTTTTGTGCTCTTTTGCATTTGTCTAATTCTGCCTTTTAAAACATTCTTTTCATTGTCTTTTTTGTACCTTTTTTTACCCATTTGGCCTAGCCTGTTTTTTTAAGGTATTATTTTCTTCATTACTTTTTTGTGTCTCTCTTAGCAAGCTTTTGACTCATTTTCATGATTTTCTTGCATCATCTTCTCTTGAAGACTTTGTATGTAGGAGCTTTGACTTTATCTTCTGAAAGTTTTCATCTTATGTTTTGAGCTTCCTTGTCACCATAGTAACCTTTTATGATCATAATTTTTTCCTGTTGTTTGCTGATTTTCCTAGGTTATGACTTGATATTAAATTTTTGTTAAAGTAGGGTTCTGCTTCCAGGGTGGAGGTCACACTGCAGTTTTGTGCAGTTGTTTTCAGAGATACATCTGAGGACCTGCAAGTTTTCAGGTTTTCAGAGTCATCTGACCGAAAGGGAGGGGTTTGATAATCTCCTGCCTGTGCTCTGGTCTGTGCCTGATCACAAACATACTTCTAGTCAGGAACTGGGAGGAGTGTTCTGGGACTGTTGAAAAGGCCCTAGGTCTGCCTCAGACTAGCAAGGAGACCCCCCCCCCCTTTTTAAGAAAGATTTTATTTATTTTGAGTTTTACAATTTTTTTCCCTAGTCTTGCTCACCCCCCCACAGAAGGCAATCTGTTAGTCTTTATATTGTTTCCATTCAGTTGAATGTGATGAGAGAGAAATCATATCCTTAAGGAAGAAGTATGAGATAGCAAAATTACATGATAAGATAATGGGTTTTTTTTTTCTAATTTGAAGGTAATAGTCTTTGGTCTTTGTTCAAACCCCACAGTTCTCTCTCTGGATACAGATGGCATTCTCCATTGCAGATAGTCCAAAATTGTCCCTGGTTGTTGCACTGATGGAATGAGCAAGTCCATCAAGGTTGATCATCACCCCCATGTTGCTGTTATGGTGTACAATGTTTTTCTGGTTCTGTTAATCTCGTTCAGCATCAGTTCATGCAAATCCTTTCATGCTCTGGGAGATTCTTTTAATCTCTTTTTGAACCCCAAGCTCTGGACCCTGTGCCTGCTTACTCAGCATCTCCCAAGGTCTCCTGGTTTTGCTAGGATCTGTGTTGCACCAGACTTCACACTCATCCTGCTGTGACAGACCTTTCCTGCCAGCCCTCTTAGTTGTCTTGGGCTGAAAATGGTTTTACTCCATTTTTTTTTGTGGGTTCTGCCACTGTAGAATATGTTTAGAATTATTGTTTATAGGTTTATAGGCATTTGGAGTGGATTGGGAGAGAACTGATTAGGCCCTCTCTTTACTCCCACCACTGAATTTAGCAAATTCTTATGGTTTCCATTGTTACCTGTACAAAATCTTGTTTGTTTCTCTAGCCCAGATCTTTCTCCTTACCTCCCATTTAGGTGTGTCACCATTACTAAAAAGTTAAACTTGAAATTTGATCTCATTTCTTTCAGTATCCCATTTTGTTTTTTTTTGTTTTATCATTAGTAACACTCCTTCCTTCCTTCCCTCCTTCCCTCCTCCCACCCTCCTACTCTTTCTCTTTTTCTTTCTTCCCTTCTTTTTAACTGTATCTTTAAAAAATTGTTAGTACCTTTTTGACACCATAGGTTTTCCTCGACATCGTGCTCTCCTTCCCCAACCATCTCTTGTATTAAAGAAAAACAAATAGAACCAACTCAAGCAGTTACTACTGTGTGTCAGCATTTGTGAAATTCTGCATCTGGAGTGTCTGTCATTCTTCCTTTCCCTGAGAAGAGAATGCTATTTCAGCATTTTTTCTCTGGAACTAATACTGACCATTAAATCTGGTTTGAATTTAACTGATTTTTTGTTTTTCATTTACATTTTTGTAGCAATTATATATTGTTTTCTTGGTCCTTTTTAACTCTGAATCAGTTGATATAAGACTTAACTTCTTTTGATTCTCTGAATTCCCTTATTTGTTATTTCTTTTCTCAACAACTATTTAAATTCTTTTCTCTTACATCTTTTTCCTCTTCCTTACTCCTATCTCATCCATTACTAAATAATGTCAAATGGACCTGTCTCTTCCTTTTGATTTTTCACAGCTACTATTCCTAATTCTGAAGTTAATCACCTCACTTTCAGCTGAGGTGTTTTAGTAGCCAATTATTCTACCTTCATTTTCTTCGTGTGCATTCATCCTGTAGTTGGCTGCTTCCATAAAATTTTCATCATATCATTCAAGATTTCAAGAAGCGTATCATTGCAGATTCCATGAAATCTAAACTCCCAAAACTTGTGTTCTAAGTTGATCCCCTCTTTTCCTGTCTTCCTTCAAAGCCCTTTTCATCTCATCAGCTTCATTCCTCAACATGTGTCCCAGCATAGAGCTTAAGTTCTCTTGAGGGCAAGTGCCAAAATATTAAAGGGCCTTCTCAAATTTTTTTTATTAAAGATTTTATTTATTTTGAGTTTTACAATCCCCCCCATCTTACTTCCCTCCCCCCACAGAAAGCAGTTTGTCAGTCTTTACATTGTTTCCATGTTGTACATTGATCCAAATTGAGTGTGATGAGAGAGAAATCATATCCTTAAGGAAGAAACATAGAGTATAAGAGATAACAAGATTAGACAATAAGATATCAGGGTTTTTTCCTAAATTAAAGGGAATAGTCCTTGGACTTTGTTCAAACTCCACGGTTTTTTATCTGGATACAGATGGTATTCTCCATTGCAGACAGCCCAAAATTGTCCCTGATTGTTGCACTGATGGGACGAGCAAGTCCATCCAGGTTGATCATCACCCCCATGTTGCTTTTAGGGTGTACAGTGTTTTTCTGGTTCTGCTCATCTTCAGTGAGATTAATTAAAAGAAATATCCTAATAATCCAGCCAGGAAAAAATGAAATAAATGAAATATTGTCTCAATGAGAGAAAGTTCTATTGCTCAGTTTGCAGTATATGGTCGTCAGGCCAGTCTGTTGAAAGGCTGTATCAGTGAATACATCCAGGATAAACATCCTAGACAATGAGTTAGGGGTCATGGAATACCATAATTTCCGAAGTATCAGAATTGCAGGTGACCCAAAAGTCAAGAAGACAAATGTCTTGTTGTTCTTTACCTCAAAATCTACTCCATGAGAGTAATGAGGGATACATTGTTTGGTCAGTCAAAAGTTAGGGGGCACATATGGGTGGAGTCACATCAGAGACACTAAAAACCTTCCAGGGGACAATAAACAGATGTTAGAAGAAGTGGGTATGAATCGAGAGTGCTTTTGTCTATTCATGTCTGTTCTTTTTTTCCTGATGGGGTATATCTTTTAGTCATCTATTTTGCTTTTTAAAATTATTTTCTAGTTGGACCTGAACTTTTATATTCTGATTTTTTTCTCCATCATAACAGCACTGATGCTGGTGACAGTCCTGTTGGCACCACCACTGCAACCAATCTGGAACAGCCTCAAGTCATTCCCTCTCAGGGTGACCTACTGGGCGACCTTCTGAACCTTGATTTGGGTCCCCCTGTCAATGTGCCACAGGTGTCCTCTATGCAGATGGGGGCTGTGGATCTCTTAGGAGGAGGATTGGATAGCCTGGTAAGCATTCCCCATCCTTTCTTTGGCCATGTGTAGTCCTTGCAATGAGATTTTGGCTTATGCTTTTCTATGTGAGCTGGACAGCTCCCTCCTAAGCAGTAATATCTTTTTATACAAGATAGGGATAATGATCCTAATTAGTTATAAGCTGTTCTTCTTTGACATGGAATGTTTCTGCAAGTTTCAGGGTGCCTTTTCTTACCTAGTTTCAAGCAGAAAGCACCTTGGTGTTGTAAAAGTTTGTTGCTTCGAGATTTGGAATGCTTGAATACCCTTTCTGAAGTTGGTTAGAGTGGAGCTACTTTCTATTTTCTTTTTTTCTTCTGGTCCTGCTTCCAATTAAATTAGCTTCCAGGATTCTGATACTAAAAGGCTTATTGTGGTCAGCAGTTTTTGTAAACAATGCCACCTTTAAGTTGAGGGATCAAAACTAACTTGGGTTGTATATTCGAAGAGAAATGAGGTGAGTTTGGTAGGTTCTCACATTGACAGGAAGGTGGAGTCAGAGAATGGCTTCCTGGCATTTTGATGTTTGCTGTTGTAGACAGAAAGCAGTTCTTGACAGCTGGACATTTGGAACAAATCACATTTATTTGCAAATAAAATGTTTTTATCCATTTAATTCTTTTCCCAATATTAGGCAGATATCATGTCCCCAAAATAAGTGTTCACTTCCAGAGACTTGCAACTAAGACAGTGGTTCTCTGTAGTGTCTACACAGGACTCACTTCTCTCTTCTACTGGAAGCAATAAAATATCTTGAACTTGATGCCAACACAGTGGATATTTTTGCTTTCTTGACAAGTAGACTAAGGAATGAGACCTGCATTCATGGCAGGGAGGCTTTTTTTTTTGGTTTTTACAAGGCAATGGGGTTAAGTGACTTGGCCAAAGTCACACAGCTAGGTAATTATTAAGCATCTGAGGCCGAATTTGAACTCAGGTGCTACTGACTCCAAGGCCAGTGCTCTATCCACTGTGCCACCTAGCTGCCTCTGCAGGGAGACTTTCTAATGGACAGGCTTTGCTTCCAAAGACTGTCTTGATCAGGCTCTGACTCTATAGTTATACAAATACACAAACAAAATTTCATTTTTTTATAGAATTACATTTTAACTTTCTGTAGAGCATTTTAAAGGAACAAAAGATAACACAAGCCCCACTCCACTTGGTCACTGCTGCAGTATAACTCCTGTAACCAATTCCATCTGTATTTTGCTTAGTCACCTTCTATTTTATGAGCATTTGGAGAGGATAGAAGCACCCAGAATTTCTTCATGGGATGGCAGCAGCCCTTTTCCATCTTTTTTTTCCATACACCAAAAAACATTTTTGATTGACAGTTACTTTAGTCTACGCCTCATGAACTACAAATTGTTCAGCCGTTCCCCAGTTGATGGACATCCTTTCTAGTTTTTTTTCATACCAAAGCTGCTATAATTTTTTTAGATCATATCGGTTCTTTTTCTTTTTCCCTGATCACTTTGAGAAATAGACTTAATAGTGGTATGGCTAGATCATAGGGTATACACAATTTGTATAACTCTTTGAACATAATTCCAAATTGCTCTCCATAATATTTTGGATCAGTTCACAGTTCCACCAACAATGTATTAGTGATCCAATTTTCCACATCTCTCAAGCATTTGTCATTTTTTCCCCCTCTATCATTTTAACCAGTCTGATAGATGTGAGATGATATCTCAAAGTTGTTTTAATTTGCATTTCTCTAGTTTGGAATATTTTTTCACATGACTATATGGAGCTTTGATTTCTTCACTGAAAAAGTGCCTGTTCATAACTTTTGATGATTTATCAATTGGGGAATGACTCAAATTCTTATAAATTGATAAAATACTATATATATAGTTGATATTTGAGGCCTTTGTCCAAGAAACTGTCTGTTAAATTTCCCCTTCCCCCACCTTTTTCTACTTTCCTTCTGATTTTGACTACATTGGTTTTTATGTTTGTATGAACTCTTTTTTAATTTCATGTAATCAAAATTATCTGTTACATCCTACAGTTCTGTCTTTTGTTTATTCATAAATTCTCCATTCATAAGTCTGATAGGTAAAGTGCTCCTTGTTTTTCTAATTTACTTAGGATATTTCTCTTTATTTCTGGGCCATGTATTCATTTTGACCCTATGTTGGTAAATGGTGTAAGATTTTGGTCTATACTCAATTTCTGTTAAACTGTTTTCTGATTTTCCCAACAAATTTTACTAAATATTGAATTCTTAGCTCAAAAGTTTAAATCTTTTCATTTGTCAAACACAAGATTACTATAATAATTTATTACTGTGTATTGTGTATCTACTCTGTTCCTACTAGTCCACCTTTCTATAACTTACCTAATACTAATAGTATTATACTAATTAGCTAATTTTGATAATTGCTGCCTTATAATATAGTGTAGTACTGCTCAGCTTCCGTTTGTTGATTTTTTTACCATTAATTCCATTGTTATTCTTGAGCTTTTGTATTTCCAAATTAATTGTTATTTTTTCTAGCTTGATCAAATAATTTTTTTGATAATTTAATAGGAATGATTTTGAATAATTAGAGGTAGAATTGGCATTTTTGTTATATTGGCTCTGCCCAGCTATGAACAATTCCATCTATGAATAGCCTGCCTTTCTCCAGTTATTTAAATATGATTTTATTTATATAAAGCACATTTTATAATTATGTCCTTATAGTTCTGTGATTGTTTTGGCTGGTGTACTCCCAGGTATTTTTCTGTCTATAGTTATTTTTAAATGGGCTTTCTTTTATTATCTCTTCTTGCAGGGTTTTGTTTGTGATTATAGAAATGCTGATGATTTATGTGGGTTTATTTTATATCCTGTTACTTTGCCAAAATTATGAATTGTTTCAACTAGCTTTTTAGTAGAATCATCCTATAGTATGCAAAAGAGTTAGTTTTATTACCTCATTGCTCATTCCAGTTCCTTCAGTTTCTTTTTCTTCTCTTAATGTTATTGCTTGAATTTCTAATGCAATATTGAATAATATGGGTGACAGTGAGCATCCTTGTTTCATTCTTGATCTAATGGGAAGAATTCTAGCTTATGTCCTTTATGAATACTGAATGAAGATTTAAGTAACTACAGTGCCACATTCAAATGGCTTCTTGGAAGCATCTGCTTGATTTCTGTATTTTGTAGGTACAATAGTATTGCTGTGAGACTCTGCACTTGAGTACTTCCTGATATTTGTGGTAAATTGGCATCCTTGGTATTGTAGCTCTAGAAGTTTTTGTATGTAATTTCCATCAGTTTCCCATCATTAAGAAAAAGAGAAGCTAAAATGAAGAATAAGAGATAAGCCCTCTTTATATTTGTTTACATATCCTAAATGTGTTTGATCATTGTTTAGGTTTTTAGAGAACATCATTAAGGCATAAATTGCCTGAGCTGTTAGCAACAAAATGCATAAGTTTGTGTGGAAGGAGTTTCCATTGTTCTAATGCAAGTGTCTTCCTGTCAAAGTTATCTTTGATTTATAAAAGTAGAATATTCATTGTGGCAAATATTCCCTTGTGGTGTGGGCATTAGATTTTTTAAAATAATTTATTTTGAACCCAAACACCAAAGCAGTTTGCTTTATAAAAAGGTAAATTCCATATTACTTTCTTTTTTTAAGTTGAAATTCTATTTAATTTTTCCAGTTATATGCAATGGCAGTTTTTCAACATTGATCTATTTGCAAATTTATGAGTTGCACATTTTTCTAGCACCATCTCTTCCCTTCCTCCCTCCTCCCTGACTTCCTATGGCAGCAAACAGTCTGGTAAAAGTTATACATATACATTTGTGTTGAATATATTTACATATTAGTCATTTTTTGAAAGACACGTTACTTTCAAAGCTATCCTATTTTTCTGTATTTCCTTCTGAACTGTCTTCTATTTTCCTTCATGAATCAAAAAAAGTTTAGGGGGTGGCTAGGTGGTGCAGTGGATAGAGCACTGGCCCTGGAGTCAGGAGGACCTGAGTTCAGATCTGACCTCAGACATTTAATAATTACCTAGCTGTATGGCCTTGGGCACGCCACTTAACCCCATTGCCATGCCAAAAAAAAAAAGCTTAGTGACATTTTTGATATACTCAGAGATCAGAAAATCACCCTTTTAACAAATAAGCTTAATCAAGCAAAACAAGTCCCCAAAGTAATTGAGTCTTTTTCTTTACCTTGAGTCTACCCAGTCTCACTAGGAGGTAGTTACCACATTTCATGATAGAGGTTCTGGAGGCTTGACTTTGGTCAGAGTCCTTTTGTCTTTGGAAGTTGTTTTTCTTTACAAAGGTTTACAAACCTTTCTGATTCTGTTCAGTTCCCTCTCCAGTTCACAGTAGCCAGGGTTCTCTGAAATCATCTTTTTAGTAATTATTTAGGGACTATATATATTCCACTGCATTGTTTTACTCCAGTTTTATGGATAGGCATTAAATTACTGTGACTACTCAGAATTCCTCTTTAGTTGGATTCTTGAAATATAGCTCCTGGTTAACTCATGTTGCTACTATTGGTTTTTCTCAAGGCACAATTGTTATTTCTCCACATTGGATAATCCCCCCAAAAAGTTGAATGAAAGCAATCCCTATATTGCTGGAGGTTCTCATTTTTCTTTCTTTGACTTTGCTCTCAACTTCCAGAGAATGAGTAGAAAGAGAAAAATTGGAGAAGGTGTTGGAGATATGGAACTAAAAATAAGAAAAAAAAATCCTTTCCAAGATCTAATGCTTTGGGGGGGCACTCCTAAAATGGAGGTTTGGGGAGAAATCTCCCTCCACTTTCCATTCAGGGGGTTCTGGGGGTAATGAAGAACAAAGTTGATGTGATCTTGCAAGATGATAAAGATCCTGGTGGGTTGAGCGAGAAATCCAAAAAAGTGTAGCTAGATGGGAAACAAAGAGATGACTGGCCCGAGAGCCAAGTTATAGGCCATTTTTAAAGTCAAAAAGGTTCTTATTTTGTCCAGAAACTACAAGAAGCTTGATTTATAGAGTCATAAACTGCTTTCACAGAGCTTATAATATTAACAGGTGAATTAAAATACAGCATTGCATATGGATGCTTGTACTCACATACATAAGATGTGAAAATGTGATAAGAAATGAGGAGTTCCTATCTCAACAATATAGTACTAGGAGCGGGTACTGGACATTCTGTTTTTCTGCAATGGTTTTTTACATTTGTAAACAAATTTTTATTTTATTGAAAAATGTAGAAACTGTTCTTTGCTCACTGATCCTCAAACAGAAAGGCAGCAGTTGACTGACCCTTGTCTAGATGGTCAGCCACCCTTCTCTGCGAAGCTTTTGGATCCTCCTCCTTCCTAGGGCCCCTTTCTCTCCTTGCCCCTTGGATCCCATGTCTCTTTGCCCTTCCAGTCTCTTTATCAGAATCTAGACCTCTTAAGGACAAGAACTGAATCCTTTGTTATTTAGAAGTTTTGGTTTTTAGATTACCAGTCCAACTTCTGAAATCAATTCACTTTCTTTTTGTTCTAGCATGTTTGCTCCCATATTTTTTTATATTTCTGCTTCTTGTTTATCAAGGTATTTTTATAGAAATGTATTCCATCCCTTTTTTCCTTCCCCAATGACAGTGGAAGTTTCTTGTTTCCATTGGATACTATTCATTTTTTTCCTTCTTATTTCTAACACTTGCCTGGGAGAATTTCTTCTCTTTTGTTACCTTTACCTCATTTTCCTTAGTATTTACCTTTTCCACTGCCTCCAATTCTATACTAATGATATTTATTCTTCTTAAAAAGATTATATAACCCATTTCAAATTGACTGCTTTTCTGAGTTATGGAAAAATAGGATAATCCCCTCTGTCATAATAGAAACTAAATTAATGCTAAATTCCACTACATTTCTTTATCCTGAGTGCTGAATCCCTCCCCCTCTTCCTTCTACATTTTTTTATCTCTCTATATATGAGTTTTTTGTTTTGTTTTGTTTTTTAGGTTTTTGCAAGGCAAATGGGGTTAAGTGCCTTGCCCAAGGCCACACAGCTAGGTAATTATTAAGTGTCTGAGACTGGATTTGAACCCAGGTACTCCTGACTCCAAGGCCGGTGCTATATCTATTATGCCACTTAGCCGCCCCTATATATGAGTTTTCTAAATGATAGCATTTTTCTTCCTTTAATAATAAAAGCTTAATGATTTGACTTGGGATGTAGATTGATCTCTTAAGATTAAATGACTGATTGATTGCAGTGATGTTATTGTAACACCAAGGTGTTATTAAAGTATTTTTTTAAAACTGTATTCAGTATGTGTTTAGATCTATTGAGCATTGTTTGGAAACTTAATCATTCCAGGTAATGTAACTTTTTTCACAGTTGGACCTGACTCACTGCAAGTTCCTCTGGTTTGGAATGGAATAGTGATGAAGTTAGGCTTTGGCTGGTGAATGAAATTCACCAAAGAGACTCAAAATTGGAGGGACATATAAGTCTTATTATGCAGTTGCAATTGGACCGACCCTTAAGGGACAAGCAGCTGATAGGGGTTATACTATGGCTTATATAGGGAAGCAGGGCATGGTGTATGTTTCTGGGACAGATGGCAGGGTGGCATAGGAATAGTTTAATGATTATATCAGGATGCTCAAGGACAGTTAGCTCATTTTGGCTAACAGTCTTATCTCGATATTCATTGTTGGCTTCTGGCCTCTACCTCCCTGGCTTTGTAGGAGCCTCCTGGTGCCAGGGCAGGTGTCTATCTAACTTATGCAGGATACACTTTTATCAACCCAAGGTCTGGTTAGAGGATGAACTTTCCCAGGAATGGTACAAGATACTTTTTTCTATATAAGCACAGAAAAGTACAAATTTAACTATTTGCTAGCATATTTTCTCTGTCTAGCATTTCCTCTGAATCATAGAAAATGACATGCTGTTGGCTTTGCTATCTTAACATTTTTTTGAACATGTGTGACACTGAGTCTGACACCCATGGAGCTCTTTAGGTTATAATTCAGTTGCTAGAATTTATGACCTTTACTTTTTGGCTGCAGGAGAAGCCTTGGCTAAATTATAGCCTTTTATTCATTAAAGAACCTGTGCATTATTCCATTTGGATTAATGATGTTATTAAGATGGAAAGGAAGCATTACTCTATTCTTTCTATATTCTAGAGAGGGAGGGGCTTCAACTTCCAAGAAATCTGCTCAATGTGTAGGGAAATAATGTGACATTGCTAGCTCTAAAGAATACCTGTTTTAATGTTAGTGTTGTGTTTGGGTTTTTGACCAGTGAGATTTGACACAATGAATTGTAGAGCTTGAAAAGTCCCTGTAGGTAGGACTCATTCACTCTCCAGGAACTAGGCTTCCACATATTTCTTAGGCTGAAATCTAACATCCCTTCAATTCATACCAGAGGCAAATTGGATGACTACTGTTAAATGCAGCAAATAGCTTAAATTTGGTCATCCTAGCTGCCCTTTGGAAGAAGAGATATGAAATAGACCCTGTAATCTGGTAGAAATCTGAACCAAGTGGTGCTTATTGTGATTCTGGGGGGGTGACACTGCCCTGCTGGAGATGATCACATCTAAGCAGCAAATAACCTCTTCAGAATAAGTCCTCTTTATTTAGACTAATAATGTGGACATGGATATGATGCTATAGTTCTTCACTGGAAGATTTGTTAGTTTAAACTTCAATCCCTTTTGTAATAAAATTCTTCAGGAAAGAAACTGATTTTATAATTTTCTTCTAAGGAATTAACTTTGCCAGTCTCCGGAGAAAGATTAGTTCAAGAAGCCCTATCTAACATTTATTTTTTGTTATTATATAATTATTGAGATATATTTAGTACAGTTGAGTCTCTTCTTTTTAGAAATCTATGAATAAATGAGTACAAGTGATATGATATTACTCTGATGGCAGAAAATGAAGAGAAATTAAGCCTCTTTATGAAGGTAAAACAGGAGAGTATAAAACCTAGCTTGAAGCTTAGCATAAAAAAATCAAAAGAAAACCTAAGATCTTGGCAAACAGAGGGGGAAGAAATGGAAGCAGTGGCAGATTTTATGTTCCTGGACTCAAAAGATCACTGCAGATGGAGACTTTCACCCATGAAATTAAAAGACACTTGCTCCTTGGAAGGAAAACTAGAGCAGATCTGGACAACACGTTTAAAAAGAAGAGACATCACTTTGCTGACAAAGGTCTCTATCGACAATTAGAGTTTTTCCAGTAATAATATCTGACAGAGTTGGCCTATAAGAAAAGCTGAGTGAACAACTGATTTGAATTGTAGTGCTAGAGAGAAGATTTTTGAGACATCAAGGAGATCAAATCAGTCAATACTCAAAGAAATTAATTCAGATAATTCATTGGAAGGTAAATAAATACTAAAGCTAATTTTAATTAATTGGGCCATATAAGGGAAAAGACAGGACTCATTGGAATAGACCCTGATTTGGGGAAAGATTGAAGGCAAAAGGAAAAAGGGATGGTAGAAGATGAGATAGATACTGTCATGGGAGCAATGAGCATGAGCTTGGACAGAATTTGGTGGACAGTGGAGAATAGAAGGGTCTGGTGTGCGGTGATCCATGGGATAAAGCTTCATATATAACAGAATGAATTAACAGTAGCAACGTAGCTGGTCATACTGTGGACTTGTGATTATCTTCACTGAATCAGAACTACTCTTAGCAATCACTATGGTTGTGTTTTAGAGTCCTTTCTGAACCACTCTTTAGGAAAATACATCACACTTCAATAGCTGAAATACTCTGCTTTCTCTCAGGAGACACTGACCAAAAATGAGAAAAGGAAGAGCAAAAAAAAAAAAATCACACACACACACTGTAAGACCTTAAATGGTTGTGGTATTCACATGATTTGAATCTAAATTTCATTGTTTTTGATGAAGTCACATATATTATTTTAAAGAATATTCTTTTCTGAATCCAGAATCAAAGCAGTTTTAACATGTCGTGTAAATTCAAATGATACTTTGGCTTCTCATCCGTTTATCTTCAAATTCCCAGCTCAGTGGGGCAGCAAATGAGTGAAGATAGAATCTTTTCTGGAGCAGGGTCTGAGCAGGAGACATTCAGAAACCAAGCCCAGGGTCCAGAGGGAGCACTGCACAGGTGCATCCAACCTGAATCTGCCATTAGAGGGAAGAGTTTGTTTAAAATCTCTTCACTCTGTTGATTTTCTTTAGAAAATCTTTACCTTTTTGTTTCTGTCAGACAGCTGTAGTGTCATGTTCTTCCCTTATCTCTTCACTTTTGTGAGCACGTGAAGTTGTCCTTGGGATGCTTGAGGAGCAGCTTTCGGTTTCCTCAAGGCAGAGTCCTGGACTCTGAGGTGGGTCTTGTCAGTGTGCCCTAGAAATGACCATTAGCCACCCGGCAGCCAGTGCTCTACAGCCATAACCCATTGAGCGTGTAATGTAGATGCTGGTAGGGAGTGAGTGCACTGTGGACCCCCATTCCACACTGTGGGGGTGGGGAAGGGCAGTGGGCTGCAGCCTCGAGGGCCCAGTCCATTAGCCTCCATGGTAGGTCCTGGACAGAATTGGAGTGGAGCAGAGGGTGGGAGGAGAGTTAGTCCCCAAGTCTTCCCTCTCACCCCACTTACATTCTAGCATTTGAAATGATTCATTGCTTTTTATTTGATGTCTTTTCTTCTTTTCCCTTTTACTGAGTTGGTTACTTTGGTAGTGGCAGAGGTGGAAAAAAAGCAACTTTGATGATCTACCTGGGAGAATAGACAATGGCTGCTAGAAGTTGGTCCTGAAGTAGGTTTGTGGCTGTTTCAGCTCCCAGCTTTCTTCTCAGAAACGAAGAATTTAACTAGGAGATGACATCCTTCCCATGGAGAAAGTGGGCAGTTGTATCAGCAAAGCTAATTAAAGGCTGGACAAAAGGGTGTCTCTTGAGTGTCTCTGCCTTAGCTGTGTGCAGCTTGCTGACCAAGCGTGACCCAGTGTGGTTGCTCAGCTTTGTTACGCTATTGTGGTCAGAGGCCCAGCATAGCCAGGTATGAACAAGTCTTAAAAAAGGGATTGGGGGGGGGGGTTGGAAGGGAGCAGTTTGGTATTTCATTGCACAGAGCATCTGGCTGGGAAAGGAAGACTTGTCCTTCTGAGTTCAGATCTGATTGTGACACTTTGTAGTTGTGTGAGCCCTGGAGTCACTCTGCCCTGTTTGCCTCCAATGAGCTGGAGAAGGAAATGGCAAACCAGTCTGGGATCTTTGCCAAGAAAACCCCAAATGGGGTCACATAGCATCAGATAAAACTGAAAAAATGACTTGAGTATGAGTTGGGAGGGCAGGAATGGACCTGAGATTTCATTGATCTAGAGAACTTCTATTATATAAGTTCCCTTTGTCAGGGTGCTTCTGTAGTAAAGAATTGCTCCAGGAATTAAACCTTGGTTGGGTAGGGGCACCCTTGGTATCTGGAAGAGGTGGATCTCAAATCAAGTCCTCTGGGCTTTTAGTACTCCCCATTATGTTATTCTGCTTTTTGTTTTTGGTGCATTTGGGAAGTCAGCAGAAAATGAGGGGGGTGAGTTTTTTTAGAAGAGCAGAGTGAGGTAGTGGCAATATGAATCCTTGTTCCTTGGGGAACCAAGAGCATTCTTTCATCTTGTGAAAAAGGCAATGTAGTAACATATGGAAATTGTTTTAAGTTATTTCATGTGCTGCAAAAATATGAACTTTTTTTTTTTACAGTAACAAAGCTTGAGATCTTAGTTGGGCTTTATCAGCTAAATCAAGCAAAATAAAACAATGATTGGAATTGCTCTTTAGTGACTTTGTTTTACAGCTAATATTGAAAAATAGCATGGAAGGAGAATATATTTAATCTTCCTCCAGCTGAGATATTAACATTAATACTCAAGGATAAAAAGACCAAAACCTTGAAAATGAAAGTGTGGGTGCTCTTCTTCCATATAACTAAGAACCATCAGAAGAACCCAGAGAACCTTTGCTCATAATTAATAAGCCTGCTTGCCCTCAAATGTTTTTTTTCCTTATCCTTGAATACCAGAGCTGTAGAGAATTCTGTTATCTTCCAGAGTTATGCTGTTTTAACCTATGGGTGCCATGATAATAATATGGATAAATGAGACAGAATTTTTCTGAATCTCATGACTTTTGGTCTGATCTTTTCTCTTCCATTAGGGCTTTGTTTTGCTCTCAACTGCCATAGACGTCTTTTATGTAGTAGTGAAAAAAACTGGAAAAAGAATTCTTTGTCCAGAGATATGACCAACAGTGAACTCCACCAGTTTTTAGAACTGCTAAATGCTTCTGTTACCTTATGGGAAAATATTACTTGATTAATTTGATTCATCTGTTTGCCAGAAAAAATGAAGACTCATTAGAAGGAATAAAATTCTCCATGTCTCTCTAGAGTGAGCATCATTGACAATTTAAGTTTTCTCCACCTTAGTCATCATTGTTACAATAATAGACTTTGATCGTTATTGAGATGCACTTTCCACATGAAAGACATTTAATACCTTTCATCATTTGACCCTTTTGAATCTTTTTTTCTTTCATTATCTCTCTCAGGTAACCTATTCTTTCCAAACAGAACTATTATTTCTCAAACCAGCCCTGAGATTATCCTCTTCCATACTTTGAGTTTACAATATTCCTTTTTCCTCGAAATCCCCTTTTTTTCTTTCCTTTTTCAAAGTCTTCTAGACTCATTCAAGAATCTATGTCCATATGTAATCTTTCCTGGTCCCCAAGCTAAAATCAATTTTTCCCTCTTTGCGATTCCAATTTGTGCATTTGTTTTATTTACCATCTCTTATTTAAGCACATGCATCCTACCCCTAATACCCACTGAGTAGAATAAGGACTAAGATATTTTAGAAAATGTTGAATTAATGGAATTCCATGTTTTCCAGGAAATTTATATTAAATGAGGTAGGTGTTATTGCAGAACCTGAAAAAAGTACTATATGAAAATCTTTTCCATTTCTCCTCACTTATTTTCTCCTTTGAGTTTCTTGTCATTTATGATTCGAGTATGTGATTTTGAATTCTTACACCGAAAGGGTTTTTTAAGTCTGTAACTGGAATTTTTGCCTCTATATTTAATGTTGAACTTGCCTATAAAATAAAGGTCATAGCTTGTGGCAACCATGAACATAGAAATCAGATGTCATGGGGAAAACCATTAACTAGCACATATTGGTTTTAAATTCTATGGTCCACCCCTCAGGTGAAGTTCTGAAGTGTCTTCTGTAAGGTGCAGGGGACACACAAAGTAAGTTTTCATAGGATGGTGATCCCCCCCTTCACCACTGTTGTTCTATAGAAAATGTTGAATGTGCTGTTCCCTATGGGGAGAGGTTTGCATTTGTCAATCAGGAGCCCAGGACAAGGTCCTTGGATATTTCTGTGGATATTGTAATTGATCTCCCAGATTTGGATCACAGCCCATCCATGGCTCTGTGGTTCTTGTCCCTGGGCTTCCCTCACTGTTCTATGATGATCTATCCAACACAAAGGAGCCTCTCCTCTCAGGCCTTTGGTATTTATTTCATTCATGGAAGTGTAAACAACTCTTGAATTGTCCATTTTTTGTTCTTACCTACCTCCTTTCTACTGGAGATGGAAGCATATAAATCTTGGGAGATAGTAACCTACCTAGTAGAAAACATTTTTTTAAGGGATGATTTTATAAAAAAAGATGGATTTTTAGTTGGTTTTTTTGCATGCTGTTCTATTAGAGCCAACTCAGACTTTTATCATAGCTCACTTTTTTCATAAGACATTTATCATGTCTCAGAGTAGGAAATGAGTGAAAGGCTAATGAATGAGTCAGTATCTTGACAGTTTCTTTAGTCCTTTCAAAGCACAGCATTTCAGAGCTGAAAGGAAATTTAGAAGTCTTCTGTGGGAGATCTCCTTATTTTACAGATGAGAAAAAAGAAGCCTAGGACATTTTCATGATTTTCTCAGGTTCACAATCTGGTTATTTAGCAGCAAGAGCAGAACTCTAGTTCAGCTTTCCAGTTATTTAACTTCCTGTCAAAAGAGCCATCCCTAGTGGATTCTCTTCCCAGAAGAATTTAAAAGGGAACAGTAGGTAGAGTTGTGAAGCCAGGGTCCACAGGTGGTATGTTTTCTTCCTGTCTCAACAATTTTCTCTTAGAATTTTGCAAAGTTTTAAACCCCATTTCTTGATTTGTGACTCCTGGCATAGATCTGAAAATGCAATTTTGATTTTTATTTATGCCTCCTTTGCTTATTTTTTTTTAATCAATTAAAGGACTGTTCAGAAACGTCAGAGAGCAGGTGGCGTAGATGCTGGGGAATATTAATTTTTATTTTTTAAAAGAACATTTAGAGCATATCGGTGTTTGGGGACAGGATTTCTTGAGCTTTTGCAAACTCTTCTAAATCCTATTTGAATTTGTCTAAGCACTGCTGTGGAAAGATTGGATCTGAAGTATCCTTGAAAGATCTCAGCTCCATCTTCCTTCAAATGGTTTCTCTTAGATGTCCTTTCGAGGACATGATAACCTAGCTCTTCTTTGTCTCAGAGGAAACAAGTTATTAGGCAGCATGTATTCCCCAACTACTTGGGAGTCCAAACTGCAAATTCTGTTCTGGCTTCTAGTATGTAGCTAAATGAACTCTACCTTTCTCTCCTCTCTCTCCTTTCTCTCTTTCAGCTTGGCAGTGACCTTGGCGGGGGCATTGGAGGAAGTCCGGCAGTAAGTGCCATCAATTTTTTTCACAGTGGGAAAATAGTGTCCCTTCCCTACCCTGATTTAATATAACCTTTTTTTGTCCATTCATTCTCTCAAGGTAGCCATTGCTGCTGTCATACATTGTATGTGCAGACGACGGCGGCAGTGTTAGAAGAGTAGCAGAGTAGCAGAGAGAAGGTCATTTTGAGTTGTCACAGTGGTTCACCACTCTCTGTTAGGCTCCATCCTCAGGCCTTGGAGCGCTGGTCTCTTCAGGAATTTCTCTGGTTTCCTCTCATTAAAAGTTAAAAAGAAATTGAAGCTCCCATCTTGGTTAGGAAATGCTCTTCTGCCCTGGTGTCATCTAGCATGAAATTGAGAGAGTGATCTGGACTCTGTAAGAGGGAAAGGTACCTAAGAGAATGTGTTTGAGAGAAAATAACCACCTTTCTGGGGGAGGGACCCTCCCCCCAATGTTTATTCTTGGAATGGGAGAGCAAGGCATGACTAAAGAGATGGGCAGACCCTCCTAGTGGAAATGGAGCTGCTGCCCCTTCCAACAATCAGTTCCTTCCCCTCCTATTTTATAATTCCCAGAGGCCTTTTGCAAAGAATCATGGAAGCTAAAATTGGAAAGAAAAAAAACAATCTTAGGTCCCTGTGTCCTCATTCTGTACTTTTGTGCTCTCTCTCAAAAATAGCCTAGAGCGTGCGTTCCTGTGAAAGTGAAGCCCTTTTGGCAACAAAGCTTGTTTGGTATTGAAAAGAGAGTGTGTGGCTTAGTCTCTCCCGGTTGCTGGGATTGCTTTGTTTCACTGAATGCTTCCTTAGTACCTGTCAGTTAATGCTCAAGTGCCTTCAGTGTCCATTGGCCCTGAGCCATGACTAGATATGTTTGCATAATGACTTTCTTTTCCCCTTCTTCTTGACTTAAATTGTTTTTTTTTCCCCCATAGGTGGGCCAATCCTTCATTCCATCTTCTGTGCCTGCAACTTTTGCCCCTTCACCTACTCCTGCTGTGGTTAGCAGTGGACTTAATGACCTCTTTGAACTCTCCACTGGGATAGGCCTGGCACCTGGAGGGTTTGTGGCTCCCAAAGCTGTAAGTCAAGAGAGCATCATAGTGGGACCTTCGAAGTGGATAGTGTTTGGGTTCCTTGGGATTTTGCTGTTAGTCCTGACTTGGAGTGTTTCTTAAGCCTGGGACTTTTGTTCCCTTGCTCCAAGAGGCAGGAGGAGATAGCAGCACTCAAAACTCACTTACCAGAGAGGACTGGTAATTCTAACACATTAACTTTTGTTTATAATTGGTCCAAGGGGTTTAAAAGCTTAAGAAAGTGAACTCTTTTCCTATAAACATATAGTATCATTCAGTCTGTATACCCTGATGTCTAATTCTGTTTTTTAAATCTCTTTTGATACTGTTTAGTAGAATAAACATTTTTTAAATATACCAAGATATCATGCTACTTTCTGACTCTGTCATCAATTATGAGGACTTTAGAGAGGTCCTTGGATTTCATCTAATTTGATCATTTTATTTTACTGATGAGAAGATTTAGAACCAGAGGAATCATGACTTGCCCATGTTGTATGGATAGTTAGTGAAAGGTCTACCACTTTAACCCTGACCTCTGACTCCCAGTCTGGTTGCACCATCTTCTTCCTCTTAGTCTTATAATAACATTTATAACAGAATATATTTTTCAGTTCTCTGTCATTTGTAAAATGGATTTATTTTTGGACATACATAGGAGGTATGTAAATTCTGTCAGACTTACTAAGTAAAATGTCTTTAAGGATTGATCTAGTTATGGACTGTTGTCAGAGGTCCAGTTTAATTAATTTTGAAGAGACTCATCACCAGGTGAGCAGTGATGATTTTTTTAATTTACTATAGTATCTCTTAAAAACTCTTGACTATATGCTAGAATGAAATTGCGCTGGGCATAGGGACTGCAGAATTATAGGTCCTTTTTGTTAGAAAACATTAAATGTTAGTGGAATGTGAAAAATAAGACCATGTTATTTTGGAGAAGCTCCTTTTTGGGTTAAGATCCCTTCAAAATCTAGGAGTATATCACCAGGCCAGAGCTCCTAGTCTGACTAAGCTTGACATACTTCAGTGTCTTCTGGGGAACCATGTAATTTTATTTCTTATTGAATTGTTTGCTCATTTATCAGGTTCCTTACAGAGGAACTCAGGTTGTCCTTTCTAGAAAATCTGTTCATTACATTCAGTTTGCTGTGTTGATTATTCTTTTTACAAAGTTGTTCTAGTATAATTTAACTGGGAGCAGGCTGTCAAGTTGACCCTGGATAAATGAGATTTACCAAGGGCCTTGCCTAACTTTAGAATTATAAAACCTTCCAGAATATATAATATTCCCTTAGGAAGTTAGGACAAAGAATATGAAATATGATCAATTTTAGAGTCATTGTAGTTTGGGGCAAGATTAGTGAAATGTTTTGCATAAAACTCAGATGCCTGAAGAAGGTGAGAAAAATTCTGAGAATTCTATTATGGCAGTTAGCATTTACTTTCAATTACTACTCAATTACTTCTCCTGGCAGGACCTGCCTGAAATTCCTCGTTTCCCTTATTTGTTCTTTCTACTAAAGGTACAAAAAAAGCAGTGACCAGGTTAAGTCAAGGGAGAAGGGAATCCCTGAATAATTAAGGATGAACTCTGATGGCTAATTAGAACAGCTGGCACTGCAGAAGCTTTTGTTTTGCTCCTGCAGCAAACTTCCTGAGGGGGCATTTAGCTTTATATTCTTTCCTGTGAAATCCGAATGATGGCTTGTTACCTCTCGAGACAGTGCCTGGTCCAAATGGCTTTTATGCTGCCTTTCAGGTTTGGCTCCCTGCAGTGAAAGCAAAAGGTTTGGAGATTTCCGGAACATTCACTCATCGGCAGGGCCACATCTACATGGACATGAACTTCACCAACAAAGCATTGCAGCACATGACAGATTTTGCTATTCAGTTTAACAAGAACAGGTAAGAAGCCTAAGCCACTCAGCTTGACCTTAGCTTGGATGTTGTCTCATGCTCAAGCAGAGAATGGAGCCTTACATCTTGGGAAATCTGTCCTCTTGGTGGGCTCTGGACTCAGGATGAGGTGCAGATCATCTTTAGCTCAGCAGCTCTCCGTGTATGTGATGGTTGTATGTGATGGTTCACCCATCATTTGGAAGCATGAAACAAATACCTACTCCAGGAGACAACACTTTTCTGACTAGAAATTCTAGAGAACGTGTACTCTTTATTTCTAAATAATGTTTTTGTTTTTTTACATCACTCTTATTCCCTCAATATTTTCTCCTTTCCCTACCTTATCAAAGACTCTTCCCTTGTAAGAGATTGACACAGTTGGGAAAAACAAATATAAGACAAAACATGTTTCCCTTTCACTCCTATGAAGTCGTGATTATGTACTGCAGTGATTACAGTTCTGAAGGCATTCATTGTTGCTTTTCTTTTTGCTTGCCAAGGTCATTGTTAAAATTCTGTTTCTTTCTATATTAGTTCATGTAAGTTGTCTCTGATTTTTCCAAAAAAATCTGCTATGAAGATTTTGCTATATATGAAACCTTTCTTAGAGTATATTTTTTGATGAACTATCACCTGAAAGTGGTTTTTGCCTTTCTTTGTATGCTCACTGCTTTTGTTGTTCAATTGTGTCTGATTCTTTGTGTTTTTTGATTGAACTAATAATAGTCTCCCAAGATTGAACTTTCACTAAGGAATAACATTTGCATAGATGGCACTTTATGGCACCTCTCCAAACCCCATAATAGCTTGTTCCTGAAGATCCAGGCCCAAGGGTACCATTACAGAATGACTGACTTTTAGAATTACTATTTTTTTACCTAGCAAGAAACCCAGAAGGAAGAGGTAAAAGGCACCATGCTTAAGAGTTCTGAAGCAGGGGTGGCTAGGTGGCGTAGTGGATAAAGCACTGGCCTTGGAGTCAGGAGTACCTGGGTTCAAATCTGGTCTTGGGCAAGCCACTTAACCCCATTTGCCTTGCAAAAAAACTACTAAAAAATAAAAAAAACTATTGGTTTTCTTTTTAAATCACCTCATTTCCCAACATATCCCTTTACGTTCCCCCATATAACAAGCCATCCTTTGTAACAAAGGATAAAAAAAGAAAGGGGGAGGAAATGTTCTAGCTTGTAGATGTCACTTGTTTGTGAGTCTTTTATTTGTAATTATGAAAGATTGAACTCTACTTATTAAATAGAAGTAATTGACTCTTGGCTCTTCAGATCTATTGGTGTTAGCCAAGAGGCTACTTCTGAAATTTGGGCTTATATCATCAATCATTTAATTCACATTTGCAAATGTTTTCACCTTCTGGAATATTTTTTGATTTGGCACATCAGAAACCATCCATGTTTCTGGCTGGCTTGTACTTTCTTCTTCCCTGCCCAGGGAGCTGTCCAGGAAATTTCTCCTGAAGGTACAGTATGTATCAGAAAATAATATGTTGCAGGCAGAAGACATGTTCTAGTGAAAGAGTCACAGCTTTGATGGCATAGGGAGTTTTCTTTCATTTCTGCTGGTTCTGGGGTTAGAATCCCAGGTGGATCACCTTGTAACCTAGCGAGTCATCAGGGAGAGCTTCCCGTTCTTGACTCAGGGTTGTTGATGAAGAAAAAAGACTTGTCCAATTGAGGGATAGATTTTTTATGGAAGTTACTTAGTTGTTCCATCTTAGTAAAGTAGTTGTATTCTTGCCTTTGTTTCTAAGACTAAAACATGAAAATGGGTAGGTCTGGTGGGGGGCGGGGTACAAGGGACTGGACTTGGATTAGGAGACCTGGGTTCAAATTCAGTCTCTCAGATACTGGTTAGCTGTGTGATCCTGGGCAAATTGCTGAACTGAAACTCTGTGCCTCAGTTTTTCTCATCTGCATTAGTGCGATAATAATGGCACCTTCCTTCCAAAGTTGTGAGGACAAAATAAAACAGTATTCTTAAATGCTTTGCAAACATTAATGCTGTATGTAAGTGCTGTGGTGATGATGTCTTAATTGGGTGAAACAGAAACCCTACATCAAATTGCCCATTTCCTGATCTCTTTTTGCAAAATCCTTTTTAGTTATGGCTGTCCATTGGACTAAAGAAGTGGAGCTTTTTTTAAAAAAAAACCCATCAACTTTTTTGTCAGTTTCTTCCCACCTTTTTCACTGTCATATCCTCACTCAAGAAAACTAACCACATGGTATGTGCTGCCTGTTATAGTCTTGATTGACCAAATTTAGTCTCAGTTTCCTTTTAGTCATTTAGAATCCATAAGCTAATCAGCTCTATTTTGCTTAGATTGGCTGTTTCCCCTTGAGTCATTGGACAATCTGTGAATACAAAAGAATAGGAATAACAAATGAAGAATTTATTCTTTGGTTGCAATGTGGTCACTGTGACCCAACAAAATCATTCTTCTTTTGCCTTGTCTTGAAGGAAATAATGTCTTCTCCTTCTTTAAAGATGACTTTTAAGAGTCATAGGATAATAAACTTAGAACAGGATGTGATTTTGAATGGAAAAACTGTAGGAAAGAAGCTTGATTGTGAAGCAACAGGAGTAAAGGGGGCTTAGAGAAGCTCTGGATAGAGGACCATTGTTATTGTTGATTCATGTTATATGTTGATATGGCTAGTTAGAATCTAGGTCTCTTGACTCCTGTTATTCCTCCTATTATCCAAGATTATGCTTATTGAATAAGAGAGCCTTGAGAGTACCAAAGTTGCTGTTGGTTAAGTCCTTGCTAGTTTTATTTTTATTTTTATCTTTTTATTTTTTTAGGTTTTTGCAAGGCAATGGGGTGAAGTGGCTTGCCCAAGGCCACACAGCTAGGTAATCATTAAGTGTCTGAGGCTGGATTTCCTTGCTACTTTTAAATTTCTTTGATTTCTTTTCTCTCTTAGCTTTGGTGTTATCCCTAGTACTCCTTTGGCCATTCACACTCCGCTGATGCCAAATCAGAGCATTGACGTATCCCTTCCCCTCAATACCTTGGGTCCAGTTATGAAGATGGAACCTCTCAATAACCTACAGGTAAGAAAGCCTTCTTCCTCAAGCAATAAAAGATGACAGTTGTCATGTTGTTCTCTTTTTCATGGATCTGGATGGGTCTGCCATTGGCATTGGAAGGTCCTTCCTATAATTGATGTTAGACTAGATCCTGATACAAGGTTAGAAATAGTCCTGTGTGGAGTTGTGGATTTCTTTATTCAAGTGCTTGGGCATGGGGGACCACAGCTCCTGGGTTCTCATTATGATATTAATGGAAGAAAATTAAGACATAGTACATTGATATTGGAAGACGATTGATGATTCTCATTGCACATTATTCCCCTTCATGCTATTTATGCTTTCTCCTCATCTTTGCTTGTTTAAATATTTATTTTCCTTCAAGATTCAGTATGTGATGTGCCCCTTGCAGAAAGCCTTCCTGACCAACCCACTATTCCTCCACTACTGCCAATATTCTCTTCCTTCTCAGACTCTCCTTGGTCATGCTCTGCTTTGTGTTATCTGGGTGATATGATATGGAATCTCCTGGTAGATGTTTTGAGCAGAGGCTGTTGTATTTCTTCCCCCATCTCTCATTTTTGTTTCCTCCAGAACAATGGCCATCACATATTAAGCACTTAGTAAATGAATGTTCAAATTGCATTGGAACAAGTTGAGTCTGTTAACCACCACCACTGGAGTTGGTAGCAATGAGAGTTTGCAGCATTGACTCCCTGTATACTCCATACAGCATCCTCAGGGAACCTTTCAAGGTAGCTGTCTGCTTTGAGGACCCACCATGCAGCTTCAAAACTATTTGGTCTCAATCTTCTTATTTCCTCTCAGATCTGAAATGTAATTTTCAAATCTGTGTATATTCACATAATTATTAATCAAGGGGTGCAAGTTTTTAAGTGTTTAATAACTGAAGGTTTGCTAGGTTTGGCAAAGGAAAACTTATATGCTTGTGTGTTAGTGACTTCGCTAGCTAGCAAGTACTTTTAGACCACGTTAAGAAAGAGTCTGTAAGATTTTAATGATTTTACAAAAGGATCTGATTGGTGATGTTGGTAGTGGCAGGCAGATGTTTTCTCTTTTGAGGATAAATCTGGGAGAAAGTCTGTCTTCTGCTATTGCAGATGAAAAAAATAGCCTCCAGAAAAAATTTTTCCCAAAAGGAAAGGAACTCTCCTCTGGGATTACACAACTCTTTGTTTTCATGCCTACTTCTTCCAGTGAAGGTTTCATTAAGCAGCTATTGAAATGTGGCAAGGAGGCCTAGACTGGTCATAGCGAAGTCTGGGAGACCTTGTGGCCTCTGTCTAAGGAACAGTTGCTTAATCTGATGTAGGACTTTTGGAGAAAACTAAAAGTCTAAGAGTTTCCAGTTTGTCTTAAGTCTTACTTCCTCAGGTTCCTCACCTAGGATCTCCTCTTCCTGTCCCCTGAAGCAGCTTTAGACATCTTCTCTTCCCCTCTTCCTGCCTCTTTTTTCTTCATCTCCCCTTGCTGACCTTCCACTTTGTAATATTGTCTAATGCAGGTTGAACATGTCTTAATTAAGACCTTAATTTTCTACACACTTTCTATAGAGAAGAATTGTGAACTACTTGAGTTTCTTTTTTCCAGTGATTCCTAGGTATGTCTTAAGTCAAATCAAGAAGCATTTATTAGGTAATTAATGCAAGTCAAGGACTCTTCTCAGCTCTGAGAACACAGGGCAAGGCAAGAAACCAGCAACCTTGCTGTCCAGGAGCATGCATGGTAAAGGGGGCACAACATGCAGACAGCTGTGTCCTGACAAGCTCTACACAGAAAAAATGGAGATGTTCAGCCAAGGGAAGGTGCCCTGCATTCAAAGAACCAGGAAAAGAGAGGGAAGGATTTTATTTGGCATGGCCAAGGGCAGTGGAAATGCCCAGATCCAGGAGTTGGTGTTTGTAATGAAGGGTCAAGAAAGGAGGTCAGTGTGCTGATAGAGTACAGGATTGGGGGAGATAGTCATGAATGACTTTGAATGCCAAAGAGAATTTTCTGTTTGATCCTGGAAGTGACAAGGAGAAGTGGAGTGTAGGTGATGTAGTCAGACCTGATATAGGAAGACCATTGGAGCTGTGTGGAGGATAAACCCAAGTAGACATAATATCTGAGGCAGAGAGGTCAAGAGAGGTCAACCCCCACACTGCCAAGGCTTGTGGCAATGGGGGTCTGCACTGGAGTGATGGAAGGGTCAGAGCAGAGAAGGGGCATCAGCTGGCCTTGGCAACAACTTGGATATGAGAGGTGAGTGAGATGCAGGGAGTCTCCTGGGTTGTGAGTATGAAGGACTGAGAGGATGGTGATATCCTCAACAGGAATAGGAAAGTGAAGTAGAGGAGTTAGATGACAAGGTCACTGCTGTCTTTAAGGGGAGAGAAGGAATAAAGGAGAGGCACAGATGATAGATGTTCTCAGTGGATAAGCAGAACAACACAAACAATCTTTACATCTGTGTATGTTGGTCCCTGGGGATCTCTGTGCCCTTCCAGTTCTTTGTCCCACACTGTCAATTTTCTCTTTCTCTGCTTCTGTTACTTTGGTGTGTCTCCCTCGATTTCTGACAGGCTCCATCTTTGTCTGTTTCTCGTTCCCTCAATGTTATTCATGTTTCCCCAATTCTGCCTCACCCTTCCTCAAATTACTTTTGATTTCTTCATAGACAAAAAGGCATTGATGTGGATTCATTAAAATAGATCTTTAGATAAATATCTCTTTCTCCCTTGTATTTGTGTTTTGTTTTGTTTTTTTTTGTCTTTTCCTTCAAGGGGCTAGGGAGAGTGGGAAGGAGAAGCCCTTGTTGAGAACCTGCTATGGAAGGACAGGCCTCTTAGCTTGTATTTCACAGTAGACAGACTGCTTGAGAGCAATAGGTGGTAGCAGTGGATAAGGAGAGTTTGCATAAGCTCTTGACTCTGCTGCCTCCCCATCCCAGGCTTCAAGCAGAGACTTGGATGGAAGGAGTCTCCTGCTTGTATTGTCTTCTGTGGGAGGAGCTAATAGCAAATTCTTCATCCTACTGCAGTAGAGAGACAGATGATTTTGTTCTTCTCAAGTTGAAATTCATTTTCCAACCAAAAAAAATATGGTTGCACATGGTGACCTAAGTTTTTTAAGTACATTTGTAGTCCTCAAATGTTTTATGGGTTAAATTGAGATTGTTCTCATGGGTAAATACATTGCTAATTTTTGAACAATTTAACATTGCTTTTTGATCATCCTTTTACATAAATTGGAGGCTGGATTATAGCTATATTTTCTGTAGTGACTTATATTGATAAAATTGATTGTTTGCCTGTTCTGTAGACCACAGGACTGTGTCCCTCAGAGCACAAACTTTGGGTCAGATGGCCTGAGCTCAGGCTCAGGTTTTGCTACTGACTTGTGTGACTTTGAACTTGTCAAGTATTCTCTCAGAGCCTCTGTTTCCTCCTCAGTAAACTGTGGATAAAACACTATCTCTGCCTTTTTTAGAGTTTTTGAGAGGATGGGATGAGATAATGGATGTGAAAACTCAGATGCTCTGTGATGGTGAGTCAGGCAGGGATATCATTATGTCGCATGCTGTGCAGAATCCAGGAATTTGGGCCTCTGTCTTGGTCCTGATTTCCACACCTCTGACTGTTCTGCATCACAATCATTGTCAGAAAGTTTCATGTGCTGCAGAATGATTTTTCTGACTTCAGAGTGAGTGATCCAAAGGGCTCCTTGTTGGCACCTGCTCTTGAAAAGTGGATTTGCAGGTTAGTCTGTGGTGCAGCTCTCTGAGTTTCTTTGGAAAGTCAAGAGGTTTTATGAACTTGGAGGTGCCAAGTGAGATGCCATCAGCTTTCACTTTCCCTAAAGGAAGGACTCTGAGCTGCCAATGCAATGCAAATTTGGAGACAGCTTCTTGTTGGATCCACCAACTTTCTAGATGAGTGAGGAAGCCATCTGAAGACACCGGAACTGTTTAAGAGAGCTGCTGAAATGACATTTAGAGAAAACCCGTCATTTCCATACCCACTCACAAGATCTGTTTGCCCCTTCACTAATGGCCTCATTGCCAGTAGTAGTTGGGTGTCTCTTCTTAGCCAGGAGAGTAATCATTTTGAGCTAAGATAGTGTGAGTCACGATAGTAGTTTGGCTCAGGTTGGGAGAAACAGCACAATATTACTCTGCAGCCAGAATTGGCTCTTACTCTGATGAGAGCGATTTCTTATGAGGTCCTTCAGCACAGGATCCTAAAGGAATTCTCCAGTGCACATCTGCTCCATCCTCTGGAAAACTTAACACATATTTCATACTTTCTGCAACCTGGATTTGGGAGTGGAAAACAAACAAGCCCTCAGACCTCTGAGGATAGGACAAATTCTCTTTCTTAAAAATTCAAAGAAGGGGCGGCTAGGTGGCGTAGTGGATAAAGCACTGGCCCTGGAGTCAGGAGTACCTGGGTTCAAATCTGGTCTCAGACACTTAATAATTACCTAGCTGTGTGGCCTTGGGCAAGCCACTTAACCCCATTTGCCTTGCAAAAACCTTAAAATAAAAGAAAAAAAACTTCAAAGAAGCAGGTTCTGGGACAAATGCTTTAGGAACACAACAGAAACAGGAGCAGCCAGGTTGCACAGTGGATAGAGCACCAGCCCTGGTGTCAGGAGAACCTGAGTTCAAATCCAGCCTCAGACACATAATGCTTGCCTAGCTATGTGACCTTGGGCAAGTCACTGAACCCCATTGCCTTAAATAAAAAAAAAACAAAAAAAGCAAATGACTGATGCCTTTTGTTTTTCCTATTATGTTTATTTCTGATATTACCTCTCTCTTTCCACCCCCTAGTGAATCATCTCTAGTAAGAAATATTCAGAAAGAATGAGCAAAGAAAACAACAAAACTTAGTTCACTTCCCTATGGATCTGTAAATGAATATATCAAATAGAAAACAAGAAGTTAAATGTTTACATAAAATTATCCCCTGAAAAAAAGATGAACTTGTGATACTAGGATGACTTTTTATAAATACTGAAAATTACAGGAAATCCCTAATTCTCCATTTATGGCTAACTTTGAATGAGTGATGCTATCTCCAGTTTGTGGATTATCCACACTTATAGCTAGGGCATTTGGCTATTCCTTTCAGCATCTCCCAGCAGAAATGAGATCAGAAGTTCATTAAACTTTTCTTAGTATGTTAGCAACCCTGATGAATGAATGAATGAATGAATGAATGAATGAATGAATGAAATGAGCATATATTGCTGAATGCAGTATCTGCTCACATTGTGGTGGGGAAATGACTGCCCAGGAAGGTCACTTTGATCTAAAAAATACTGAGATGATGGGAGTGGATTGAGAGGGGAGTAGATGACCACACCACAGAAAGTAGTATGACATAGTTGGTTTGGTCATGTTTTTTTCAGGGTTTCAAAACTGGAGATGAGGAAAAGGGTGTGGGGAGTGGGAAGGAGGGCTCCAGAAAAGAGGGAATGAAATGAACTTTTCCAGAAATAGTGTTCCAGGAAATGCACTTGTCAGTAAGGAGAGCCAGGCCCTAGCACAGACTCCTTCATGACACGGTCACTGGCAGGAGGTTGAGAAGGTTGGGGAGAAGCATAGGCATCCTGAGAGGAAGGAGGGAAGGGAAGCATGATTAAGGAAAATGGAAGAGGAGGAGATGGAAACAGATGACCAAAATGAGACAGTGAAAACTCATGTGGGTTTTGGTCAGCCAGAATGCCTCACGTCGAAGAAGAGAATCCAGTCTTGACAATAACTTTTTTATAGAATGATGATAGGAGTTGAACTGACTAAACATTTACACAGAGGTAATTTGTAGTAGTTGAGCTACCTCACTTTAGAGTCTAGATCTCCTTTAAAACGGATAAGGTATGTTCATTGAGCCATAATAAAAAAATGTCAACACTTAGTAATTCTGAATCTAATACTTTCTTTAGGAGACCTTGGCCACTACTGAAGGTAACTGCAAAAAGATCTATGTTTAACATAGGGCTGCAGTGGATAGAGCCACTGGCCCTGGATTCAGGAAGACAGGATTTCAAATCTAGCCTCAGACACATGCCACTTACTAGCTTTGTGACCTTGGGCAAGTCACTTATCCCTGATTGCCTCACACCTGGGACCCTCTCCAGGTATACTGGACCCAGATGGCTCTGGAAGAGAAAGTGAGACTGGTGACTTAGCATAGCCCCCCCTCCCTCAAATCCAATTCAAGTGCTTGTCATGGCATCAATTCCCTTATGTCATGCTCTTCTTCGAAAATGAAGGACAAGCATTATTATGTTTAGCATGGTTATAAATGTAGAGCCTATATTAGATTGCTTTCAGTTGGGGGAGAGAATGGAGGGAGAAAGAAAAATGTAAAACTTAAAAACCTTGCAAAAAAAAAGGATTGATTAAAAACTACCATTGCATGATTTGGAAAAAAATTAAATTAAAAAAAGTTTTTGTGAATGCAAACAACTATTAATTTGTTCCTGTGTTTGACTCTAAGATACAGAGACAAGGAATGAAGAAAAGAGGAAAAACCTTATTCTCAAGGAATATCCATTCTTTTTAGAGAGATAAAATTTACAGATACATATATACAAAAAATAAAAATGATAAATACAGTGGAGGGGGAAGAAATGGGCAGGAAGGCAGTCTGTCAGTTGGGAGAAGTCATGAAGGAGGAAATGAAAGATTCTTCAGCATGGAAGTGTGGGATGTGGGGCATTGTCAATGCTGAGGGATTGAATTAGTATGGGAGAATGGAGGACTGTGGGTGAAGATCCTTAAGAATGCCAGTTGCACTAGTCTGCAGGAAGGAGACCAGGTTGTGAGGGCTTCAAAACAAGAGCTGTTCTTTCATCCAAGAAGCAAAGGGGAGTCGCTAGACTTTACTGATTAGGAGAGTTAGCAGAATCAGATCTGTACATGAGAAGATGACTGTGGCAGCTTCATAAAATAAAATGCAAGGCTTGCTCCCCTCCCTCCCCCACCCCTAACAGGGACCCTCATAACTTTTTGCGCATATATATATATATATATATATATATATGTAATATCTCCAAAAGAAAATTGACTATTCAGATACTACAAAAACCTTTAAAATAGTGTATTTTTTCTCTGACTCAGTTGACCTTGTTTTAATTCCATCAGCATTGATTGCTAAGAAACATTGCCTCCCTATACTTTGTCAACCTTGCCACCTGCAAGTGCTTCTTTCTCCTTAATGAAGATCATTGACTTTGAAGGACGTGAGATTGGGGAGCCCTAGGTCAATGAGCTGCCTATGCCAGCTTCTAGGCTGTGGGGGGGTCTTCCTGAAGATTCCAGTGGGCTCTGGATGTGCTCTATGTCCAGGAGACTGTGGAAGAAGGCTGTGCCAAGCACCTTGCACTGGCAGCTTTGGTGAGAGGCCTGAGGGCAAGAAGGTCAGAATTTCTTAATCACTTCTTGCTTTTATTGCAAATCATTATTTAGTGACCATTAACCAGCTGATCCTCCTGTAATAGCAAACATTTAAGATCTTAAAAGAAAGTTAGAGACCAGGTAAAAAGAACCATAAAAATGAAACTGAAGACTTTGTCATCCTAGTAACCAAGCTTGGACTTGGAAATGGACCATCTTCCTTCATGTCAGAGGCATGGCAGAGGCAAGGATTGTGGATATGGAATTGTCAAAGTTGAGTAGTGTTTGGTTTTGCTTTTCCTTTAAAGTCTCTGTTAAAAGGAAAGACTATATAGGGTAGAGGGAGAGGAAAGGATTCAGAAATGCCCATGATACAAAAACAAAAGGCATCCATTTAAAACCCATGAGTTAGAGGGCAGAAATGGTTCTAATGCCTTCTTTAACACAAGTTGGGAGTTGTGTGAGGATCTCTTACAGCCTGAGTTTATAGCATGAAATAATTGGTTTTGTTTCTTGAAGGAAAAACAGGTTGCCCTGAAATGACCACAGAGAGCACTGTCTGCCCATCCTGTTGAGACTTGTCGTTAGTCTAGGTCAATCTGGATGTCATGCTGGCTTAATAAAGGAACCTGTGAACAGAGAGCCTTCATTAGGATTTCTGTCCCCTGCAACTCCTACACTACCATCTTAGCCTGTGAGAGTGTCAGAGTCGCAGATGGTCACAGGCTCTGGTATTTCATGTCTTGCATATGTCCATTCTCACTCCAGAGGATTACAACTGAGACTCTTGTGCCAGAAGAATGATTAAATGCTTCCCAGCAGAAGATCTTTTCAGCAGCAGATGCCAAACTGCTTTGCTTTACCAGACCTGTTGAGTTTGTATTATATGGGCCTGGTAAGATCAGCAGCTTAAAGGTACCTACTTGACCTCCTGTAGCTGCCTATATGGGTTTGAAGAGCTTCCTAGTATAGGGGTTCCATGCCTATAGGTAGGGTCTACTCTTGGGAACCAAACCTGCACTCCCAGGATAATTGGCTAACCAAACCTGAAATCCCAGGCAGGGCTTAAAGTTGGGATAATACCAAGTATCTCTGGCAGATCCATTAACAGTTGGTATGTAATGGAGATATGTAATGGCACAGGCGCAGGAGGACTTGAGTTCAAATGTGATTTTAGACACTTATTAGATATGTGACCCTGAGCAAGTCACCTAACCCTGATTGTTCCCTCTACACCCACCCACCCCCAGCCCCACAAAAGGCGAAAAAATTTGAGTCTTTGTTGCTTTACAGAAGAGATAGCTGCCTTCTAAGAGTTTGCCTTCACACCAGATGACCTATATACAGTCATCCCAGCAATGCCGAGTATTTTGTTTTTTTCCCCCCTCCAGATACTTATGTTTCACAACATAAAGTTTAATTTCTTCAGGAAAATGTGCATCATCTCCATCTCTAACCAGGGAGGAGGAGGAGGAGGAGAAGAGATGATTCCTTTTAGGTTTTTCAGGACCATGGTTAATGACAGTTACTCAGCATAGCTTTCTTTGAGTGTTCTTCCATTTACATTGTGAGTGAGGAGTGTGTATGTGTATTGGGCTTATTCTGCTTTTCATTGACTCATACCAGTTTTTCCATGTTTCTCTGATTTCCCTATTTGTTTTTTCTTAGGGCCCACTAATGTTATATTAAATTCAGTCATTGTCCAATTGATGGGCATTCATTTTATTTCCAATTTTTTGCTACCATGAAAAACATAGCTTAAATATTTTTGTGTATCCGGAGCATTTTTGACATCTCTTAGTCACTCTCCATCCCTGGTGGCTGTGGTGCTGTGTCTTCTCCTCCTCCACTACCTTTCCTCTCACTGTGTTCTTAACTCTACACTCTGATCTCTGACTTCATCATTTAACTCAAATTGCTTCCAGCTTAATGATTTTTCAAAATGAATGTTGTGGTGATACTTTGCTTTGTGGTCACATGGGAGTCAGATTGGAATTTCACATTGGTAGGAAAATTGACTATAGTATAAATGGAAAGACTTTTGTTAGATTAGCTCTTCCCCATGAGGTCATAGGAAGAATGATTCAGAGCAGATGTTCAGGGACCAGACTTGACCCCTGGGTTACTCTCCTGTCAGTTGTCTCATCCCCACTTAGTGAGTGAGGAACCTCTCCCTCCCACCCTCGTGGAGAAGAACGGCTGCCCCAGGGAGTCAGCATCAGTGCCAGTCTTCACCCCCACCCCCACCCTAGACTTCTGCTCATGTGAAGTATTGTGTAACTTGATTGAGGAGAAGAGAAGACTCTGGTCATTGTGCAGACACATGAATGAGACACATAGGATTGACTTTTGGCCTGATGTTCAGATGGTCAGTAATACTTTACCAGCCATTTACATTTTAGACAGGAAGTTCATCTGCTCTCATTACCAAGATATTTACATTCTATTAGGAAATTTTTTCCAAGAAAGAGGAGTAAATGAATTTCTGCTCATTCTGGACTTCTTTGTCTCCCATTCTTTCCATCTACTAGATTTCATTGAGCCCTGGTCATCGTCTCCATCCTTGGGCTATATCTTCAACCAGCCCTTCTCTAACCCCCACACACTGATCTTAGAGGGGTAATCAAAATACTCTTTACTCCCACTGCTCCTCCCAGAGCCTACCTTCACCATACATTCAGTACCATCTACTCTAAGGTTCACAGAGTCAGCTTTATATCCAGACCTGATTATTGTGGTTGTTGTGTTGCTGGGCCTTGGATCATTCTCCCTCCTTGTGCCTCAGTGTCTTCCTCTTTTCCCTAAGTCTTTACTTCTTAAATCCCAAGACCTACTCAGTCAATCGATAAACATTTATTAAGAACCTCCAAGGTGGCCAGTCACTACTCCTTCACTATTTCCATCACTCATAAGGATAGTTACCCACTGTTTTTCACCATTACCCACAAGTGTTCCACTTCCTTAATTATATACTCTCCCTTTCTTCTTTCTGACTGTGGTTTCCAGTTATTCCTTCTCTTTTGTGTCTCAACCTATTCTTTTCCTTCAGTGAGATCTCCATTCCCTTATATGCCTCAGTTCTTTCTCAGGCTATTGCTGCTACTCTGATTTTACTTCCTTACCAGTCTTTGGATTATTTCCACCACTCATTCTCAGATGATGCTGTATAGAGGTAGAGAAAATCATAAAGTTGTGCTGATTGAGTATATTATCAATTCATATTGTTCAACTTCAGATGGATGCTCTGTGCAGCAAGGCAGTTTTTTTTCTTCCTTAATTGATTCCTGATCTAATTTCCCTCTCAAGATTTTCAGACTTTTCCTTCCTCAAACTGCTTCCTCCACCTCCATCTCCTGCCTCTCTTCCAGCTGATTGCTTGATTAAGAAAACCAAGACTTTTTTTCTCTCAGAATGTAAACTCCTTGAGGGCAGAAACTTTTTTCCTTATTTTCTGTAGTCCAATAAAAAAAAAATTGTTTTTCTCTCTTATTATGAAGCTAACCATCAACAAACACAAACATTTCAAGACACCAAGAACAGGAAAGGATTTCATATGAAACAATTTCTGTTAGTTGTATTTTTTAAGTCTGGGAATGATCCCTTAGCAAAAAGGGTTGTCTACAGCAGGAAATGGCAAAAAGCACTTGAAAGGAGAGTATCACCCTAACTGTGGTCACAGTGGCAGCGTGTTTCTTCATTGAAAACTGTTGTCTTAGTAAAGAGTGGACAGTCATAACATCTTTCACTAAATTTTCTCTCATCACCTTGGGAGAAAGAACCATTATTCTTCTGAAGCATTGTAGAAAGGATTGAAATGATTCTCCTCCTGAAGATCTAGCTCCCCCCTGCTTCCATCTTGCCTTCTGCCTTGGGACACATCCACCCCTCTGTCCTTAGTCACTACTTTTATTATTCTGGTTGTGGAATCAGATCATCATTACCGTTGCTTCCACAGAAGGCATGCCAGTCAGCTGTCAGCCCACTGTCCTAGTGACTGCCCTTCCCTGGTTCCCCCTGTCTCCTGTGTGGTGTCTCCCTTGTTAGAATCTAAGATCTTTGAGGGCCTTCCCTTTCTCTATTTTCCCAGTGCTTTGAACTATCCCTGTTAAATGCTTACATACTTCTTCACACTTCTACTCATGGTCTAAGTCGTGTGAGGGCAGCTATGTGATTCAGTGGAGAGAGCACTGGCCTTGGAGTCAGGACAGGAATTCAAATCCAGCCTCAGACACTAGCCGTGTAACCCTGGGCCTATCCTTGCCTTACCTCCAGGGTCTCATCTGCAGTCATCCTGATCCATATCTGGCCACTGGACCCAGATAGTTCTGGAGGAGAAAGTGAGATTTGTGACCTAGCACAACCCCCCCCCCCCCCAATTCATTTCTGTACTTATCAGGGCCTTACCTCCCAGATATCAAGTTGTCTTTGATGAGATAAACAACATCATTGTATGAAAACTTCAAAAGGCTGGAGCTGGGGAATTAGGAAGAAAATGTTGAGAGGTATGCTTACTCTGGCATTTTAAAGCTGCCCTGAGGACTTGATTCTCCTCGTTTCAGAGAAGCTTCAGATGAACACAGGTGTGCCCACAATTGCTCTAGAGAAATTTGCTTAGTGACATGGAGTTGTTTCTTTTATTAGGAGTGGAGGGAGGTTGTCAGTTTTTTCCAGATGGAGCATTTGGTTCTCCCCAGTTCTTTTGGACAGAGTCCGTTCCTGACTTCCCTGGTAGGAGGCAATTGTGCCATCCAGGATCCCTTATTAGTTCAGACCTGAAGGAAACAGGTGCAGGATACACAAGAAGGATGTGAAAGTCTGACCTGGGAAATACCTTGGAATTGGATTTTACAGTTAAATCAAGATTATCATGTAATGACCTATTGGCATTGATTCTGGTTAATTCGAAGTGTCTTGATGACCTGTTCCTCTATTTGTGTGGACCTGGCAGCACTTGCGGGCTCCTGTTGTTTGGATGGAACTTGCCCTAGTTTTGCTGCTGGACAATGTGGGTCATCTTGGAGAGGGATCAGAATACTTCTAGGGTAAATAGGTTTGGTCAGGAAGAGCAGGCAGGATGGTTAAAAGTAGATCATTTATGGCCTTTTAATTGTGGCTTCCAGTGAAAGATGTTATTTCTGTTAGATCCCAGCTGTCTTCCATCACACAATTGCAATTGGTTCTGACAAAAGCTCTGCCACCCACCCAGACCCAGGAGCATTGATGAGACTCTCTGAGACTTAAATTCCATTCAGTTCTTTTGTTTCAGAGACTGAAGGCTGACCAGTATTGGTGTCCACTCTTGGTTTGGATCAGCTTGTAACTACTTTTACCAAAAGTTCATTCGGGAAAACCATTTTTCTTGGAAACTAAGAAAAGGCCATGGGTGACCCAACATAGATAATAATAGAGTGGAGTCATCATTGGCAGAGGAAAGGCTGCCATCACTGGCCAGGGCTCCTTTGAGTTACCTACAGTCAGGGTGACTCGATCGGCAAGGCTCAGCCGGGTTCAGACCGAGTTCATCCCCTTCCTATTTATAGACTCTAGTGTGCATCGGGACGCGATTCGCATATTAATTTAGCCTGTTCCTCTCCTACTGTGCTGTGATGAAGAGGCTGCCGCCTTTGAAGCCTCCCATCCTAGAGAATGGAGCTAATTGCCAGTTACACAGCCAGGCTGACAGGCTGCTCTTTCCTGAACAGCTACTGCAAGTGATGTTTAAAAAGTCATTATTATCAAGGATGGGTAGTGAGTTTTTCCAGTTGTAAAGTGCTTTATAATCATATTTACTTGTTAGCCTTTAATGCATCCCTGGGAGGTCCGTTAGTGTGGACAGAGCAGTGTAGACCAGGGCCTGGTACCTATGTGCCAGGGTGGGGGGGCACATAGCAGAGCTATCCTTGTATCAAATCAAGTGGGGATGGTCTTAGACTGTGCCCATGGAACGAACATGTCTTCCTTCCCATATTCCCTGATTCTTGTCTCCTTTCTTTTTCAGTCCTGTTCACAAACTTTGGTAAGTAGGAAAGAATCAATGAAATTAGGGTAAGAACCAACCAGATGTTGTTCATTCATTCAGTAAGCTTCTGTTATCAGCAGAGCTCTGTACTAGATATTAGAAGAGCTATAAGAACTTGAGATGATTCACCTCTGACCTGTAGTCTTTTAATCTAATAGGGAGTTTAGACATAATGATAAATAACCACAATATAGTATATTATGGCAAATATGCATGAGCAAATTGCTGAATAGTGCAGTGAGAAGCTTGAAAAAAGAAAATTGTGACCAGTCAGGATCAGGAAGGTTTTCTATAAGAAATGTAATTTAATTCAAGTTTTAAAATGGTGAACACTAGGTAATGCAAAGGGAAAGGTTGAACAAAGGTATGGATGTGTGATGAAAGGAGAACAGATTGTCTAGAAGATGGTAATATGAAAAGTCTAGAAAAGTGCGCTGGCATGTTGGTGGGACTGGGAATGACTGATTGGTCCAACCTGTTCTCAAAAGCAATTGTCAGTTATGCATTAGAAAATTATTCAAAGTGTCTCTTTGACCTAGCTATTCCATTGCTAAGCTTTATGCCTCAAATAAAGAGGAAAAGCTTCCATAGTCACAGAATGTTTATTGAACAAAAGGGGATGCTCATTAATTGTGGGAAATGACTGAAAAACTGGGGAATACTGTTAAACCATAAGAAATAGGAGGGGGAAGAAATGTAAACATTTGATGCTGTAATGTAAAACTGAGCAATTCTAAAGGCCTGGAGAACTGATCGATGAAATGATTCCCCATAATTCCAAAAGATCAATAAAGAAGGGCTACACTCACTTGTGACTAACAGTGGCTTAATAGGTGCATTTGGATGTGACCAATATGTTTTTTTCTTGATTGCATTTGTATGATATAAGGTCCTCTTCCCTCCCTCCTGTCCTTTTTTTCTTTTCCTTCCTGTCTTCCTCCCTTACACCCTTCTTTATTCCTTCCTTTGCAGGAAAGTAGAAGGGGGGAAAATCCTAAGTGCTGGATTATTAAAAATAGCCAATAAACATTTGTTAAGCACCCACTGTATGCTCAGCCCTCTAAGCATAGAGAAAAGAAAAAGACTGGTCCTGATTTCCTAGGAGCTCTCAATCTGGGCAGAAGGCAAGTGAGCAAATATACATAAAAAATTATATACAGAATAAATAGGAAATAAATCAAAGAGAGAAGATGCTAGAGTGAAGAGAGGCTTGGAAAGAGTTCCTATAGAAAAGGAGATTTTAGTTAGGATTCAAACGAAGCCTAGAGGAGGAGATGATGAGGGAGAAGCTCAGTTGTGGGGGACAGTCAGAGGGGAGAGTGGTGTAACAAGAACACCAAAGTGGCAGTGGAGTGTAGAGGGCCTCCAGTGCTAGCGAGAAGAATGTGAGTGGAGGGCACAGGGCATTTGCAGGAGTCTTGAGGAGGGATAGTGATGTCTGTCCTTCATTCTCAAAGAAGACCATGACATCAAGGAAGTGAGGCCATGACAAGCACTTGAATTGGATTTGAGTGGGGGGGAGGGAGAGGGGGGCTGTCACCAACCTCACTTTCTCCTCTAGTATCATCTGGGTCCAGTGGTCAGATAGGAATCAGGACAACTGGAGAGGGCCCTGAACTCGAGGCTTGCCCAAGGTCACTCTACTAGCACATGAAGCGTTTCTGAGGCTGGATTCGAATTCCCATCCTCTGACTCCAAGAGTAAGGGCCAAGGGTTGTAGATGCTCAGAAGAACTAGCAGTGTCGAATTTCTGCTGTGATGGGAGGAGGAACCTCAAAGCTTAGTCACCAGTGTCGAAAGCTTCTTGAGAGATAGGGGATGAGACTAAAGATATGAAGACTTAATTATGAAGACATGAATAGTGGGAGTGGGGAGGGTCTAGGAATAACATAGGATAACAATCTTATCTGCCCAAACTCAAACTTGTTTTCAAGATTTATGTACTCACAAGGTTTTTTAATGTAATGAAATTTTATTCTTCACTGAATAGAGCGATTTAAAGACCTCTTTCCCATAAACAGTAATAACTGGCATTATATTGTGTTTTAAGTTTTGCAGACCTCTTTATGTAATTCTTATTTGATTCATAGTCTTCTGTGAAAAGTTCTTTTGAAAAATATTTTTCCCAGACATGACTAGAGCTTGGTTTTTTGGTACTAGTTAATACAATGAGTTTCAGCAAAAGAGAACTTGAAGACTGTTTTTGTAAAGCAGGGAGAAATCTGTACTGCCCTAATTTAAGGTTAGAGTGATTTGCTGAAAGTGGCAAGACTCTTTTCTCACTGACTCAAGCATAGACACTCAATAATTGGCTGTGAGCTGTCTTCCCACCAAGCTTTTTCCTTCATTTCTTTGTCAGTTGACATAAAGTTGGAGATTTCTAGTATTCCCCAGGATAGTATGCATCGTCTTGTCATTGTTCTTTTACTCGAGGGCCATCTGCCCAACTGCCTCTTTTGATTTCCTTGAGGAAATTAGTCACGTTAGTGGAGCAAAGAGCAGAAGACATTTTGTTCAATAAGTCAATAAACATTTGTGAGGCCGCTATCAAGTAGAGGTTTGACAAGCTAACATAAAGCAGCACAGTCTACATTGTTAAATACATAGATTTTTAGAAAAGGTTTTTTAAGTGTCTTTTGTTTCTATTTACTTGACTATCTGTAGCATCCCCACCACCTATAGATGAGGAAAAGCAGTTCAACAAAAGCAACCAACACAGGAACTGTCACTAACTTCTCTGCCCATTACACACTTGTAATCTCTCCCAGTCTACCCAGAAGATTTGTATTTGGTCTGAGCTAACATACCATTGTGTTTTCATCATTGTGTATATTAGTCTTCAGGTTCTTTTTCTTTATTCTGATTTAGTTCATATATCTGAGATTCTCTAAATTTCTCATTTAACATTGATAATATTCCTTTATGTTAATTCACAATAATTTTTGACGATTCCTCAATTACTATGTACCTACTTTGTTTTTACTTTTTTGGCAACTACAAATTTTTGAATTGGACCTGTCTTTGACTTTTGTGGTTGCATGCTCAGTTGTGGAAAGATTTGGGTCAAGAGAAAGAACAGTTAAGGCCCTTTTCTTAATTCCAGATTCAACTTTCTAGGAAAATTGTGCCAATTCATAGCTCCATCCATTACTAGCAGACTGTCATTCTCCACCCCCTCCAATGTCATCTTGCTTGATGTTCCACCTCCCTGCTCAGGGCTTTGTTGCTTCTTCTTCTCTCCCTCCTCACTTCCATCTCTGAATTTCCCTCAAGTCCCCTTGCTTCCACCTCAGGTGAAAACCTGTTCTGTCTCCCCTCATGTTAGTACCTTCCCCAGGTTACCTTTCCCTTAGACCAGGAGTGAGGGCAGGGGTTTTTTTCTTGGTTTTTGTTTTTCTCAGTGTTCCTAAAGCTTATTGCAGTGCCTAGCAAGCTACTCGGACAAGCTTTTTGACTCACAGACTTGCTAATTCAGGGGGTTTAAGAGTTTTATTTTGCATTTCTCTTAGCTGTCATTTAGGACATTTCCTCATATGATAGTTGATAGTTTGGATTTCTCTTTAAAAGTTTTTATTATTGCTTTTTTACACCGTAGTCATTTCTCTTTTATACCACCTCTTGTACCAAAAACAAAAAAATAAAAAAAAACTGACCCTCAGTAAACCTGTGTCAGAAATTTATTCCACATTGATCATCTGTAGTTTTACCTCCTCTTTTCAGAGGAGTGCCAGCCTTTCTCCAGAGCTGAGTTTGGTCATTGTAATTAATTTTCAGTCTACTTTTAGTGGGGGGTTTTTGGTTGTAATAAACATTGCATTTATTGTTTTCCTCATTCTTTTTATTTTGTCCTGCATGACTTGTTATATATCTTATATATGACTTGCAAGTCATAATTTTCTATGTAGCAATATTTCATTGCATTTCCAAATGATAATTTGTTCATCCATTTTCCAAATGATAGATACCAACTTTGTGTCTAGTTGTGGTTTTTTTTTTACTACCATAGAAAATGTTGCTAAAATGTCTTGATCTAAATGGAACTCTTCTTGCTGCCTTTGACTTCTGTGAGTACATAAAAATATATGTGTGCACATGTGTACATCCATACATAAATACATATGCAAAAATACCCATTACTGGGACAGTTAGATCCACATGGTAGGAATCTAGTGAATGGAGTAGACCTGTGTTGTATCTTCCCACAACCCCACCAACCTTGACTAAATAATCTTTTGTCTTTACCAGCTAGAAGGCTGGAAGGAGAGACTTTAAACATGTTTTGATTTGCACGTTATTACTATTAATGATTTGGAGCAATGTTTCATGGCTGTTGATTGTTTTAGGTCTTTTGAAAGGGTTTATTCATATCCTTTAACCACACGATAATTTAAGAAAACTCAGGAAATTTTCTCTAGGGCTGGTAATGGGAGGGAGGTTGAGAATAGCTTGTGGGAACAGTAAGAGAAGATTAATATGAGCAAAACTTGATCAAAGAGGATCTTAAAAGAGGAGGAGAAAAATCAATGCAAAAAATATGAAGGCAAAACACAAATCCATTGAAAGAGAATGATAGAAAAACTGGGATAAGTAAATAAAGCCCTCAGAAATATAACTGGAAGAATTTAAGAAAGAAGTCCTAAAACAGAGCCCAAGGCATCTAATGACCAATGTGGGTAGGTGGCCTCCTTCCACCCACCCCAGTTATACAGCTCCTTCCCTTTGTTGGAGAAAGAGGGAAGGCTTAATTGTAATTCTTCATTATAAGGAAAGCCCACAGGGTTTGTATTAGTGAGGGAATATATCCAGAAGTGATACACAGCTCTAAAAAGAAAAAGACCTTTTATTGTATATAAAACATACATATTTAAATTAATTGAATTAATAGAATTAAAATGAGCAGTTTGATTAAAATTCAAGAAATTTTATGTCAGGAATTTATAAAAAAAAAATTGAAAGTTATTATGATTTCTGTCAAGCCGGGGATAGTTGTCCTTAGAATTCAATTGCCTGACACAATGAAAGAGTAATGCTATCAAACAAATTTGTATCAAATAGCTTAGCCTTTGTTCATGAAAACTAAGAATATTTCAAAAAATCTCAGAGCTAGATACATTTAATATAAAGTAAAAAAAAATGGGAACCTTAGATCCAAATGAAATGATAGAAAAATTAGACTGAGAAGTTTTATCTTCTGAATAGGAATTATATGCATCTATGATATCTTTACAAAAAAATATATGTTAGAGCACAGGGCGGGGAAGTTAGATGATGCTGGACCTAGTGTCAGGAAGACCTGAGTTCAAATCTAGCCTCAAATACTTTTTAGCTGTGTGTTCCTTAGGCAAATCATGTAACCCTTTTTGCCTCAATTTCTTCTTCTGTAAAATGAGCTAGAGAAGGAAATGGCAAACCATTCCAATATCTTTGCTAAGAAAACCCCAAATGGGCTTATGAAAAATGAGACACGACTGAAACTGAACCAGTGGAGTGCAGAGAACAAATAAATATAAAAAGGCAGGAATTAAAGACATTCTTTATAGACCATAAATTAATAAAATTGGTAGTGAACATAGGCAACAATACAAAGAATATTGACCTTCATAGGAATGATTTGCACCCTTCATTTCTTCTTTTGGGAACAATATTCTTTTTTTTTTTTATTTTAGGTTTTTGCAAGGCAAATGGGGTTAAGTGGCTTGCCCAAGGCTACACAGCTAGGTAATTATTAAGTGAGACCGGATTTGAACCCAGGTACTCCTGACTCCAGGGCCGGTGCTTTATCCACTACGTCACCTAGCTGCCCCAACAATATTCTTTTACTACTTATCTCTTGGAAAATAGCTTCTAGTTTTATATATTTATTTGAATTCTGTATCATAGGTTTCAAGCTTGTCAGATATGTAATGCAAAGGATTTTTTGTTTGTTAAAAAACTTTTGAATTTTATATAAATAAACTTGTCCATTTTATTTTTTGTGATATCTTCTGTCCCTTGTTTGGTTTTGAATTCTAGCAATGATTGTGAAACCTACCTCCTTTTTTCCCTCTAATTGTTTTATTGTATTTTGTATACTCCCTCAGAAGAATGTCAGTTTCTTATGGACACTTTTCTTTTTCTTGAGGGACTATTTTCTTTTCTCTTATATCTGTATTCAAAGAACTTAGCATAGTGTCTCTTTGTGGGCTGGAGCCTCCCCTCAGCTGTGACTGTGCCTCCCCAGGATGGTTGATAGGCAGCAGCTATTTTCCAGCAGCCCCTTTCTAATGACAGATTATCTGAGGGTTTGTTTCTTTCCTTTTCCAGAACTTCCTCTGTCACCCTTGCTTGTGGTTCCCCTGTTTCAGATCAGCACACAACAGCAGCTTTTGTTATCCTGCTGTGTAAACCTTGCAAGGAGCTCCTGTTGGTGTGATGGCCTATGACATAGTAATAGGAGAGTTGAAAGCAGAGGCAATTGGGAAGCAAGATTGTTTGGATGGGTTCTTGTGTGAGAAAGAAAACAAGAAATAGATGGGTTAATAAAATAAAATCTAATAGATTGAAATATGGTTACCTGTGGGAACTTGGATCAGAAACTGGGAAGTTAAGGCAATTTTGAATGTCATGGGGTGAAGATGTGGACTTCAGGGAAGAGATGGAGTAGATGGAAGATGGGAAGATGCATTTATGGTAAATAGAAAAAAGAATTATGGGAAATGGCAAGTGATGTAAAGATTAAATATTTAGCACCCTTAGTCCAGAAAGTCATGGGAAAAAATGTGTTTGTAGGACCTGGCTCTTGATAAAAGCTTATTGGAATCTCCAAAATGGAGCAAGTTTTCAAAGGATGAAAAAAACAGAGAAAGGAGGGAATGACCATCCTAGCTCAGGCTTCCTCTGAGGAATGTCTGAATCTTCTAGAAATGCCAGGAGCACAGGTGCCTGCCTCCGACCTTGGTTACAGAAATGGAGTGGGAGGTAATGGTTGGAGAGCAATTCTCCTTTCTCCTGCTGCTCTGCATTCTTGGAATTGGCTGCACTGGCATTTCTTATTCAAGTAGATACCAAGCTGTGCTTTTTTCTAGACAAGACTGTTCATTAATTTTTTGGTACCAATAGCATGTTATGAATTATATAGCATAAAATAAATAATCCAAATTTTTAGAAAGCTGGACAAAAAGAGGCAAAGGTGTGGACTATGAAAAGATAATCTCTTTGATCCAGGCCATTTTCCAAGTTTTTTTTTCATTGACTATACCTCTGGTAATTCAGATTTTCTGAAAAGTACATCATAGGGAGAGCTTTTGAGAGGAAGAGGAAGTTGTATGGCAAGAGATTTTTTTCAGGGGCAGCTAGGTGGCACAGTGGATAAAGCACCGGCCCTGTAGTCAGGAGTACCTGGGTTCAAATCTGACCTCAGGCACTTAATAATTACCTAGCTGTGTGGCCTTGGGCAAGCTACTTAACCATCTGCCTCGCAAAAACCTAAAAAAAAAAAAAAAAGATTTTTTTTCCCAGCAATATAAATGGGGTTTTATAGAAAGTCACCCTGGGAAGAATGGAGAGAACCTGGTTATTTGGAGGCAGTTAAGGATGGCAAGGGGAACTGTGTGTGAGCACTGATCATTTTTGTATGTCCCAAGGGATAAAAGCCCTGTGCTACCTGGAAGAGGAAAGAGCGGGCAACACATTTCCAGACATAGGTTTTCCTTTCTTCCTTTGGCTCTGTCAGTGTCCTGATTCTCCCTCTTTGCTTCCCTGGCAGGTGGCTGTGAAAAATAACATTGACGTCTTCTACTTCAGCTGCCTCATCCCACTCAATGTGCTCTTTGTAGAGGATGGAAAAATGGGTGAGTGGAACTTCATTCTCCCAAGTGTTGCAGTGCCATCACTGCCCCTGTCCTAGAGATGACCGCTGCTTCAGGACCACAGGAGCATGTGCTGGCAGAGCAGATCCAGGGCAAGAAGTCCTGTCCTCCTTGGGAACCACAAGCAGCTGTTCCTTATACCCATTGGGTCCCATGTCAGTCAAGAATTAGCCAGTCAGCTGGGAGTGATGAAGACCTTGATCTTTCCCAAGCACTAGGGGAAATGAGTATTCTGCAAAAGCTCTCCCTATCCTCAAGGATTTCATAGTTCAGTGAAGAACTAACCTGTGAACATGGGACTTAAGAGTAGACAGGAGGTCATCTCAGAGAAGGAGGCATTAACAGCTGGGGAAGCCAGGAATCCTCCTGCAGGAGACAGTCCAGACATTGGCAAAGCCTGTGCATTGGATCAAGGAACTTTGAGTTTTCTGCTCTAGATGTTGGAGGGATTAGAGAGTCATTGTTGTAGTTTATTGAGCTGGGCATGCTGAGATCAGACTTGGACTTTGAAAAAATAATTTTAGCATCTGAGCAGCTAGAGAGAGAGACTTCTAGTTAGAAAGCAGCCAGGGGAGAGGTGCTGAGGGCCCAGCCTGGGTCAGGGGTAGGGGTGGAGAGCACAACCAAGACCCCACCTTCCCCACAGTACCCAGGCATAGTATTCTGCCCCCTCTCTTTAACCTTTGGAGCTAGGAGTTCTTTAGGACAGATACCTGTAGCAGGAGCTGGTTAGGGACCCCAAGGTAATGGTTTGCCTCCATCCTCCCCCCAGCATATCCTTCTTTGGTTCTCAGGGTCCCCCCTAGAGGGCAGGCACTGTGATCTGGGGCCCTGTGCATTGAACAAGAGCTCCCCCTCCTTATTATGGATAGGACAGGATCTGGGTGTGAATTTTATGATGTACCATAATTATCAGTACAGTTTTACTGAATTGAAAATAAATCTAATGGGGTGTGAACTCAGATTTCTTTCCTGATGGAAGTGTGGCCTTGTGGAAGCATCTCTGAATTTCACTTGCAGTGGGAAATGAAGCAATGCCCCCCCCCCACTCTCCTCCAGCAAGCCTGTGTGCTCAGCAGTAGGATCCCTTGGCTCCTTGGACCTGAGAACAGTGATGGTAATGGAGGTGGTTAAGAGATCCAAGGCCAAGGAACAGACAAATGATGATGATGTTGATAACAACAACAATAATAATAATAATAAGAAGAAGAAGAAGAAGAAGAAGAAGAAGAAGAAGAAGGATGAAGATTAACATTTCTATAGCACTTACTAGGCACTGTGCCAAGCACTTAAAGTTATCTCCTTTGATCCTCACCACAATCCTGGGAGGTGCTATTATTATCCCCATTATACAGATGAGAAAACTGAGGCAAACAGGTTAAGGAACTCACCCAGGATCACACATCTGGGAAGTGCATGAGAGCAGATTTGAACTCGAATCTTCCTGACTCTGTCTGCTGCACCAACCCAGCCTAAAATGCCTTGAGTATAGAAACTTCTTAATTGATAATAGTGTTGAGTCTGTGGCATTGGAACACTGCCAGATCACAAGCATTCTTCTCCTTCTCTGTTTTTCATAGAGCGCCAAGTCTTCCTTGCAACGTGGAAGGACATTCCCAACGAGAACGAGCTGCAGTTCCAGATTAAGGAATGCCACTTGAACGCTGGTGAGTGATCAGCTGGCAACCACAGGCTCTGCTCTGATGGCTTAATTTTTTTTCCTTGATGGATTTGTCCATTCCCTCCTTTGCACAGTGTTGGCTCTTTGATTGTGTGGATAGACCCGGAGCTTCTGGTGCCATCACTGAGAGAGGGGTAAAAAATGAAAGCCTAGACTTTTGTTTATAATCTTTAGCTTAAGTCTTGAGATTCATGCTTGAGGTCCTTGCTGAATCTTCAGTACTTTTAAGTGTTGACTGAATTCTATGTAATTTCTTCTGATAAATATTACTGGACTTAGAGACACTTGAGTTTTTTTCAGGAAACTTGGAATTTTTAGTCTTTTCTTTACAAATGCCAAATAGACATTTGATTATAGTAGCTTCAGAAGGATTGTGAACCACTGTTTTGGCATGAAATGCAATTTTTTTTTTTTTAGATTTTTGCAAGGCAACGGGGTTAAGTGGCTTGGCCAAGGCCACACAGCTAGGTCATTATTAAGTGTCTGAGGCAGGATTTGAACTCGGGTCCTCCTGACTCCAGGGCCAGTGCTCTATCTACTGTGCTACCTAGCCACCCCACCAAATGCAATTTTCCCCTAATATCTAATAGTAGCTGGAATTTTTGTTGCATTTTGATGGCTTTGTTTCTTTATTTTCTTCTGAAATGCCAAGTGTCAATCTTATCTTTAGGTCAATCTTGACCCTCATTTTACCCCTTGGGCAGACAAGAATGGAACCTTTCTTTACCTTCTCTTCCTGTAGCACATGCTAGCTAATGTTGTTTAATGAGTCATCTTTTGGTAACCAAGGGAGGGAGGGCCTCAGAATTCCATTTGCAAAAAGAAATGAAGCAGACCATGGCCAGCAAGTCATTCTGCTTGGTTGTGGACTCAGTTCAGTGTGCTGTGTGGATCTGAGAACAGTGGTACAGCAAAGAAGTTGGTCAAGGGGTCCAGGACAAAAGGGATAGGAAGAACTGGATTTGTTTTGTTTTTGTTTTCTCCTTCATAAATGGGACAGCCAGGTTGACCCAGTGGATAGAGCATGGGTCTTGAGTTTAAAGACTTGAGTTCAAATCTGGCCTCATTTACTTACTTAGTTAGCTGGGTGACCTGGGCTAGTCACTTAACCATTTTTGCCTCGGTTTCTTCATTTGCAAAATGAGCTAGAGAAGGAAATGGCAAACCACTCAGGTATCTTTGCCAAGAAAACTACAAAATGGGGTCACAAAGAGTTGGATGTGACCTAATTGATTGAACAACAACAATAATAGTCTCCAAGACTGAAATGGAAGTTAGACAAATTGGGTGAATTGCCAAAGCAACAGAGGAGAATGGGGTCTTTGATTTCATAGAGGAAAGCCAGAAGCCATCCTAAGAAGTGCTACATGTGCCTCTGAGTCTTCCTGTTTGGAAAGGAAGCATCTTGGCTCTTTGAGGTGGAGACTGAAGCAGCATTTCAGACAGAGGTGTTCCTCATCACTCCCGGGTCCCCAAGCTGAGGAACAGTCTTGGCTGTTCCAAGCATTCTTTGCCAGTCTTAACTGCTCTTTGGCTGGTGGCAACATGAATCTTGGGTGACAAAATCTCCTTATTTTCTCTTATCATGGCCCTTTTTAAAAATTATTATTAATTAAATCACTGGTGTTACCAGGAGATTGCAACAGTGTCCTGCCTGCATCTATCCCTGCCACTCAGAGTGAGCTGACCCGCTCCCTGCCAGCCATAGGAGCTCTCGATTAAAGAAAGCATTGTAAAGCCTCAGTTTTTGCAGTTATCTGATTCAACACTCAAAGTGTAGCTGTGAGCTAAAAATATCATTCTCTCCAGCTGATCTGCCCTAATCACAGCAGTAGCAGCTCTTTAAATAGAGCAGCCATGCCAGAGTTGACGTCTGACAGATGGAGTCAACATACTGAGGACTTCAGGGGGCCATAGGCCAGGCCCAGACCTTGACTTTGACAAATTTAAAGAATAAATAAAATGGGGTCCACTTGCCTAAGACAGCATGAAATATTCCAGTTTAGTGGTCACATAAAAGGATGCAATGAATAGATCTCTTTTTAGATAAGTTTGCATTTCTATCTGTTTTTAGTCACACCTTCCACAGGAGTCCTTTGCACAATTTGAAGAAATTGATTTCCATGTTCCTAGTCCCCTGAAACATATCTCCTTGGAAGGTCTCCAGCTCTTTTTCTCTTACACATAAATATCCAACTACATGTCTAAAAGGCAGGAAGCTTTTACTGTAAGTCATTTCACTAACCTCCTTTGTCTTGGTGGTTTATTACCTTCTGGAAAGCCTGGAGATTAAATGATAATCTTGTTAGCTTGACTTGTATGCACCTTTTGAAAACGTTTTTTCTGGCCTAGAGGTAGTGGAAGGTGAGGTAGTTTTATTTCTTTGTCCCTGCATTATTACCTTATCATCAGATAGATTCATTTCTAAAAGGGAAACTCTACTCTGCAGTCAGAGTGTAATTTAGATGGGTAATTCAAATAATAAGAGGTATTCTTTTTATCAGGTCATGGTATTGTGCTTTGTACTTACTTATAAACATTGTAACACTGCACTAGATGGAAGATAAAAATAGTTGGTCTCCTTTGTCTAAAATTAATGATTCTACATTCTACCTTAATTTGTTGCCAACAAAGGTATAAATATATAAGGAAGAAATGGTTAGGGCTAGTGGACCTGTTTTAGAAATCTACCTTGCCTTGTTTCTATCTGTTGAAACCACAATACACAGCTGTTCAATGGAAGCAGGGCCGACTTCCAAGGTGGAGAAATTCCAAATGCAGCAAACTCATACTCATTCAACTTTTGCCTCTTCTACATGACTGTTTGCCACTGTGTGTGTGTGTGTGTGTGTGTGTGTGTGTGTGTGTGTGTGTGTGTGTGTGTGTGTGTGTGTGACAGACAGACAGACAGAGATGGAGATTGATCTCATTAGAGAAGTCATGAGATGTCTGCAGACTCTTCCTATAAAACAAGCATTTGCTTCTGTGCTAAGCAGAAATCCTTTGCTCCTTTCCCCTATTTTCCTAGGAAACGAACAGAAATCTTGAAAGTTAGGAATAATTTTTCACAGTTTAACAGAAACTCTAGAGGCAGTTAGGTGGTACAGTGGATAGAGCACTGGCCTTGGAGTCAGGTGTACCTGAGTTTAAATCCAGCCTCAGACACTTAATAATTACCCAGCTGTGTGGCCTTGGGCAAGCCACTTAACCCTGTTTGCCTTACAAAAACCTTTAAAAAAAAAAAAAAGAAACTCTGTATCAAAAGGTGGAAGAAAAGAAAAAAGCATTAATGAAACATCTAAAAATACACCAAACAGAGCAGAAGGAAGTTCAGCCTAGGACACTGTCAAACAGGGTACCAAGGTACCATTGAGTACCATGCCATGGTATTTTATTTAATAGATATTTGAAGAAACAAATGCCAATTTGTATATAATTAGGATTCATGGTATTTGATATAATTCTTTTTTATTATGTTCTTAGCATAAGGATATATCTTTGCTGATGAAAGAGTAATTTAGAGCAATAAAAAAGAACATTCTTTAATTTAAAAGCAAAGTGAAGCATTGGAGATCCTGCCTTGAGCCAGACCCCAGCTGACCATGTTGCCTTGCAGCCTGACCCAACCAGTCTAACAGAGTTCTGGCCAGAGCAGTTACTTCACCTCAGAAGATCATTTAAAATTGCTCTTTTCTGACTGAAGTCCTAAATAATGAATTAATAATAAAGAATTAACCCTGTTATGAGCCAAGTGGGACATTAGATTACTAGGTGGTTTTGAATTTTTCTGATCCTTTTTTGGGAAGATGTATTCCTAATAATATGGTCTCAGTATTTATTTTTAAAACCTGCTCTTAGCATTAATAAAAGCCCTGGATGTAAAGGAGAAAAGTATATTTGTTGATCAAGCAACATTAGCATATATATGTACCTGTGAAACTTAACAGGGCAGAATGGTGATGCTGCAGTCCTGGTGGACATGACTCTCTTCCAGATCTCTGATCATCAGACAGCCAGAGATAAGAACAACTTAGGGCAACAAGAGTGGAGGGTGTCCTAGGAGCTCTCTCATAAATCTTTGAAGCTAAGGACTTCAACTAAATTTTCGAGAGACAGAACCCACAGAGGGACCCAGTGAGGCAGTGCTCCTACTCAAGGTAACCTGGAAAAGAGCAGAAAGGCTCTGCTCCCCGGGGTCGGAGAGGTGGCCTGCAGCCCCAGGGCGCTGGGAGCCGCTGCAGCGGAGGAGTTTCCTGACCTGCGCCCCGGGGAGCACGGGGCACAAAGTGGGGGAACAGGGGGGGACCTCTGCCAGAGCGAGCACGTGGAGCCCAGCCCTCAGGGCACACAGAGCAAGCTGCCTGACCACTGCATTCCAGATCCAGGAAACAGAAGCAGGCAGAGCCGGTAAGCAGGAGCCCCCAGGACATGAGCCCATTGAGCTGAGGGAGGGGAGTGAAGAGAGACTGCAGAGCTCTGTCCTCTGCCCCTGGAACAGGACTCTGGGGCTCTGACCACATTCAGATCCTGATCCCAGTCTAGGCCCCCCATAGAACATCAGAGCCCCCCCCCCCACCTCAGCCCTGTGGCAGAGGGGGGCGCTTATGGTCATTCACAGACCAGGAGGGAGGACAGAGCCTCACACACTGAGACCCCTTGTGGGAGTGTCCCAAAAGCTCAGGAAGCACCCCCAAAACAGGCGCAGGCTGGGAAAAATGAGCAAGCAGAGAAAAGAGAGGAACACAATTGAGGAATATTTTTCAAATGAGCCCAAGAAGGATCAAAATACTCAGTCTGAAGATGAGGAAGCACAAGCTCCTGCATCTAAAGACTCCAAGAAAAACAGAAATTGGGCTCAGGCTATGACAGAGATTAAAAAAGACTTTGAAAATCAAATGAGGGAGTTAGAAGAAAAACTGGGAAAAGAAATGAGAGAGATGCAGGAAAAACATGAAAATGAAGTCAGCAGCCTAGTCAAGGAAATCCAAAAAAATGCTGAAGAAAATAGCATGCTAAAAACCAGCTTAGGTCAAATGGATAAAACAGTTCAAAAAGTTATGGAGGAGAAGAATGCTTTAAAAAGCAAAATTGGCCAGATGGAAAGAGATAAGAAAACTCTCTGAGGAGAACAAATCCTTCAGATAAAGAATAGAATTCAGGGAGATTGATGAATTTGCCAGAAATCAGCAATCAATACTTAAAAACCAAAAAAAATGAAAAATTAGAAGAAAACATGAAATCTCATTGAAAAAACAACTGATATGGAAAACAGACTTAGGAAAGATAATTTAAAAATTATTGGAATACATGAAAGTCATGATCAGGAAAAGAACCTTGACATCATTTTCAAAGAATTACTACAGGAAAATTGCCCTGATATTCTAGAAGCAGAGGGCAAAATAGAAATGGAGAGAATCCACCGATCCCCCTGAGAAAGAGATTCCAAAAAACCAACCCCTAGGAATATCATAGCCAAGTTCCAGAACTCCCAAGTCAAAGAGAAAATATTACAAGCAGCCAGAAGGACACAGTTCAAATATTGTGGAGTTGCAGTCAGGATCACACAGGACTTAGCAGCAGCTACAGTGGAAGCTCGTAGGACTTGGAATACAATATACCGGAAGGCAAAAGAGCTTAGAATGCAACCGAGAATCAACTACCCAGCAAGGCTGAATGTCCTCTTCCAGGGAAAAAGATGGACTTTCAATGAACCAGGGGAATTTCAAAGGTTCCTGTTGGAATGGCCAGAGCTGAACAGAAGGTTTGATCCTCAGATACAGGACTCAGGTGAAGCATGGAGATTGGAGGAGAGGGGGGAAATATGAGGGACTTAATGAGGATGAACTACATGTATTCCTGTATAGAAAAGTGACACTGAAAATACTCATATGAACCTTCTCAGTTAATAGAGCAGGTAGAGGGAGCTTTTATAGTTGAAGCACAGGAGAAAGCTGAATTCAAAGATAAAATATGGTGTAAAAATGGAGTCAATAGAAAAAAAGGGAAATGTAATGGGAGAAAGAAAAAGGAGAGGGGAATAGGCCAAGATATTTCATATAATAAGATTTTTCTTTATTATAATGAGCTATTGCAATGATATGGAAGGGGGGAAGGCAAGGGGGAACAAGGGAATCTTTGCCCTTATCAGAGGTAGCTAGGAGAGGAAACAGCAAATATACTCAATGGGGTATAGACATCTGGAGTAAGAAGGGGGGGGGACAGGGGGAAGGTGGGGTGATGTGAGTGATGGAGGAGAGGGAAGGGGTGGGGATGTGAATAAAGGAGGAGAGGATGGACCATGGGGGGAGAGTGGTCAGATATAACACATTTTCTTTTTTACTTATTGCAAGGGGCTGGGATTAGAAGGCCTGTCCAGGACCATGGGGCCAGGTGGATGGTGGGCCTAAGGGGTGGTATGGGGCTCCGGGCCTCTTGATCCCAGGGCCAGGGATCTGTCTGCTGGGACACTCAGCTACCTTACAGCAGAGTCAGAGTGAAAGGAGAGAGAAAATATAGTACATGGTAGTGGAGAAATACGAAAGGAGGGAGTTGCGATCAGCAATGGCAATGCTGGAAAAATATGGAAGTAACTTTTGTGATGGACTTATCATAAAGAATGTGATCACCCGTGACAGAGTTGTTGGTGTTGGAACAAAGACTCAAGCACATCTTTTATTATTATTATTTTTTTGGGGGGGGGGTGGGGCAAATGGGGCTGGGTGGCCTGTCTGGGGCCACATAGCAGCATGATCCTTGGGTGTCTGAGGCCGGATTTGGCCCCGGGTGCTCCTGGCTCAAGGGCCAATGCTCTGTCCTCCACCCAGCCACCCCTACTATTATTACTATTTTATTTTATTTAGGGTCTTTTTTTTTCTTTTTTCTTTTTTTTTGGTTTTTGCAGGGCAATGGGGTTTGGGTGGCTTGCATATCACACGGCTGGGTGATTGTTGGGTGTACGGGGCCAGGTGTGGGCTCGGGTGCTCGTGGCTCCAGGGCTGGTGCTCCATCCATAGCTCTATTATTACTATTATTTTTTTTAATTTTAATTTTTTTCTCTCCCCTTTACTTTATTGCTGAAGCAAGTCTATATTTATGGGGGGAGGGGGTATCTGAAACAAGAATATTTTACTAATGTAAAAATAACATTAATTGTACAAAATGAGAATAAACATTTAAATAAATAAATAAATGCAAAAAAAAAAAAGAACAACTTAGTTTTTTCCCTTGGTGATCAGAAACTTTTGATTCTCCTTCCTAGTATGATAAGGTCACAATTCAGTTTTCACCACATTCTTGGTGGTCAGCATTTCTGTAATGCTGAACTTTGTAGTATTCTATTTTTAGTTCACTCCTATTCTTTTTTTTGAAGAAGCTTGGTGGCCAACTTGAGATCTTAGAACAAGCAGAACTTTGTAAGGTAAAATCTATTGACTTTGGATTTCTTGTCTGGACCCGGTGCTTCCTAAATTCTCAATATCTGAGCCAGAACATCCTGAAGCTTGTGACTGGCCATGGTTAGAGGATAAGATCTGACCTAGGATGTCACAGATTTTCCACTTGAGAGCAATTTAGTTAGACTTCAAAAAGTAATTTGAGCGTTGTAAGTTATTCTCTTTCCCTTATCAAAAGTATGCACAGTTGATCATAGCAAAAACCATCTTTAAGTGCCTACTCTTTGCCAGACACTGAGACACAAAGACAAAAATGAAATGACTTCTTCTCTTGTGGAGCTTGCACTCTATTAAAGCAATTTCCTTTATATCAGTAAATATGTATTAACTATGTCCTGAGTTTGGTTTTGGGGGGGGGGGAGGGGAGAAGAGAGGAGAGATGTCCCTTGAACTGGACTTTGAAGGAAATCTAGGAGTCTGAGGGGCAGAGGTCAGGAGGAAGTTCATCCCAGATGTGAGGGACAGCCTCATAAAGGATAGAGGTGAGAGATGGGTTTTGGTGTGTAGCAAAGCAGCCACAAGGCCAATTTTGTTAGAGAACAAAAGAAAGCTGGAAAAGTTGGTTGGAATCAATCTGTGAAAGGTTTCAAATCAGAGAGAAAGTCACTTCTTACCTTTGGAACTTTGGAGTAACTAACCATCTCTTTCTTATTCATGGATTAGCAACCACAGCTTTCCCCCAGGCCTTTGGCAACAACCGATTCAGAATTTCATTATGAGCTGCTTAGCATAATGAGCATGTGTCAAGCTTTCTCTTGGGGTCTTTCTTCCACATAGCGTACCTCATTTTTAATTGACTGCCCTGGGCTTCTTAAGGGAGGCTGTTCCTAAAACCCTAACTCTATGTGAAGTCTCTAACTCTTGCAACTTTGAAACCACTAAAAATTAGACAAGAAAAATTTGAAGGCACTTGTATGACTTAAGTCATGGGTTAAAGTCAGATTGCTCCTGCTACGATGGCAATGTTTCTGCTGGGGTGGCCTTTGTTTGAGGCTGGTCCACTACTCTCCAGGAATTGTGTCCCTCTCCTCAAGCAAGCTTCTCCAGGACAGGATGCCGTCTTTTCCTTTTGTACTTGTATCCCCAGCACTTAGCACACAGAAGAACCTTGCTTCTCATTTATTGATTCCTTTAGGCCAACCTCTTCCTTTTACACAGAGGCTGAGGCCCAGAGAGATTGTGACTGGCATGATTACCTTATACTCAGTCCACACAGGGCAAGTCTGTGTAGCAACGCCTCAGGATGAGCTTTGTTCTGTGATCTTCATTGGACTCGGACACATTTAGAAAGCTTGCCTATTCCTTACATGTTCTGTTGAGTGAGAAGAGGGACTTTGAAATTTGTTCAGTTTTCATAAGTCTTTTTCCTCACCCACTCCCTCTATCATCTTACAGTCACAAACTCTGGCTTTCCTTTGACATGGCTTCCCTGACCATCCTCTCCAGTACTGACTGTACATTCACTCATTGCCTTTGCTCACTGCTTGAGTTGGAATAATCTTAGTTCCCCATTGCCATTTTTAGGATCTACCCACTACCTCTATCCTCTCCTGAGTTTCATACAATCCATCTAACTAAATTCTGGTGGTCATTGTCCACAGACCTACAGGACACCCGACTTCCTTCTTCAGCCATTTCAGTATCACTTCATCCTTCTCTCTTCCTCACTTCTGCCCTCATAGTAATGGACTGCAGCATACATATAGACTCTCCCTTAAACATCCCCAATTCCCTTTTCTGATCACAATGTATTGACTTTCCACCTCTCCCTCTGCCTTCTCATACCAGACCTTTCCCTTTATCTATTCTGTGACCTCCTCTCTCTCAGACCATTGTCTACACTGGTCCCTTTCTCTGCTTTTCCACATCTTGAGTCCCACCTCCTTTCTAACTCCCCAGACTCCTTTTATTATCAGTTGCACCAACCATGGATCCCTCTAACAATCTGCTGCCTTCATACTTGCATACATGCTACTAATTGAAAATCAAACAATCATTCTGGATGGGTCCTTAACAAATTTATCTGAAACAATTTTCACTGGGCCCTCCCTGTTACTGGGCAAGTCTTCTACATGTCCCATATCAACTCCCTCTCCATAATGACTCTTCCATACCTTGTCATCCTTCCTCAAACCTCCCTTGGCTCCCCATTCTTCTGACATCTCAGCTAACCCTACCTCATATTTTACACAGGATATTTATGCCACTCCTCATGAACTCCCTCTCCCACATCCTCCTTTCATAACACTCAGATTCCTCCTGCCACTCTCCTCCTTACCCCATGCAAAAGTGACTTTACTTCTTATGAAGGCTATCCCTCTACCTGCTCAAAAAATCTCATTCTACTCTGTCTCCTCCGTCATTCTCACTCTATCGCTTATTTTTGATCCCTTTTTCTCTCTCTCTACTGACTCATTTCCTTCTGCTTATAAACATAACCATATTTTCTCCAGTCTGAAGAAAACCCTCACTTGACCCTTTTATCCTCATTATCTCCTAAATTCTGCCCTTTGTGGTTAAACTCCTTGCTCTAACAGTAGTAAATAATTAATGACTGCTTGAGCTTCTGGCATAAGAACTCACTATTTGACAGAATACTGCTGGGAAAGTAGGCAGAAACTAGACCTAGAGCAACATTTCACACCCTATATCAAAATAAGATCAAAATGGGTACATGATTTAGATATAACGGATGATGCCATAAGCCAATTAGGAGAGCTAGCAATTGTTTATCTGTCAGATCTGTGGAGAGGAGAAAATTTTATGACCTAACATTATGAAATGCAAAATGGATGATTTTGATAACATTAAATTGAAAAGCTTTTGCACAAAAAACACCAGTGCAACCAAGATTCAAAGGAAAGCAGAAAACTGGGAAACTTTTACAGCTGGTATTTCTGATAAAAGTCTTATTTCTAAAATATGTAGAGATGATTCATGTTTATGAGAATACAAGTCATAGCCCAATTGATAAATGGTCAAAGGATATGAACAGACAGTTTGAGATGAAGAAATTAAACTACAATCATATGAAAAAATACTTTAAATCTCTTTTAATTAGAGAAATAAAAATTTAAAATTTCTGAAGTACCACTTCACACTTAAAAGCTTGGCTAATATGACAGAAAAAGCAAATGATAGATGTTGGAGGGCATGTGACAAAATTGGGACAATAATGCATTGTTGGTGGAGCTGTGAACCGATCTAACCTTCTGAAGAGCAATTTGGAACTGTGTCCAAAGGGTAAAACTGTGCATCCCCTTTGAACCAACAATACTACTACTAGGGCTTTATCCCAAAGAGATTACATTATCCCAATGCTTCCCTCTGTTTATTATTCCTATTTATTCTGTAGGTGGCTCATTTGTGCTTGTTTGTTTTCATGTGTCTCCCCAGTTGGAGACTGAGCCCTTGGAAGGCAAGGACTGTCCTGTGCCTTTCTTTGGGTCTGTCATGCTTAGCATGGGGCCTGGCTCATAGTAGTGCTTCATAAAGAATTTTACAAAGGTGAATGTGATCTTTGCTTCTACATTTATTAGATTTTAGATGGAGTGGGGAGTGCATGAGAAAGAACTGTGTATACTTCCTTGAAAGTTTGAAATGACTGTTGGAATTTCCCTTTTGTTTCTAGACACTGTTTCCAGCAAACTGCAAAACAACAATGTTTATACTATTGCCAAGAGAAATGTGGAAGGGCAGGACATGCTGTACCAGTCCCTGAAGCTCACCAATGGCATCTGGATATTGGCAGAGCTCCGGATCCAGCCAGGAAATCCCAACTACACAGTAAGTTCTTGCCAGCCTTACCAAAGTGGGACTCTGATTTCAGGGACTCTGCCTTTTCCCTCTTTTCAGCACATACTCTTCACAAAACATGGCCATCTAATACTTAGGAACAATGAATGCTTAAAGCATTCTCTCTTACATATATAAATTCTGAAGGAGTTCTTGACCCATTTGATTCCAAAAGGATGTGTGTTTACTTATCTCCACATGAGCAACTCATATCCCAAGAAAAGTATGGAGGCTTACTAGTCTTTTTTAGCAGTTCCACGACCCCAGTATATGTACCTTTATCATTGACTATAAGATAGGTTAGGGCTGACTACAAGCAGCCCATTGGGAGACTTTTAGGTGGAAAACCCTGAACAATTGAAATAATGCTCTGATGAAACGATGATCATGCTGAACCTTATAAAATAGCAACTTCCTTTTTGTATTGGTGGCCACTAAGTAGGATATTGTTTGTCTTATGCTAATTGTCCTGGCTCTTTTGCTTCCTGTTCTTTTGCCCTAAATCAACTGGAGCAGCTGTTTCTCAATAAAATTCAAGACTATCTCATCAGACCTTGAATTTTTCACTTAATTATTTGTAAACTGGAGAGTTTTAGGATTCTCTCTGCCCAACCAATTTCTCTCCTTGGAGTTTCCTGTTCTTTCTTCTGCCTCTAATCTGAAAGGGAAGCTTTTTCCTTTCTTTGGCTATTTCTAGTGGGACTGGTTCTCTGTATAGTTTTATCAGTTGTGTAAACGTCACTATAAATATTACTAAAGTGCAATAGCTTTCAAAATAGAACTGCTGATATATATTATGGGAATGAGACTGAAGAGGAGAGGAGAAACACATTTCATCTCAGCCACTCATACCAACATGGCATCATGGCATTTTTAGCCTGTGGAAGATCTTTCATCCTCATCCTCGCAAATTTTTTTTTATTTCTTACTTAACAAGTCTTAGGAAACAAGATCATTTCTATATGCAAATAATAGAAAAGTGACTCATGTATGAACCTATGGTTCTTCATTAAAGTTTATGTTAAATTTGATGTGATAGTACCAACAGTACCTTGCTTGTCTTTGATCCCTTCTGAACATCTTTTCACCATCTTTGTATTCTCAAAGTTTCGTTGATACTTTTCCTTTTGGCTATCATTCCCTATATACCTCTCAAGATAAATAAACAGACGAATAGATAAGTACTCTTCCCTTGTAATCAGTGAATAAGTAAAACAAGTTGCATATTTGATGTCTGAAAATATCTGTCATTCTGCACCCACTGTCGATCACCTTTTTTGCTGAGAAGTCAGTTGTAACATCATCAATTTTCTAGACTCATGATTGGTCATTACAGTGATCCGGGTTCTTGGGTCTTTCAAAATTTTCATTCTTTAATGTTGTAGTAATTGTTCTGGTCTTGCTCACATCACTGTACATCTGTTCATACAAATCTTCCTATGCTTTTCTAAATCCATGCCTTTTTTCATTTTTATAACTTAATAATAATCACATTAAATGATTATGGGGCACTCATCTTATTTCCACTTCTCTGCTACAACAAAAATTATTGCTGTAAATATTTATGTATATCTGGGCCTTTTTATTCTGTATCCAGTACTGTATCCCTGGAACAAAGAAGGTTTTGAGTCTAGTACTGAATTGCTTTGCAGAGTTGCTGGACCAATTCACACTCCAGTCAGTGAGTCAGTCAGCATTTGTCAAATCCCCACTGTGGGCAATGGCAATTTTTCTTTTCAATTTTACCTTATTTTTAGTTTTAGATTTTCTCCTCCCCTTCAATTTAGTAAATAATAAATACAAAACTCTTTACAAATATAAAACCTTGCAAAAGAAATTTCTGCCCTATTTCAGAAAAAGGAAAAAAAGGGGTGAAACTCGAAGGAGTCAGGGTAGCAAAGAGATGGAAATGAGAGGGCATTCTGTGCTTGGAGATCTCCTGATGATTCGTGAAAATGAGCTTTCTGAGGTATCAGAAGCATGTTCTGGCAGTGAGTGAGGTCCAAGAACACTAGCAACAGAAAAGGCACAGGGGATGGACAGCTATATAGGGTTCCATATTGGATTCTGCAGGTGAATAGGAACCATTGGAGTTTATTGAATAATGTGATGTGGTCAGATCCACTTTAGGAAGTTAAGTTTGACAGTAAAGTGTGGAGATGTATGTTAAAGCATGTTAAGGGGACCCCTGAACATATCAAGGACAAAGCCCCCATCCTCAGGTTGCCATTTTATTGTTTGCACCCCAAGCTGGATTCCTTTCTTGGGAGTCAAGTCACAGACCTTAAGGCAAGGAGACCAACTTACAGGCTATTTAAATAGTCTAGGACTGGGGTGAAGAGGACCTATACCTGAGCGTTAGCAGTTTCAAAGGAGAAAAGGAAGCATATGGAAGAGATATTCTAAAGGTAAAATCAACATCTTAGTAGCAGTAGGGGTATGGTTGTAAGAAAGAATGACTTGTAAGAATGACTTGAGACTAACATCTTTGTTGTAGACTTGGGGTAATTGGCAGTATGGTGGCACTCTGGACAACAATAGGAGAGTTAGGAATAGGGGAGGGAAGGGATGGGAAGATAGAGTGCAAGATGGGACTTGAAAGTTTAAGTTATATGTGATACATCCACTTTATGTGAAACAAGGAAGAGAAGCAGTAGGGAGAGAGAGAGAAGTTGAGATTGAAGACTGAATAAGTAAGATGGGAGTTGCATAGAGATAATTATTGAAACCATGGGAATTGATGAGCTCACCAGGTGAAGCAGAATAGAAGCAGAAGAAAGGAGAACCCTGGACAGGGCCTTGAAGAACTGCAGCCACCAACATTGCATCAATAGGTATATCCTCCCATCATCCCTACAGTGATTATTTTCTTTTTTATCAATCTAATGGGACATGAAACCTCAGAGTTGTTTAAATGAATTTTCATTTTAACAACGCCTTAAGAGTTGTTGGTAGCTTAGCAGTTTTCAAATGGCCTTTATATTCTCAAACTAACTCACTAAAGTCTATAATGTAATTGAACTATACCAATAAAACTTCTCTGGATTCTCGATAGAGTGCCAAGGAACTAGAATAGATAAATGGAAGAGAGATGACTGCTTTCCTAGATCTAGGAATAACCTTAAAGCAACCTTTTGCCTTCATATCTGTACTTCCTTTTCCATCTCATGGGGCAGTATCATCCATTATTACTTCCTTTTGTACTCATCCCTTAACTCCCATTTTTTTTCAGTGTTCCTGACTTCAATATGATATTATTTGCACTAATAAATGAATAACTTGAGGGCCTCCTAACCCTTCTCAAGATTATTTGCCTTTTTAGAAAAGGAGATTTATGCAAGACTGATGAACCTCAGCAGTACTATAGCCTCCCCTTCCTTCCCCCCACTCCACAAATCAGCATGCCTATTAGGGAGCTAGCAATCCTTAAGTCTTATGTTTCTGTACTTCTCCGTGATAGAGTCTCTAAAAGCATGGTGGAACAAAGAAGTCCAGTTACTTGATCATTTGGATCCATGGAGTTTGATTCTTTTAAAACTTGAACCAAAGTAAAAATCCTCAGTGTAGATAGAAATATCTTTTCTACATAATTTAACACAGTCAATTGATCTCCTCAACATTCAAGATAGTTAAAGTGCCTCTTTTTAAAAAAAAAATTGAGTTTCACCTGGTCTATATTTTAAACAGAAGGCTTTTTTTTTATATACGGATGTACAATGTAGTCTTTGTTGTAGTGAAAATAAAGGTTGGGGGGGGCAGCTAGGTGGCACAGTGGCTAGAGCACTGGCCCTGGAGTCAGGAGTACCTGAGTTCAAATCCAGCCTCAGACACTTAATAATTACCTAGCTGTGTGGCCTTGGGCAAGCCACTTAACTCCATTTGCCTTGCAAAAAAAAAAGAAAGAAAGAAAAAAGAAAGAAAGAAAGAAAGAAAGAAAGAAAGAAAGAAAGAAAGAAAGAAAGAAAGAAAGAAAGAAAGGTTAGGGGAAGAGGACCAGGAATAGATAGGTATTAAGTTGACTTTGGGGCCTTGATATACAGAGATAAATAAACTTGGGCTGTGAGTAGACATTCTTTCCTTAGCCATTCTCATCTGTGGAGTCTTTGGGTTTCAGTGTTTGGAATGTTTTAGTGATTTGCCCACCATCCCTGTGAGGTCAGGTAATGTAGAAACTCAAGTTAGGTGATCTGACCGTGTGACCATGGGTAAGTCATCTTCTTGAGCTTCATTTTCTCATCTGAATAATGTGGGTATAAGAGCACCCCCCCCCCCCCCGCAAAGTCAGGTGAGGCAGAATGAATGTCCAGATTGTCTAAATATTGAAGTCAGATACAGCCCACTTCTCTAATACATTGTCTTTCTGAGGAAGTTTAATATAGGGAATGAGATGTGAGACTTTCAAATGTTTAAAAGACTTCTAAGGAAGAGACATTCAAAGGACTGGGGCAGAGAAGTTACAGGGAAGCACCTTGGTTCTTTATAAAGAACTTTCAGATCTTTCCAGAGAGAATAGAAGCAATCTAACGCCCATATAAAATGGTGAGCTCCCCATTACAAGTTAAGCTCAAACAGATACTGGATAACCTTTTATTTCAACTCTGAAACTTTGATTGTAAGCACATGAGTCTTTCTGAGCATTATCGCTCCTTGTTAATTATTGTTTTTCTTGTATTCCTTCAGTAAACTTAAAATGCCTGGACTTAAATACTACCTGTCTGTTGAAAACCTTCAGTCTGTTGCATATCCACAGTTTCATAGGAACTTGGTATTGAAAGAGACCATAGAAAATGCAAACACTTTTGCATGAACAGAACAGCTAGGAGGGAAAACATGGATTGGGAACATAGCTTTACAGCAGATTTCTGATAAGGACTAAGATTTGCAACATAGTAAAGTAACACAAAGATGTGAGACTAGGAATCATTGACCATAGTTCTTGAGAAATGAATAAGCAATTCTCAGAAAAATTACAAATTATTAACAACCATATAAAAAATAGAGAAATGTAAATCAGAATCATACTGTTTCTCCTCAAACCCAGTAAATTGGCAAAGATGACAAGAGCTAGGGGTTAGTGCTGGCAGGACTGCAGAAAGTCTGGCAGAGTAGTCTCTCTTGGTGATGCTGTGAATTAGTCTGATCAGTCTGTAACATTGGACTTAGACTTAAAAGGGTACCCCCATTGTCCATCTCCTGTGACCCATGGATCACTCTCCCTGCTGGGTGGGAGCTTCACAAAGTTTAAGAGGAAAGTTTAAGCCAGTTTTACAGCTTTTTTTTTTAATGTAGCAAAGAACTGGGAAACACATAGGTGTCCATTGTTTGGGAAATGGCCAAACCAATTGTGGATACACCAATGTAAGGTAATAGTGCTGTGTCAGTGACAAGGATAAAGAGTTCAGGGAAGCCTTGAAAAGCTTATATGAATGACTACAAAGGAAGTCAACAGAACGAGAAAACTATATATAATGATGGCATCAGTGTAACTAGGAACAAACACTACAACTGAATGAATCAGTCTGGCACCCAAGAGATGAGAAAGTGTCCTTCCCTCTCCTCATTGCATAGGGATGTTAATATCTAGACTGCCAACCTGCTGATTTTTGTGTAGTTGTGCTGAACTGCTTTGCTTGATTTTTTTCTCATTAAATCATTGTTACCAGGAGTGTTCAAAAATGGAGGTGACTTTAAAACAAAATATATCAATAGAAAATAAGACTTTAGAAAAAGAAACTTTGGAGCTCATATTCGTTCAGCTGAAATAGAAGTTTTATCTCTGTTAAGGATTCTGGGTCTGTGAGCAGTCTGGTAGTTTCCACCCAACCTTCCTGATTAGGATATTCTGTAGGCTACCATGCCTTGTTTTCTTTTTTCAGTCCCTTAGTAAATGGTCAACACTTTGTTGTGTAACTTATTTGATTTCTACTGCATTAATTCCTTCCTGACTTAAGAAGCTTATAGAGTCTAGGTAGAATCACAACACAACAATCTCCTTGTTAAGATACTGCAGTGAGGCATGTTGCTCCTTGAAGACATGTTGACAACTCCTTTGTTGGAAATGTGCATGGGGCAGGCAGCTCAGCCTCCATCTAATTAATTATTCTGTTTTCTTTAACAGCTGTCTCTGAAGTGTCGAGCTCCTGAAGTCTCCCAGTACATCTACCAGGTCTATGATGGAATTTTGAAAAACTAAAAGACTAATGGAGGCTCCTCACCATCCCTGCCATCTGTGCAAACCAAGAACTCTTTAACTGGAAGCAATTGTGTTGATGTGTAGACTCTTGAGTCCAAACCACCCTGACCCACCAAGGTAGTGACTAGTGAACTAATGTGTGCTAATGTTAGGACACAACCCTCTGGATAGTTTTACTTGCCCACAAGTCTATAAGCCCCACTCTGGCCACTCCCTCCCTCCATCACCTGTGAGCTTCTCCATCCTGTGCCAATGGCTAGTGTTTTCTAAACCTGTTTTAGGGCCTAGTTTGTTATTTTGTAATTGAAAACTCATTTCCAAAATCAAAAAATAGGAGGGGAAAAACCTGTTTATTAAAAGTAAGAAAAAGTATCATTGAATCATGAATTGCACTTTATTGTTTTGTATTTTTATACATATTGGAAATTTTTTTTGTTAATGTAGCAAGTTGGAAAGGTTAAAAGCAACAGCCCCTTGGTATAGTAGCAAATCTTGAGGAAGAGTAGATCCCAAATCAGAATTACTTTTCTCTCTGTACAGGATGTTTTTAGGAAAAGCTACTTCATCCCTGGTTAATTGAATTTCCAGTGATTTTTTTAGTATTTGTATCTTTTCCTTTTCTCTTTCTGGCTGTGTACTTTTCCTGATTTTGTTTTCCTCAAATTGCTCTGCTTTTTGTACAAGCCAATCTCCCTTACTTGGTGATTCCAGGTTACAGAGATGTGGAGAGAGTCCCTGATATATCTGCAACAGAGACAAAAAATGCAGCTGTCAGCTCTAGGTGTCATTGAATGAAAATAATCAGAGGCTTTCTGCTTTGCCTCAGTGGTGGAGGCCCAGGGCTGATTTTCCCCTAGGTCCCATTCTCTAAAATCAGATGAGGTAGAACCTGAAAGTTACCTTTGATTTTACAGCTGGAGAAACTGAGGCCCAGCCAGAAAAGAGACATCCATGTGGTTACCGGTTCCTTTGGCAGAGCTGGTACATAAGTTTGGACTTTGGGGCCCCTTTCTTTCATGCCATTCCACTGCCTTTCACCTCATCCTTTGACTTCTATGTCTCAAACTTTGTGCTTGTGTCCTCTGTACTGATCTTATCACCTCCTTCAATCCATCAACATTCCCCGTGCCTACCAGTCATATGAAGAATGCTGCTCCAAACATAGGTTCTACAAAGGAAATAATCCTGGGTCTGGCAGGCTCAGCTCAGTGATGGGGCAGGATTGTATCCACTCCAAATCCATTGTCCTGATTACCTTCAGCCCTAATTTCTGTGGACACTGAGAATTGGCTTGGAAGGGGTTGTCAGTTTTTATCATCACATAGTATGCTGGGAGCTTCCCCAGCACCCCCTTTGTGGTTGGACAGGAATTTCTGAAAAATATTACAACACCTGAAACGCCATTATTTTTATCATTGTATTCTCTAGAGGCTTGCCCTTTTGCACTTAATCCCTACAGCATCAGCCTGGACCTGTGGGTGTCAACTGGCCACCTCCACCCTGTCTGGTATTTACTGAGAAAAGGGATGCTATTTTTTTAGATCCTCTTGAGCATCTAGATCCTCAGATACTTAAAGACTGAAGACTATTGGTCCCACTACTCTCCCACTGTCAGCTCCCAGATTCTGGGAATTCTTACCAGCTCCAGACAACAGACTGAGTCCATAAAGGACCCACTGACTATAGTGCTCTGGAGAAGTTTGTTTTCAGAAAATGGGAGAAGAGACCCACCAGATGACCAAGATTGTTGGTTGTGCTTGATAAAACAAACTTGGCTTTAAGGAACCAGACAGGAAGTAGGAAGTCTACCATGATTCTGCTCAGTATGAAGTATGCCTGGCTTAGACCACTTGTAGGTTGTGGCACCCCCCAAACCAGCTTTAAGGTCTTGGGAGAACCCAAGCAAGGTATCAAGGGGGAAGTGTTAGCCCAGTTGTCTGCATGTATGTCAAAAGAGGAGACCAAGGTTGACTGTGAGGTCTGCTAAATTGATATTATCAGTAAAGCAAGGAAAGTGGGGTGGGGGGAGATTCTCCCAGTGATGATTTAGCATCTCTGCCAAGAAATGCAAATCCTGGACAGTGAGATGCTGAGGGGAAAGGGTTGGACAGGTGGCTTTACATGAGGGTCTGTGCCTCTGCCCACCTTAGAATGAGAAGGTCCAAAGTGCTCAAAGTCAGTCATGGCCTAGAGATTGTCCTCATTTGACCAGTCTGGGCTAATTTGGTCTTTTGGAAAAGTTGGTCACTGTGGCACACCCCTCAAGAAATCCTTCCACATGGAGCACTATCTCTCCAGCTCTCTTTCAGAGGGAAACCGGTTAACCAGCTCAACACTCTTTCCCTTTAGTGCTTTTGGGCCATGTTTAACTTAACTGATTGTGGGTTGTGTGTGTGTGTGTGTGTGTGTGTGTGTGTGTATGAGTGTGTGTGTGTGTCTGTCTGTATCCGTATCTGTATCTGTATCTGTCTTTGGCATGAATGCAGGGGGTAATGGAAAACAGCCACCCAGAATTCTTTTGCTGTCCAGAAGTTCCTTCCAAATGTCTTCCCTCCTGGGCCTGGACTTTGTCTGTTCTGTAAAGTTTGAAGCTGTGGAAATAGGCAGGGTGGGGGTTGGGGATGGGGATGACTATCCCACCCTGTGAATGCTTGTCATTCTATTATTCCCTGTTGGGAAGGGGGGGAGGGGGACTTGGCCCTGTGTCCTTGTCAATAAACTCATTTACACAAAATCAAAAGTATGTTATATGCTTTGTTCCCCGAGTTGAAGCACTGAGCCAAGCCCTGGAAAGGTCATCACATCACCTTCCTGAAACTCCTTATTCTCTGTCCTGTTGAGCCCCCATCCCTGGGCTTCAACTGCTGCTTAGACAACATCTGAAGCTGAAGGGATGAGGTTTCACAGGTTTGTGAAAAACCCCTGGCAGCCCTTGTGAACCAAATCCTGACTTTTTACCATGTTTTCCCCATTCACCAAGCAGTGAGCAATTAGGAATGAGTCCTTCCCTACCTGATGAGCCTCCTCTGTCCTTATTCCTTACCAGTCTCTTAACTCCCAACACATCTAGATTGCTCCAAGGCAGGCAGCCAGGGAAGCAGGAGGTGGAGAAAGCCTTTAGAGGCCAGAGCCACTGGCACATGAGGAGCCTTCTGTTGCTCTGCCCCAAAACAGCCTCAGGGTCCTGCCTTCCTGTATATCCCACTGACTTCTCAGTTATGAAGTAGGTCATACTAATACACCTCACAAATCAGACCTTGGTGCCAACCTTATTTCAGAACACATGGAAAGGCCAGTTTGGAGGCCTAACATCTGACCCTGTGGTACTGGGGGATTGGGAGAAATTTGAGACTAAGTTTTGGATTAGCTATTCTAACCTCTGTTCCCATCATATAGATTCCCTGTTCCCTGGGGAGATTACCATTCACAGTCCCTGTAAATCAGGGGATCTTAAGCTAAAATTGTTTTTTAAAAAAAGGTATTTTGATAACTACTTCAATGTAATTGGTTTCCTTTGTAGTCATGAATATGCATTTAAAAGGGCTCTGAGAAGGGCTCCATAGGTTTCACGAGACATAAACAGCATTCATGATACAAAACTGATATAGTTGAAATGGTGACCGTAATGATGGAAGATGAGAATCCATGAATTTGGTTCCTGGACATGTTATGGCTTTCCTGGTTGTGTTGGTGGAGATGGCAAAGAGCACTAGCAGGTCTGTCTGGTTCTCGATAGTATTATCTGAACCAATAGTTCAAAGATGAGATCAAATGGAGACTCATGTGACCTCCAGCTCAGATTGCAAGGGAGAAGGTATCAGTCTGGTATTAAAAAATGAGTGGTTATTGGGGTGGCTAGGTGGCACAGTGAATAGAGCACCAGCCCTGAAGTCAGGAGGATCTGAGTTCAAATGTGGCCTCAAACACTTAATGACCTGTGTGACACTTAACCCTATTGCCATGCCAAAATAACCCCCCCCCCAAAAAAAACCCAAAACAAGTAGTTATTGAAACATTTAGGAAAAGCTTCCCACCTGTTGATTCATTTACTCCTCTTCCACTTCGTGGGAAAACTCATTGAAATCAGACTACCCCAATCCTCTTTGCCATGTAAAGAAAATTACAAGTTGCAATTCTTTGGAAGCCAGTCTGGAGCTGGGTAGGCACCCATTATTCAAACAATTGTTTCTCCCCCCCTTGTTAACAGAAAGGTAATCAGGGGAAGTCCCAGGATCAAAGGTAAATAAGCAGGAAAACAGCTGAGGAGTCCCACCCCAGCTCATCCAAAACTGCTTTTTCTGGCTTCACTGAGGGGCCCAGATTTCTTTTCCCCACCACCCCCAGCTCCAGCAAGCAAGAGCCTGTTTATTTTAATACCTGCTGTGGTACTCGGAAAAGATAACACCTCCCCCGTTGTTACCCATTTCTAGCTCCCTGAACGCTAATCCTAGAATCCCAACCAACCCCCAGACAATAATATTAGCTGCAAGGATGTTTCTTGAAAAGTTTCCGAGTTGGCTTCAAACTCTTCATTTCATTTTCTCACTTCGCTTACGACCTACCAATCCATAAGGCTGCCAACAAAGAAAGATTCTCGGCTGGGAATGGGGGTTCTGGGGTGGGGGTTGTTAATAAGGAGTACTGGTGTAGTAGAAAAATGGAAGTCAGTAGACCTTGATTCACATTTTGGCTCTGCTACTGGATGACCTCGAGAAAATCTCTTTCTGGATTCTATTTCTGTTTAATGGGGTTGTGAGGGTTGTGGTAAAACTGGCCTGCATAATCTCCCAAGAATGCTTTCAGGGCAGGGCTAAAGCCAAAGAACCTTTACCTGGGGTCTAACAACTTGCAGGGGTTCATGCATAGATTTCAGGGGTCTGAGAACTGGAATGGGGCAAATTGTGAATTTATTTTTATTGGCCAACCACTACAATTTTTTTTAACACTTCTTTCAATTTTGAATTTCTAAAAAGTATATTCCAAGACAGGGTCCATGGGCTTTACCAAACTAATAAAAGGGTTCATGACCAAAGATGTTAAGAATTCCTAGGCTATTCATTTTCATCAGAAGAGGGTGGCTAGGTGGTGTAGTGGATAAAGCACCGGCCCTGGAGTCAGGAGTACCTGGGTTCAAATCTGTTCTCAGACACAATAATTACCTAGCTGTGTGGCCTTGGGCAAGCCACTTAACTCCATTTGCCTTGCAAAAACAAACAAAAAAAAGAAGTGGCTCAGAGAGGAAACAACATACACATTCAGGATATAGAAATCTATCATACCCTGGAGAAAAAAGGATGGGGAAAAGGGAACGGGAGAAGAGGGGAGTGTAGGTGATAGAAGAGAGGGAAGATCATGAGAGGGTAGTCAAATACAAAGCACTTGAGGGACAGGGTGAAAGGAGAAAGAATAGGATAAATGGGGGGTGGGTCCGAATAGGATGGAGAATACAACTAGCAATGGCATCTGTAGGAGAAAAATATTGAAACAACTTCTCTGATGGATTTATGGTAAAGATTGTGATCCATCCCAGAGACAGAGCTGATGATATCTGAACAGACTGAAGTATACTTTTTTCTCTCACTTTATTTTTCTTGAGGTTTCTCTGTCTTTGTGGGAGGAGGGGGAAATTAATGTTTACTTTTACAAGAGTATTGTAATGTGAAAAAATTAATTTAAAAAAATGAATCCCTAGGCTAGGGCAACTTTTCAAGACCAGATTATTGTCAGATATATCATCTTGAGTTGGTTGGGGGAAAGGTAGTAGGCATGGTGCCTACATTTTACAAATCTCTCATTGGATCCTCATGATAATCCTGAGAGGTAGGTGCTATTATCATTCCTATCTATCTCCTATCTTTTTTGAAGAAAACAGGTTCAATGACTTGCCCAGAGCCATCCAGCTAATAAGTATGTTCAAATTTGAACTCAGGTCTTCCTGATCCCAAGCCTAGAACATCCCCCTAGTTACTTCTGGAAACTACCCATCCTATACCCGAGTTGAGATACCCCTGACTCTTCCCCTTCCCTCCTGAGGTCAAACCGTCTGTAAATTCAAATGGGGCTCCAGGATGTTTTAATACTGTTTTAGAAACAGGAACGTTGCCCCTTGTCTTTCCAGACCACTGAAAGTTGTCTCCCACTGAAAGATGCTGGGCTAGTAATAAGGTGGGTTTACAGGTTCTTTGCCTTTCTGACCCCTACAGTCCTGAAGCATATATTGGCAGATCTAGGTTCATGTTTGTGTATATTCAAAGATGTGACTTTTTTATTTTCAGCCAACTGAAAATTCAGTTCAGGCTGAAATAGGGCTGTAGCAATAGGGAATAGACATGGCAGAGTGGAATTGGAGACAGGTCAAGGTTCTGGAGGATGGCATCAGCAATGCAAATGCAGCTTTCCCAACATGTATTATAGCAAAAGTCCACTTATCCTCAACCTGACCTAGTAAGTAAGCTCAGCTCATGTGTTGCATGCTAGCTCAGCTCTGCCCCTTGCCCCTGGCTGCCATCGGGCCTTCCTCCTTTTCTTTCTGGGTTGGATTTGTTGCCAAGAAGAGCCCAGCTGGAGGCCTAGGAAGACGTTCTGTTCCTGAATGCTGCACATTTCTAAGGCTGGGAGGGAGAAGGGAAAGCTTGGGTTTCCCTGAAAAGGTATGAACGTGAAGCCAGGGTTACAAGAGAGAGAGATCCTGAGTTTGTTTACCCAAGATTCAGAGCCAAAAAGGAAAATGGAGAAACAGGCTTTGGGCCTCCTGGTTCCCCTTTCCTTCCTCTATCCCTATTCAGAAAACGAGTACGAAGAGGGGAAGGGCCAGTCGGGTGGGCTGCTGGGCTGGAGGCTTTGTCTCGAAGTCCCCGAGTCACTTCTCTGACTGCTGGGCACCCTCAGACTTGTTCAAGGAAGTCGAGTTGGGGGGGTGGGGTGGGGGGTGGGGAGGGGGGAATACGATCCCGGGGAAACCCGCCCCCAGCTGCTGGAAGCTGGGTCTCCCCTTCAGAAACTGTCAAAGTTAGCTGCCTCATCCCAACCCGCCGGTGAGGGTGCTGACCATGGTAGACAGCCTCGACCCAGGAACCAGGCTAGTTCTGCCCGTCCTTGCTTGACCGCTTGGACCCAGAAAAACCAGAACTAAGAACTAACCAGCTCATGCTTCGTCCCTCTTCTCCCTCGGCCCCCACCTAAATCTCCCCCAGACTTGGACTGACAAGATCCCAGAAGCCCCCCCCCCCCCCCCAGGTCTTTGTGGAGGCAAGGGCTGCTACGGGGATACTCAAAAATACCCACAGGAAGGTGAGGAGTAGACATGGGGAGGGGGACCGGGGAAAGAGATCTCTTTTTCTTTTTTTTCCCCAAAGAAAGGACCAAGGGAAATAAGAGGCTGAATGAGTGAACGTGTCGGACTCAGGGACCCAGCGGAATTCTAGATCGCCCCCCCCCCAACCTTCCTGCCCGGCCCCCGCTCTCCTTCCTTCCTCCACTGCGAGCAACGCGGGCTCCGGAGGGAGAGAAGGGGCAGGAGATTTAAAAAAAAAACCCAAACCCCGAAAACCACCCCTTCAACCTCGAAACCTTTCTCCTCATCTCCTCTCCCCTGCCCTATTTCAGCAGGTAGGGGGTGTCCCACCCCCCCCAGCCCCCCCCCGGCGGGGGAGCCGGGGAGGGGGCAGCGCCGGAAACAGGGGGGACCCCGACCCCGGGCCCAACGGGGCTGGGGGCATCCAAGACGGCCCAAGGTAAGCGGCTGAGTTGGCCTGGAAGTCGGGGTGAGGTCGGGGGAGAGGATGCTGTTGTATGCGGGGGGGGGGGGGCGCACCAGGTGTGAGCCAGCAGCGGTGGGGTGGGGTAGGGGTCGGCATAGGGGTGGAGAAGGCCAAGGACGCTGGGGCCGGGGGTGGGGTGGGTGGGAGGTCTGTGAGCTTGGGAAACTGTATGTTGGGGCCACGTGAGGGTTGGTGTTTGGGGTGGAAGGGAAGAGAGATGGGGTGGGGGGGGGGAATGAGAGTCTGTGGGATGTCGAGAAGCAGAAGGGGGGAACTGATCGCCTGGGAAAGGTGATGGAGAATATGGTTCTAGGGAGGTAGAGGTAGAGGATGCAGCTAAGGACTTCTCCATCTCCTGGCTACCAGTTGATATGAATTAGAACCTGGCTCCATCATGCCTGGGCCCCTAGACTTGAGTCCAGGACAGGGGCACATGGCTACCTCTGCCAAAATTTACCAACATCCAAACATGCATAAGCAGAATGGGGTACACCTTGCCTAGCCTTCCTTAGGTGCCCAGACTATGTGTCTTCAGGGAGAGAGATCTTAGCCCCTTGGTCAATTCCCTTCTTTCTCTCAGGGCTCCTTGCAGCTCACAGGCCTTGGGAGGGCTTACCTCTGTAAGACCTCTGTCTTAGCATGTTTTTTCAGACTGCAGTCTTCTTCCCCACCCCCTTTCTGGGGAGAGAGATTGAACTATCTGGGGGCATGGCATTGCTGACTGGCAGGATTACTCCATCTCGTTCATCGCCCTCCAGCAGGCAGCATAGTGATGGCAGGGAGAGGCAAAGCACTGTGGCTAGCTCAGACCTGGGACTAGAAGGCCCAGGGACTTCTTCATCCCCCCCCACTTCCCCCAGCCCAGTAATTCTGCCCTGCTCTAGTGGCTCTCTTTTCTTCCCTACCTCCAAAAGAATTTTTGATCCGACAGTGTGGATTGGGGACATATTCAAAGACACAAAGGCAGGCGGGCCTATCACAGAGACCAACCAGGAATGGCCAGTCCTGGGACATCCTGAGTGTCTCCCTTCCAGCTTTGGGTTCTGTGCTGTGTGTGTTGCAGAGGGTGGCAGAAACCAGCAGCCAGGGCCCTTCGTATTTCCTCTGCAGCTACAGTTATTCACTCCTTTCCCAGGATTTCCTTCAGTCCTAGGGCTGGTTTGTTATGTAATTAACCCAACTGAATCTGCCTGTAGCCAAGCTGTAGTGCCCTTGAGTGCCTGGGTCTGGAGGAGCCATGTGGAATTGTTCTGGAGGATGAGAGTGATGTGGGCAGGTTTGAACAGCTGGTTGGCCCCTCCAACTTGAGTGGGATGAGGTTTGAAACACCCATGTGTATGGCTATGGAGAAAATAGGCACCCACTGGGAACACACATGGCAATCAGAATACCCCGACCCTCCAGGATCCTAAGGGGATCTCTTGCATGGGCTGAGAAGACAAGTGCTGTGCTTGTACCACCAAGCCTAGAAACATGTAGCTAATGCAAGTACAAGGGGAGGACCTAGATGGAGTTCATCTAAGGTTCTGTCTGATTCCCTTGCCTGGAGCCTAGAGTAGGAAGAGGAAAGGAATGGCAGCTTTATTTAAACTGCCTAGAATGGGTAGGATGGGGAGTCTACCAGGCCACCGGGCAGCTAAGTGGCAAAGTGAATCAAGTGTGGGGCATGGAGTCAGGAAGACTCATGTCTTCTAGTTCAAATCCGGTCTCAGGCAGCTAACTGTGTGATCCCGGGAAGGCTGTCTGCCTCAGTTTCCTCCTCTATAAAATGAACTGGAGAAGGAAATGGCGACCTCCCCCCCTTCAGTTTCTTTGCCAAGAAAACCCCAAATAGGGTCGCCGATGAGTCGGACACGCCTGAATGACGACCAGGACGCACATGAGCCAGGTCTCTTTCCCCTGCAGGCCTGCCGCAAGCCGTGGAGCAGAGGCCGGCAGGAGCAGCAATGGTAGGTGCTGACGGTGGCTGAGCCCCCAGCCCCTGGAATATGCAGCCCGGGGGGTCCTCCGGAGGCTGCGGCGAGGACGCGGAGGCGGAGCGGGGCCGGAGGCATGGTCTCCACCTATCGGGTGGCCGTGCTGGGGGCGCGAGGCGTGGGCAAAAGCGCCATAGTACGCCAGTTCCTTTACAACGAATTCAGCGAGGTCTGCGTGCCCACCACCGCCCGCCGCCTCTACCTGCCCGCCGTCGTCATGAACGGCCACGTGCACGACCTCCAGATCCTAGACTTCCCGCCCATCAGCGCCTTCCCTGTCAACACCTTGCAGGTAGGGAGTGAGAGTGGTCAGAGGGTGTCTGGAGGGGCTTGACTCCCATCCTACCTTGTTAATCTAGAGTCCGCCAACGCTGTCCGTGTTTTGAGCTGGAGAAATCCATTTTTATCTAGTCCAAATCCCTCTGTAAAGATAGAGCCGGGTGTTGGGTGCTTTGAAATGTGATAAGATTTGTAAAGGACAGCTATGATTAATGCTTCATCCCAGATTGCACATATACTAGTATAGGGAACAGAATTTGTACTCCGACCTCAGACTCCATCCAATGCTAGCAGTTTTCATCATTACACCACATTGCCTTTCCTTGTCCAGACTGCTCATTTTTACAGGGAAAGAAACTGAGCCTTTAGAGTGAGTTGAACAAGTTGAGCTCATAGTAATAGGGCTAGAAACTGAACCTATAGGGGACAAACTCCCTCTCCTAATACTAGTCCTCACTTTCTCTGCAGCTTTCTCTTACAGAGTTGCCTGGAACACTTAGAGGTTGTGGCTTGCCCAGGGTCACAAAGTCAGTAGTGAGACTTGAATCAGTAAGCTTACATTTATTAAGAGTATACTATGCCCCAAAGAAAGGTAAAAAAGCAGCCCCTGCTGTCAAACAGCTCACCGTGGAATCAAAGAGAAACATGCAAATGGCTATGTACAAAATAAATGTGAAAATCAACAGAGAAAAGGTACTAGAATTAAGAGGAATCAGGAAAAGCTTCCTTTAGAAAGTGAGATTTTAGTTGGGACTTGCCTCTCTAATAATATCGTTTCTATAGTGATGTAAGATTTGCAAAACAATTTATATATATTTATAGTTACTTGTATATGTGCATATATATTATATGTATGTATTTTACCTCATTTGATGGGGATGGGGATGATGTTTGTCCTTGAAGAAGACCATGGCATCAGAGAGCTGATGCCTGACGAGGAAGTGAATTGAATTTTAGCGAGGGGGTGCTGTGCTAAGTCACCAGTCTTACTTTCTCCTTCAGAGCCATCTGGGTTCAGTAGCCAGATATGAATCAGGATGACTGGAGATGGCCCTGGATGGGTGGCAATCAGAACTAAGTGACTTGCCCAAGACCACACAGCTAATAAGTGACAAGTGTCTGAGGCCAGATTAAACTCAGTCAAATGCTCCAGACTCCAGGGCTAGTGCTGCACCACCTAATTGTCCTTATGATTACCATTTGATAATAATTAGTGAAGGTTGGGACACTGGAACTCTAGAATTTTATGTTGACTATGAAACTTTGATGGTGCATCTATACTTCAGTTTTTTTTCCCTTAAAGGTTAATCCTTTCCCAGCTTCTAATCCTCTCTTCTTTTTGAAGACAAGTAGCAATGTTTATCTCCTCAAAGTAAAAAAAAAATGGGGGGGGAGACTTAGTTTCATTCTCCCATTTGAGCAGCAAGGCAGAGAGGAGTCAGTGTCAGAGTAGGAGCAAATTGGACAAAGTTAATAGTATGTGAACCTCAGTTCAAAGCCAGGTCATTTAACTCCAAATTCAGTGTTCTCTCCACCCTGTTTCCCTGGTCTTTTTCCTCTTTACCCCATCCCAGACACTTTCCCACTCTCCTGGATTCTACCATAAATGATGTTAGGGGATCCTCACTTCATAGCCTTAGATTCTGGTGACAACATCCTCCAGGGTTTTGAGTCCAGATTTCTCCCCAGTCCCTCATTTTCTGCTACTTCCCCCATCCCTCCTGGGACAAGTCATACCTGTCCCAACTGACTTCCCACAGGAAGAGAGATAATGAATGTGAAAGTAGACCTTTATATAATATGTAAGCTATTATTAGTATTGGGACAGATCTATGGGGCAGGCTTCTTCATTAGGAAAGTCTTACAGCTCTGCAGACAGTTTCTAGAGGTGACTAGAGAAAATATGAGGACATAGTGGGGTCATTTAGCATGCAGAGAACTGGAGGACTGGCTCATGATAGTCTGCTCTCTGACTAAAACTGCAGAGGTTTAAATGGGGAAAAAAAGAGAGAATGGAACCCAGAAATCATTCCATCCATCCAAGTCAGTTACAGCTATTATGCCAGTCTAATAACCACCATTATTTTTTGCCTTTCTGAGGGCCAGGATGCTAGTTCCAAGGTCACAAGACAGTAATTGAGTTTAACCAGGGTAAATCCTGAAGAATGGTAATGGTAGGCTCCCAAAATAAGGATTGTGTAAACAAAAACTTTTAGCCCCATCCCCACACCTGAGGTTGCATCTAGTCAAAATGGCCAGTTTGCTCTTACTCTGAAGCTCTTGACCCCTCTTAACTATCTTGCTCCTTAGATGGGAAAATGAACCTTTCCTCATCTTTGGACATTGAGAAGGTGCCCATTGCTACCTCTTTTCAAAAAACAGGAGAGGGCTAGAGACTGAGACAGAGATGTAACATCAAAGTTCCACAACTTCAGTTTCCTCTCCTTCTTTCTCCTTCCTTCTTCTCTCCCTTTCCCTTCTCTCTTTCTTTGTCTTCTTTCCTCTCTTTCCCTCCTTTCCCCTCACCTCTCCCTCTTCCCCCCTCCCACTAAGAGTAACCCTGTTGAGGGAGGTCTGTACCACCTCCCTCCCTTTCCACTCTCCCTTCCTCTTCTCTCTCTCTCTCTCTCTCTCTCTCTCTCTCTCTCTCTCTCTCTCTCTCTCTCTTCCTTCTGTTCCCCTCTCCCCCCCCCACCCCAGAGTAACCTTGCTGAAGGAGTTAAATGACCTGGGTTTGAACTGAGGCTCACCTATTATAAATTTTGGCTAGCTTGCTCCTACTCTGACACTCTTGAGGGAAGTCTGCTGAGGAGTATTTATTTTGAATAGTAGTATAGTAAAGTGGAAAGGACACTTAGAGTCTAAGTTCCTGGATTCTAAATCTCACTGCTGATAATACCTGTGAAAGTGGGACAAATCACTGAAACTTCCTGGGCTTTAGTTGGAGTTCGCCTCTAGATCTGTATCTAGCTGAATTTCCTAAGACAGCTCCTCACTCCTCTCTCAATCGTTTCCCTCCTACAGACAGGGAAATCAGGGAAGTTAGGCAACTTGGAGACAGTCACAGTGAACTAATGGAATCAGTGAAAAGGCAGGAAAATCCAGGGTGTCTACTTTGCCCAGCTTGGGTTGCCTAATTGCCTCCTATAGCTATAGCACTCTTCCTAGGATAGCACTACCCCAGAGCAATCTCTAAATAAAGATTTGAGGAATCTACAGGGATCCAGTTTGAAGTAAATTCACATCTTTGGGATTTCCATCTCCTCTTCTGTGTACCCCTCCTCATTTTATTTTTTTCTTGGAAGGGGGAGGTGTGAGAGGAGAGCCCAGCCAACCAGGAAACTACAGAAGTTTTCTCCTCCTCCTCTCTCCTAAGGCGCCCCTGGGGAGATGTGGGTGGGAATAAACCCAGAAGGCCCCCACAAGGGAGACAGTTAGAGTCTAGGGAGAGGTGGGGCTGTCACCCTGGAAGGCAGGCAGCTGCTTCCTCTCCTAGGGAGAGAGTGCAAAGAAGGTGGGGAAAGGATCAGGGAGCAATGAAAAGAATATTGGATTTGAAGTCAAAGCACGGTCTGGAACTTAATGTGACCTTCAGAGGTTGAACTACATGATACCCAAGGTTCCTTTTAAATTGAAATCTCTGATGAACTTTATGATGATTGATGCCTAGTAACTCTTCTCCCTTGGATTTCTTTTGCCTCCTCATAATTGGAATGGGGCTAAACTCACAAAACAGTGTCTGGCTCCCCAGGCTGGACTTGGTCAAGGCCATTACATATAAGCAGCTGCTTACTAAAGGTTTAGATGAGTCCTGAAATAAGTACTTCATATCTCACTCTGATTTTAATTTTTCTGAAAGCCCTCCTCCCCACACACACACCTAATACAAAATTAACTTTTGTTCTGTCCTTAACTGAGATGAAGTTCACACCAATCTCCAGCCATTTTCACAAGAAGTGACAAGGAGAGATGTCCCCACTTTCACACACACACACACACACCAGTGAGTTATGGTATTCTTGATCCTTTAAGGGAGAAGCCTAGAGACCTGCTTTCTGTTTATTAACTCCACCTTCTAAGACATGAGTTCATCCACTTCCCAAGGCTCTATCCACTAAACTATACCAGCACATGCATCTGTCTTTGCTGATTAATTAGCTAATTAATCTATTAAAGGATTTGCTATTTAATCCAACCAACCTTTTACAAGCATCCATTCATCTTAGTGTATCCATCCATTAATCTTTCCTCTAGGTAGCTCTTCTTAAGCTTTATCCCTAGGGGTTATTCTGGGGTCCTCCTTAAACCTACTTTAGCTCTCTACTACATTCTAGAATTCATCCAGTTTTACCATCCCTGTCTGCTGCCTAGCCACTCCTCCCTAGGGCATAAGTATATATCTATTATCCTTTTCAACTTCCCAGGGCCATAGGATGAAATCTGGAACATCAGAGCCTATATTAGGGATGAAGCAAGGGATGAAGGAATGAGAAGTTTGTGATTTGGGGCTGGAAAAACTTGATTTCAGGACCATGGACAGCAAGCAGCTCTCACTGGAATGGAAAACCAGGGAAATTAGTTGGAAAATGATTTATGTAAAGACTGGAATTGAACTTAACAGAGGAGGAAACTGATACTAAAGAGGGAAATGACTTGCCCAAGCTCATGCAGCAGTAGAACTGGGACAAGAAAATTGGAATCAGATCTGAGTTCAGATCTTTACTCTTCCATGCACTAGTTGTATGACAACAGGAAAATCATTTACTTTCTCTGGACCTTCAAATTTCCTCATTGGTAAAATGGGAGTGATCGGGCTGCAATATACATCCCCTTTGGAACTTCAAATATGAACAAGAATAAAAGTTACTAAGCACTTATAGGTAGAAAGAGGTCAAGTGTTGAGGGAAGGGGACAACAGGTGGATATATGCAACACTTCATTGGTAATTTCTTAATGTCCTGAGAAAAAGAGGAAGGACTCTCACTTTGAGTGATCCTTTTATTGAACTTATAGGAGGCAAAGGTTAAAATCTCATAGGATGGGCAGGTTCATGGGTTTCAGTCTATATTATTGAAGGGCTAGAGAATCAGAAGAGATGTTTAGTATCCATTAGAATCTGTTTATTTAGTATTGGAGTCAGGAAGACCTAAGTTCAAATCTAGCTTCAGACACTTAACTGTGGGACTATGGGCAAGTCATTTAATTCTGTCTGCCTCAATTTTCTCATCTGTAAAATGAATCAGATCTTCACTCAAATCTCTACTTTGCTGTGCTTGGGATGGGAAGCCAGGAAAATTTGCTAGAAAGTGATTTATATTAATACCCAAAGATTTGAATTGAAGTTATGGATCATATAGTTCAACCTCCTAATTTTAAAAAAGGTGGAAACTGAGGCTAGAGAGGGAAGAAAGAAGGAAATGGCATGCCACTTCAGTGTCTTTTTAAAAAAATATTTCATTTCTTTGTTTTTTTCTACTGTATGCAACAGCAGTTTTTAACCAATAATTTTTGCAAGGTTTTGAGTTTTGCATTTTCTCCTTCCTTTCCCTTCCTTTTCCTCTGACAGAAAGAATCTAATATAGGATCTACATTTATAATCATGGTAAACATGGATCCATATTGATCATATGGTGAGAGAAGAATCAAATCTAAATGGAAGGAAGATAACATTAGTGGGAAATGACATAATCATAAGACAACTTTTAAGAATTGAAGAGAGCCAGCTTTGGTCTTCCTTTAAACTCCTTCTCTTTAAACTCTTTACTTTAAACTCCTTCTCTGGATATGGATGGTGTTTTCCATCAAAAGTCTTTTAAAATAAAACAAGTCTTGAATTATTGTATTGCTGCAATGAATAAGTCCATCATAGTTGATCATCACCCCATGTTGTTGTTAGTACATATAATGTTCTTCTGGTTCTGCTCACTTCACTCTGCATCAATTCATGCAAGCCTTTCCAGGCTATTCTGAAATCCCGTCCGTCCTGATTTCTTATAGAACAATAGTGTTCCATCACATGAACATACCACAATTTGTTCAGCCATTCTCCAACTGATGAGCACCCCCTCTATTTCCAGTTCTTTGTCACTACAAGAAGAGCGGTTATGAATATTTTTGTACATGTGGGATTTTTATCCTTTTTCATGATCTCTTCAGGATACAGACCTAGTCCACTTCAGGACTTTGTCAAAAAAATCCCAAATGAGGTCATGGAGAGCGGGTCATGACTAAGTCACAGCATTGAGTAAGATGAAAGGGTAGGGTTGGATGATCTTTAACATTGCTTCCAGCTTTTAATCCTATGGTTCTTTGAATCCAAGTCTCCTGACTCCCACGTTGGGATCCATAAACTCACCAATACATAATTGGAATGTTTAGGTTTTAGAGGTTCTTTCCACTGCACCTACACTGCTATCTTTTCCATGTCTTTGCTTCAGTGGTGGCCAGGTCTAGGTTCTTTTAGGCAGTATTTGCAGGGATGGAATCTTCCTTTTCCAGGAGAGATTGAGAGGAGTAACAATAGCCTAAACCTGGGGATGGACCAACTGACTTGACTCAGGGGCAGATATCCTCATCAACTAATAAAGGGAACATGGGGGATGGAGAATGAAGGAATTCACTGTCTACACTCACAATGACTCTGTGGGGATGTTACAGGAGTGGGCAGATGCCTGTTGCAGGGGACTCCGGAGTGTCCATGCCTACATCTTGGTCTACGACATCTGCTGCTTTGACAGTTTTGAATATGTAAAGACCATCCGCCAGCAGATTCTGGAGACAAGGTAGCAACACCCCCCCCTCACCTGCCCCTTTCCCCACAGAGCCACTGAACCCTTCCGTCTCAGATTCCAACTGTCCTCTATAATCCCCAGAAGAGTAGAACTACAGCCTTCTCCTCCCCATCACTGTAGGTGTAAAGGGCTGGACTCCCATGAGTACCCAGAGAGGATGCTAGGCAGGAGCACTGACACATGAGGTTGGGCACATTTCTCCTTCATCCCTAAGTTGCTGAGGCAGTCCTTGACACTCATCCCTTTCCCGAGTCCTCACCTCCAAAGCCCAACCAGTCTTGATTTTTTATTTTTTTCCCTTTAAATTTCTAGACGGTTTGGGAACCCCACAAAAAGGACTAGGCTCTCCGAAAGGCCCCAGGGTTACTCATGAAATCCGCTGTCCGATCTCCCTACCCTCTTGGCCAGCTTTATTTTATTTTATTTATATATTTGCTACAGACTGTGGTTGGGACCCTTTAGAGGAGGAGTGGGTGGGTGGGTGGGGGGCACGTGGCCAAGGTTGGGCCAAGTCGCTTTTGCCGGCCCTTCCCTTCTTGCTCTCCTCCCTTTGCCCCCGCCCGGGCTCTGCCCCTTCCCTCCATGCCCTCCGTCCTACCCTCCTTGTCTCCCACCCCGCGCTGGGGCGCCCAGGGTGATCGGCACCTCGGAGACGCCCATCATCATCGTGGGGAACAAGCGCGACTTGCAGCGGGGGCGCGTCATCCCGCGCTGGAACGTGTCCCACCTGGTTCGGAAGACGTGGAAGTGTGGCTACGTGGAGTGCTCTGCCAAGTACAACTGGCACATCCTCCTGCTGTTCAGCGAGCTCCTCAAGAGCGTGGGCTGTGCCCGCTGCAAGCACGTCCACGCGGCCCTGCGCTTCCAGGGGGCCCTGCGCCGCAACCGCTGCACCGTGATGTGACCGCCCCCTCTACCCTCCGGGCACAGGGTGCCGGGCCAGGGCTGCTGCCCCCGGCTGGGGGGAGGTAGGGCCGGAGCCCGCCGAGCTGGCTCGCCCCCTCCGAAGTGGCCATTCCGGGGACTGAGGGCCGGGACCCCTGTTGGGGGGGAGGGTCCTCAGAGGGAGCTGGCAGGGGTGCTGAAGGGGGTGTGGAGGGGATTAGAACCTGCAGCCCAGCACAGGCCTGACGCCCATCCCAACACTCACACACACGCTCCTCCCTCCTCAGCCCAACTCTGCTGTAAGTCAGGGGGTGCGGGAATCCCCTATGGGATCCCCAGTCCTTAGTCCCTCTCCACCCTGACATTTGTCCTCCTGGGACAGCCATACTGGGCGATGTAGCCCATAAACATCTCCCCCTCCCAGATTCTGCTGTCCGCTGGGATTGTCCAGGGTTGGAGGGAAACACCCTCCACCCCACCCCCATCTCCAGCCCATCCCCTCCCCTTCCCCGTAAGTCCACCTTGGCCTAAGGCTGTCACGTCTAGAGAATCCATCCCTGTCCAAAGTCTTCCCACTCCATTTCTGTCTGTCTGTCTGTCCCTCTCTTCTACCTTCTGTCCACCCCCCCCCCCCCAGTCTCCTCAACTCTCCTTTTCCATAGGGCTCTCACTTTTTTCATCTCCCTGCCTCAGGTCTGTGTGTGTGTCTGTGTGGTCATCCCAAAGACCTGTTCAGCACAGCACCAGAGGGGGTAAAGGGCAGAGAAACACAGATGGCCTCCCTGGGATTAGGGTCATGGGGTTGCAGTCCCAGGTCAGCAAGAGGGGAAGGGGGCAGAACCTCCAAATGTGAAACTGCCCCCTCCCTTCCCTCTCCAGGTAGACTTTTCCCACCCAGCAGCCTCCAGAGACACAACTCACCTACCTTCCAGCCTTAACTCGATGGCCTGGTACCTGTCAGGTACTCCCTTCCCTGACCCTCCAACCCCCAGAGCCAGATCAATCTTTGGTTTGAATATTTTACTTTTAATTAACAGATAGTTTGGAACCAAAAAAAAAAAAAGAGGCAAAACCATGATCAGGTTTCCCATGGCAACAATTTCTTCATCCCTTTGCCCTTTTAGAATTGGGACATCTGTGTCCCCCTGTAGGGCATGGATGATGGATGGGGCAACCTCCCCAGAGTGGCTGGGCCCACCCCCAGGAGGCCAAAGTGTAGGGTGGAGTGTGTTCTCCTCTCCTCCCCAACACAGAAAGAGAAAACAGGGCAGGCCTCCCTCAGACACCTGGGCACAGGCTTAATTTGCCCAGATTCTCCCTGCTGACTTTGCCCCTCAGATTACTTAGCTCCTCCTACCAATCCCAGACAAGCAAAACAGGAATTGAGACAAGCATGGGGATCCCTATTTCCCTCCCTCGAATTGTTCCCAACCTCCTCCCGGAAGGGAGGTCTGTTTGGGAGCTCCCTCTTCCCTCTGGCTGACCCTCTTTCCCCACTGCGGCCTCAGCCCTCTCCCCATTTTTGCCGGCTCCCTGGCCGGTTTTCTACCTCTTGTCACCGGAGCTCATCACTGTCAGTTTTTTAGAAATAACAATAATAATGACGAAAATGACGCTAATAATAATGTAAGGGCTAGGATGCTGGCTCTCAGAGCTGGGGGACACGGAGGGAGGGAGAGAGAAGTCATTCTGTGTCCCCCACATATATGCTGTCTCACCTACCAAAGGGTAGACCATAAACTAAACCCCACAAATCTGTGTTCAGTGGTAAAACAGTGGGGTGGCATTTTTCCAGGGACTCTACCTGAGCACTCAGCTTGTAGCATAAAAGATAGATTAGGTCCAAGGTGAGGATCGCAAATGGGGTTGAGATTGGGAAGAGCCCTGGGGATGTGATCCTTAGGATCTAGGGTGTTGGGTGTGGTATTCTGTTTCCTCAGCTGGTGCCCCAGTCTCCCCTAGAGAGTTAACACAGACTTGTAATAGTCCTAACCCTGGGCAATCCAGGACTCCTGGATTCTAGTCCTTGACATGCTGTGTGATCTTAGATAAGTCACTCTCCCTTTTTGAGCCTCCCTCTGAAATAGAGGAGATGGCTCCCCTTCCCTACCTCTTTAGGTGGCTGGGAGGGTAAATGAGAGTGCCTCATGTCCTCCTTCCCTTATACTAAGGTCCTTTATTCAGGCGGACCAAAGACGGGAAGGAAGAGTGACATCTTGGCTGCCCCTGTCACATTCTAGCTCCAATGTATCCTCCCTGGATGGGTGTGTGGTCTTTTGAAAAGAGGGGCAAGGGGACCAAGACCTTTGGTTTCCCCCCTCAGACACACCCCCTTGGTGGAAACTATCCGAATGTATCCTCTGACTGATTCTCCTGCACCTTCTTTTGCTTCTTTGGATTTTTGGAACCCCCACCCCCCCCTTCCTCCAGTCTCTGTTACCCCTCTCCAGGGTTTCCGGCCACATGGTCTGGAAGTGTCTGTAAAGCCTGTTGCGCTGTTATGGGAAGTAAGATTAAAAAAAGAAAATCAGGGAGCATTTTCCCTTGTTTCTGTACTGAGGAGTCAGATGGATCTATCTTTGATGGGAGGATGATACCTGGACTGCTAGGGGTGAGGGAGGGAAGGAGTCCCAAGGTTTCCAGAGGAAGTTGAGACTCCCTTTCCAGGAAACAGATGACTACCAGTGCTAGTCCGAGGGGCTTAGCCAGACAGAAAGTTGAGAATGTCGCAATTAAGGAGGAGTATTCAGAAGAGCTAAGAATTTCAGAAGAGAGTCACAGGATGAAAGGTTATCTGAACTATATCACCTGCTCATGTACTTCAATCAAGGCACCCAAAAGAATGTTTTGTCTCCTAGCTTTCAAGACCAGTCTTCCCCCTTCCCAATTCCACTCTTGCTCTGAGGAATTTTTTTTTTTAATAAAAGGCAGCTAGGTGGGGTAGTGGATAGAACATCATCCCCGAAATCAGGAGGACCTGAGTTCAATCTGGCCCCAGACACTTTACACTTACAATGTGACCTTGAGCAAGTAACTCAACCCTGGTCATCTCATATCCAGGGCTATCCCCAGACATCCTGATTCATATCTGGTCACTGGACCCAGATGATTCTGGAGGAGAAAGTGAGGCTTGGTGACTTAGCACAGCCCTGTCTCACCCAAATCCAATTCACTTGCTTGCCAGGCCATCACCTCCTTGATGTCATGGTCCTTTTCAAGATTGAAGGGCCATCATCATCATCATCATCACTATGTAGAGGAAAGAAAACCAGGCTCAAATCCCAACTCAACTTCTTACTATGTGACCTAAGATAAATTATTTAACCCCTCTGGGTCTTGTGTTTCCTCACATTGGGTGAGATTATCTTTAAATCTCATCGAGGGCATAATGGAAAAAGCACTGGCCTGGGAGTCAGGAGTACCTGGGTTCAAATCCAGTTGCAGACACTTAATAATGACCTAGCTGTGTGGCCTTGGGCAAGCCACTTAACCCCATCTGCCTTGCAAAAAAAAAAATCTCATCAAGGTCTAAATCCTATGAGAATCTGTGTCTAACTTGGATTCATCCCATTTAGTTTCAACTCTTCTGATTCTTTTATCACTCTCTAGGTCTACCTGTATGACCTCTTTTATTAAGCTGAGTGATTTGATGAACTGAGTTCTTTAAATATTATCCCAAAGGTCCCCAAATCCAGATCCCAAACTACCCTGAGGACATTCAGTTCTTTGTAGACAAAACATTTTCCTAGCCATCTACTCCAATGTTCTTTCTCCTTCCAAGGTTCTGTTAAGTCCAACTACTTCCTGGGGTGCCTGAGTCCCACTTCTGCAGTGTGGGTCAGTCAAAAGAGCACTCATTTGGAGTTAGAAGGCCTGGGTACCAATTCTAGCTCCAATACTATGTGACCACAGGCAAACTAGCTCACTATCGTGAACTTTAGTGCATTCACCTGTGTGATAGGAGCTATCCGGCTATTTGTTTCATCAAATTTGTAATCCAGAAAAATCTTTGGCAAGTTTCATGTACTATAAAAATGAATCTTCGTCCTTGCCCTTTTCTAAGATTGAAGGGGTAGATAGGTCCTCAACAGTACCCCAGTTGCAGGACCCTAAGCTGGTGATTGGAGGTGGTTGCACCTTCTCTCTCTAGGTGACCAAGAAGTAAGGAAGTAAACACAACTCCCCATGTCAGTTGTCCTGGGTCAAATTCACTTTGTCTTCTGCTAATTAGAGATCTATACTTGGTTACCAGCCAAAAGCTCCAACAGAGGACACAAGAATTAGCTTGCTCTAAAGACATAGGAAACTTAAATAATTTAATTTGGAAAGAAGACTTGGGCTTGATTCAGGGGTCTGGACCTAAAAGTAGGAGGATCAGGAAATAATACCTGGTTGGAAAAATGGAAGTGGGAGCCATACTAGGTTATAGAATGGTTTAGTTTCCCTTGTCACCTTCCAAAACAGAGTATGAAAACAAGGAGGTTTTCATCAGAGAGGACCAAAGTAATATTTTAATTTTGACCTTTTGAACTCAAATTCCGGGGCAAAGAGTGAAGGGAGGAAACCTCCCACCTTCTTGGGACAAAGTTCGGTGAGGTGGGAGAGTCAGAAAGTCAGCAATACCACACCAGTGTCCCTCCCTTGTCCCCATCTCCACATAATAAGCAGAGAGGATGACCAAGATTGGATACCACTTCAGACCCAAGATTCCTCATCATCCTGTGGGAGCCAGGATGGGCCCGCAGGTTGTGACCTAGGGCTTTTGGTGGACAGGCCAGCGCTGATCTCTGATGGAGAGATCCCGTCCTCATCTGCTGAGCCCCTATCTCCTGCACTGCCCGGTCGACCCCTTGGTCTAGAGGTGGTAGGAAACGCCCTGGGCCGGCTCTGGCGGTAGGCCAGGGGAGTAGGAATCCGGGAGGGTCGCTTTTCTGGACGGTGGTCTTGACGAGGCCGGATCTTGGGTCTCAACTTTAGCTTATAAATAGATGGTATCCTCTCTGGTTTCTTTAACATCCTCCTACCTTTCCCTGTGGGCTCTTTGGACTTTTCCAAGTCAGAGGTGGGTGTCAGTTGAGGCGCTTTATTGCCCTTGGTCTCAGGGAGTGGAGCCCCGGACTGGTCTCCCTGCTGCCCTAGAGCTGGTGCTCTTTGCACTTTTGAGCTTTTGACCTCTGCACCACCCTTCCTCCCCATTTTATTCTTTTCTAAGCCCTTTCCCTCCCAGTCACGTGTGCTTTCAACTGTGTCTAACTCAGAAGTATGCATGATGGGCATCCCCCAGCCACCCATGTCCACCTTGAGGAGGACTGGGGGCTCTAGAGCCAATTCTCTAATGACACTATCATAAGGAGCACCAGGAACTGGCCACCGTGCCTGAGGGTGGGGAACATATACGCCACTTCGAGGAATATGTACTTCTGGGGGCTCTGTGGGACAGGGAAGCATCCCTGGGGAAGCCCCTCTAGTCTCCAACTCCACGATATTGGTCAAGATCCCATCTTCCAGGCTCTGGTACAGTGCCTGCTCCTTGTCCTTGTCAATGGGCAGCGTGGGGAATCTAAATCGTCCGTGCTGGTACTTGGGTGGATGGTCTCCTCCAGTCTCTTTCACAGCATCCAGTGTCTGATCCTGGCCTCTTGACCTCACCTCCAGGGACTGACTTTCATTTCTGGACTGAGTATTTCTTTCTCCAGGTTTGACTCTTATGGTGCTGGGATCTCTCCCTGTTTCTGTTGTGAGAGCTGAGATACCATTTCCAGATTCTGAGGAGCTTTTCACTGGTGTTGGTGGACGATTGGGGTTCTTGCTGATCCCTTTAATAGAGGAAGAAGATTGGACAAATCTAGGGTCCTGAAGTTGGGAGGCAATGATTCCTTGTGTCTGATCCTGGGAAGGCTTTCCAGTGCCCACCAGGGCTTGTTTGAGGGTAAAGGGTTTGGATAGATTAGAGGAACCAGGTGGGATAGAGAATGATTCTACCTCAGGTACTGAAACACTCTGAAGAGTAGGTTCTGTGGCCCAGTTTCCTTGAAGACCCAAGTCTCCAGAGCTCCAGTGGGTAGGGGTCCCTCCTCTGGGAGCTTCAGATGAGCATCTGCTTTTCCATTGTCTTAAAGGACCCTGCTGCAAATTCCAACCAGATTGTGTGAGTAAGGACTGGGATTTGGGAGATACATCTCTAATCGGTGATTGTCCACAGGAAGGGATTCGTGTGCTTGAGGCCTGGGATTTGGAGGATACATCTCTAGCTGATGAGAGCTGACAAGATGGGGTGGCTGGTCCTTCCTGGTTCCTGCAATAGAATCAGGGGGTTCTAGTGGGATCGTGACATCCAGCCTCCTGTCTCTGGGTAAGATCACTTTTCCCCAAACCCCAAAGGACTTCTCTTATTCTGGAGAAAGAAGCACCCTCACCCTATCTTCCTTACTAGGTGAGATATATCCAGACACAAATCTATTCAGTTCTGATTTCATCATGTTTTGTTGTTCCTCTGATAAAGATTGACTCGTCTCAACCCCTTAGGATAATCACTTTTCTCCTTTGATGTGAATGATAGTTTTCTCTCCTTCTACTTCTCTAAGCTCAATATTCTCGCATCCCCTCACTTCCATTATTTTCCCCATTGAAAAGGGAAAGAATTAAAAGACTAGATAGGTTTGGTTTTCTGACTTCCCAAGAAAATCAAATGAGTTGAATATTGGCCCACAGCACTAGATCAGATGTCAAAGTTCTGAAACCTAAATCTGACTCATTTACCAATAACTTGAGTCAGTCAATTGCTTCATCTTTGAATTGAAGAAGCTGGATTAGATGACTTCTAAGAGGTTCATCTAGCTCTAACATTTTATGTTTAATGATGAGTTGGGAGGGGGGCGGTGTCAGGGAAAAGGCAAAAAGTCAATTGTTCAGGTTTGGGGCATACCAAGAGAGAAAAGAAAGTCTCCCATCCTCCTTCCATACCTCTGAGGTGCAGCTGTCTCTCCTGGAGACCCCCCACCTGCCTCCCTCCTATCATGAGGTTTTGGGGAGCGGGAGGTGGGAGGTTGCAGCTTGCGGCCTGGAGGAATATATGTCTTCCATTCCACTGGGGGAAGAGGACTCTGGGAGCGGCTGATGGTCAGAATGGGCTGAGGCTGTGTAGAACCCCCTTGTACTCTCACCTCATGCTGTACTGGGGGAATCTGTGGCTTCTGGGGGTTGCCCATCTTGTGAGCTGCCAAAACAGTTCCCCCAGGAATGAGGGAACAGAGAGGGAGAAAAAGAGGGTTCATCATCTGTTGATATTCTCCAACTTCCCCCTTCCACAGCCAAATCATCTCCCCTGGTAGCCAACCTCAATTCCCACCCTCTCTCAATATAAAAACCCAAAGAGCTAGACCCTCTCCCCTCCTCTCCCCTCCCCTACCAGCTTTAAGTGCCATCATCTATCCAAGTATTCGAGTGCCACCTGGTGATGATTCTGGGCATTTCGGCTACTCTCTACCAACTTAATTACTTTTGTTGTGTCAGGAGTCTCAACCGCCCAAGACAATGACTCCCACTTGCAATTCTCTAAAAACTATTCTCTCTTTTTTCTCAGGAAAGAAGCCACCAGCCCCCTATCCTTCCTCAAAACTTGGTCCTGCTTCCTATCTCAGAACCTAATCCCTTTCCCTCTTCTATCCATTTCATCAGGCTATAAAGAGGATGATGTTAGGTAGTGGTTGGAAGAGACTCACAGAGAGAGGTGCATCGACAAGGGTCGTGCTTATCCAGGTAATGGCTTAGTGTGTCCCAGCCTCCTCCTACTCGGACCATCACATGATTTCTCAAGATCTGCCAGGGTTAAGGGTGAGGTTAGTTAGAGGAGAGAGGGATGAGGCTACCAGGGTCCCACTGAGACTTGGATCAAGGCTTTGCCTTAAAACTGTGCTATCACAGACTACCTATGCTCATGCCAAGGAACATCTCGGAGGTGTGACTTTCCATCTGGTAACACATGTATATGTGTCTTTCCATACATATTTATTTCAATACTTAAAGCAGGAAAAAAGCAATAAATAATAATAGCAACTAGGTGGATAAACACCAGACCTAGAGTTAGGAAGACTTGAGTTCAAATTTGATCTCAGACACTAGTTGTGTGACCCTGGGCAAATCACTTCACTTTGCCTCCATTTCTTCATATGTAAAATGAGCTGGAGAAGGAAATGGCAAACCACTCCAGGAGCTTTGCCAAGAAAACCCCAATGAGGTCACAAAGAGTCAGACGTGACTAAAACAACTGACCACCTCCAACAATATAGCACTTTAAAGTTCATAAATATAATTTTGTCATCACAACCCCTGAGGATAGGTGCTATTTATGTTATTCACAGATAAGGAAACTGAGATAGAGTAAGTTATTTAAAGGAAACTGAGATAGAGTAAGTTATTTAAGTCACACAGCTAATAATATATAATATCATATATCATATATTATATATAATATATATATATGTGTGTGTATATATATATATATATGTATATGTATATGTATATATATATATATATATATGACTGGATTTGAATTCAGATCTTCTTGATTCCAGATCCAGTAGTTTCTCCATTGCATCACCTGGTTGCTTCTGATAAGAACACCACTGCCCGCCTAGACTTGGCTTGGGTTGTGGCCTTGAACTGTGCTACCATGGAATACCTCATGGATATCCCAGTGCATGTTTCATCTTGTGTAGATGCATGATTTTATTAGATTTATTTTTATTTTCAGCTCCAAATTTCTCCTTCCCTCCAGTCTTTTCCCAACCCAATGAGAAAGCAAGAAATTCCATGCTCTATGCAAAATGTATTTCCACATGAGCTATGACTTCATTTTACAATATGGATTTGGGAATATGAAAGAGATCTGGAAGAGATGAATAAATGCGGTTTTAAGAACTCACTACTTCCTCTGTAGGCTCCATTCTCAAGGTCAGTGGTCAGTTTTCAATATATTATGAAGTGGTAGGTATTGTAAACTCTCTCCTCCACTCTGCTTTAAAACTGATTATGGATTTATCCAAGATCTCCCTGATTCTCATGAAGGTGCAGTTTGGTTCAGTGGAAAGAATTCTCTATTTGACTTCAAATTCTACATCTTAACATGCCTTATGACTTTGCTTACAAGTCGTCTGACCTCCTTGAACCTTCGTTTCTTCACAAGTGAGATGGGCATGATGATACCCATAGGATCTGCCTCATCGAAGCATGAATGTCTAATGAGATGAACAAATGTTCTATCTGTAAATGCTATATAAATGGCATTTATCATTTCCAAATTTTACAGCTGCTTGTGTCAAGACTCAATAAGGGAGAGCCCTTTCTGGTGGTCTGCAAAGGTGATTATTTTTCATCATTTATGGAGGAAACCTCATCTCCTTTCTCCTCCCTCCCTCTCTATTTCTGCTGAGCAATCCATCATCATTGTGGCCATTTAGGTTAACACTTCGAGTTATCTTCTATAAATCTTTTTTTTAATCTTATTTACTTATTTTTTCACATTGCTACAATAGTCCTTTTTTTAAAAAAAATATTTATTTAAGGCAATGAGGTTAAGTGACTTGCCCAAGGTCACACAGCTAGGTGATTATTATGTATCTGAATTCAGATTTGAACTCAGGTTTTCCTAACTCCAGGGCCAGTGATCTATCCATTGCACCACCTAGCTGCTCCTGTCTTCTATAACTCTTCTGTCTCAGTCAATCAGTTGGCACATCTTGCCAGTTTTGCCTTTACATCATCTTGCATCTATCCTCCTTCTTCCACTCATGCCACAACCACTCAGATTCAGGCTCTTATCACTTCTTGCCTGATCTCTTACAAAAGCTTCCTCATTTGTCTTCCCATAATCAACCTGTTCATCCTCCATATGGCTGCCAAACCGATAACCCTAAAACACTATTCTGATGGTGGTACTCTCTTGCTCAGGAATGTTTAGTGACTCCCTGTTGCCTCTAAGAAAAATGTAAAACTACTCTAACTTTTTTGGGGGGGATTTTGCAAGGCAGTAGTTTTAATTGACTTGCCCAGGGTCACACAGCTAGGTAATTATTGTGTCTGAGGTCGGATTTGAAATTGGGTCCTCCTGACTCTAGGGCTCATGTTTTATCCACTATGCCACCTAGCTGCCCCTCTCCTCTTCACCATCTCACTTCAGTCTATATTGTTGGGCTAGTGTCCAGGCTCAGCAAGCCCTCTATGTTCTGCCTTAGTGGACCTACTTCCCTGTTCTGTGTTCATGAGAATTGTCCTTGGGTCTCATGGTCTTTGCACAGGCTGTCCAATAGCCTTCTCTTCCCACTCCTACCTCTTGAAGGAAGCTCCTAGTACAGAGTTCTAGCACTACCTCCAGTGATGGTTTTCTCAATGCTCCCCTTCCCCAGTTGCTAGAGATCTACCCACCGGCCATTTGTTTTGCATAAATCCTATATTTGCTTCTCTGTATAAGTGCCATTTCCCCCCAGGAGAGTATAAGCTCCTTGAAGGTAAGGACCGTTTGATTTTTGCCTAGCGCAATTCCTGATACATAATATACATCTTACAAGTGCTTTCTGGATGTTAATTGAGAAAACCAAGCAGAAAGGGACCAGTGATCCCTATTTCCTCAACCTATTGGCTTCATTTTGAACTAGTCTTCTGAAGATCCTATCCTGATGCAGCTGCTGCCACCTTAGTTGTGACCCTTTCCCTAAACCCAGGCCTAGGTAGGATGGGCAAAGGAAAAGACATTGACCTTGGAGTTCAGGGGGAGCCCTGGACTTGAGTCCAGGCTGACCTCGATGAGTTAGTAACACCATTCACCCCTTCTGAGTTTCACTTTTCTTCATCTACATATTTAGAACTAGCAAGGACTTCAGAGATCATCTGGTACAACCCCCTCATGTTACAGATTAGAAACTGAGGTTCCAGATGGTGAAGTGATTTTTCCCAAGGTTACACAGATAGAAAATATTCAGGATTTGAATACAATGCCTCTATCCACAAACCTAGTATTCAGCTCATAATGTAACACTTGCCTTATCCTTGAACACATACTCTATAATATAAAGATTGCAACCGGGACCCCGATCATTAACGTATCTCTTCCTCACTACAAAGGGTCACATGTGTCTTTGCCACTTGTACACACACACACACACACACACACACACACACACACACACAGAGAAAATATAATAGTAGTTACTCCTATTGGTGTGAGTACCTGTCCTAACTTTACCTTTGAGTTCATGCTACACACACACACACACACACACACACGTCCCATTTCTCTCTGTGTCCTCTTTTTCTTCTTTCCTCCTTTCTATTTCTTCTTCCTCTTTCTCTCTTCCTTTCTTTCTCCCTTTTTCTCTCTCCTTCTCTCTCTCTCTTTTCTTTTCTCTTCCTCTTTTTCTTTCTCTCCTCTCTCTTGTCTCCTCTTTTTTCTTTCCTCTCTTCTCTCTCCTCTACCTTATTTTTGTCTCTTTTTCTTCTTTCCTCTCTTCTCTCTCTCTTTCTGTCTCTGTCTCTCTCTCTTTCTCTTCATCTCTCTGTCTGTCTCTGCCAACAAGAAGCATGAATCTAGGATACCTGTTTCCATATAGATCTTTCTCTCCTCTGTCTTGAACATGAGGGTGAGTTGGGGGAGGGCACTTTGGGGAATCAGTGCTATCCTCCCTGTATCCCCAAGCTCAGCCTCTCCCAAGGTGTGAGGAGTTGGCCAATGCCCCTCCTCTGGACTCTTTGATCCATGGTTGGAGGGGCCTGACAACTCTGTTAGGTCATGAGTCTTCAGGAATTCTCTGAGAGGCTTCTGAGTCCCCAGTAGAAGTATTACTCAACCCCTCCCCACCAAGATGCTTGGGAAAGTGACTCTTCTTCTTAGCTAGCAACCACCCCAAGTTGCCCCACTTCCCAGCAGTCTACCACTTAGCCATACTGTACTTTAGGGGACTCTGTCCCTTCCCTGCTCCCTCCCACTCCAGTCCAGGAGCAATGTCATGAATCTGTTCTAAAGCCCCTTACAACCTTGGTACAGAAAATCTCCTTACCAGGGGGAGGTTTGGAGGCCATCCCCCCCTCACCCCATCTCCTTCAATCAGGAACTCACCCTGACAAAGATGAGTGTGTTTGAATCCCCCACTCGGTATTTCCCTTCAGACACCTTGATCATGGAGAATTGAACAGGGCAGGTACAGTGACTCACCAGGTTCTGCACCTGTAAGGTAAGACAGGAGGTGAGCTCCTGGAAGACTTCTTGTATTTCCCATCACAATCACTTCTCTTAACTCAATTTCCATCCCATGGCTTTTCTCATACAAACATGAAATACTGAGAAAGGGGGAAGAGGAGACCTGTGGAATATTGTAGCATCTCTCAAGACTTACTCAAGAGTCCAGTTGGGACCTAGACTGGGAGCAGGGAAGAGGGAGAGTATTCATTACCATGTACTCTAGGAAGAAGAGGATAAATTAGAGGGTTAAATTTCTAAGGGACTAATTTAGAAAGTCTTCATTTTCACATCTATTGAGTCTAGGGAGGGAAAGGGATTTGCCCAAGGTCACCCTCACGTTAGTGACAGCATTAGTGACCAGATCCCAGAGACCTCCTGGTTCTGGGAAGTTGGAGAGAGTAATCATTCCAAGAGTTTAGTTAGAGGGATGAGGAAAGCTGTCTCAGCTCTGGATCTTAGCACTTCAGACTAGGTGACTGAGTTGGAAAGTCAGGGAAGGATTTTGGTGGGATATGTAGTCATCCTTTCCCTCCTTCCCCTGCATCCCTCACCATTTGGTCCAAGTTTTTGAAGTGACAGGCTTGGCGGGCAGGGGGAGCTGGTAGAGGAGGGTCAGGTGGGGGGAGGGCTAGCTCCTGCCGCAGCTCCTCTTCAATCTCCTGTTCCAGATGCACTAAGGTGGGAGCCGCTACCCCAAACCTCCAGGCTCGCCGGCCCAGCTCCAACAGGCACAAGACCACATGTTTTTCATTCTTCCTAAGCACCAGGTCTTCAGTCTCAAACATCAGCACCTCTGTGGGCCAGAGAGAAGGGAGAATGGGGGTGGTCATCTGGGGGACCAGTTTCTTCCTCCTTTTCCCTTCTCCTCTTGGAAGAATGACTCTTTTAGGAGAAAGGGGAATTTCTGAGTAACCCCATTGTGGGGTTTTCAAGGGAGGTTTAACGCTCAACAACATAAATTAAGATTCCTAGATTATCAGAACTGGAAGAGACTTGGAAGATCATCTTTACGCCTTTATCTTGGGAGATCCATTTTATAAAGAAGGAAACAGGTCCATTCCGAAGTTCAAAGGGACTTGAGTGGTTATCAAACATGGGTCATGTTATCTCCTGGGTGGGAGACAACAGAGCCTAGGACAGAGTCTCGGCATTGGAGTCAGAAAAACCTAATTTCAAGTTTTGCCCCTGACCTATCCTGACTGTATGAGCATGGGCAAGCTACGTAGCCTTTCAGATGTGTGATATGTGCATCAGTGAATGGAGTTTCTATTCTGGGAATTTCCAACATTGATGTAACACATGTTCCCCAAATCCACATCCAGCTAAAAAATCTTCTAGGAGCACAACATTCAGCTCAGTTTGAAGACAGAGGATTGGACAAAATGGCGTCCACGTGACTGAAAGGATGAGAATTGTTAAGAGGCAAGATGCCTAAAAGATTTGCATTATAATGTATCTATAGGGCTGTATCAAGAAAAGGGTTGGGGCACCTAGGTGGTGCAGTGGATAGAGCACCGGCCCTGGAACCTGAGTTCAAATCTGGCTTCAGACACTTAATAATTCCCTAGCTATGTGGCCTTGGGCAAGTCACTTAACCCCATTGCCTTACCAAAAAAAGAAAAAAGAAAAAAGAAAAGGGTTAACCTCTTATGGTATCCTCTTCATGCCAGCTTTTCACATTCTCAAAGTTTTTCGATTCAACAGATGACTATTTGTGGTTAGCATAATTTTATATAAGTATAAGAGACCAAAATATGGTGGATACAAAATTGAACCTCAGCTAGGAAGGCTTAGATTCAAGCTCTCTGACACATGCTGGCTGTGTGATCCTAGGCAATTCACTTAAACTCTCAGGACCTCAGATAATCAACACATAGATCATAGAAGCATAGTTGTAGACCTGGAAGGAGCCTTAGAAATCATCTGGTTCATTTTGCATGTGAGGAAGCTGAGGCTCAGGGAAGTAAGTGCCTTGTGTATGGTTACACAGGTAATGCACATCAGGGGAAGGATCTGAACCCTGTCCTCTGACTTCAGAGCTTGTACTCTTTCCAAAATACCACAGCTGTATGATTGGTGAAGATAATTTCCTCCACGTCCATGAAATCACAGATCCAGCATCCCGCAAAATAAGTTAATGAATAAATGGATGGCCAAATAAGGAAGAATAAATAAATGAATGAGTGAATAAGCAGATATATGACTGGATACATACAAATAGACAGGCAGATAGATAAATAGAGGTAGAAAGACAAGTAGGCAGATACATTGATAGGTAGATAGGCAGATAATTAGAGTCAGATAGGCAGATAGACGACAGACAGACAGAAAGATAGATAGATGGATGGATGAATGAATGGATAGATAGGTAGATGACAGATAACTAGACAGACTGACTGACAGATGTATGAGCATTGAGGTTACAAAGATGAAATTAAGAACAGCTCTTATTCCCAAGGGGCTTAAAGGAAACAGTTGCTTTCTTTCCTCATCTGTACTTCTGGAATGGCATCAGGAGTATGAGGAAGAGAGAGACATGGATATTAGATATATGTGATTTATTGTGATTTGACACAGAGAGCCCCAAGAGAAGAATGGGGGACCCTTGGATTGGAGCCTGAAGCCAGTTCTATGGGTTTTTCTGGGGTCTTTGAGCAGCAATGGCTTAAGTTCCTGGAGATGATCTACCTTGGGGTCTGTACCTCCTGGTGATGGACTTTGGTGAGGGGTTCGTAGCATCTAACACTTAGGAAAGAGGCAGTGATATGCAGTTGGACAAAGACCTTGGTTATCATCTAAGCTAATTATTGCAGTGTTTTTTGATTGCTTCCTATGAGATAAGGAAATTAAGACCCAGAAAGATGAACTATCTTACCAGTGGTCATATAGCTAGTTAATTCCTGGAAAGTAAGATTCTCAGCTACCAGTCTTGTCCTCTTTGTACATAATAATAATGACGTCTGTATACTACGTTGAACTTTTCAAGGGACTTTTCACACCTCAACCCATTGATTATTATTCTTCCCATTTTATAGATGAGGAAACAGGCTATGAGAAGTTAAATGACTTATCTATCCCAGGATCATACATCTAGTAACTCTCTGAGGCAGGATTTGAACGTTTTTTGACAAGTTCATCTCTTGTCAAAAAGAAAAAAACTGGCAGTTCTTTCTCACAAGTTTATCCACTATGACACCTTGCTACCTCTAGCTGAGGTGTCAGAGCTGCTAGGTGGCACAGCAGATAGAGCACCAGCCCTGGAGTCAAGAGGACCTGAGTTCGAATTTGGTTTCAGATGCTTGACACTAACTGTGTGACATTGGGCAAGTCACTTAATCCATTAGCTCCACAAAAACACCACCACCAAAAGATCTTAAAAAACAAACACACCCCCCCCCAGGTCTCCCAATTACCAGTCCCATGCTTTTTTTTCCCACTGTGTTTCATTCCCCACCCCCCTTGCTTCCCAAGAAACTTTGTCTTAGATGGATCCTGAAGAGGTAGTTACCTTTGATGCCCATCTCCTTCCGGCACCATTGGATGAAGTTGGAGACATTGTCTCGAGCTTGGAAGGTACCTGGCTGGGCTGCCCCATTGCAGCAAACCCCAGATCTAGGAAGCCAGATTTTCTGGGCCAAAGCTGGAGATTGGACCAGGAAATCCTGAGCAGCTTGAGTGACTGCATTGGCATGTTGGCATAACAGCTGGCCAGTGTCCAACATCTCCAGGAAGTTGGCCGAGTCAATATTCAGCTCATAGAGATTCCTAAGCCAATCTGCCAGGTCCTCTTTCATCGCCTCCAGGTACTGCTCACTGGACTTAAAGGGTCGAATGCTGCGTATTGGGGCATCTGAGAGTCCAGCCATTGTCTTGCCACTGGGCTGGGCCCTGAAGGGGCTGGTTCTGGTGGCAAGTGACCCTCCACTCATCTTCCAAGTCTTGACTTATGGGTCAAATCTAATGCTATGTCCTCCCCCTTGGTTCCTGATCTATCAAACTTTGGGATCTTTTCTCTTCTCTGCTTTCCTTCAGCCCTTCTATCCCCAGGTCCTGTGACTCAGGCTGATCAAAGTGGGAGATTCCCTTTTGAGTCGCTTCTATTCTTATCCTGACCTCTCTGATCTGTCCCCAGCCCCTCTCCCCACCCACTTCAGAAGGCCATTCTCCCCATTCTGCTCACTCTTCAGGCTTCATCTCCATGGTAAAACTATTTGCAATCCAATCTCCCCCAGCCCTTCCTGTCTTTCCTCTAACTCCCTTCCCCACTTAGTTAACTAGTAACTACCTCACTCTTCTGGGCTGCTGAGGTCATCCTGAGGATCTGCCACCACTGCAAGGGTACAGGTTGGGGTGGTTGGCTCTTTCCTCCCCTAGGAGCTGTGCTGGTCAAGTGAACCCCATACCACCCCCAACACTGCCCAAGGTGGCTGGATCCTTCCTGCTGGGCTTTACCGCTGAGCTCTCTCCTCTCCTTGGTGACAGGGACTGCTACAAACACTCCCTATTAACCCCCTCAGGGTAGCCACTGGCAGGCTCTGGCCAGGCTTGCTTCTTGGACTGGGGTACAGAAGAGAATGAGACCCAGGATACTCACCCCCTCTTCTGGGATAAATGTAAGCAAATTTCATCAGGTAGATTTTCTTTTCTTTTCTGACTTTTGGGACTTGTGGCAGATAAGGAGAGAGGATGAGAAGTTGGAAAGGGGAGAAACTTAAGGGGTGAAGCAGGACCTGAAAAGATTTTTGTAGGTAACACATCCTCCCTTCATCTTTTTGCTTCTTTGTCTGGCTAGCTATTTGTCTCTGTCTCTCTGCCTCTATCTCTGTCTGTCTCTGGTTGGCTATTTCTGTCTCTCTATCAGTCTGACACTCTTTACCAAGTCTGCTTTATTTAAAAAACAAAACTAGAATCTCTTCCTTTTCTCTTCCTTTACTACTCCTTCTGTCTTGGGTTAAGTAACTTGCCCAAGGTCACACAGCTAAGTAAGTATTAAGTGTTTGAGACTGGATTGGATCTTAGGTCCTTGGGACTCCAGTGCTTTATCTGCAGCACCACTAAGCTGCCCCTTGTATATGCCTTTCAAGACCTAACTCAGGACCCATACCCTCTGGGAAGGAAATTTTTTTTGTGAGGTAATTGGGGTTAAGTGACCATGCTCAGGGTCACATAACTAGTATCAAATGTCTTAGACCAGATTTAAACTCAGGTCCTCTTAACTTCAGGACTGATTCTCTATCCACTGTGCCACCTAGTTGCCCCTCTAGGGAGAATTAACCCTTTCCCGACTATCCTAAACAACTCTGCTTCCCCTGAATATTTAGTGCTTTATAACTAAAGGTATGCTGGGAAGGACTCTTTCAATATCTGCCTGTTTTTCCAGAGCTCAGGTTCTAGGCAAGAGAGGGCTAAGTAGGTAGTGAACCCAATTATTCTCATTCTGAGAATCCCTGCTGGTCTATTCTGGTACTGACTCCCAGTTCTCTTTAGACTCTTTCTTTCTAGGACAGGACTTGTTTACTCCAGCATCTATGCCCATCATGATGGGTTAGGGTAATTTTTCAAAAGGGTGAGCATATAGCTGCAACTGACTCTCCTAGGGTCCTAGAGTCCTTGCAATTGAGGGGGACATCCTTTGACTACTCACAACCGTAGCTTCTTAGTCCCCACTGAGGAGCTTCCCATTTAAACACATCAGGTAAGATGACATTTTTAACTTTTAATCATGAAACATTAAAAAATAGAAGGCAAAGCTATAACAATATTTTTCCAAACTTAGTATGAGTAGAAAACCCCATATGCCTGGGTTCACATACAATCCCTGATGTCTTTTTCTCTTTAGGGAATAATTTGTGGCCTTTGTCACCTGCCAGGCTGTACTCTTTCTGGGCTTCTCCACTCTATGAATGAATGGATGAAGTTGGTTCTCTGTTGCTCTCAGACTGTTAATATGGCATTAAGATTTTTTTTAGTAAATGGCACCTTAAGTCTGGGATCTGTAGGAAGTCTCCCCCCTAGGCTTGGTTCTGGGGCAGCATTTTACTCTTTCAAAGAAAATCATATCTTTTTTTAAGTTTTTGCAAGGCAATGGGGTTAAGTGGCTTGCCCAAAGCCACACAGCTAGGTAATTATTAAGTGTCTGAGGTCAGATTTGAACTCAGGTACTCCTGACTCCAGGGCTGGTACTCTATCCACTGAGCCACTTAACTGCCCCCTTTCAAAGAAAATCAGTTCCAGATCTGCAATGCTAATCAGGTTAACCCTGAACTGTGAGATGTTCCCCCTTCTTAAATCATAGAGATCAATGAAGGACAAGTCAATGGGGCTAGAGAGAAAGAACTATCCCGTTAATGTTTCAAACTCCAATCAGCTCCCAACATCAGAGCCTTCCTCCATTCAGATTAGCTCCCCATATCAACAGCCAAGTCTCTTTCTAGTTGATTTGTCTCGAATGGGCTCAACTTAAAAGTTGCTATTATTTTCTGTTTCTGCTATATTTCTCTACTTCTCTAGCCTATCTTAGCTTTGTAGGCTTTTATTTTCTGTATTCTGTATGGATCAGTCAGCCTATTACATATAAGTTAGCTTCTGGAAGTCAGAGAAATGCAACCCTTATCCATGCAATTGATCAGTACTTTCAGGTCCTCTCAGTCTGTGACTCTCCACAAGCTACTTTTCTCTATGTTTATCACAAAAATATCTTTTCTGTCTCTTTCAATACAGAAAATGTTTACATAAGAAAGGTGCTCTTCCTTATACATAGATTGTTAGTTATCTTTTCACTGGTTTTAGGAACACCTGGGTCCAAATCCTTTTTCTGGAAAAATCACTTAAATGTACAAATTTTTTTTTATAGTGACAAAGAACTAGAAATCAAGTGTGCGCATCAATTAAGAAATGGTTTTGTGATGGAAAATGCCATCCTCATCCAGAGAAAAAAAATTATGGAGTCTGAATGCAGATCAAAGCATATTATTTTCAATTTTTATTTATTTTTTGGTTCTTGAAAGGCAGTGGAGTGCCCAAGGTCACACAGCTAGGTAATTATTAAGCATCTGAGGCTGGATTTGAACTCAGATCCTCCTGACTCCAGGGCCAGTGTTCTATCCATTGCAACACCAAGCTGCCCCTATTTTCAATTTCTAAAATTCTTTTTATACTTTATGTTTTTTCTCCTCTCACAGCATGATTAATATGAAAATATATTTAACCTACTTGTATATGTATAGCTCCATCAGATTACTTGCAGTCAAGGGGAGGGGGGAGAGAAGAGAGGGAGGGAGAAAAAAATTGGAATTCAAAATCTTACAGAAAAATAAATATTGAAAACTTTCTTTGCATGTTGTTGGGAAAATAAATTATTAATTTTTAAAAATTATGAAATGGTATATAGATGTGAAAAAGTGATGGCATATAGATGTAAAGGAATGCTATTGTAATATGAGATGAAAGAATGATTCAGAGAAAGTTGGTAAGACTTATGAGGTGAGCAGAAGCAGGGAAATTTAGATGATAACAACAATATTATGAAGATGTACAACTTTGAAACCCTTAGGAACTCTGATTTTTGCAATGACAAATCATTTTTCCAGAGGACTCATCATGACATTCAACTCTTGACAGAGAAGTGAAACCCAAGATGCTGAATGAACTCTGACAATGAACTGTGTGACCATGCTGAATGTTACTTAGCTTCTTTGTATTTCAGGGTGGTTTTTTTTTTAGCTTAAAAATAGAGCTAATAATAACTTAACTGAATTGGTGCTTTAGGGCCATGTAAATTTGCTTACCTTAGAAAGCTATGCAAATGCCAGCAAAGGTTGTTATTAATTTTATTACAAATGAAATCTCCAATCAAAAGCAAGGTCCAGACTGGAGATGGACAATCTGAAGTCAGGTGCTGTGGCCACCATCATAGTGGAATAAGTGCTATATTCACCATGGTCCAGTGAAGCAGATTCATAGAAGAACCAGCCGTCATGCTGGAAACCTTCTTCTAGGTATACTTACATTTTCTGGGGTATCAATGCAGCCCTAGCTGGTCTCTAGCCATCATTACATACCCTTGCTATTTGACTGATCAGATCTTTCCTTAATGCTGTCTGTTAAGCCATCACTTGCATGTAGGCCCCAATGGAAATATTCTGCAGGATACCTAAGCAATGATTAGGGGAAAGAACACTGTGAAGCCAAATGGATTGAGTTCAAATCCTGCCTCCAATACTAATTATCTAAGTATGGTACCATGAACAAGTCACTTAACCATCCTGGACCTTAGTTTCCTCATCTGTAAAATGAAGAGGTTGGACTAGATGGCCTCAAAGGTCCCTTTCAGCTGTAGAACTGTGATCCATTATTCTTTGAATCTCTCACAATTTTGATTCTTCTATAACCACAAGGTATCACCAAGGGAACCCTAGTAAACAATGAAGAGCAGTCAGTCAATCAATATGTATTTACGAAATATCTCTTATGTACTAGGCATTGTGCTGAGTGCTGGGGAATCAGAGAAAGTCCAAAGACAGCTCCTGCTTTCAAAGAGATCCCAAGCCTTGTTGGTTGCTACCAGCAAGAAAGGCTTAGAATAATGAGCATGTTAATAAACTATACATCTGCTATCTCAATTGTTAAATCTAAAAAGGTTCATCATCAACAGGAACAGACATTAGTGATAGACAAATCTATGAGTTCCTTTGGAATTCACATAATATTCTGATTCCTAGAGGAATTGGGTAGACCAATTTTGGAGGATTTGTGGGATTTCATAGAAAAGGGTCATACAGGCTTAGAGAAGGTGGATGGATTGTGATCTACCCTGTATGAAAAAAAAAAAAACCCAAACCCCCTATCTCTGAAACCAAGAAATTTTGAATGGCTTTGTGATTTACATTGGACAGAAGTAGGGTGATAGGATTATATATTTAGATTTGGAAGAGTCTTAGAGACTATGGAACCCAACATTCATATTTTTACAGAAGAGGAAACTGAGGGTCAGGGAGGTAGAACAACTGCTATCTCAGGACCTATGGCTCAAAAACCAGAACTTTTTTCACAATACTACACCAAAAACCAAACAAGCCAAAAAACCTTCCACAAATCCTTGGAGACATAGATTTAAATATGTAACTGAACTAGCTAAATTTATTAATGGAACAAGGAAGCAAACCCAAGAGTAATTATGGATTGATTCATTTCCATGGAAGGCAGAAGAAACACAGGGAATAGTCTTAATTCCTTCTGAAAAATGAAATCCTAAGCAGAGATACAGAGATACAATGGGAATGTGTTGTGTATGTTGTGTTGCATGTGTGAAAGGTTTCAGTGAAAATCACCAAGTTACTGAGTTGCCAGGAAATGGATAAAAGGCTGGTGACCACAACCCTAGGCAAGGCCCCCACCCAGCTTGAGATATTCACAGATGAAGGTCTGAGACAATGAAGAAAAGGAACATCACAAGGAGGAAGAGGAGGAGACAAAAGCTGGGGACTGTCCCAGGGCTTAGTGAAAACTTGGCAGAAGAGAGAAAGCATTGGAGTTAATCAAAGGGATCTGTGAGCCAATGCCAAATAGAACTTTTTCAATAGAAAGGATCCATGAAATGGACTTGTTGGAGCATTCTGCTCTAAAGCTAAAGACTGCATCTCACAAATTCACTGGTGAGGGGTACATTTATACTCCAAGGCTCTATACTCATTGGCTCATGCACCTTAACTTCACAGAAAAACCCCAGTTTCCTCTTAAATCCTGCCAACAGTTTAAAAAATTCCTCACTGTCCAGTTTGATTTTTTAAATTCATTTAAATTATATTAGTAAAAGTATGATAAAGGTTTTAAAAATTTTTCAGAAAGATTTTATTTATTTTGAATTTTACAATTTTTCTCCAATCTTGTTTCCCTCCCCCCACCCCCACAGAAGGCAGTCTGTTAGTCTTTACATTGTTTCCATGGTATGCATTGATCTAAGTTGAATGGGATGAGAGAGAAATCATACATGATAAAGATTTTTATTAATTATATTAGTAAAAGTATGATTAAAAATAACTCTTAGCTATAGGCATCATGGAACACAATTCTCCCATCATTTTTCGTCTCCAATTGGTTGGAGTCTGTTTTTGATCTCTTCACCCTTCTGAGTGAGAACATGAACTCAGATGGTCTGCCTATTTAATTTTCACTACCATAGGGGCTAGGATGGAAGGGAGAGGGATAGCTTTCACTCATGCTACTTGGATGTATACTAGTCATCCAAGGGATGTCTATCAACAGTCTAAAAGGACCTAAAGACCAGGGTGGCTTTGTGAAATGGAACATTGCTGCTTGGATGATCAGGAAAGTGCATCAAGGCTTCTGCAGGCCTCCTAGTAAGACAAGAGTGAAGGAATTTTCACTTGCAATGTCTTGAACTTTCCTCATGGAATCACAGTAGCTGTCAGAGGAAAATAACCCCAAAGTTTTCCAGAAGCCCAGGTGAGGATGATGATGATGATGATGATGTTTGCCCTTCATCCTTGAAGAATACTATGACAACAGGGAGATGGGGCCATGACAAGCAGATGAATTGGATGTGAGTGAGGAGGCTGTGCTAAGTCACCAGCCTCACTTTCTCCTCCAGTGATCAGATATGAATCAGGATGACTGGACATGGCCTAGGATGTGAGGTAATCAGGGTTAAGTGACTTGCTCAAAATCACATAGGAAGTGTCAAATGTTTTGAGGCTGGATTTGAACTCCTGTCCTCCTGACTACAAGACCAGTGTCCTTTCCACTGCTCCACCCAGCTGCCCAGAACAACCTAGGTGAAGGCAAGCTGGGACTGCTGGCCCAGATGGCAGAGAGAAGTCAGGTACTGTGCTAAGGTCTCCTGGCTTTTCCTCAGAACTAATAATCAAACCTCTTAACAGAATTTGGATTCTCAAAACTCAGGAACGTCTCCCAACAAGGTCTGTCTCAGGGGAGTATGGGTGAGCCAGGGGCAGAGAGCAGAGAGCTGGTGCAGGAGTAGTGGGGTGAGGCCTAGGACTAACCTGAGAACAGTCGCAGAAGCTTTGGTGGGCAGGAGAGTTCCAGAGTGTGGTGGCTAGACATCAATCTGGTCAGCTCAACTGGTCTGGAAGACCAGAGCTGTGAGCTACATATTTTCATCAGATCCCCATGTTTCCAATTGAGTTCCCTGCCCCCCCCATCCCTGTGGGAGAAAGTGAGTCTTCCCAGAACAAACATGTAACTACCTCTCCCCCTAAGCACCCCTTCCCCCCCCCTCCAGGCTTAGGTGTGGGCAACAGATCTACCCCAGTGCTGAATGAGGATTAAGGAAATTATCTATCTAGCCCAAAGGCCCAGCCCACATTGTTCAAGGATAGCCAGGATCCTAAGGAGTGGGCCATTAATCAAGGTCATAGACACTCCAGTGAAAATGCCTAGTATACCCAACTGCTCAGTCCACTTGGAATTGCAAAACATGAAAGGATTTCAACACCAAAGATCTGTGAACCAGTTCCTTCCCCAACACAAGATCCTAGGAAAATGAAGAAAAGCCAGTGAAAGGGGGGGTCCATTGAAAGCTACCACAAAGACAAAGATCCTAACTCAGAAAGAGTTAGAACTTCTGAGGAGAATGTGAATTGCTTCCAGCCCGAAAGACTTCTTAGAAGAGATCAGGAAGGAGTTTAAAAATCAATTGGAAAAATTGGGGAAAGACATACAAGAAAAAAATTAACACCTTGCAAAAGAAAATTAACACCTTTCAACAAGAAAACAACTCCCTGAAAAATACAATTAGGCAAGTGCAAAAAAAATGATTCTCTCAAAAACACAATTGGGCAAATGGAAATAGAATTGAACACTTTGGAAAAGGAGTTACAAATGGTAAATGAATAAAATTCTCTTAAAAAAAAGAATGGAATCTGTGGAAATAAATGACTTCATGAAACAACAAGAATCTGTTTAACAAAACCAAAACAATCAAAAAATAGAAGAAAATGAAGGCAAGCTGGAAGAACTAGTCATAGTTTCTGCATCATCCCAAATTGCCATTTTTTCTCTGTCTTATCTCCTCAAAATGTGAATTCATTGTGTTCTACTTCACATTTGTGACCAAGCTATTGCCAGAGTCAGTTGGAAATTGTCTTGGTATTGACAGTCCCCATGGAAGAACTATCCAGGACTATGCTTTGAAAATGTCCCTTCTCTATCCTTTTACTGATAGAAGCTTTTCAATACCAAGCAGGGAAAGCTTGGACCTCCTATGGGAGCTCACCAGTCTAATAACAATTGATAGCCCATGCATATGTGACTAAATGATTGTGTAAATCTGGGTGAGTGTGTTAATGCATTTCTATTGCAGATGATGACACTTCATAATTATTAGATTTGTGCTTCATTAATAAATCTTTAAACTTAAGAATCTCATGTCTGGTGATAATTACTATTTCATATCTGGTAGTGATTGCTATCACCTTTCCTTAGTTTTATATGTTTAATATCTTTGCCTTATTGGTAGCAATGATGTTAAATCAATTCTTGCTTGTTTTGAGGTCCTAACAACTTGATAAGTTCATGGATGAAGCATGGAGGATCATGGAGGAAGAGTTCAAGGAAGGAAAGAAGACGCAGCAACAAGAAAGAAACAGAGGAAGTAAAGTGTAAGGGAAAACTTGGTGCCTCACATCACAGAGGCAAAGAAGGAAATCAGAATGGAAACTATTCCTGAACATTTCAGTCATCCTAGATATGAAGAGGTAGCTTTTATTCCTCTGCCTTATTCCTCCTATCCTTTCTAATACCTCTAATCTAATACTATTTCACATATATGTGTATATATGTCTGTTTCTCTATCCATCTATTATCTATCTCCCTCTATCTAATCTATGCATTAATTTCATTCATCCATTCATCCATCCATCCATCCATCCATCCATCCATTCATCCATTCATCCATCGTCTCTATCTCAGCTATTTCTAACCCCCCCCAAACAATCATTAAATGCCTCTTTGTGCCAGGAACCATGACAAATAATCCCCCCTCCTCTTGGTTCCAGAACTGTGCCTCAAAAAGACCCCTTCTTTCCTTCCCTACTTGCATTCCATTGTTATAAGACTGCTTTCTGATACCACCAATCCAATCAGTATTTTTGAGGAAATATATACAGAGTATTTCAAAAGTCTTTAGTGAAATTTTAAGCTTTAAAAGTGTGCTGACTTTAGAAATTCTGTATATGTGCTTCCCCCCCCATATACTTCTTGAATTTTTCATAGTTAACTATTTCCCTTGGTTTCGGGGTTACCATAGGACAAGGATTCCTTTTGTGTGTGTGTGTGTGTGTGTGTGTGTGTGTGTGTGTGTGTGTGTGCACGCGTGCGTCTTTCCTCAGACTAGGAGCTCCCTGAAATTGAGGATAGCCTGATCACCTACTCCGCAGATGAACTTAGGTTGGAAGAGTAAGGATATCAATAGAGATCTTTCCCTTTTTTCTTTAAAGTGCTACACTTTTGTTTGACCACAAATTAGACTAGTCTTGTGTCCTGTCCTTCAGATTCTCACATTCTCTTTCATTTAGGAATGTTTTCCTTCTAAGAGGAGAAAAAAGAAGGGGTACAGTTTGGAGGGGTAGGGAGAGCATGGTAGAAATAGGATGAGAAGGAAGGAGAGGAAGGGAATCAAGAGGAAGAAGAAGGCCCTTCTTGGTCTAAGACTCTTGGGAGGGGGAGGTTCTAACTCCATTGTTTGTGAGCCAGTGGTAGCTGTGGTGATGAGACAAAGACATGTAGGATGAGGGGAAGTTCTTGTCACTCCTGCTATCTAGGGTAGGTCAGGGGAAACTCCTGACGTGGGTTAAGGTGCATGAAGGGAATTCTCTAAGCGATACAGAAATTGCCAAGGAATGGATAAGAGGTGCAATGGTGAGTAGGGCAGAAGGGCAACTGGGAGGGAGTGAACGGGGTCCTCTATGACACATGCAGTTGTTTCCTATAGAAACTTGGGTTAGAGAGCTAGCTCCATGGCAACCATACTTGTAAAGGCAAGACCTGTCTCAATTCTCTCTGTGGGTTGTTCATAGGAAATATTACATTTCAGATAGATTGAATCCATATAGGCAACAGGTCCTCACATCCTTCTCATTTTTCATCACTTGACGTTTGAGCCAAAGAGAATTCCCCAGGGAATGGATCAGGAGAATATGGGAGAAGTTGAGGGAAGAGGAAGAGTACACTATCCTGCCTTCCAAGGCTAAATAAAACAGTGTAGTGTCACAATGGGATCTATTAAAGTAAGATATGATTCTTATAATATGAAAAGAATTGGAGAAGGAAGTAGAGGTAGGAAGATCTACTAGGAGATGATTCTTATAACTGACAAATGATAAAGCTTAGGGCAGTGAGGCAGTGCAGTGAATTGATTGCTGGACCTGGAGACAGAAAGAATCATCTTTCTGAGTTCAAGTCTGACATTGGAAACTTACTAGTTGCGTGACCCTGAGCAAGTCACTTTACCCTGTTTGCCTCAGTTTCTTCATCTCTAGAATGAACTGGAGAAGAAAAAGGCAACCTACTCCAGTATTTTTGCCAAGAAAATCCCATATGGGATCACAAAGAGTTGGACCTAACTGAAACAACTGAATACCAACAAATGAAGCCTTGGATAAGGGTGGTGGCAATGGGCATAGAGAGGAAGGGGACAGGATGTGGGATTGTGGAAAAGTTTATCTATCCAGCCTTCTATTCTTGCAGGTAGGTGACAATTGGCATATACTAACTATCCACAAGTCCTTTTAACCTTTCTGCGCCTTAGTTTCCCTCTCTTTAAAATAAGAGGGTTGAAGATCTCTCTCAGTTCTGAATCTCTAGTCCTATAAGTATGACTAGGATTTGTTAGCAATTCTTGAAACTTTGTAAGGTCTACATTAAGTGGACAAAGGTTTAATCCCCATGACTTCTGTCGCTGAATTAAAATGTCTCAAAAATAGATGCATTCATTACTCAGAATTTCTTTGATTTGTGGTCATGGGTAGAAATTTTAGTTCTATCTGAGACCTAACCAGGGAGAAGCTAGATCCTTAGTTCTTTGAGTGTCTAAGATCTTAAGGTGGGGGGAGAAGTTAGGCTAAGGATGAAATAGTACCGAGGTGTCCCCTGCCCTGACTTTCTAGGTCTGAAGATCCCTCTGTGGAAGAAGGAGACTGGAGACCTCCTGGACAATGAGGTGGAAGATGGTGACAACAATGAGGAGGAGGATTCAGATAAGAAGGATTCTGATGAATCAGAGAACGATTCAGAGAAGGAGGGGGACTACTGGGAATCTGGGCAGGAGCTTCAGAATGGTGAAGGGAAAGACAAGGGCTCTGTGTCTTATAGCCCTCTCCGCCAAGAGATCAGTGCATCTGAGGTGTCATCTCTGAGGCACTCTGAGAGTGGATTCTGGAACTGGCTCAGTCCCCTCACCTTCCTCTCCAGCCTGGCTTTACCTATGGACAGGTGCTTAGAACAGGGAGCCAGGACTCCTGATTATTCTTCCTGTTTCTAGAGGTATCAAAGAGATCAAGGAACATGGTACTCCTTGGTTTCCTCATAGCACTGAAAATCAAAGGATGTTACCAGTCTTGGGAAACAGCAGGTGGGGTGGGATTGTGAAGATACCATGAGTGTCCTACTTAAAGGATCATAGGTTTAAGAATTTTTCATTTTACTATATCCTATATAGGGAAATGATATTCCTTTGAACCCCTTCCCTAGTCCTGGACAGTCTAAAATGGTGGAGGTTGGGGGTGACAGGAAGGAGCCCAAAGAAGCAAAGTCCAAAGGAGTAGAGTGTTCTGGTACTGGCCAAGTGACGCAATGCTGACCCTCATCTCCCTCCATTCCTCAACTAGTAGGAAGAGGATCCAACCAGGGGAAGTGTGTCTTCTGGAGAAGCTGAGGTCTAATGAAATGCCCTGTTCCCGCTGTGAGATTCTTTTCTGCAGGAAATGCGAGACTCTACATTATGACCCCAACTATATTGAGCACTGCATCCTGGATCATTGGGAGGGTGATGAGCCTTCTGGGTGTGGACTGGGAGGAATGAGACCATGCCAAGTGGTGTCCAAGCTCTCACCCATAAAAGGTAGAATGGTGTAGTAAAAAAGGCACCAGACTCAAAGATAGAGGGGTCTTGGATTCAAATTCTGCATCAGATTAGCTGTATGACCCTGGGAAAGTCATATCTGGGTCTTGGTTTTCCCAACTGTAAAACGAAGAAGCTGGATTTGATAGTGGCTAAAGTCCCTTCCAGAACCTGTTATCTCTCATGTTTAAAACAGTCATACTCAGCCCTTAGCTCCTAAATGAAGGACACTCTATTCTGGTACTTAGTTTCCATCTTTGATATGTCCACATGTGACACAATGAACTCTTATCTCTAGCACTTAGATCCCATCTGTGTTCCTGAAGTGAGATTTGATAAGCCTCCATCTTTGTTGCTTCCATCCTTTAGCACTTGGCTCCCTGGGTTCCCTGGGGCCAATATTTTGCTTCAGGTCAAGGATCAGAAGAAATCCTTGCCAACAATTGGAAAATTCCAAGCTGCTGCCCAATCCTCAGCCTCTTTCCCTGGTCACACATTCACTGCCCATTGCATTCTTAGGCTCTCTTGTTTGATTCTGCTCCGTCTCTCCCCTGGAATAATCTCTTGGTCATTTCAGGTGTTCCAGATCAGGAAGAATATGAAGAAGAACAAACAAGTCCTTCCCAGGAGATGACTTTAGTTATAACCCCTCCTCTCGTGGGGGAGGAGGATATTCAATAAAATCCTGAGTATATCAATTCAGAGAAAACTGATTTTGTCTTTGTGTGTGTGTGTCAGTGTCACTAGAGACACCGTTGGCCTCCTAGCTATGATTGGGAGAGGGCAAGGGGAGGCCAGAGGGTTCCCACTTTTCCAAGTTTTCTCCAAGGCTTGATTTTCATGCCAATCTGATTTGTCCTTTGAAAGTCAAACTCTGGGGCAGTGTCCAGAGAACTCATAGCACTGCCCCCTCTCCATAAACCTTGAATCAAGGCCACCCCAAGAGACTACCATTCCTACGTCTAGACATATGTTCTATTTCCTACCCCGTTAGCAAAGTCTATACTGTGGTAAAGGGCATTTCCTCCTTTATACATAGAAAATGAGGCAAAGAAAATTCTAGATTAAAATTAAACTTGTCTTGTTTCTTAGAATAATGGTCTGTTGAGTGGGTCTCTATCCTATCCCTGGGGATTGTCTACAAGGGGAAACCTTTGTGGATACTAGTAGCAGGCAGAGCCAGAACTTGGGAGTGGACGTTTAAAGGGGCGGGATATGGAATCAGTAGCTTAATTGCAGGTCCTTCACTGGTGGTTGGGGGCAGGGTTAGTATTGGGTGGAGAATCAATCTTCTCCTCTAAGAATCTCAGCTATTTCTGGGGTCTAGTGCTTAAGGAATGCTGTGTGTGTGTGTGTGTGTGTGTGTGTGTGTGTGTGTGTGTGTGTGTGTGTGTGTCCGTGTCCTAGAGAATGATTCTATTGTGTTCAATGTCTGATAAACAGCAGGGGCCAAAGGGGAAGGTGTACAACTAATCCTGCATCATAGATTTGTCTTCCATCCTTGATTTTTGCTATTCCTTAGAGGGACCAATGATCTGAAACTGTTATTTCTCAATGGATCCTTCTAGGACTGCTTAGGATGGAGGTGGCAATATTCTTCTAGTTCTCTAATATTCATCTTTTTCTCTCCTCCTCCCCAAACTTTTACTCCCTCCTTTCTTTTCCTCTCTTTTTGGTATTCATTCAATATAATCCTGTCCCTTGGGACAGCATGCCCCATTCCTTGATTGTTTTCTTCTCTCCTTTTGGTCACTTTAACCAGAGATTGGCCTTCTCACTCCAAGAAAACCCCACCTAGTTCCTCCCAATTGTAGGCACCATGATGATTTTGTACAAGGGATGCTTTCTTCGTGACAGAGCAATGAAAGTCTGGGTACCAGAGTCCTGACTGATCAGAGACCAAGAGGCTCAGAACAAAGCACTCCCAGAGTTAGCATCCCAGCAGCCCATCCATGGGAGTTCTTCACTCCACCGGCCTGTAGCTACCACCTTCAGTGAGATCTGGTCAAAACGCCAGTAGCGATCGTCTTGGAAAAAGAGGATGGAGCCTTCAGGCCTGGGCAATGCCCCTTGGACCCCTGAGGGGATACCCCCCCAGTCCTTTAAATCTCGAGGGTAGTAGGGTTCAATCTGTAGCCCTCTATCAGTCAGTACATAGTAGCGAGGACCCTTGAAAAGCACAATGCGGTGCAGAGGTGGGAAGAAGAAGGCAGTATCTGGGTGGCGGGGGAGTCCTCCTGTTCGGCATACTTGAGGGTAACCCTTCAGTAACTTTGATCCCCGGAACCTCCAACATCGACTCCCTGTGGGAACAGAGGTTTAGAACCAGGAGGTCAGAACTAATATGGGCAGTGAGGTATGGAAAGAGAGGATGGAGAGGCAAAACATGGAACAGGAATGAAGGAAACTCACTTTTAAGGGGTGGGACCAAGGTGGGAGAGGAGAATGGCAGCAGAGCAAAGAGCATTTGGGTTCATGGAATAGGGAATGACACATTCCTTTTACAAAGGTTTTTTTGTCCTCCCTACTCCAATCCCATGTTGAACTTCCTGAATAATGGAGTTAAAAACTAATTTTGAAAATTTGAAGGCATAGAGGGAGACCATGCAGTGTGCCAGTCATAAGACTTGGGACCAGTCAATAAATTACACATTGATTTAGTGCCCACTATATCTGAGGCAACATTCTAGGTCCTATGTTTGCAGAGTGATAATGAAACACTTCCTGCCTTCAAGGAAGCTTATGCTCCATACACTTGTACAAAATACACAAAATAGGCCATTTTCATTTTTGGAGGGTGGTGGAATTTATGACTAGGGGTTCAGGAAACACCTTAAGAAGGTGACCCTTAAACTAAGCTCTGAAGGTTACTGGGAATTCTAAGATGCAGAGGAAAGAAGAAATGCATTCCAGACAGGGGAGTTGGAGGAATTCCAAGGAGGCTTGTATAAACAGATTATACATTATTAAATGGGCAGTTGGGTGACACAGTAGATAAAGAGTTCCTGCCCTAGAGTCAGGAGGACCTGAGGTCAAATTCAGTCTCAATCTTACTTACTGTGTGACCGTAGGCAAGTTATTTAACCTGTTTGTCTCCATTTCCTCATCTGTAAAATGAGCTGGAGAAGGAAATGGCAAATCACTTTGGTAACTTTGCAGGAAAACCCTAACTAGGGGCACAAAGAGCTAACTGACTAAACAAAAAATGTAAAATAAGCCTAGAAAGATAGGTGGAGGGGTAGCTAGGTGGTGTAGTGGATAAAGCACTGGCCCTGGAGTCAGGAGTACCTGGGTTCAAATCCAGTCTCAGACATTTAATGATTACCTAGCTGTGTGGCCTTGGGCAAGCCACTTAACCCCGTTTGCCTTGCAAAAACCTAAAAAAAAAAAAAGTTGGATGCTGGATTGTGAAAGGCTTTCGATGCCAAGCAGAGGAGTTTTATAGTTGATTCTACAGACAATGGGGAACCACTGGAATTTATTGGTTAAGAAAGAAGCACAGTCACCATGTTTAACTTTGGCCAAGTCAATGAACTTTTAAGGAGAAAAAAAATGTTTATTTTAAAAAATTGTATGGATCTCAGTTTCCCTACCTGTAAAATAAGACAGCTAGACTAGATAGTCTCTGAGGCTCTTACTAGATCCATATTTATGATTTGATGATCCCTATTACCTTGAAGTCCTTCTCTGTTCTAAATATATTAATAATAATATAATGTTTGTCCATTTTTTTGAAGTTTTTTTTGCAAGGCAATGCAGTTAAGTGACTTGCCCTAGGTCTCACAGCTAGGTAATTATTAAGTGTCTGAAGCTGGATTTGTGTCCTTCATTTTTGAAGAAGAACACACCATCAGGGAGGTGATGCCATGTTAATCACGTGAATTGGATTTGAGTTCTCCAGAACCATCTGGGTCCAGCGGCCAGATAGGAATCCGGATGACTGGAGATGGCCCTGGATGGGAGGCAGTCAGGGTGAAGTGACTTACTCAAGGTCATCATCATCCTAAGTAATTCATGGAAGGAGGAAGGTGTGTTCTGCAACCTTCCAGCAGGTGTCAGCGCTGGGTAACCAACACCAAGCTACCCGTGAGCCCAGGAAAATGGAAACTCCTAGACCCAGGGCCATTTCCAGTTCTCCCAGTAAAGACAAAGGGATGACTGAGAAATGTTCCATACCTTTTCCTAAATCCACCTCTGAATAGGGCCTTTTTCTTGTCTCCCTCTTTCTTTCTCCCCTGCCATCTCCAATTATTTTTACCATTTATATCTCTAGTCCACATCTTTTTTTTGCCCATTCTTGAAAGAAATGGCTCTTTTTCAGGTTGGGGTAAGGTCAAAGGGCAGAGAAGAGGCAGTTCAGGACAGTGGAAAGAGCCCTCAACTTAGATTTCCAAACTTGACATCACAGGATACAAGTCTGAATCCTATTTCTTCCAATTACTGCCTATGTGACCTTGGGCAAATCAAAAGGGGATTGGACTAGCTGACCCCCACAGGTCAGCTCTAGATTAATGATCCTATGATCTATGAACTTTTCTTTGAGGTTACATGTTCACGTGCAAGGAAATATGGAGGTGGGGGTAGAAAGGATTCCACAGGGAGGAGAGAACTTATTTTCAAAAGAAAAAAGGGTCTTTTCTGGTCCTGTTACCTTGCATTGAATAGTGTTGGGGAGTGGGTAGGATTTGGCTGGAGAGAAACTGAGTATAGAAGAAGCTGATGATATGACTTGCCCAAAGTCACACAGGCAGTGAGCATCAGAGAAAGCTCCAGTATCAGAACCAAGTCTCATCTCCCTACTCCACGTCTCCATGGGGTTCAGACCCACTTGGAAGCCTTGAGGAAGTAGGAGATGGGATTCCTGCTCCTTGTCCTCCTCTCCCTTTCCCACCCTTATTCATACCTTTGAAGAAGTAGAAGTCTCCATCATCCTGGGACACAGCAGCTGCCTCGATGTGGGGGGGGAGACTGGCCCATTTATCCTGCAGGAGTTGAGGTTCTGAAACATTGCCATCAGCCCCTATCTCCCAGAAACTGTTTCCTTTAAAGATGTAGACTCGATGGTCCTTGTCTGCTCCCCCCCAAAAAAAGATGGTAGAAAAAGTTATTTAGGTCCTTCTCTTCTTTGTCCTCTCCACCTCTAGTCTTTTTTTTACACAAAGGGGTTAAGTGACTTGCCCAAGGTCACTCAGGTAATTATTAAGTGTCCAAGGTTGGATTTGAACTCAGGTCCTCCTGACTCCAGAGCTGGTGCTCTATCCACTGCATCACCTAGCTGCCCCTACCCCCAGTGTTTAAAGGTGCTATGGTAGGAATTCATGATTCCTGACTCCATCTTACATAGAAATCAAGAGAAAATAAACTCCCAAGAAATGGTTAAATAATGTGAGCATCACTGGCTGGATATTTTCTTTTTTAGATTTTTCAAGGCAGTGGGGTTAAGTGGCTTGCCCAAGGCCACATGGCTAGGTAATTATTAAGTGTCTGAGGTCGGATTTGAACCCAGGTACTCCTGACTCCAAGGCTGGTGCTCTATCCACTGCACCACCTAGCTGCCCTGGCTGGATACTTCTTAACCCTTCAAGCAGGCAGGAACCAATTACCAAATCCAGATTAGCTTCCCAAGACCCAAGTCCTAGGGACTCCTGGGCATTTGGTAGAAGGTGGGACAGGGAAGGGTAGGATGAATTTGAGGCTCGGGAGCTTAGGCTCAGAGTTAAAAGAGTGGCGTGGGAAGGCCAAAAAGGTCATAGAAGGGAACTTAGAACTTAGAAAGTGAACAAGTCCAACCCTCCCTTTTATGAATGAGAAAACTGAGGCTTGAGAGGTTGATACTCTTGCCTGAGGTCACACAGACAGAACCAGAATCTGAACTCAGGTCTCCTGATTATTAAATTCAATGATGTACAGAACATTTCTCCATTATGAGGATGGAAGTTGGGGGGTGTTCTTTGGGGTGCCTAAGGATGTAGGAGCAGAGCAAAGTGTTACCTTACCTGCTGTGATGGTGTCAAAAAAGGAGCGGCAATAATAGGGTCCTCTAGCTCCAGATTTCCTGTCCCAGGTCCTATGGGGGTCCCAATCCTCAAAATTGGTGAATAGTTTCCCAGGGAGCTGCTCAGCCACTGAACCCCCAAGGGGCTGACCTATAGTGATAGAGAGAAAAAAGACTCATTCTGGGACTCTGATTATGCTAGGCTGGATTCATTGTCTAATGTGAATAGTAATAGGAAGGAGACTAGGAAAAGGTCATTATTGTTCTTGGATTGAATGGGGACAATCAACAGCAGAAGAGAGAATGTTGGACAAAGTCAAGAAGACAGATTCGAATTCTGTCTTTTCCAACTGTGTGACTCTGGGCAAGTCACAGTCTTGGTAATACTCAATTTACCCAGTAAAATGATGTGGGTTAGATGAGATGACCGCTAAGGCTTCTTCTAGCCTTAAATCTGTGAAACCCAGGAATCTCAGTTCCCTGCCCTTTGGGGGGCACATAAAACAGAATCACAGATTATAGATTTAAAGCTGAAGGGATCCCCCTTATTTTACAGAATACGTAAGGTGATTTGTCCATGACAACATAGATAGGAAGAAGCAATACCAAGATTTAACCCATTTCCTTATTATTTCAAATATAATTTTCTTTGAAACTGCCCGCTAAGGGTGAGATGTGACAGGGTCAGGGATTAGAGGTTGGAAATAGAACAAGGAAACCTGGAACAGGATCCCCCATCTCTCATCCATGGGAGATGGGAAGCTTTAGATTGAAAGAGTCTCAGACAAGTGAGACCAGAGGAGGCAATGGAGTCACCAGAGGGAGAAGCATCAGTTTGAAATCCCAAATCTCCACGGTAGCTTGGTGTCCTGGGAATGGGCATGGACAGCTTTGGGAAAAGCAACTAACTCACTCCAGTAAGCTATGGATATAATAACAAGCTAGAGGGAGATTAGAATGGTGAGAATGACTGAGGGTCAGGGATACTATGGGTAAAAAGTTTGGGATTGAATAATCGGAATCTCTGGGGGTCAAGAAGTTTAACATTAAGGGAAGAGTAGATTTTAGGATCTGGGGGTTGAGAGATGCTAAGGTTCAGGGTAAGAGGGAATTGAGGGGAAGGGTTAAAATGCTGAATGATAACAGGGAAAAGGGGCTTGGGCCCAGGGTTTTTTGGGGTGGGGCATGTGGAGGGACTAGATGCCAAGGCTTCAAGGAGATGAGTACCATGGTATGGGAAAAATTGGGGACCAGAGATGTGGAGTGATGAGCATCTTAAGGGGAAAAAGGATTAAGAGTCTGAAATTGGAGTGTTGAGTGTCAAAGACTGGAAGGGGATGGGGATATGAGGCTGGGCTTGGGAGCCAGGGGACAGAGCTCTCATGGTGTAGATATGTTGGTACTCAGAAACTGGGATCCACTGGTGGGGGCTAGAGGTAAGGGCATGGAGGATGGGAGAGGTTTAGAGAAGGGATGCTCACCATACAAGTTTTGGATGGCCAGGACATCATCCCAGTTCAGCACAGAGTCCCTTCCCAGCCTCTTGTAATAGGGTGCCATGAGAGCCCGAGGAGCAGGGGAATGGCCCAGTCCCAGTGTGTGGCCAATCTCATGGGCCAGCACCACGAATAGGTTCCGACCCCGGCGGCTTTTGAAGGACCAGCGCTCATCCCTATCGAAGTGTGCCTCCCCACGACGAGGGAGGAAGGCGTGGGCCAGGGCACCTCCTGCAGATACCCAAAGTCAGCAGATCAGTAACAAGTCCTTGTAGGAGATGGGCAGAGGTGAGCATGGCAAGGCCCAACCAGAGATATTAGATTTATCAGGGAAGATGTTAATGTCCTCATTAAACATTGAGGAAATGAGTGATTTCATCCAAGGTCACACCAGAACATAGTGTAAGAAGAAGTAATCAAATTTAGGTTTTCTAACTTAAAATCTAACATTCTTTCAGCTACAATTTGTTGACTTCTGAAATCATCTAATACTTCTTTATTACAAAGCTGGAAACTGAGACTTTGAGAGTTGAGGCAGCTTGACCCACACACAGGTAAATATATGGGGAGGTCTTCTATGCTACTTGGTGGAAGGGAATGAAGCAATAGAAGGTGTGGGTTGGAAGGAAATCCAGGATTCTACCATACTGGGAAAGGAAAAGTAACCAAATCACCAAGGAAAACAGGAAGGGGTGTTTGTGTGTGTGTGTGTGTGTGTGTGTGTGTGTGTGTGTGTGTGTTCTCTTTTTTATGGAAATTGAGGGAAAGGAAAGATGTGGCTCATAGAAAAAGGATTTCTATTTTGCTTTCTCACCTCCAGATACAAAGAATTTTATTTCCCTTTTTTTTTTTTTAGGTTTTTGCAAGGCAATAGGGTTAAGTGGCTTGCCCAAGGCCTCACAGCTAGGTAATTATATTTCTTATCATATTTTGGCTTTGGATCATAGATTTTAATGAATTGATGGTCAGGGAGAGATGATCCTAGGAGGAGACAGGCTGATACTGGCCTGGGATTAAAAATTTCCAATTTATTAAGTATAAATCCAAAGTGAGGAGCCATATGTTGTAGCAATTAAAAATGGATCTGGTTTATCTAGACTTTCACACATACTGGCTGTGTGATCCTGGGCAATTCACTTAACCTCTAGCTAGGTACTAGCCTGCATTGGTAGAGGAAGTTCCCTCCTCTGGGAATTCTCTGCAGCAATGAAGACATAGAAACAGAGACTTGCCCCCTTAATCCTAAAGTAAGGAGAGTCCTGGGGAAGAGGATGGCTGGGAGTGGTTAATATGTCACCCTCAGTAAGACAACAACTTCATAAGCTTTCAAAGTCTCCATAACAACCCCAAGGTAGCTAGGAAGGATGTTATAATCCCCATTTTGTTGTGCATTCATTTCAGTTGTGTCCAACTCTTTTTAAAAATTTTTGCCAGGCAATGGGGTTAAGTGACTTGCCCAAGGTCACATAGCAAAGTAATTATTAAGTGTCTGAGACCAGATATGAACGTGGGTCCTTCTGACTCCCGGGCTGGTACGCTATCCACTGTGCCACCCAGCTGGCCCTGTGTTCAGCTCTTCATGACTCCTTTTGAGGTTTTCTTGGCAAATGATTGACCATTTCCTTCTCCAGTTTATATTACAGATAAAACTGAGGCAAGCAGGATTAAGTGCCTTGCCCAGGGTATCACAGTTGGTAAATATCTGTGTTCCTTCTTTCCTTCCTTCCTTCCTTCCTTCCTTCCTTCCTTCCTTCCTTCCTTCCTTCCTTCCTTCCTTCCTTCCTTCCTTCCTTCCTTCCTTCCTTCCTCCCTCCCTCCCTCCCTCTCTTCCTTCTTTCCATCTCCATGAATCTAGTCATATCCATTTTCTTTTCTCCATTCACACAGCCACTACCCAAATTTAAGCCATTATCCCCTCTCACAGTCCTCAGTAGATTTACAGCCATTTAAGCTTTGACTAGAGCCACCCAAAGTTCAGCCTTGCTGTGTGTTACTCCCTCTCAGGCACTCTAGGTTCCACTCAAAGTAGTTGACTTTTACTGCTCCCTGGCTGCTCTCCCTCGTCTTTGTGCCTCTTATCCCACCTTGCCTGGCATGCCCTCCTTCCTCATCCCACCTCTTAGAATCCTGAATTTGGTTCAGTTCTCATCAATCAATAAGCATTTAAATTGGCCCCAACTCTATACCAGCCTTGCCAGGTGCTGGAGGTTCAAAGACAGAAAATGAGAGTTCCTGCCCTTATGGAGTTTCCATTCATTCTAGGGAAACATGACAATAAGCAAAATTCATCTGGCAGCAATGTGGGAGGAGTATGTTCTAGAATGATCTTCCCCAGTCTTGACTTGGGTCACAATCCAATGATCAAAAATGAGGGTGGACAGATCTGGCAGGAAAGACAGGCGCCACCTGAGGTGATCCAGGAAGTTTAGTGTGTGGCAGGGATGAAACCTGTTTAAATTCTCATTCCAAAGGGACAGAGCAGAGAGAGGGCTAGTGGATTAGTAGACGGAGCATTTCCTTGGAATCAGGAAGGTTGAGGTTTGAACCTTGTCTCTGATGCTTACTAACTGGGCAGGCCAATCAATGCCCCTGAATCTGCAAAAATGTATACGTGAAGATGCATAGATACCTTTGTGTGCAAGCGAACATATATGCGTGGGTGTATATATGTCTATGTGGATGTACATTGGACTTTTCATTGGAAAAGTTATGCCTCCTCTTCCTCCCCTGCACTTAGCCAGAGACCCTCACCCACCTTTACTCTGGGTTTAAGGGATGGGAGTAGGGGGCTTTCTCAGGGGAAGGAGTTAAAGAGAAAGGCTTACAGAGAGGAGGAAGGAGTCAGCACCTGGCCCATCAAAAGCGTTGCTGAGCCCATCATTGTGATCCCCCTGAAAGAAGGTGAGACGGATGTCAGCAGGGCCTGATGATGGTGCTTCCCAGAACTCCAGGGAGGACACATTGCTCCACAACTGGAAGGCTGCCCGCACGGCCCGGCGAACCGCTGGCTCTGGTAGGTACTCAGGCCAGTTGACCAGGCGGTAGGAAAGATGGCGCTTGTACCATTTGCCTCCTGCTGAAGAAGAGTCAGAGAAATGGACATTAGCTTGATTATGGATCAGATTCTCTGCTATGCAAGGGGGTGGGGAGAGGAGTCTTTCTAGACTGACCTGAGGGAGCCAAGGGACCCTAGCTCTGCCACCCACAACCTTCTAGACTTTGGACAATTCACTGGCCCTCTTCAGTAGGGGCTCAGTGGAGAGACTGTTGGGCCCAGGAAGACCCTGCCTACCTGCCTTAGTTTCCTCTTCTGAAAAATGGGGATAATAAAGACCTGTACCTTCTAGGGGCACTGTGAAGATTAAATGACTTAACATTTGTAAAGCTTATCTCTAATCCCTAAACTGGGTAAAGTCTGAAGGAGAAACCAATGTTTGTGTACTGGCTGTGAGTGCTTAATACCTTTCCCTGGGTAAGATGATACTTCACAGGTTCTCAAAGCCTCCATAATAACCCAGAGGTAGCTATTATCCTTGGGTTTTTCTGTTGTTGATTCATTTTACTTGAGTCCTGTCCCCATTTAAGATTTTCTTGGCAATGTACTCGAGGGATTGATTATTTCCTTCTCCAGATCATTTTACAGTTGAGGAAACTGAGGCAAGCAAAGTTAAGTGATTTGATCAGGGTCACACAGATTGAGTCAATAGTAGGTCCTCATTACCACTTGTTCTGTTCCCCCTTATTTTCTGGACCTCAGATTCCAAATTCCAGATTGGAAAAAATCTGGTTTGGAATGCTGATGCATCACAAGAAAAATTAGTATTTGCCCCAGAGAATGGCAAATGAAATGTTCAACTCTCTTCTTGGCAGAGGGGTGAGGATCTTCAGGGGTAGAATGCTGCATACCTGGCCAAGTTGTTCATTGTCTTGGCTCTTTTTTGATTGATTTGTTTATCTAACAGAGCTTTCGATTTAAGGACTAGGGAGGGATAGAGATCTAAAATCAAAGAATAGCAATAAAATGTACCATTTTAAAAAATGATTGTCTATAACATATAAGAAGATGGGGCTCTTTCCCTCACTGATTCTAGAACAGGTGTCCAGGTTTGTAGATTAACCCCAAGGTGTTGAGACTTGATTACCTATCCCATCTTCTCCTCTCTCCCATCTCTATCTGGTGCTGACCATGTGGGGCTAGGGGTGGTTTTCATTCTTTATATTCCTTTCTAGTTGAGACCCCCTCTTCTAGCCTATTCTTTCAAAACACCAGGTAGGTGGCAAGGTGGGGGGAGCTGTGGGGAGTAGAAAACATACAGCTGTAGATCCTCAGCTGCTTCCTCTGTCTCCTTTGTTCCCCCTAACCCTCTCCTCCCCTTTACAGGATCTCTGGCCTGTGGCTGCCCTGGGAATCACGAGAAAAGCTGATTGCTATTTCTTCCTACTTGGTCTAGACTCTTCACTTCACTCCACCCTCTATGCCTCTGTGGGATCCATCTGGGATGCCTGGGATCCCTGAGGAAAGAAAGGGAGAAAGAAAGAAAAAAAGGAAAGAAAGAAACGAGGGAGGGAGGAAGGAAGGGAGAAGGAAGGAAGAGAGAAAGAGAGGAAGGAAAGAGAGGGAGAAAAAAGGAGAGGGAAGGAAGGAAGAAAGAGAGGAAGAAAAAAGTAGTTTTCTGTCACTAACTATAGCCTGGGAGGATTTAAAGTAATTTTTTCAGAGGATCATAGAGCTGGATCTGAAAAAACCTTATAACCCACCAGATTCAATATATTCATTTTGCAGATGAGGAAACTGAGGCAGAAGTTAAGTGATTTGGTCAAGATCACATGGCAAGTCTATATCTGAGGTAGGATTAAAACTTAGGTGTTCCTGCCTTCCAGGCTACTACTGTCCTCCCTGGGAGGTCATCTGACTGTAATTCCAACTTTAGGTTGGCCACAGATCTGGTAGTTCCTGCCCTTCTCTTTCTTTAGATTTTTCAAGGCAATGGGGTTAAGTGGCTTGCCCAAGGCCACACAGCTAGGTGATTATTAAGTGTCTGAGGTCAGATTTGAACCCAGGTCCTCCTGACTCCAAGACCTGTGCTCTATCCACTGTGCCACCTAACCACCCCCTGCCCTTCTCTTTCTCTTCCAGTTGCCTTCCCAGACATCTTCTTTTCTCTCTTCTCCCTTTTTCCAGTGGCCAAGTCAAAACACCATAGGATCCAGAATTGGCAGGAACAGAGTGGGGGTAGGGGTCCTCAGAGGCCATTTAGCCCAAATGTCTGCTTTTATAAAAAAGGAAACTGAGTCCCAGAGAATCAAAAGAAGTGGCTCGAGGCTGACCAATGAGAATAGCGCCATGATTCCAACTTGGGTCCTGTGGCTCCCTGCCCTGCTACAATGTAAGGATTACACGAGACAGGGATGGACTAGAATGAATAGCTCCAGTGTTCCCATTGACAATGATTTCTAGGCCAGGCTCAGAGCTGTGGGGGCAGTGGGGTTTCTGGGACAGAGGACAGATGGGTGTTGGCCAGAGGGGCAGAGGCCAGTGAAAGCAGTTTCCCATCCCAGTCTCACTGGGGAACCCTTGCCCTGACACTTCTCCAGCTAATGGAGCCAATGTCTGCTGGTTCTTGCCCACATCTTGCCCAGAGGTTTGGAAACCAGACAACTGGGGCAGACCAGCCCAGAAGCAACTTTACATACTGGAGATAGTCCTGGACTTGGAATTAGGAAGGCAGGGGTTCAAATCTTGCTTTTGAATCTCATCAGCTATGTTATTTGATCTCCCTGCAGCACAATTTCTTCATCTATAAAATGGAGATAAAAATACCCAAGTACCTACTTTTAAAACATTATTCTGAGATTTGAATTGTTCAGGGATTCTCCAGTATATTTGTGCATTAGACCCTTTTGGCAGTCAGTCTGGTAAAACCTACTGACCTCTTCTTACAGTAAGGTTTTTATTTTTTTTTAAATTTTTTAAATTTTTTATTTTTTTAGGGATTTTTTTGCAAGGTAATGGGATTAAATGACTTGCCCAAGGCCACACAGCTAGGTAATTATTAAGTGTCTGAGGCCAAATTTGAACTCAGGTCCTCCTGACTCCAGGGCCAATACTCTATCCACTGTGCCACCTAGCCACCCTGCAGTAAGGTTTTTAAATGCATCAATTAAATATATAGGATTACAAAGGAAATCAATTATGTTGAAGTATAATACATAGACAGGAAGACTACAATTACATGGGATCTAGCAGCAGGTCTAATACCTATAATAATTTTGAAATGTTGTTCAATCATTTCGGTCCAGCTTTGTGATCCCATTTGGGATTTTCTTGGCAAAGATTCTGTATTGGTTTCCCATTGCCTTCTTCAGCTCACTTGACGAATGAAGGAATTAAGACAAAGAGGTTTAAGTGACTTGGCCAAGGTCAGCTTGTAAGTACAGCTTGTAAGTGTCTGCAGTTGGATCTGAACTCAGGTCTTTCCGACTTCAGGTCCCATGCTCTATCCACTGTGCCACGTAGCTTCCCAGATTTTAAAATAGTGATGAACATAAATGGTATTTCAAGATGTATGTAATGTAATATGAAAATATCTGATGGCTACTGGGGGTTTGTTGCTGACATTCATTGTTTGTAAGATATGCCCAATTTCAATTAGAGTTTAGTGAAAATAAAGATACAATTTTTTCCTCAGCTAATTTTAGGTACTTCCTAAAATGTATGGTTCATGGCTCCCAGGTTAAGAAGCTTTAGTCTATATCTTGTCTTCAAATAGGAATCTTTTAACATGACAGATATATATATATATATATATTTTCATTATTATAAAACCAGAATAATTTAAAATAAAGCATAAAAACTAAAGAAAAGAGAAACTTTAGTCTAGTACTATTTAAGTACCAGCTGATATTATTATCGAAAGGTTCAGGCTGGGGCAGCTAGTTGGCACAGTGGAAGGCACACCAACCCTGGAGTCAGAAGGACCTGAGTTAAAATTTGTCCCCAGATACTCATTAGCTGTGTGACTTTAGGCAAGTCATTTAACCCTAACTTCTTCTTCCCTCAAAACTACTGCTCCCCCCAAAAGAATCTTGATCAAAGTTTACAGGTCATTGTGATTCTTCCCACCAAATCAGTTTCCATCTTTCCACTTTCCCTCATCCTTCCCCAATCTACATCCCTAGGCCTGGGACACATGGTTCACTACTCCCCTGGATTGGGGGCCTCTCTTGTGAGAGGCAGAAAGAATAGAAGAAAAACATTGCATATTAAGATGGTTTATAAATCTGAAGAAATAAAATATAACTATAATATTGACTCCATCTGTTGGCTGTGGGAAGAGGGAGAAGAAGGATGGGGAAGTTTTGAACTTGGAAACTGTTGGTGGGAACAGGGACAGAGAGGGAAGAGAGGTAGGTTTGCCAGACTGGTTCAGTCTGAGAGGATCATAGGTTGAGATGGGATGGGGACACAAAAGGGGAACAGCTGGGAGATGGTGAGAATCTCGTTGGTCACCCCTGCCAAGCTTCATGCCATTCAAGGTGAGGTTCTTTCTCTGGTGTGTTTGGTTTGGCCCAGGGCCCCAGACTGCCTTGGAGACCCAGCCCTCAGGGAGGGGGATGAAGAGATCACCCAATGGACTGGGAGGGATGAGGGTAGGAGGTAAAGAGGAGGCAGGCTCCGGATTCCCTCTTCCCCCCCCTCGGAAAGAAAATAGATATGTGTAGCCCACTGGGGATAAAGGTGGGGAGGGAAAATGTGAGAGTACAGGATTAGGCCTCTCAGCCCTACCACTCTTCTTCTTGGAGGAGGTAGAGATGCTCCAAACAGCTACTCAGAGGACCCCTCACCCCCACTTTGGGAGTAGCAGCTGGCTAGGTACATCCTCCCCCTCTTTCACTAAGGCAGGCCCTGGAGATTACAGCTGTTCCAGAGCCAATCCAAGGGAGGAAGCTTCACAGGGATCTTTGTGTGTCCTTGTGTGAAAAGGAGGGAGAGAAGGACAAACAATAAACACTGAAAGAATAAAAATGAAAGGACTTTTTTTTTGGGGGGGAGCCAAGAAAAGAAGGAAGAAACTTAGGGTGAATGGAGAAGGATGCAAACTTACCCTTCCTGCCCTCTCATCCCCCACCTCTTGTTTTCTTTAGACTAGCCTGGGTGAGTTTACAAATTCCTGACCTAGTGCTATGGAGAGAGGCAGATCTAGGTTGGTCACCATAGTTACACTGGGTAGAGGACATCCCTGCTGGGCTGGCTGGCACTGGCATTGGCATTCTTCCTCACCTGTTCAGTTTCCCTTACTCCCTTCAACACCTCTTCCTAGCACAGAGCAGCAGGCAGAAGATGTCAGCTTGGCAACCTTTCCCTCCTATACACATGAGAGACTCTCCAAGCACCTTAGGGACGTCAAATTTCTCCCACTCACCTCCAGGATGAATGGACAGTCATAAAGCATCTTTAAACACCTACTATATACCTGTCTAGAAGATGGACCCTGCTGTCACGAGCTCAATCTAAGATGAAAAGAACCATATACAAATAGACTATATACAGGATAATTCGGAAAGAATCCATAAAGGGAAGATGTGTGAATAAAGAGAACTTGGGAAAGAAAAGTTGCCTGTAGAAAACGGGATTTTAGCTCAGATGTAAAGGAAGACAGAGGGAGCCGGAAGGTAGAGATGAAGAAGGAAGAGTCTTCCAGTCTGAGAATGAGCCTAGAGCCAAGAGATGGAGGGTCTGCTGAGCAAGGAGTAAATCATCCACTTCCAGTATTCATTGTGTCCAGGAAACCTGGTCCTGGGAGAGGGAAACTCAGTGAGCCAAAACTCAAATGAGTGAAGGACCAGGGCAGGATTGAAATCAGTAATCTCTCTATTTAATTCCATTTCTTACCCCTTGACTTCTGAATTTGGGAGTCAGGAGGAAATGCTCATCATATCTCACCTTAGAAGTCACTGAGTTAACCTCCTTCTTTTTCTTTTTCTTTTCTTTTTTTTAGGGTTTTTTTTGAAAACCCTTCTTATTTTATTTTTTTTTTAGGGTTTTGCAAGGCAAATGGGATTAAAGTGGCTTGCCCAAGGCCACACAGCTAGGTAATTATTAAGTGTTTGAGACCAGATTTGAACCCAGGTACTCCTGACTCCAGGGCCGGTGCTTTATCCACTGTGTCATCTAGCTGCCCCTCCCTCCTTATTTTTCAGATGAGATTGGACAAGGGATTTGACCAAGGTCACACAGCTAGACAGATTTGAGCACCCAAACCAGTATTTGAACCCAGTTTCTCTGATTGTTAAATTAGAGAATTGTTAAATTGTTAAACTGTTAAATCTTTTTCATTGAACAGTTTTCCCTTCCACATCACAGGGTTAGGAGCCTCCATGATCTGGAAAATCCAAATAAAAATTATTTTTTTAGCTTCTTTCAAGGCAAATGGGGTTAAGTGGCTTGCCCAAGGCCACACAGCTAGGCAGTTATTAAGCATCTGAGGCTGGATTTGAACTCAGGTACTTCTGACTCCAGGGCCAGTGCTCTATCCACTGGGCCACTTAGCCACCCCCAAATAAAAATGTTTTGACTCTTCCTTTATACCAGGGAAGATAACTGGATTTTTTCCTTTTCTTTTATAGATTTATAAAATTTGGGTTTAAGATGACACATGGATTTTCTCAAAATTCCCTAAAAATTCTCATTTAATTTCTTTCTTTCTTTTTTTTTTTTGCAAGGCAAATGGGGTTAAGTGTCTGAGAGTGGATTTGAACCCAGGTATTCCTGACTCCAGGGCTGGTGCTTTATCTACTGTGCCACCTAGCTGCCCCTCATTTAATTTCTTATGCCAACCATGACAGGGAAAGTCACAGTGTGGAAGGGATAACGACATCATGTTGTCAGATTTCATATATATATATATATATATATATAATTTAATTATATAAAATTTATATATGATATATATAATATAATTTAATTATACAATTTTATATGTGTGTATATGTATGTTTGTGTTTGTGTTTGTATTTGTGTTTGTGTGTGTGTAGATAATTTAGGGCTGAAAGGGACCTGCAAAATTATTTACTCTCTGGTCCAAGTCCTTGATTTTAAATGAGGTCACTTAAGCCCACCTAGGTAATATGACTTCTCCAAGGTCACACACCCTTAATCTAGTGCTCCTTTCACCAGGACATCATTCCTCCTCTCAGAGTGCTAGCTCAGCAGAGGCGGGGGTTGAGGGTGGAGTCCAGCCTTGGACTTTGAAGACTGTGTGTGGGAACTGGGGGACAGCTGGTGGGACAAGGCGCTGTTCTCCAGGCAGGAGCAATGATGTAGGTGGGTGGTCCTCAGCTTTTACTCCTTCTGTCCCCTGGGGGAGAGAAGGCTGGGAGCCAGAACCCTCAGCTTCTCTCCTAGGAGCAGGCGGGTCCCTGGTTCTGGCCTGGCCCCTAACCCTCCCTATTAACTCTTGGTTGCCCAGAACTCTGGGAGTAAAAAGGCTGGCAAGGCAGGATCCTTCTGAGGATGGAAGGAGGGAAGATGCTGCTCCAGAGGGGGTTAGAGGCACCTTCATGCTGAGGGGGTAGAGTGGGAGGAAAGGGGCGGGGAGACCCAGTCTCTTTTGAAACTCCTGGTTGGGGGGGGGGGGGGGAGGGAAGGGAAAGACTCACTTGGCTGTGCAAAACGCTTCTTGATTCTTATTTTGGCTCTTCGTCCAACAAATAGGGAACTGAGCCTCTCAGTCCAGGATGAATGGCTCTCCTTGTCATCCACCCCACACCGTGGCAGGGTCATCTGGCGCATGGTGGTGGCGTCCAGAAGTCCACTGACTGGCAGGTGGGACACCCACTGGAACTCCCTAGAGGGAAGAATTAAAAGAGTAGAGCTGGGAAGAGGGGAGAAGGGACCAGTGTCCTAGGGTCACTTTCTGGGACTATGATGGACCAATCTGAGTGAGGATGGAGAGAGGCTAACTCTCCTCAACAATCCTCCCATCTCCTACACCTGCCCTGGGCCATCTTACCTTATGGCATCTGTGAGTTGTGTGGAGCTGGAAGTTTCTGGGGCATGATCATGGAGGTACCCATACTTCTCCAAGAACACCTGAGAAGGGCAGGAAGCCAGGCAGACAAAGGAAAGTGAATTACTTCTCTCCCATCTCTGGACCCCAGAAGTATAAAGATACATCACTGAAGAATTCATAACTTTCTTGTTTTGTTTTTTTTTTTTGGTGGGGCAGTGGAGTTAGGTGACTTGTCTAAGGTGGCACAGGTAGTAAGCATCAAGTGTCTGAGGTTAGATTTGAACTTAGGTCCTCCTGACTAAAGGGCCGGTGCTCTATTCACTGTGTCATTAGCCACCCCCAGAATTGATAACTTTCTAAGTTATTCATAGTCCTGGAATGAAACTTTGCACCCATCTCACCCACTTCCTTTAAAAATTCTATTTTATTTTTTAAAATCTATTTTATTTTCTGTTTTGAATTTTCTCCCTTTTGTTTTCCCTTTCCCTAACAATAAGCAAGAAAGACAAAACTTTTCAACCATATATATAGTCATGCAAAACAAATTCCCACATTAGCCATGTCCAAATAAATATATGTTTCACTCTGCACTTGGAAGTCATCCTTTCTCTATCTTGAGTTCTCATTCTCTTCCCATTCTGGCTCTTATATCTATTTCTTTCTTGCAATTCGCTCATATTGTTCTAGAAACCTAACCTCTTTCCAGAAGGCTTAGAGAAAAAAATCGCACCAAATTTTTATTTTCAATTAAAGATATAAAATTCTTTTCCTTTCTTCTTCCCCTGGCATTTGAAAAATAAAAACAAAAGAAAAGAAACAAAAACTAAAATGTTGTTCCAGGAAGATTTGCCCCCCTTCTCCCAATACCTTCTCCCAATTGTTTGCCTTTGACTCTTCCCCACTACCAACTGACTTGACATTGGCCCACATCTAACTGCAATATCAGTCTGCCTCTACATAGACTCTCCAAGAGTTAGAAATACTCTATCTGCAAAGGCCTCATATACATGAATAGATGATCACTTTTTATACTATTCATTCGTGACTCCTTCCCACAACTGCCTGAAGGTGTTCCTTCACTCACCTCTCACTGTGGTCCACCACCTAGCTGAGCTAAGCCAGTATCACCACTGGGTGGCCACCTTAAGGAACTATTTGATCCAATAGTACCAGTACTGTGATTTCCATCTTTTTGGCTGTGTGTGTGTGTGTGTGTGTGTGTGTGTGTGTGTGTGTGTGTGTTCTGGGAAGTGTTGTGAATCACAAGGGAAAATTCATATACTCATAATATTCTGCAATTATTTAAGATATCATTAAAGAATTTTTAGGGCAGCTAGGTGGTACAGTGGATAGAACACCAACCTTGGGGGTCAGGAGGATCTGAGTTTAAATCCAGCCTCAGACACTTAATAATTACCTAACTGTGACTTTGGGCAAGTCATTTAACCCCATTGCCTTGTAAAAAACAAACAAAAAAGAATTTTTAGTGTAGTATTTGGAAACCACTAAACGGGACCCCCTAAATGGAAATCACTTCCCCCAAGAAACTTCCACTCTGCCTATTCTCCTTACCATTATTGGAGACTGCTTCACCCAGACCACTATTTCAGGAAAGCCTCAATCACCTTGTTTGACCAAGTCACCTTCTCTCCAGTCATCTCCCCCAGTCTCCCCATTTGATTAGGTATCACATATACCAGGTGGCCTACAAAAACATTAATGCTTATTAATATGTAATAGAAAAGGCAAAAAACGTGGCGATCCTTTCCATTCAATGAATTCACATCCAAGGAAGGAGACAACTTGCAAACAATTACAGTATGCATGTTTCCGTTTGATTCAATTCAGTAAATATTTATTAAGAACCTAGTATGGGCAGGCTATGCTAAGTGTTAGGATTACAAAAAGAGGCAAAATAATCCCTCCCTTCAAGAAGCTTCCAGTTTAATGAGAAAGATATCATGCAAACAAATATAGTCAAAGCAAGCTATATACAGGATAAGTTGAGAATAATCAGCAGAGGAAAGGCATTAGAATTAAGAGGAGTTGGGGAAGACTTCCTGTTGGATGTGGAATTTTAGTTGGGTCTTAATATGGAAAGAACTTAATATGGAAAGATGTTAGCCAAGTGGTACAGTGGATAGAGTCCAGGGTCTAGAGTCAGGAAGACTCATGTTCCTGAGTTCAAATCTGACCTCAGACACTTACTAGTTGTGTGACCCTGGGCAAGTCATTTAATCTTGTTTGCCTCAGTTTTCTCATCTGTCAAATGAGCTAGAGAAGGCAATGACAAACCACTCTAGGATCTGTGCCAAGACAACCCCAAGTGGAGTCATGAAGAATTAGACCCAATTGAAAATGGCATAATAGATGGAAATCTCAGAGTGAAGGTACTGGGTGTAGAGGGAGATGGGAAAAGGCCTGTTGAAGAACATAGAATTTGAATTTTTTTCCCCCATAAGGTACAGAATTTCATACAATTGCTTGAACACCAAAGTCTATTGGAAAACATAGAGAGAAAGCAATGAGAAGTGACATGGTGAGTTGTCCTAAGGGTCCAGAACCTTGGTTCAGTCTTGCCTCTGTTACATACTATATGACCTTGGGTAGATCACTTTACCTCTCCCAGGCAGCCTTTTTTTAAAAGTACTTAGTATTTTTTCCAATTACATGTAAAAATAGTTTTCAACATTGACTTTTTAGTTTCACATTTTTTTCCCTCCCTCCCTCCCTTTCCTCCCTCCTCCCCAAGATAGCAGGTAATCTGATAAAGGTTAAATATGTACAAACATGTTAATCATATTTGAATTTTTTTGCAAGGCAATGAGATTAAGTGACTTGCCTAAGGCCACACAGCTAGGTAAATATTATATGTCTGAGGTCAAATTTGAACTCAGGTCCTCCTGACTCCAGGGCTGGTACTCTATCCAATGTGCCACCTAGCTGCCCCTTGAATTAAGTTTTGAAGGAGGCCACAGAAGCCAGGAGGTAGAGATGAGGAGGGAGAGCATTACTGGAATGAGTTTGAGGAATATAGAATATTTGGAGGGAAGTAGTGTAAAAGGTGGGAAGGGGCCAGGTTGTAGGGGTATTAACTGAGCCTTTTATATTTGATCATCTTTCCTCTATTCTATTTTTTTTCAGTAAGTTCACTTCTTGAGTAGTTTTCTATCTTGTTTTAATGTATTTGAGTTTTTAAAAATTTTTTTAAATCTCTTGTTATTTCTTCCTGGTCATTCTGATTGACAGTCCTCTGTAACTGGCTTACCTGTGCTCATGCTGGCTTCCCCAGAGGTCCCCCTCCACTCACCTCTGCTGGCTTCTATCCATCTTTTTAATCATTTCTCACCACCATGGAGGAACTTACTTCTGAAGCTTTTTGATTTTGATATATTTTTTTTTCTCTTCGTCTCTACTTCTAGTTATTGGGGCAGGACATGGAGTTATTCTCCAGTCTACCCCTTGGGCTTTTCTTAAATTACAGCATGTTTTTGAACCTTATTTTTGGTATTTTCCTCTGTTTACTCACATTTCCAGTCTAAACTGTTGGGGATGAGGAGATGGAGCTCAGCCAACTCCCTAAGGTGCTCTTGGATGGGTGGGATGGGGCTTGTTTGGTCCTGTCCCCGTGAAGTCTGGATGACACTTGTCATTGCTGATCTCCATGGGATGCTCGGTATCAGACTCTTACTCTTTTAATCCTGACTTCTACCTCAGTTTTCTGGTGGTCTACTGCAGGTTCTGGTTGGTGTCTGTCAGCCTCTGACTTCTTGTGCAATCCAAGCCGGGTGGGGGTTCTAGCCTTTGCTTGTGGCCCTGGCAGATCCCAGCAGGATATGAGAAATCAAATTGGTTCCAGGTCTCCTGCCCACCATCCCTAAGATCTAGCTGAGCTGAATGTAGGGCCTGGAGTCAGGAAGACCTGAGTTCAAATCAAGCCTCAAATCAAACCTTGTCCATAACCCTATCTGCCCTGGTTTCCTCATCTGTCAAATGAGCTGAAGAAGGAAATGGCAAACCACTCCAGTATCTTTACTAAGAAAGTCCCAAGTGGGGGCATGAAGAGTTGGACTCAACAGCAATAAACTTGTAGGACTTCTAGGAGTGTGCTGCCTGCTTCTTTGTCCCTGCATAGTAATATACTGGGGCTAATTCGTTCCCTGCTTCTGTTCTGACAAATCACAGTTGAATCTGATTTCAAGTCTCTGATTACTAGATTTAGATAATTTGAAGACACCTTGCTTCCAGGTCCCCCAGGCTCAGAATGACTGGCTGGCTTAGATCCCTGGAGCTTCTGGATGGCTTCCCTTGAGGATCTTCTCTCCTCATCAGCTTGGCTAGTTCTCAGTTGGTTTTATCTGAGTTTCCCCTGGCTTCCTGGGCATGGCCCCTGACCTCATCTGGCCTCAGACATTTACTAGTTGTGTGATCTTGGGCAAGTCACTCAACACTGACCTCACCTCAGAACATTCATGTTACCTAAGCTTTTCCTGACTTCCCTGGTGGTTCCTCTCCTGCTTCCATGTCTGGTTTACCTGTGATCATGCTATCTTCCCTGGCAACATCCCTTTACTCATTTCTGATCATTGACTCCAGAGAAACCCATTTTAGAGTCTTCCTGATTTTCTTCATCCTTGCTGGTGTTTATCTGGGAGCCCTGGACTTCTCTATGACCTCTCAGGTCACCATTTTAACTGGGATTCTTCATTTCTTGCTAAGAATCAGTTGTTCTATTGTATCAGTTATGTCCAACTCTTCCTGACCCCATTTGGGTTTCATGGTGAAGTTACTGGAGTGGTTTGCCATTCCTTGCTCAGCACATTGACAGATTAAGAAACTGAGTCAAAGAGGATTAAATGACTTGCCCAGGGTCACCCAGCTAGTAATGTCTCAGGATGTGGATACCACTCTTGATACCTGGGCCACCTAGCTGACTCCTAATCAGTAACCTCAAAACAATCTCACTTCCTTTTTATTCCAGATTAAGCCAAAAAATGACCCCAATCACTGCTGATAAACAAGTAATGATTATAATATAGGGTCTTAAGATTTACAAATCACTTTGTAATTATTTTTTTTGTTTTATTCTCAAAACAACCTTGGGAGGGAAGTGCTAATGTTAAACCCATTGAATAGAGAAGGAAACTGACAGCCCTGTACCAGATGAAAACTCCTCTCCAAAATCCCTGAAAGAGCCCTGTTTTCCCTTTAGATTCTCACCAGATGTCTCCATCTACCTCTTCCCACACCTTTAAAACAAACCAAGTTTTCTTCAGACACCAGCATTGAAGTTAAGTAGAGTACTATGTCCTATTATGTTTGGTTGTTCTCAGGGGAGACCTGGATTGGAACCCCACCTCTGACACTGATAAATCTGGCCAAAGATACTTATGACTTGAGAAGCTCTATTTTTCTCAGTTTTCCCATCTGTCAAAAAACCTGGAGAAAGATATGGCAAACTACTCTAACATCTTTGACAAGAAAACCTCAAATGGCATTATGAAGAGTTGGACGTGATTGAACAATGCAACAATAAATGTTTGCTGACTGACTTACAATTTTACTTTTGGAACATAACCAGTTAGCTTACCTGCATGGTTAAACAAAGGTCACATTTTATTTGTCTGTCCTTCTTATTATCTGAATCAGTATTCTGGCCTCTCTCCATAGGTGTCTAATCCTCTTCCTGGCTTTTTCTCTTGATTGTGCTCAGATCCACACCCAGACCCACATCCACACACCCTGGGTGTGTATGGAATGGGGTAGTTTGTTTTTTGAAGGAAATAGGCAGTCTTTCCTCTTGGATTAAGAAGTTTATGATCTGGGATGATCTGAGTAAGTAGGGAGAGGTTGGGCCAGGACTTTGCGGCTCCGTATCCCCCTGCCTCCCCCCTGCCTCTCTTCCTTATCTGCACACTGGTTCCTGGAACTCTTAAGCCTTGGATAGGGAAGAGGAGCACTAGTTCTTGTTTCCTTGTTTCCCTGTACCTGGTACCAACGCCGTCAGGGTCTCAGAGCATGGAGGGGGCCTATGTGTAAGGTTGAAGACATATGGTGCAGAGAGGGATGGAAAGTTTATGTTATCTAATTTCAATGAACCCCCAGTGAAATGAGACATTCCTTCTAGTCTTCACTATAGCAGGTGCTCCAGATTTGGTCATTTCTTGTCTTCCCTTCCTCATCTTCGAGCTGAGGACCTCATGTTTCACAGTCAGTCATTAATATTTCCTTTTTCTCCCCAACTCTCAACTTTCTTATGTCATCCCCCATGAGCTCTACTTCTAGCTATGTGACCTTCCGAGCTCTATGACCCTGGACAAATCACATAACCCTGTCTGCCTCAGTTTCCTCATCAGTCAAATGAGATGAAGAAGGAAATGGCAAAACTCTCCAGGGCTTCATGCTTCATAGACAGTCATTAAGATTTCCCTCTTCTCCCATCTCTCATCTTTCTGATGTCATCCCTCATGATCTCCACCTCTCTTTTAGATGTTTCTTCTCCTTGTGAAGATAATCCCTCCACATGACCCAGGATACCATCCTCTCCTGTCTTTTCTGCAGATTGCCTCTGTTACTATTCCCACTTTCTCTCTTCTGTCTATCGATCTCCTTCTAGAGCCTATTTTCTTCTCTATTGCCTACAAACATACTCATGTTTTCCACACCCTTAAAAAATCCTCACTTAGCATCTAGGCCTACCAATCCCTCTCACTCTCTTAATCTTTTCTCTTTGAATTCCTTGAAAAAGCTATCTTACATTCAATTTTTTCCTCCTCTAACTTTTCTAAACAAAACCTGTACAATTTGACTTATAACCTCATCATTAAACTGAAGCTGTCCCTTCCAAAATTACCAATGAGGTTTTATTTAATTGCCTAATCAAGTCATATCCTTCCTGACCCCTCTACTGCCGAGTCCAATTCTTCATGATCTTTCATATGAGGTGTTCTTGGCAGAGATACTGGAATGATTTGTCATTTCCTTCTCCAGATCATTTTACAGATCAGGAAACTGAGGCAAACAGGGGGAAGGGACTTGCTCAGGGTCATACAACTGGTCAGTGTCTGAGGTCAGATTCGTATTCACAAAGAGGTTTTCTTGGCAAAGATACTGGAGCGGTTTACTGTTTTCTTCCCCAGATAATTTTATATATGAGGAAACTGAGGCAAATAGGGTTAAGTGACTTGCCCAGGGTCACGTAGCTAGTGTCTATGATCAAATTTGAACTTAGGAAGTTGAGTCTTCCTGACTCCAGACCCAGTCTATTCACTGTGCCATCCAACTGCCCCTATATAAGATGTATATAAATGCTAACTAGTATCATTATATCATTATTATCATCATCACTAGAACCTCATGAATTCTCTGCTTACTGGACACTGACTAGATCCTTTCACTTCAGACACTACTTACTCTCATACTTTTTGTTCTGGTTCCATGGTTTCTTCTGAAAGCCTTCCTCCAAAGGCTCTCAATGAGTAGAGAGGAACCTGGGGGCATATGACCCTAAGGTGACTCAACCAGGTCTGGTCTAGGCATGTACCAACCATGCCTCACTCACTTTGCTAAAGGCTGGGCAGGAGGGGGCAGGGGTAGGCAGACACCTACCCTGTGGCAACAACTCTGAGATCCTGGTTGTGGCCAAGGTTTTCCAAATCCCCAAGGGATAGAGAGTCTGGTTTTTCTGGGTTCCATTGCTGAATATGTGCTCACTGGCCACAGTAGGGTTGGTGAGATCTCCCTATTTTTTCTCTTAGGAAAGATGAAATTCTTCTCCTCAATGGATGGGGCAAAAGCAAGGCGTGGGGAAATGAATTCTGGATTAGAGAGTCAAGAGATAATAGGACCATAGATGGGTAGGTAGGAGGCCTCAGAGACTATCAAGGAAAATGATGCTCAGGGAGGATTAGCCCAAGGCCACACAGAATCCATGATCTATTGGCTCCGAACACATGTCTACTCTGTTATTTCTGTCTTCTGAGTTTTTAGTCCTGGTTTCGATTTGGAAGGTAAGAGTTGGAGTCCAAGTCAGAGATGGAATTAGAATAAGGATTGGTCGATCAGCAAAATATGAGAAGAACCAGGTGTATCAATGGGCAAGGAGGCATATTGATAATAAATAATAAATATTTTCAATTGGTACAGTTTGGTCTTTCAAGGTATTCTTAAATCTCTGTTCTATTAAGTGACTTCTAAGTTCTACTAAACACCAGACACTGTGCTGAGGCCTGGAGATATAAAGACAAAAATGAAACAATATCTGCCTTAAAGGGGCCTATGATCTTTGGGAAGAAACAACATCTATCTGTCTATTTGTCTGTTTCCATCCATATTTATGTAACTATTCATTTATTTATCCAACCATCTATCTTTCTACATTTTAATATCTATTTGTCTTTCTACCATTTAACACCTATCTACTATCTAGCATCCATCCATCTCTATCTCTGTCTGTATTTCCATTTATATTTGTTATCAATTTTTCACCCAATTATTTTCTCACCATTTAATATTCATTCATCAATCTTTCGGTCTATCTTTTCAGCATCTAACATCTATCTTTCAACCATTTAATATCTCTATATAGCTATGTATCTTTCCATATCTATCTATCTATCTATCTATCTATCTATCTATCTATCTATCTAATCTATGTTTCTTTCCATCTGTCATCTAACATCCAAATTATCATCTGATAATATGTCTATGTATCTATTTGCTATTTGTCTATGTTTCTCTCTATCTACAAAAGACATACAAAACAAATGTAACTTTTGGGGAGAGAGAACACTCACCCCTAGGGAGGAATCAGGAAATGCTTCATGAACAAAATGTTGTCAGAGCAAAATTTTGAAAGAAACAAGGAAAACATTGTTCTAGTGCTGAGTAACTGTCACTTAACCTTTCTCTCTGCCCTCAACTGCCCTCTCCATAAAATGAATATAACAATATCAGTCTTCCTTCCCTCACAAGGGATGTTGTGAGGAATAAATGATAGAGAGTTTAGAGAAAGGTTAAGAAAGGACTCTACTAAAGCTTGCTAATTTTATTCTTGCTAATTTTATACAGGTGTTCCGAAAGTCTTAGTGCAGATTAAAATAATTTGAATTTACCTATTCCTATACATGATACTTGCATATATATATATATATATTCAAATAAATTGTCCCTAAACTTCAATAGCTTTTAATTGTATTAAGATTTTTCGTGCTGAATATAATGGTATAATATAGTAAAAAGATGGAGTCAATAGATGATAAAGGAAAGTACTGGGAGGGAGAGAAAGGAGAGGAAGAAGGGGCTAAGATATTTCACATAGGAGTCAAGAAAAAGCTTTTTCAATGGAGTGGCATGGGGAAGGCAAGGGGGATGGGAACCTTCATTCTCATCAGAAATGGCTCAGAGAAGAAATAACATACACACTTAATAGGGTATAGAAATCTAGAGAAAATGAGAAGAAAGGGGGGATAAGGGGAAATGGGGGAGGGAAAGGGGGAGTAGGTGATAGAAGAGAGGGAGGATCATGGGAGAGGTTAGTCAGATACGACACTTTCGAACCGGGACAGGATGAAAGGAGAGAGAGAGCATGGAATAGATGAGAGTGGGAAGGAATTGAGTGGAGGGGAATAACACCTAGAGATAGCAACTGTGGGAAAAGATTGAAGCAACTTCTCTGGTGGTTATGATGGGGAAGGCAACTCATCTCAGAGACAGAGCCATTGGAATCTGAACACAGACTGCAGGACACTTCTTTTCCTCTATTCTTGAGGTTTCTCATCTTTTTTGTGGGGGGGGTGTAGGGGGATTTATGATTATTCTCACAAGATTATTGTAATAATATAAAATAAATGAATAAAACAAAAAAGGATGTTTCAAACATCTGGTATCTAGGTGTATATTTGTGTTTGAAGTGTGTAGATATTTTTATATGTATATTTGTGTATGCATACACACACATATATTTAGCAAGGACCATGATTTTTATTTGCATAAGGAATTTTCAGTATGGAAATTCCTTCTCCTTCTATGGCTCAGCAGCATATCTGCATCTTAGAGCTGTGGAGGGTTCCCTTGAAGTCTAAGAGATTATGTTACATAGCCAGGAAATGTCAGAGGCAGAATTTGGACCCAGATCTTACTGAATCCTCAACTGGGGTCCTCCTTCTAATACATAGAAAGAGAGAATTTGCTGCTGACCCTACAAATCTCTATCACATAAAGCCTTTTCTTTAGGTTTTTTTAGTATAGACTGTAAATCTGATCTGTGTGTGCTAAAGTTGGCCTAGTTGTCCATTCCCTTCTGAACTACTTTCTCTTTTCTTCTACATCTTTTAAAATGCTTCACTAATTCTCCTGTCTTTCTTTTCTCTTGTCTTTTTTTGTGTACCTCTATGGTTAGCCCTTTCTTCACCCAAATTCTCCATCCCTCAATAAAGCCCCTTCCTAGTCATCAATAGGTATAATCAAACAAAACTAATTGTATCATTGGTCATATCTAGATATATTTGCCTCATTCTGCATTTCTATCACTCTAATCTCTCTCTCTCTCTCTCTCTCTCTCTCTCTCTCTCTCTCTCTCTCTCTCTCTCCCCTTTCTACCTTCTATTTCTTTCTCCCTTCCCTTTCTGTCTCTTTCCTTTCCCCTCTCTTTCTCTCTCCCTCTCGTTTCTCTCTTCTCTTTCTCCCTACTTCCTCTCTCCCGTTCTCTTTCTCCCTTCCTCTCTTCCTTCTCCTTCTACTCTTTCTGTTGCTGTTGTTGTTCTTTTCTCCTCTTTCTTTCTCCCTCCCCTTCCCCCACTCTCTGCTAAGAAGTATGAATCTTGCTGAATTTTCTTCCCCCTTTTTAACCTTCTGTCCTTAGGACAGATGGAGAGGAGCTAGTCAACCTTTGTTGGATATATTTCACATATTCCATTCTGTTGGCTAAAGAATCAGTCATGTTATATAGAAAACGGAGTCAAATTTATAAGAATGCAAGTCATTTCCCAATTGATAAATGGTCAAAGGATATGAACAGGTATTTTTCAATGAAGAAATTAAAGCTAACTATAGCCATATAAAAAAACTGTTCTGTCACTTTTTTTTGCAAGGCAAATGGGGTTAAGTGGCTTGCCCAAGTCCACACAGCTAGGTAATTATTAAGCGTCTGAGGTCAGATTTGAGCTCAGGTACTCCTGACTCCAGGGCCAGTGCTTTATCCACTATGCCACCTAGCCGCCCCTCTAAGTCACTTTTTAATGAGAAAAAATGCAAATTAAAACAACTCTGAGGTACCACCTCACATCTATCAGATTGACTAATATGGTAGAAAAGGGAAATAATAAATGTTGGAGGGGATGTGGGAAAACTGGGACACTCGTGTTCTGTTAGTGGAGTTGTGAACTAATCTAACCATTCTGGAGAGCAATTTGGAACTATGCCCCAAGGGCAATCAAATGGTGCATCCCATTTGATCCAGTACACTATTAGGTCTGTATCTCAAAGAAATCACAAAAAAAGGGAAAAGACCCTCCTCTGGCTTACTTCCCTTATGTAGAAAAATATTCATAGCTGCTTTTTTTTTTAATGGAAAAGAATTGGAAATTGAGGGGATGCCTATCAATTGGGGAATAGTTAAACAAATTGTGGTTGTGAATAGGACGTAGTGTTATTGTGCCATAAAGAAATTGGAAGCAGGTAGATTACAGAAAAACTTGGAAAGTCTTACATGAACTGAAGCTGAGTTAAATGAGCAGAACCAGAACAATGTACATCTTAACAGTAACATTTTCGATGATCAGTTATGATAGGCTCAGCTTCTCTTAGCATTACAGTAATTAAAAACTATTCTAAAAGACCTATGATGGAGAATGCCATCCACAACCAGAGAAAGAACTATGGAATCTGAATGCAGATCAAAGTACCCTATTTTCACTTTTTAAAATTTTTTTTTTTGCCTTTTTCTTTCTTATGGGTTTCCCCTTTTTGTTCTGATTCTTTTTTTCCACAGTGTGACTAATATAGAAATACGTTTAACACGATTGTACATGTATGATCTATATCACATTACTTGCTCTCCCAGGGTGGGGAGAGGGAAAGATGAATGTTGAAAACTACCTTTAAATATAATTGAAAATAGAAATTAAAATTAAAATTAAACAAAAAAGAATCAATCATGTACTAAAGTTATTCCATGATTCTCCTTATTTCATTCCCTACTTTGGGAACCCAGAGCTGGACACTGTCCTAAGGTCTCCCCCCAAGACTAGTCACAGGGGGAAAAGGAATATTTTACTTTCTCCCTGCATCCATTTCCTAGTTCCTGCTACCTTTTTTGCTTTCAAACACCTTTTTTACCAACTTAGGGTCCCTAGATCATCTTCTCCTTATGGCAGTGATTCACTGTGCATTCATGAATCACTAATATTCAGATGGTGGGAACAACTTCTACGACTTTATTTCTGACTCACAGTAAGCAAAATGAAGAGCTTCAGGCTATGAGAAACAGACACAGTGACTGCAGTGGCTGATCCCATAGCTCAAAGTCTCCCTAGGGAAAGGGGCTTCTCATCTTCTGCTTCCTAACAATACATTTGGTGTTGACTTGCCAATTCAGCTAGGCAGAGCCCTAGTCAATATTTTTAGGTCATTATGATAAATACCAGAGCAAGTAAATTAAACAAACACCCTAAAGATAGTCCTTTCCAGTTGAGAGATCCACAGCAGTAGGGGAGAAAGGAGTGAGGGGTGAGGAGAAAAATCTGAACCACTTCATCCATATATGTAAATCATTCCACTCAACAACAGGCTGCTTTTCCCACTCATTGCTGTTCCAAATAACTCTGAACTTTTCCAAGTGGACAACAATGAGCAGCTCAACATGAAGTAGATTTATAAGCAATAAACCTTCAGAACTCTAGAAAATTCTTTATTTATTGTTCTGGGAGAATGTACCCAACTGCTCTGGGGTATATACACAGACTACCCAATCTACTCATCAATCAATGAACTTTTCTAAGGGATTAACATGTACCAGGCATCATGCCCTAGGGAGATCAAGGCATCATCCTTGCTAGGGAGAGTAAGAAAACAGTGACACAGTCCATGCCCTCAAGAAGGGCCAGAGATGGGCATGTAATCCCCTCCCCCACCACAGTCACACTTAAGAACTCAGAGTTCTTAAGCTTTTAAAACATTTCCTGTTCACCTCACACATCTTCCTTTCATGTCTTCTCCACTTCCAAGAATGATGGTCAATAAACTGGAAAAAAAGCTCAATCTGCTATTAATTTCCCAAACTCCCCCTTAGTCTGAGACAGTAAAGAGACAGAGCAGTAAAAATATTGTCTGACCAGAACTGACTTGGGGAATGGTATATTGGGGGGGATGGAAGGAGGAGCTCAAGAAATATATCAGGAATCCTCAGTTGGGTCTTCAGAGGCCCATAGTCAAAAGGGCATAAGAAAATGAGCAGAAGATTTGGAGTTAGAAGTAGTACTGGGCTTGAGACCCCCATTCTGATATTTATTACTTATATGATATTGAACATTTCTCTGAGCCTCTTTTCCTCATCTATAAATGAGTTTAAAACCTCAAAACCTTAGATTCATCTATAAAAATGTTTCAGCTGTGTATAATGAGGTAAGACTGTGAACCAAGTTTGGGAGAGATGGAGCCTCCTCTACCCTAACTTGCCTCACATTCAGAGGCTCAGTTTAACCTTCCAAATAATGCATTGTTCAAGGAACACATGAGATCATATGTGCACAGCAACATATTAATTTTTTGTAATTTTTCTTATTAGAAGTCAATAATTAGTGATAATCCTGAGAACATGGGACCAATGCAACTTAACTTTAAACATTTAAAAGCAAAGATTAGGATCAAGAGACCAATTATGATTGGGTTGGGGTGGCAGATGCTTATTTAATTTGATTAACATGAACACTATAAACTAAAAATGAAGAAGGATGAGGCCATTCGAATATCCTAGGGAAGGCTTTCCTTAAACTTTCCACTGCTCCTTCCCACTCTTAAGCACCACTGAAGGCAGTAAGGCATTTAGGGTAGAAATATATCCCTGTAGGGATTAGAGTTTTGGTTCCATAATCCTAGAAAGGGCTATATGACTTTGGGCTGGTAATTTTCTGTCTCTAAGCCTGACTTTCCAGATTTTAAAATGGGAATGATTTGCTTCCCTCCTTGAATTATTGTGCAAAGAACTTTATTTGTTTTTCTTTGTGGGGCGGGGGGAGGCAATTGGGTTGAGTGACTTGCTCAGAGTTACATAGCTAGCCTCTGAGGTTAGATTTGAACTCAAGTCCTCCTGACTTCAGGACCTGTGCTCTATCCATTGTAGCACCTAGCTGCCCTTATTCTAAGAAGAAATAAGAGACTATAGAGCTATCTTTTAAAAATATAAACTCTCACTATTGCTCTATAAGAAACCACTAATGGTTAGACTTTAGAGAAGCCTGGAAAGAATTACACAAACTGATGCTGAGTAATAGGAGAAGAACCAAGAGAACATTGTACACATTAACAACACTGTGAGTTGATCAACTATAATGGATCAACTATAATCCTCTCAGCAGATCCGAGATCTGGGACAATCCTAGGAAACCTGTTATGGACAATGTCATTGGCATCCGGACGGAAAAAAATCACAGAATCTGAATGAACACTATGTTCACTTTTTCAGAATTTTTCTTATGTTTTTCCTTCCTATTCCAAGGTTTTCTTTCTTTGCCTTTAGTCCTAGTTTCTCAAACACAAAATGACAAATATGTAAACATGTTAAACACAAATGAACATGCACAACATTCACTAGACTGTTTGCTGCCAAGAGGAGGGAAGTGGGAAGAGCGGAAATTGTGTAACATAAATATGTAAATGGATGAATGTTGAAAAACTTTCAAAACAAGTAATTGGAAAAAATAAAATAGCAATCAAAAATATAAACTCTTGGAAAGGTGTGATTGAAACGCCTATTATCTCAATAATAGTAAATAACAGAATCAATAATTCCAGGTGAGGAAACTCCACCTAAGATGATTTCTAAGCCATTTATAGCAGATAGGTTTTAGGAAATGTCTAAACTAAAGTCATTAAGTGCTTTGCTCAGGATTGCTCAACTAGTGTCTTAGAATCAACCTTGAAAAGCAAGTTTTACTGATGTTTTAAGTCTAACACACTGTTGATATTTCTCTAATACATAAATAAGGTGGTTCAGCAAATGGACATTAAACATTGAAAAATTTCCCAATACACAGGAGTCCTTAAGACTTCCCTTCCTACCCCTAGACCAACTCTCTTATATAATATCTTTGATGTGCTAGATTGTAAATTCTTTGAGGAAAAGAGAAAAGGCCTTGAAGGCAGGATTGAGTGTGAGTTTCCAGATCTGATGATGACAAATTAGTAAAAATTTACAGCTTGCAAAGCTGAGTCTCACACTGTCATGTGCTCACAGCAACCCTCTGAGCAGCCCAGAGCCCCCTGTTCAGCTGGGGCAGCCTAGGGGTCCCTGGACAGCGGAGCAGCCCAGGGCCCCCCGGTCAGCCAGGGCAGCCCAGCGGCTCCGGGGCCAGAGGAGCAGCCCAGAGCCCATCAGTGCCCGGCAGCCCCCGGGGACATTCCATTTTACAGTTGAGAAAACTGAGCTTCAGAGAACTAAAGTGATGGAGAAAAGCTGTAAAGTTGGAACTTGGAGATCTGGTGTTTCTTTCCAGGATCTAAAAAAAAATGCCTTACACATGTTAAATGGTGGATGAAACTGGCCTCCATATTCTATCCATTGTTTGGAGGGTTAAATCTAGCCTCCAGGTGTGAGGTGAATTGGGGCATGAGAGGCTCCATCTCTCTCAAGACTGGTTTCACAGCCTCACCTCTATATAGGCTACACACACGCGCACACACACACACACACACACACACACACACACACACACACACACACACACACACACACACACACACACACACACACACACTCTGGGCCTCTGAACACCCAGCTAAGGATTCCTGAGACATTTCTTAGCCCCCTTATCCCATCCCCCAATATACATCCCCCCACCCAAGCCAGTTCTGGTCAGACATTATTTTTGCTGCTCTGGCTCTTTAGTGTCTTAAACAAGGGGGAGATTTGGAAATTCATAGCAGATTGAGCCTTTTTCAGTTTATTGGCCATCATTCCTGGAAGTGAAGGAGACACGGAAGGAGGATGTTGGAGACGAACAGGTGTGTGTGTGTGTGTGTGTGTGTGTGTGTGTGTGTGTGTGTGCGTGTGTGTGTGTCCTTGAGTCAGGGAGGATGTCAGAGGCAGGCCCCTGCCACACTAACAACCAGATCTTGGGGAGCTCTCAAAACTACGGGGCCCTTGGCCTCTCTGGAGTCCTGTGCGGGGAGGTGGGATGGGTGAGGGGGCCGCAGTTTGTCCGCTTTGTGGCTCCGGGGATCACCCTCGAGGGATCTGGGGGCTGGCTGCCGGGGTAGCCCAGGTCCCGGCTCCCTTAGACCCACAGCCAGGAGGCTGCCTCTCACCTCGGCTTGTCGCCGGCGCTCCCTCGCCTGGGCCGGGGCTCCCCATCCCGGGCCGGCCAGCAGCAGCAGCGCCCGCACCGCCAGCCCGAGACTCGGGGTCATCACGCTCGCCGAACCTCTCTTCTCGGGTCCTTCTGGGGGGCGGCGGCGATGGAGGAGGCCGAGGCGCCCCTGGCAGCCGGAGAGCCCAGGGCGAGGGGCGCTGCTCCGGGGGGCGGGGGCCAGCCGCGGCGCAAGCCCCCCTTGGAATGTCCCCGGGGGCTGCCGGGCACTGACGGGCTCTGGGCTGCTCCTCTGGCCCCGGAGCCGCTGGGCTACCCTGGCTGACCGGGGGGCCCTGGGCTGCTCCGCTGTCCAGGGACCCCTAGGCTGCCCCAGCTGAACAGGGGGCTCTGGGCTGCTCCATTGTCCAAGGGTTCCTTTGGCTCCCCAAGGGCCCTGGGCTGCTCCTCTGTCCGGGGCCCTGGGCTGCTCCTCTGTCCCGGGGGGCCCTGGGCTGCTCCTCTGTCCCGGGGGGGCCCTGGGCTGCTCCGCTGTCCCCGGGGCCCTGGGCTGCTCCTCTGTCCCGGGGGGCCCTGGGCTGCTCCTCTGTCCCCGGGGCCCTGGGCTGCTCCTCTGTCCCGGGGGGCCCTGGGCTGCTCCGCTGTCCCGGGGGGCCTTGGGCTGCTCCTCTGTCCCCGGGGGCCCTGGGCTGCTCCTCTGTCCCGGGGGGCCCTGGGCTGCTCCTCTGTCCCGGGGGGCCCTGGGCTGCTCCTCTGTCCCCGGGGCCCTGGGCTGCTCCGCTGTCCCGGGGGGCCCTGGGCTGCTCCGTCCCGGGGGGCCCTGGGCTGCTCCTCTGTCCCCGGGGCCCTGGGCTGCTCCGCTGTCCCGGGGGGCCCTGGGCTGCTCCGCTGTCCCCGGGGCCCTGGGCTGCTCCGCTGTCCCCGGGGCTGCCGGGCTGCTCCAGCACTCTGAGCCCACTGTGGGCTCCTGCTGCCTTAGTTAAGGAACTGGGCTGGGCCTGGGTGGGGGCGGGATGGGGAGCCCCACCCCATCCCCACCCACCCCCTTTGCTCCAGTCAGAGCTGCTGGGCTGGGGTGGGGCTCCCCATCCCGCCCCACTTGGCTCCGTCCACTGTGCCTGTGGGGTCAAGTCCCGGTCTCCGTCCTCTCTTCTCTGCCGGTCACCCCTGGGCTATGGGGACTTCCCTGGCACGAGAGGAGCCTGGGGAGGGTCCTCTCCCAGCCGCCGCTCCACCTCTGCCCTGCTCTTCTTTCAGCATCTGGAGCGGAGAGGTGGGGAGAGAGTCCTGCTGGAAAGGGCAGAGAGAAAGGCGAGGAGGGAGCCCCTCCTGTTTGCCTGCTGGCTCTCACTACCCTTGGCTTTCCCCTCCCACCACCTCTAGGATCTTTTTTTTGTGGGGGGGGAGTACGGCAGAAGGGAGGGAAAGACGGACCAGGGAAGATCCACTACTCTTGTGCAGTGATTGTCTTAGAGATTTGCTTCAGTGTATTGACAGGGATCAGAAAGAACATAATAATGATGATGATGATGATGATGGTGGTGGTGGTGGTGAAGATGATGATGATAATAGGAATAGGAATAAGAATAGGAATTCATATATCACGTTAAGGTTTGCAAAATGCTTTACAAATATCCCATTTTCCCCTTCCCAAATACCTTAGAAAGTAGATGCTATTATGTTATCACATTTTACATATGAGGAAACTGAGGCAGACAAAGGCAATCAGTTCCTTGCAAAGGATCAGACAGATTTAGTAAACACAGTTCTTCCGGAGTCCAAGGCTAGATTTCTTTCTATAATTTTCTTTGGCCTTTTTCTGTCATTACTAGTTTGATATATCACCCTCCCCCCCTTCCATTTATTTCTGCTCCTTTGCCATTTTTGGTCCATTTCTAAAAATAGGAAAAGCTAGCACTTGTATAGAGTTTTTGCAAAGATTATCTCATTTTATCCCAAACAAAAGCACTATGTTTATTGGCTCTTTTATAAATGATCCTTGCTCAATATGTATCCACCATGGGATTTGAACTCAGATCTTCCTGACTTTACCTAATACACTACCTAATTGCCTCTGTTATTGTCATTTATCGCCAGACTAGGTATTCTACTTGATTTTAAGTATTTGACATCACAATCTAAAGAAATACAAGAATGCCTCAAAAGCAAATTAGACAGTTTTGTCGCTCTCTTCCTCCATGGCAGGTTTTTGTAGGATTCTTTACCAAGAGAGGGCTCTCTGAACATGACCTGTTTGTCTGATGCTTGTTCCTCAGGAGTGAATGAAAGGTCTCAAACTCCTATAATCTTGAACTAGAGGAACCCTTATAGATTAATTTACCAAGGAGGAAATTGTGGTCAGGAAACAGAAATGACTCCACCAAAGTCACATCACCAGTTTGTGGAAGAGTCAGGACTAGCCCAGATCTACCCCATTCTCAGTTCAGGGTTCTTTCCATAGCCACTTCTCAGTCTGGTAGCAGCTATAAATACCTCAAATCTCCTAGTATTGGGCAGCTGAGTTAGTGGAGCTAGGTAGCTAGTGGCCCCAGTAATTCCTTCTTTACAGAATATATGGGATCCCTCTCCTCATCAATCCGACTGACAGGCAGACATAAATACATCAGAGATTATCCACACAAGGAAACCTTTGTTTCCAAGGAAAGAAAATATGCTAAAGTTGGGGTCATTAGCAGAAGATATGTCCTGTGGAAAATGCTATCCACACCCAAAGAACTAGAGTCTGAATGCATATCCAAGCATATTATTTTCGCTTTTTAAAATTTTTTTCTTTTTCGTGGCTTTTCCCCTTTGTTCTGATTCATTTTTTTTGCAACACAACTAAAATTAAAATATGCTTAACATGATTATACATGTATAATCCATATCAGATTGCTTGCTATCTTGGGGAGGGGAGAGGAAAAGGAGGGAGGGAGAAAACTTTGGCACTCCACATTTTATGAAAATGAATGTTGAAAACGATACGTAATTGAAAAAAATAAAATGTAATAAGATTAAAAAAAGAAGACAATTCCTAGATGGCCTCAAATCCTTGGGTTTTTATGATAGTACTCTCTCCTGGTTCTCTTCTTGTCTTTCCAAGTATTTACAATCTCTTTTCTTCTTTCTACACTCTCAGGGATATCTCACCAGCACTTATGGATTCCACTATCATCTCTGTGCAGATAGCTCCCATATTTACATATATTCTTTTCTGAGCTTCAGTCCCTTACCTCCAATTGCCTTCTGAGTCTCTCTACCAAGATATCCCATAGACAAATCAAAACCATCATGTCTGAAATAGCTCACTATCATTTTTACTAATCCTGATAGATTTTTAGAAGACACCCATCTTTCCAGTTGCCCAAGTGAACAATCGTATTCCTCTTTTACGTTTGTCCTCTCCTCTCCACTTATTCCATAATTATCGTAATTAAATGCCTCATTACTGCCTGGATCATTGCCCTAACTTCTGAATTGATCTCTTTGCTTCTAGTCTCTCTTTCTAATTCAACCTCCACACAGCTGCCAAAAGAACAAGTCTAAATATACAATTACCTTGCTCAAGAAACATCAGTGGCTCCCTATTACCTTTACAATATTTTTTGGTTTTGTATTTAGAATCTTCTTTGACTTATATTATTGAATCCTTTAAAATCTGGCTGCAGCCTCTCTTTCCAGATTGATGACTACTACCATGCAGCCAAACTGATCTCTATTTCCTGGCATACTATTTCCTTTCTCCATGCATTTGTTCCATCTCTCACCTTATATGTATGTATGTATATATTTTATACATAATATATATACATGCATATATTTGTTGGTCATTCAGTTGTATCAGTTGTGTCTAACTCTTTGTGACCCATGTTGGGGTTTTCTTGGCAAAGGCCCTGGAGTAGTTTGCCATTTCATTCTCCAGTTCATTTGATAGACAAGGAAAAAGAGAGAAAGAGAAGTGACTTTCCCAGGATCATATAGCCAGTAAGAGTCTGAGGCAGGATTTGAACTCAGGTTTTCTTGACTTCAGATTAAGCATTGTGCCATCTAGTTGTCCCTATGCATTTATGTATGTATGTGTATATATACTCATATCTATAACTACAAATACAGCTAGCTATTAATTCAGCACCCTGAGCCCATCACCTCGTGTCCAAGGCCATCTCCATTCATTTTGATTCAAATCTGACCCTTGGACCCAGATGAATCCAGAAGAGAAAGCGAGATTGGTGATTTTGCACAGCCCTCCCTCACTTAGATCTAATTCACTCGCTTTTTATGGCATCACCTCCCTAATGTCACGCTATTGTTTGAAGGAAAAACAGTAACAAAAGGCAGAAAGAACATACTTCATTACCAGTTCTACTGAAACATGATTATTGATCAGAGTTCTTAAGTCTTTCAAAGTTGTTTGAACGAACAAGGGGTTATTCCCCATTTTGTAGATAAGAAAATTGGGGTTCCTATAGGGAAAGTTGCTTGCTCAGCATTACTTAACTTACTGACCCTGGAGGAAGGATTTTAGCACAGGTCATCTTACTTCAAATCCATTGCTTTCCCCACTATGCCATGATGCTTCTTTTGAGGTGTTGGATCATAGGGACCTACTGAACCTTCTTAAGTAGAGGAGGGAGTGACATAATGAGAAAGTTACCTGAGGGGGAATGATTCCAGTATCATGAACCATCCTCATTGTCCATCTCTGGCTGGCCTATTTCCACTCCTTTTGGCTATTCTCTCCATACTCAGGGTCAAACCTTCCAACTTTTGGTCACTGAGGATTACACCAGAGCCGGGGCACAATGCAGTACTCCAGTGGCTTCCAGGAGCTGACAAACCTGATAGAAAGATAAATAGGAATGGCAATGAAATGGGGGGGTGTTGTGATTTTTTCTTTCCAGTTCTCCTATCTGAGACAATTCAGAAAATGGAATAAGACCAGTTTTGAAATTCAGTTTCTCCTTGCCTAAAATAATAAGAATGACTTCTGTTCTACCTTTTCCTTTCCCCTCCCTTCAGCGTATGGGAAAGGCACCAGTGAAATGACTAATAACTCAGTCATCCTAATAAAATGCCGAGAAATGATAAGTCCATTTCCCTTTAGGCGATGTAGAATTTTAATTCTTCACACCTGGAGGATTCCAAGACATTCAAGCCCATAATATCGCTAGAAGAAATCTGTTCAAAAGATGGGCTTTTGTTTTCCAGAGAAACTCAGGAACACTGAAAACGTCCAAGTGCCTGCTCTTGCCTTTGCCTCAATTCTGAAGTCAGCTCTGAGGTATCATCGGTGTCTGTTCAAGATACAGGGTTCGAGGGACCAACTCATCCATGCATGGCAAACATGGGGAGATGGCAACATACCATCAATGAGGCTGGAGAAGTGGTCAAGAACATTACTGGAGAAATGTGGCACTGGAAAAGAAAGCGGGCACCTTATTTGTTGGAGGCTAACCAATGGACAGCCCATGGGCTTCCTTGGTCCCTACACTGGGTCAAACTAGAAAGTCCTCAAGACTTTGGGTAGAAGCTCCATGGAGGATTGCCATAAACAAGAGCAGGGAAGAATAAGAAGGAAATGGATGAGATCTGTCCTTGACTGTGATCCACTTGTTGTTCCTCCTATACAGTATTCCCTCCCCCCATGTCTGTGTCTGTATCCCATGCCCTCACTCTCTTTAAGGCCAAATGATTCCTCTTAAGCATCTAATCTGTGTCAGCACTGTACCAAACGATTTGTCAACGTTATGTCAACCACACTGTGGTGTGATGTAGATATTATTATTATATCCATTTTACAGAGAGGTTCAATGCCCAGAGTCAATTAAATCAATAAACCTTTATTAAGTGGTTACTAAGTTCTGGGAAGACAGTCCCTGATCTCAAGGAGTTTACAATCTGATGAGGAGACAACACGCAAACAAATATATAAGAAATAAGTTCCATATGGAATAGGTAGAAAATAATTAAGAGAGGAAAGCCTCTAGAGTGAAGAGAGATGCTTCCTGCAGAATGTGGAATTTTAGTTGGAATTTAAAGGAAGCCAATGTGGTAAGTCATCAGAACAGAGGAGGAAGAGCATTCCAGGCCTGGGGGATAGCAGAGAGAATATCTGGAGTAGAGATGGAGGAACAGCCAGAAGCCCAGTGTCATCAAAGAGTATTTGGTGAGAATACCAATCTTAACTTTCAGATGGAAGCATCTTCTCCATCTAAAATTTAGGAGGAGGGTTCTAGGAGGATATTGAAGTAATGTATGAGGACTAGAAAGGCAAGAGGGGAGTAGGTTACGAAGGGCTTTGAATGCCAAACAGAATATTTAAAAAATCTTTTATTTTTCCAAATACAGGTAATGATAGTTTTCACAAACACATTTTACATTTGCTACTCAAGACCCACATACGTATATTGAGTAGGAAGGTGACATGATTGACCTTGCATTTTAGGAAAATTACTTAGTTCCTGAATGGAGGATGGGTTAGAGAGGAGAGAGACTTGAGGCAGGCAGACTCCCCATTCTCTAGACCTGAGTCAATGAGGGCCTGTAGTAGAATGGTGGCAGTTTCAGAATTGAGAAAGTGGCACATTCAAGTGATGTTGAAAGGTAAAAATCCACAGAGCTTAGCAACACCTTGGATATGGGGTAGGGTAGAGTTGAAAGGTGGTGAAGAATCTGGGATGACCCATAGGTTTCAAGCCTGAGAGGCCAAGAAGAGGTTATTATCCCCTTTAGTATTAGGGAAGTAGATAATGGGGGAAGATTCAGAGGGAAAGATGAGTTTAGTTTTGCACATAGTGAGTTTAAGATATCTTCTAGACTTCCAGTTTGTGATATCTGAAAGGCATTTGGAGTTAGTTGTAAGCTTGAAGGTTAGCAGAGAGACTGGGGAAGGGAGGGGAGTCAGCTGAGAATCATCAGCATAGTGTTGGTAATTAAATCCATGGAAGTTGATGAGATCACTAAATGAAGTAGTATAGAGGGACTTGGGAAGAGAACCCAGGACCAGGATGGGGACGCCTGTGGTTGAATTAGGATCTAGCAAAGGAAACAAAGGAGGAGGGACCAGATAGGTAGGAGAGAAGGGTGCTTGGAAAATCTGGAGAGAAGAGACTCAAGGAGGAGTGATTAACAGTGTTGGAGGCTGCAGATGGTGAAGAAGGTTTGACAAAAGTGCGTTGCATTTGGCAACTAAGAGATCATTAGTAACTCTGAAGAAGGCAATTTTGGGGGAATGATACGGTTAAAAGTTGGATTGTAAGGGGTTTAGAAGAGAGTGAGGGGGGTCACTTACTATGGATAATCTTTTTGAGGAGTTTAGTTACAAAGAATAGAAGAGTTATAGGACCATAGTTAGCAAGGATGGAAGGATCTAATGAGGGTTTTTTCTAGAATGGGAGAGACATGGATGTGTTTGTAGACAGCAGAGGATGAGCTATAAGAGATGAGCCATAAGAGTTAGAGAGATTGAAAATAAGTGGAAAAATAGTAATGATAGAGGGGGTGCCCATTATACACTAGTCACATAATAAATGCTTGCTGAATGAATGGAGGAAGTATCCATGTCCATCAAGGTATCAACATTATAATCACATTAAATTTGCTGTGGGTGAGGTAGGGAAGGAGGTATTACTTAGGAACTAAGAAATTCTCAGCTAATTTATATTCATGAATAAATGTGATTTTATTTATTAACAGCATTAACTTTGTCATTATTAAATTTCTGGAATTCTGATTTGTTGTCCCTCTCCAGAATACAAATCTTTTGTTTATAGAAGAAATGAATACTATTTGGTTCCAGAGTGCATACAGACACACATGCACATAGACTCTCACACACAGACATACACAGGTACACACAATAACAGATATCCTGTGTATTAGTATTTACTAAGTATTAGTATTTACTAATACAGTAAGACTAATACAGTATTAGTATTTACTAATACTGTGTATTAGTATTTACTGTGTCTTAGTATTTACTAAGACCTAGGCACTGTACTAAGCCCTGGGGGTTCAAAAAGGAACAAAAGAAAATCCCTACCCTCAAGAAGTCTACAATTTAATGGAGGAGATAAACAAACAATTATGAACAAGCTAACTTTATAGAGGATCTGGAAGAAAACCATGGTATCAGGGAGGTGATGCCATGACACATACTTGAATTGGATTTGGGAAGGAGGGGCTCACCAACTTTACTTTCTCCTCTGGAGCCATCTGGGCCCAATAGCCAAATAAAGATCAGGATAACTGGAGATGGTTCTGGATGTGAGATAAGTGACATGCCCAAGGTCAAACAGTCAAGTGTCTGAGGTTAGATTTGAATTCAGGCCCTTCTGATTCCAGGATGATTTAGTGGCTAGATGAGAATCTGCTATCCAAAAAGGGTCTATTTACTGAGCCAGGGCAGCTAGGTGGTGCAGGGGATAGAGTGCTGGCCTTGGAGACTAGAGGGCTGGAGTTCAAATACAATCTCAGACATTTGACTCTTGCTGGTTGTGTGATCTTGGGCAAATCACTTCACCCAGATTGGCTCGTATCCAGGGCCATCTCCAGGCGTCCCGATTCATATCTGACCACTGGACCCAGATGACTTTGGAGGAAAAAGTGAGACTGGGAACTTAGCACAGCTCCCCTTCGTTCAAATCAAACTCATGTGCTTGCCATGACAACTTGTTGTGGTCTTTGAGGATGAAGAACAAGCATTATTATTACTCACTGAGACATTAGAACTAAGAGGGATTAGGATGGGGCATCCAGGTGGTTCAGTGATTAGAGCACCAACCCTGGATGGAGTCAAGAGGCCCTGAGTTGAAATTCGGCCTCAGACACTTAATAATTACCCAGCTGTGTGGCCTTGGGCAAGCCACTTAACCCTATTGCCTTGCAACCCCCCCCCCCAAAAAAAAGAGAGATTGGGACCCAAATTTAAGGGCAGCTAGGTGGTATCGAGTGCTCTGCCTGGAATTAGGACGACTCATTTCCATAAGTTTTCTAACCTGGTCTCAGACACTAGCTGAGTTAACTAGGCAAGTTATTTAAACTCTTTGCCTCAGTTTCCTCATCTGTAAAATGAGATGAAGGAAACTGCAAATCACTCCAATATCTTTGCCAAGAAAACCTCAAATGGAGTCAGAGTTGGACATGATTGAATAATGACCAACCACCACCCCTGTGTTGTGCACATATCAAAGGCTCCTCTTCTGACATAAACAATATATAGTTGTATGATCATACACCTATCAGGAACACACATCCCACTCCAATCATTTGCTATGTATAAGCTTACTTACATACATGTAGTAGGCTATGTACACACATAAGATGACCTTCAGACCCATTTCCCCAATTGTTTTCGCACACAACTGCACCCTCACAATGACCCAAATCTACGCCCCCCAATGTACACGATCACAGTTATACACAATTAGACTGGAACGAAACACATACCCCTTGGGTCCAGGGACCAGGGCCTTTTCCCTCTTTTGTTTTGCAGGCAGTTTGCCTGGCTGGGTTTGTTTTTGAAGCTTACCAGGTCCTGGGGGACTTTTACAAAGTACAATAAAGCCAAGACAACCCCAGCTGGCTTATGGCCCCACTTCCTTTCCACATAAAGGCAGTCTGGTGTGGCCAGAATCTGGGAAGAATCTGTTTCTTTGCTTAAGAGGGTTCCATAAGAGGTTTCCTGCTTACAGGAAAATGTCTGGTTCCTTTCCAGTCCAAACAGGAAGCTCCAGCCACTACAGGGCGGCTGGGGTATCCCAGCTATTTAGAAGGCATGTCATTTCTGCAACCTAAAAAGTTAGTTCAGTATAAGCAAAACTTAGGAGCTCTCTAGGAAGGTCTGAATAGCACAAGCCAGGCAAAGGCAGCAATATAATATAAATTCCTGGAGGACTGGAGAAATCATTGACACAAATTAATTATAGAAAGAAACTTCAAGAGTTGAGGAAGACAATTGACTAAGGTCACACAGACTATTTTTCTCAATCTCTAAATATCTTTTTATATCCCCACCTCCTTTCCTATTGCTCTTCTTTCTTCTTTCTCTTTCTCTTTTCATCCTTCTCATGTCAATGATCAGACTTGGCAAATTCCATGTCTTAATCCTGTTGGTGAGCCATACCCTTTTTCTCCTCCTAATATTTTCAGGAAGGATGAGGTGATCGGTGGAAACTGTTCTGTTCTCCTCTCTCATACCCATTTCTAGTGGGTGCCAGTTGTAGCCTTAGTTTCAGGACATATTTTCTAATTGCTTATGATTTACATGTCCTGGAGAATAGCATACCCCTTCCCCCTTTTTCCTGCATTGACTTCAACCACTCTTTCCACTGGTGAGTGGGTAAGGGCATTTCCTTTCCATGACAAGTTTGGCATCTCAAGGGGCATCACAATGGAATAGTTTAAATCTTCCTTTTTAAACTGTAGGCTTCATATAATACCTCAAATGCATCTGAATCTATTTGTATTTAATATTAATAATAAATAATAATAATAATAGATGAAATTTATAGAAGGTTTTAAGGTTTTCAAAATGCTTAAAACATATGAAGGTATGTAATACTTTGTTTCATAATTCTCACAACCATCCTGTGAGGGTATTATCATACTCATTTTACAAATAAGGAACTAAGGCTGAGAGAGATTGACTTGTACAAAGTCATAGTGTTATTTTTTTTTTCATTTTATTTATTTAAGGCGATGGAGTTAAGTGACTTGCCCAAGGTCAGACAGCTAGGCAATTAATTTTTTTTTGAAAGGCAGTGGGGTTAAGTAACTTGCCCAAGGTCATACAGCTAGGTAATTAAGTGTCTGGGTCTGGATTTGAACTCAGATCCTCCTGACTCTAGGGCCAGTACTCTATCCACTGTGCCACCTAGCTGCACCCAGCTAGGCAATTATTAAGTGTCTGAGGCTGTATTTAAACTCATGTTCTTTGGACTCCAGGACTGGTGCTCTATTCACTGCGCCACCTAGCTGTCCCCAAAGTCATAGTGTTTTGAAAATTAAATCAGATTCAGAGCTGGAAAGGGCTTCTCAAATCATCTAGTTCAATTCCTTTATTTTATAGATGAGAAAACTGAAGCTCAGATAAGTGATTTGTCCAAGATAGTAAGTGATAGAGCTAAGATTTTCAATCAATAACTAGGAATTATTAAGCACCCACTGTGTGGCACTCACAGTGCTAGACCTCAGGGATACAAAGACATCAATTAGTTCAATTAATGAACCTAGAACCTTTTCACCTTACTACAATGAATTTCATTCTAAAATAATTGTACCACTGAATTCTCTTGTAAAAGAAACCTCAGAGCATCTGGTTCATCTTCTCATTTATTGAAGATGAATGCCCCATGAAAGCCAGACAGATGAATGAATTTTTATATATCCTGAAGGCAATTCCACAGTTTCCATCAATAGTTCTTTCAAGTGACTATAAGAATAGATCTTAGAAGGGGTGGCTAGGTGGCGCAGTGGATAAAGCACCGGCCCTGGAGTCAGGAGTACCTGGGTTCAAATCTGGTCTCAGACACTTAATAATTACCTAGCTGTTGTGGCCTTGGGCAAGCCACTTAACCCCATTTGCCTTGAAAGAAAAAGAATAGATCTTAGAGAAAGAATTCTTCAAATCACATTTTAACAAAAATATTGTGACCCCTAAAGATGTGTGAAAAGAAAAGCAGACCTTTATGCAATTAAAAATTATATATTAAAAAAATGGAACTGAAGAATGTTTGCAGTGCTTGAAGAGTGGAGGAAGGGAAAAGGAAGAGAATTGTAGAAAGAGATGGACCCTGTTTAGAAGCATTAGGTCCCCATTCAGAAATGGAAGGAGGAAAGGGGCAATAATAAAATAATAAACAAACAAATAAATAAATAAAAATACTGAGGAATTCCTCATGAATTCATGAATTCATTCATTCTTTCATTTTCTCATTCCAGAACCCATCATGTATCAGATGCTGTTGTTTGAGGTTAGAAAAGACAAAAACAGCAGATCCTCAGGGAGATTATGCTCTTTGTAGAAGAAAGAATATATATACTTTTAAGGAAATGCAAAAATATTCAAAGTAATTTTAGGGTCTGTGAGGCTATAACTGGCACCCACTAGAAATGGTAGGGGAGAGGAGAACAGAGCAGTTTCCACCAATCATCTCATCCTTCCTGAAAATATTAGGAGGAGAAGGAAGGTATGGCTCACCAATAGGATTAAGACATGGAGTTCTCCAAGTCTGATCATTGACGTGAGAAGGATGAAAAGAGAAAGAAGGAAGAAAAGCAGTAAAAAAGGAGGTGGGGGATGGAAAATGATATTGAGAGATGGAGAAAAATATTTAGGGAAGAGGAGGCTATAACTAGGGGTATCAGAGAAGCAGAAGTGTTATTTGAGGGAAGTGAACAGACATTTTGCTCCCATACTTTTTAGCTTGATATTTTCAGCCATGTTATCAAACACCTTCACTGAGGATGAACATGGCCTCAAGGTCGTCTACCACACTGATGGCAAATTCTTTAGTTTGTAAAGGCTGCAAGCCAAGACCAAAGTGGAGAGAGTGTTGGTGCAGGATCTTCAGTTTGCAGATGATTGTGTCCTCATTGCAGCCTCTGAACCTGAGATGCAACAAAGTATGGATTGATTCTCTGCTGCTGTGCTCATTTTGGTCCAATAATTAACACCAAGAAAACCCAGGTGCTCCATCAGCCAGCACCACACCATCCATATGTGGAACCAATGACTACAGCAAATGGAGAAATTTTGAGGACTGTGGACAAGTTCACCTACCTTGGCAGTGTCCTTTCCAAAGGGGTATATATTGACAATGAGGTTGACACATGCATTGCCAGAGCTAGCTCAGTATTGGGGAGGCTCCCAAAGGAAGTGTGGTAGAGAAGAGGTATTAGACTGACTACCAAACTGAAGGTCTACAGAGCCGTTGTGCTGACCTCATTGCTATATGCCTGTGAAACCTGGACAGTCTACCAGCACCACGCCAGGAAACTGAATGGCTTCCATTTAAATTGTCTTTGGAAGATGCTGAAGATCACCTGGCAGGAGAAGATACCAGACCCTGAGGTCCTTTCTTGAACTAAACTGCCTGACATTCCAACATGACTACAGAGAGTGCAACTACAATGGGCTGGACATGTTGTTAGAATGTCAGATGGATGCTTACCCAAAAAACTATTTTATGGAGAACTCACGCAGGGCAAGTGCTCACAATGGGGTCAGAAGAAGCAATACCGAGACACCCTGAAGGTGTTGTTGAGGAACTTTAGAACTGATTGTACAGCATGAGAGACACTGGCACAGGACTGCCCATCGTGGCACACCCTCATCAGTGAGGGGGGCTGGGCTTTATGAGGAAGGCAGAATTGAAGCAGGTCAAAGGAAATGTGATGTATGTAAGTTTAGAATACTCACCCTGGTGTGCATATGGACTATTTATACCCAACAACCTGTGGTAGGGCATTCTGAGCTCATATTGAGCTGATCAATCACAGTAGGACATGCTGTCATTTGTCTCAAACATAGTGATGTCATTTTGGTCTTCCTCAATAATGAAGAACCAGAATCTTATGCTAAACACTTTGCCAATATTATCCTCATTTGATCATCACAACCACCCTAGGAAATTGGTGCTATTAGTTTCCCCTAATTTACAATTGAGGAAATTGTGTTAAATGGAGATTAAGAAACTTGCCCAAGAACATATAGCTAGGAAGGGTCTAAAGCAAGATTTGAATTCAGGTCTTCCTGATTTCAGGTCAAGTGCTCCATCCACCCAACTACACCTTTGTGGTAAGTTAGGGATTCTAAGAATCTGACATAAAAAGAAAGTTGCATTTTACATCTGACACCTAGTTCCAAAGATAATTTTAGAGAGATGTATGAGAAACAGCAAGTACCTCAGCTTGACTGGAATATAAGGGTATATTAAGGCTTATCATTTAAGCCCAGAAAGATAGGCTGATGTCAGATTGTAAATGGTTTGAAGATTCTGAACAGTGGAATTTGTATTTTATCTTAAGGTAAGGGGAGATCCTCCAAATTCTCTGACTCCTTCCTACCACATGACAAAATCATCTCCTCCTGGCTCCTTTTTCCATATTACTTGCTATTTTTTTTTGAAAAGTGCATTCCTTTTTTTTTAACATTCATTTTTTATTTCAAGTTCAAAATTCCTTCTTGTATCCCAGCCCTTCCACCACTCAATTAGAAGGAAGTAAATATAATAATGCCTATTATACATGGGAAATTATGCAAAACACATTTCCATCACTTACTATATTTTCAAATATGGAGTTTGCTAGGTTTATGGGGGGGGGTGTCCTGTACAGAGTTCAGACTGACAAAAATTTCCCATACCTGGTGAGGTTCTTTATGGTTCCTATTCAAAGAGGCAGTGTGATATAGTGGGTAGAGAGCCTGTCTTAGAGTTGTAAAGACCTCACCTGTGACACATACTGTGTGACCCTGACCAAATCACTTGATATCTTCAAGTTCTAGGTAATTCTCTAAAAGCAGTAGGTGTGGAACTGTACTGGTAGAAGGTTTCCCCCACTTCTGACACCAGAAATGTCAGTGTGGCAAAGTTCACCCTTCAAAAATGCAGGATTTCAATCTGAGATGAATGCAGAAAAGCTTTTATTAGGAGGAAACTCAGACACTAGTGCTGAGGTACTTCAGTGCAAAGTTCAAAGGAACCCACAGTCCAGAAGAGTCAGGGAAGACTTAGACTTTAAAACCACAGGTTCAGTACTAGTCAAATGGTATATGTGTGTGTGTGTGTATATATATATATATATATATATATATATATATATATATATATATATATATATATATATATTTTAGATTTTTTTCCAAGGCAATGGGTTTAAGTGGCTTGCCACATGGCTAGGTTATTGTTAAGTGTCTGAGGCTGGATTTGAACTCAGGTACTCCTGACTCCAAGGCCAGTGCTCTATCCACTGTGCCACCTAGCCGCCCCCAAACGGTATATTATATTAATTACATTTAGTCACAGAAATCTAGATAGCCTACTATGTGAAATCCATGGTAATTCAAAAGAGATTGGTCTAACTATTCATATTGGAACAAGAACAGAGAAGAAAACCTATTGCTTAGACCCTTACATGCAACTGAATGGGTAGCAGGCAATTAGCACATCAATGTTTCTTTTGGATATTCTTGAAGATGGACAAACAACTCGACTCAGGATTGGGCTGAATCATATTTAGGACCTTGTGAAGAACTTTCAATGAACTCAAAGTGCTTGAGGCTGCTCAGCTCGTCAGCATCAATTCCCCCTCCCCCCATTTTGACTGCCACATTCTAGATATTTTTGTTTGTGGATTAAGTTTATTGCATAAAACTCTAGGACATTGTTGAGCTTCTTAAACGAGATCCATCATTACTCAAAAGAATTTGGCTTAAGAATGCCTTCTGTGGGGGGTGGGGTGGGGGAGGGAAGCAAGAATGGGGGGGAAATTGTAAAAATTAAATAAAAACTTTCTAAAAAGACTTCAAAAAATATAAAAAGGAATTTGGCTTAACTACTCACAGTGAAAACACCAATTGGATGAAGAATGTAGTTGGATGGACATTTATTTTCTATTTTTTGTTTTTTAGTTGAAATTTTATTTTATTTTATTTTATTTTTCCAATTACATGTAATTGTAGTTTCAACATTCATCTATTTGCAAATTTTGCCATGTGGCCTTGGGCAAAATTGCCTTCCCTCCCCTCTTTCCCATGGCGACAAACAGTCTGGTAAAAATTGCACATTTGTGTTTAGTTTTTATTTGTGTTTAATATTTATATGTTAGTCATGTTATAAAAGAGGAATTGGAACAAAGGGGAAAGAAAAAACATGAGAAGGGAAGGAAAACATGAAAGAAGTTTAAAAAAATTTTAAAAAGTTTAAAAACATGAACATAGCATGCATTCAGACTCCAAATTTTTTTCCTCCTCTGGATATGGAATGCATTGTCCATAGCAGGCTTCTCAGGACTGTCTTTGATCTCTGAACTGCTGAAAGGAGCTGCATCCATCATAGTTGATCATTTCACAATGTTGTTACATCCTATATTTTAAGAATTAATAATCAATGCCTGTCACATAGTTTTCACATAAGTGCTTACTGAATGAATTAAAAATCAATGTTCATGATTGCATATATTAGAATGTTATAATCTCCAAGGAGTCTGAATGTTCCATTACCCAAAGGGCAACATAGAGACTCTGGTGGGCATAACATATCACAGATCATTGTGTACAAAATGAATAGTATAAAATAGATCATCAAAGAATTGTGTGCCTAGAAAAGGAGATACAAAGAGAAAGACAAAGGAGACAGATGCAGTGTCTGTGTGTGTGTGTGTGTGTGTGTGTGTGTCTGTGTGTCTGTGTGTACCATTAACATACAAATATCATTAGGACACCTAGATGTACTGGTTTTGAATTTCTTTGCCTTCTCCAAAATGCCCCCCCCAATAAACTCATTTTGCAAGCTTGAATTAATTAATCATCTTCACACTTCATTACTATCCTCTGCCTCTCTGACTGGAGGGTGCGGCCACAAACTCTTCAAGTTCCATTTAAGGTGGAGAGATGACTTTCCTTAGATATCTCTTCATTCTGGACTTATTTGACTTATCCATCAACCTTCTCTCTGACCTCACTAGTTATGCTCTAGTCCCATCTGGGCTGCCTTTCCCCATTAGATTGTAAACTCCTTGAAGGCAGGTACTGTCTTTTTTATTTTTATTTTTTTCCCTCACCACTTAGCACAGTGCCAGGGACATAATAGGACCTTAATAAATGTTTATTATTGAATATTGATTTTTGATTAGAGGAAGGTGCTCATCAATCTGCAGTTTATCTGTGAGGAATTCATGATGAGAGTCATCTAGGAAGAGAGGTTGTGGATGGATTATGATGGGATGAAGTGCTTACAGCGATGAGATCACAGATCCATTGAAATAGCCTGTAGCTGCAAATCCAGAATAAAATAATATTGAACAATTAAAACAGTTAGCATTTATATAGTGCTTTAATGTTTCAGAGCACTTTACAATTATCCCATTTGATCCTCTTGACAATTTTGGAAAATAGATGTTATTATTACCCCCACTTTACAGATGAAGAAACTGAAGCAGAGAAAGATGAAGTGATTTGCTAGGGTCACACAGCTAGGGAGTATTTGAGGCCTTCTTTGAACTTAGGTCTTTCTGAATCCAAGGCAAACACTCAAAATGACAAGCAAACTTTAAAAGCAACGGAAAGATAAATATTGAAAAGACAGATTTGGCATGGCACTTTTCCTCCTTCATTCCAACTATGAAACCTCATTGACTTCATTTTTTGGGGGGGGGGGGGATTGCAAGGCAATGGGATTGAGTGACTTGTCCAAGGTGACACGGCTAGTAAGGTTAAATTTGAACTCAGGTCCTTTTGATTCCAGGGCACCTAGCTGACCCTCCCCCCCCCTTTAAATTCCAATTAACATCCAGGGCCATCTCCAATCAGCTTGATTCATATCTGACCACTGGATCCAGATGGTTTTGAGGGAAAAAGTGAGGCTGGTGACTTAGCACAGCCCCTCCTCACTCAAATCTAATTCACTCGCTTATTGTGGTATCACCTTTTGGATGTCATGGTCTTCCAGAATGAAGGACAGATTTATTATTATTATTATTATTATTATTATTATTAAAATGTCAGCTTCTAGAGGAAGCCTCCCTAATTTCTCTTAATTCCTGCGTTTTCCCTCTTCTGATGATTTCCTATTTATTCTGAATGTATCTATTTCTATATATTTGTTTTCCTATTGCCTCCCCAGCTAGATTGCAGGTTCCTTGAGAGCAGAACTGTCTTTTGCCGATTTTTGCATCTCCACCCTATAGCTTTCGCGTAACAAATGCTTCCTGCAGGAATGAGTCCGCCCTGCACCTCCCGGGGTGCAGTCCACAGCAGGTGCTTCACTCGTGTTTATGGGGTGGCCGAGGCGCTTCAACTTTCAGGATTCAGGTCTCCTTTACAACCAACAATTCCTGAGGGGTTTTTTCCCCATTAATATGAGTTTTATCTATCAATATTTGTCATATTAGAAATTCCTGGGGGTCATTATGAACGTCACGCGGCCTTGGAGGGTCCTCCGGCGCACTTTGGGCGTGAGGACACCCCACCCTCCTGCTTTGGGCCTTGGGCGATCCCCCCAGTTCTCCCCTTCCCCCGTGGCCCCGGCGTCCCCGGGGGGGGCGTCCCCGGGGGGGTCCCCTGTGCAGTCTGCTCCCCTCCCTCGAAGATGGCTGGGGGGGCGGGTTCAAGGCCCCGTGGGGGAGGGGCGTCGGTTTCAGGCCCACGGGCTTTGATGTGGTTTCCCGCGCTCTCCAGAACCTTCCTTTTGGCTTTTTTTGTTATTGCTTTAAAAGGGATCCTGATTCCCAGCCTCATCCGTGAGCGCGCGCGCGCGTGTGCAACCGCGTCCGAGTAGCGGCGTGTTCCCACGCACGTGTGTGGCCGCGCGCGTGTGCACGCGTGTGCGTGCGCGCGCCTGCAGGGTATACGTAGGCGTGTGCACACGCGTGCGTGTGAGTGTGTGTGTGTCCCGGCGCGCGCGCGCAGGCCGTCCATGCCTCCCTTTGTGGGGCTCTTTTAGGGGCGGCCCACCGGGGGGGGGGCGGCCCATGCTGGGGCGGCCGCGGGGGTCCCCGGGGCGCGGAGGGCTCGGCCCCCCTCCCCCTCCTCCTCGCCGCGTGAGAGCGCCCCCTTGCGGCTCGGGCGCCGCGGTCCACTTAGCGCTTGCCGCGCGAGGGAGAGCGGGGAGGAGACCGTACCATGTCGATGCGAGGTGGGGGAGCGTGTCCCGGGGACTGGCCGGGGAGGGCCTCGCTAGGCCGCTCCGGACGCCGCGGCCCTCCGAGGCGTTGGATCCGGGAGGGAGCGGCGGCGCCCGCGGGGGAGGGGGGCCGGCGGGCTCTCCCCCGCTCTCCCCTCGGGGAGGCAGAGTTGGTACGGCCCGCCTCGCAGCTCCCTCGCCGCCGTGGTACGGTCCGGGGCGGGGAGGGCCGGCCCCGCCGCTTCCGCGCTCCGGCTCCCGGAGGCGGGCTCGGTCAGCGCGTGCCCCCTCTGACCGGGCCGGAGTGGTACGCGCCGGCGCGCCCTGATTGGCCGCCGGAGCCCCGCAGTCGGGCTCGGCCCGCCGCGCCGCCCTCAGTCTGGCTCTGGCCGCCGCGCCGCCCGGCTCTCTTCCTCTTTCTGCTCGTCCTCGGCGGGCTGTGGGGGCTCCGCGCCGCGGCCGTTAGTCATGTCGGGTAGGTGCGCCGGGGGGCGAGCGGCGGCCGCGGCGGCGGCGTGCGGGGCCGCCCTGGGTCGGCCGGCGGAGGCGGAGGCTGAGGCGGCGGGGGGGGGGGAGGGACCGGCCGCCGCCATGTTGCGCCGAGGGGGCCGGACGGCGCCCAACGCTCCGGGCCTCGGGCCCCGGGCCGCGCCGAGGAGCCGAGCGGCGGCGTCCCGTCCCCTCCCCCGCCGCGGCCCTCGGCGCCCCGCCGGCTCCCCGCCTCCCCGGGGCTCGGCCCCCCGCCCCGCCCGCGGCTCTCGTGTGATGGCCGGCCGAGGAGGGGGAGGAGCGGAGCACCCCGAGCCGGGCCGCGGCGCCCGCCCGGAACAAACGGAAGGAGCCCCGCGGGGGGCGGGCGCTCGGGGAAGCACAAAGGCGAAAGCGCAGGAAAAGCCCCCAAAAAGCCCGTCCGGGAAGCGCGGAGAAGCCGCGTCGAGCCCCGGGGGGGGCCTCGGGAAAGAAACAAAGGCCGCCGGGGTCGGCCGGGGACCCCCGATGGCATCCGCCGCCACCCTCCCCTCCGAAAAAGGGGGCTGGGGGCGCTGCCTCCCCTGCCCCTGCCGAGCTGAGGAGGCACGGTGTTGCAGGGAAACGGAGCCATGTGGAGGGCAATCCTGCCCGCGGGCCAAAGTCTGCTCTTCCCCCCCAAAGGGCGGGACCTGTTAGTAATGAAAAGCTTGGGAGGGAAAAAAGGTGCCGAGCTCTGGGTGCTGCGGGCAGAAGGGATGAGTGAATGAATGAATGAGTGAAAGCAACAAATAAAAATGGGGAAGGGCCACACACGTGCACTGCCCTGAGCAGATGAATGAACTTTTTGCTCCCGTTTCCCGAGTCTTAGATGGCCGAGGTCCCTTCCTTTGGCCCCGGGGTGGGGGTGGGGAACGTCGTGAAATTTTTGACTGTTCAACAACGGAATTTGGAAATGTTACGACCGAATTGCGTCTAGCAAGAAAGTGGTCCCTCCGGTAGTTTGTTTGGTGATCAATACAAGCTGTGTGTGGCGGGCTCAAGTCATTGAATCTCAGCCTCCCTCAGTGTTCTCCTCTGTCAAATGGGAATCATAGCCCTTCCCGAGCTTTTGAGAATCGAGTGAAATATTTGTAGCGTTTAGCAGATCCTGAAAACACTACGGATGTCTAAAATTGGGATTTCTCCAAGTGAGTAAAATCTGGCACGGTTCAAGGGAGGAGATACATAGGGTTTACAATCTGAAAGTGCTCTTTCAGTGTCTCAGACTCAATTAGAGTAACCATAAATGATTTATTGCAGTGCAAAGTTTCAATTCAAATGGGTGATTGAACCCGCACAAGAATCAGGGGCTTTACCACTTAGGAGGTTCCCGGGTTTTTTTAGTAGATAATAACCAGAAAGTCTGGTTTGTCCCATGGTATTTGTCTTTAAATATCCAAATCACTAAATGTTTGGCAGCTAATTGTATGATAAGTAATACTTTGATATTTTTTGCACCTTGAACTTATTGAGGAATAGGGATGCATGTTTGGACTGGCAATAACATTACACTTGAGTTCTGGTTTTGCCAATAAAATATTGCTGGTGACATTGGAAAAAAGCACTTTCAGTTAACCTCTTCTTGACTTAGTTTTATCATCTGTAAAATAGTTGCTATCGTAAGTTTGTATGACTTTTAAGGTTTATAATGCTTAGGTGGGGGCTGCTATTGTCCTTTTCAGGGGAAACTGAGTCTGAGACAAGCTAAACGATTTCACCAGGCTTATGTGATGACTCAATGTCCAAAATGAGATTGGGCCTCAGGCCTTCAGACTGGCATTCTCGCAGGCCATTTAGCTACCTCAAGTATAAGGTAGTAATGTCTTCAAGCAGTTATAACATAGATATTATTGAAAATGGTAATAATATGTGTTAGAAGTAACCATGGGTGCCCAGTATGCTTCCTGGGCCAGTATGTATAACATTCAGAAATGACAACCGTTTTATAAAATTCTGATCAACAAATTGCTTTTAAAATAGTAGTAATTATGATTTGTTTGATTGTCTCCTCTGTGTTTTATAAAGAAGAAGCATGTTACTGCTTCTCATTCAGTATTCCCTCCTACCCCCCCCATGATTATCTTGTCTTGAATGTGATGATACTGTATACACTATATCTTCTATAGTTAGCAAACTGGAAAATGGCAGGCATTCTTCTGACAAGTTAATTCCATTTTTCTATTGGGGTTATTTTTCTATTTTTTTTTTCCAGTTTATGTTAAGTGACTGGCTGGAGGTCACACAGCTAGTGTGTCATAAGGCCAAATCAAATGTCTTTAGGCCAAATTTGAACTCAGGTTCTCCTGACTCCAGGGCCAGTGTACTTGAACACTTCATCCGAGGTTGTTTTAAATGAATTGAACTGAAGACAAAGAAAGTTGTTGAATTAAGTTGATCGTTGGGGATAAATGACAACTAATATGACCAGAATTAAATGTTTTGTAATTTAAATATGGAATTGAAACATGTTGATAATATATCATAACAGAAGTCTGTCACATGACAATTGAACATTGAGAGTTTATGCTACTTCATATGGCCTTGGATTATAGAAACAGTAAAGATTCAGGTGGTAGTGAATTGGAAAACAGTGTCACTGCTCAAAGTCAGTCATATAAAGACTATGAATTCAGATGCAGAGGTATTTTTTTTACTACTCTTACAAGATGTGTGGAAATTTGTATGTATGTGTGGGGCGAGGTGGTAAATCATTCCTTTATTCACAAGGTAAACCCAGAGTAGGACATGTTACCCCTGACTCTACTTCAAGAACACTTAAGTTGTCAGCAATGTTTTATTTTCCCTCAACTTTTATTTCAACTAAGTCCTTAGAGAGACTTCTGCTTTTGCTGACAATCACAATGATCCATGAGAGAAAAATTACATGCTGCTTTGGATTGCTTGAGAGGTTGAGGTGTGTAGCCCATCAGGAAGATGTGAGGTAAAATAAACAAATCAGTATTTTGGAATTAGACATGGACATTGTGTGTTGACTAAGGGAAATAATACTTTTGTGTAGTAGATTGTCTTGTTATAGTAGGCTACTGCTTTCCCCTTTTTATGATTATTCTTTATCAGGGGAACAAATTTTCTAATGGTGATGGTTTTGTGCTGATGTATTCACATATTTTCACTTAACCCACTTTATGAGCAGTAGCACATGTGGGTTAAGATGACTTAAGTTTAAATGATTAGGAAAAAAAGCAACTTATATAGATCTCTGTAGTTTCTTTTAACTCTTGGTTTGTAACTTCTGTCTGCTCTTGTATAGGGACTAAAGTTTGTTTTTGAATGAATCATGTTTTTTCTATAAGCTTTTAACATTATTTCTTTGTGTTTTAGATTCTGGAAGTTATGGTCAGTCTGGGGGCGATCAAAGGTAAAGTATACATTTAATATATTGAGTGCAACTGAGATAGGCAAATTCAGGTGGAATTTACCACTCGAAAGTTGTTTTCTGATTGTCTTAGGGGAATTGAAAATTAGTACTCATAAGGAGGAGATTAGCCTTTGTAAACAAGAGATCTAGCAGAGTAAGTAAATGGATTGAAGTTGATAGGAATACATAGAATTCCCTTAGATGGAGATACTAGAAAGTATCTCAAGTAGTATGTTTGAACCATGTGCTTTAGGTAATTGCTTCAAAGCATGCAACTTAGCTCTGATTTTGGAGTGTTTAAATCCCTGATTTAACCTAGGCTTTTGGCCAAGTGTTTTCTTGTATGATGTCCAATCATAACTGTAAGATGCTGAGATCTCTCTGGAGTAATATACCTAGGGAGTAGTGTCTTTTCTTAAAGGAGCAGCTGTTGGTGCTCTGGGAAAGTTCTTGTAGTGCCGGAATATGAAGAGCGTCATAGTGTTCTTTTGTGAAGGAACATGTAGAATCTGCTTTTCTTGTTTACCAACTCACTGCATAAAGATATGTGGAATAGCAATTCCAAGTGTTTAAGGAACCCCATGACCAGAATATCTATTTGAAATATAACAGATACATATGTATTATATATAGTATCTAATAGGTGTATTATATGATTAGTACATATTATTATAGTATATGTTATATGGCATATATAATATGTATATATGTATGTATATAATATAGAAGAATAACATTAATGTGTTTTTTTTTACTTTGGATTTCCAATATTTGTGTGTGTGTGTGTGTGTGTGTGTGTGTGTGTGTGTGTACACACACACACATTCATATGAGAGATTTGAGCAATAGTGTTGCATAGTGTTAGTAGAAAATTGTTCAAATTACGGTGTTGTACATTCATATGTTTTATATTTATATATATATATATACATATATATATGTATATATATGTAGATAGATAGATAGATAGATAGTTAAGTGCTCTTTTAAAGTTGTACCTTTGCCTGTTCTGAGAATTTTAAGTTACTTTGCATGGCTGTGTCAAAATGTCAGGAAGAAAGGAACTTGTCAAGTATGATAGAGAACTAAATAACATTATTAATTGAAGAATTAGCCTTATGCTGCTTAAACCTGATGGCATCATTGTCAGTCTTGTACAGACACGTACCTTTTTCTGGGCATCATATTTTCTGGTGTTGTTGATACTACTTTTGACTCATGAAAGATTTTACAAAGCAAACCCAACAAATTTACCGGGGGGGAGCAGAAAAATAAATGAGACTTGAGGAGGAACCCTTGCTAGTTTTGGACTTATCACTAACTCACCATCGTGTCTTAGGCGAGTCACATTTCCTTCTCTGCAGAATGAGGAGTTTAAAGAAGATGACTTTGAAAATCTTTTTTGAATTTTCACGTTCTGGTAATGTCTAGTAACTTATCTTTGGGTCATGCTCTTTACCCAACTTCACTCCTGAGAATGTTGCAAACTTCCTCAGAGATGAGGAAAATTAGTACTCAGAAGTTCAGTGACTTGCCCACCTGATGTAGGATTTGAGCCTAGGCCTCCTCTAGCAATGATTTTACTATATTATGTTATAGGATTCTGATTTAACTTTTTAAGAGATGACATAAAAATTAAGTTTCCTTAGGAAGTTGAGAAATTCAAGGTTCTTTATATAATGGTAGATAATGTAAGACTTTGACTTGCCTACTTTTGTTTAAAAAAAAATCCAAATTTTTTTTTCAGCTATTCCTATGGCAATCAAAGTAACCAAAATTATGGACAAGCACCACAAGTAGGTTAAAGTCCAAACTATGATCCATTTAAACAGTTACTTTTGTTTTCAGAAGGCAATGAATTGAGCATTTACCTAAATTTCAGGGTTATTCTGGCTATGGGCAATCGACTGATTCATCTTATGGACAGAACTATGGCGGCTACTCAAGTTATGGACAGAGTCAATCAGGTTGGACTGGTTTGTTAAATTTGCTGTTTTAGACATTTTAAAATCAAAATGTTTACTAAATGGTATACCTATCCAATCTCTAGGTTATTCACAATCCTACGGTGGTTATGAAAATCAAAAACAGAGCTCATATGGCCAGCAATCTTATAATAACCAGGGACAGCAAAACACGGACTCATCGGGAGGGTAAGGAAATAAAGTGTGAAAGCACTGGGCCAGTGTTGGACATTTGGAGATGTTTAATACTGTAGGTATTAAAACTTGAATATCAAAGTGAAACTCCTGAAACCTCAGGTAGACATGTCTTCCAGTTGATAGGTACTAGATTAATGTTTTGTGCAGTTTTATGGTATTGTTCCTGTCATGTAAGAGTTGACTCCTGGGTTGCATTGGTAAGTAAGGTATGAGTTTGATTTCTTGTGTCTTTATTCCCATTTTCAAGAAGTAAGCTCATGCTTCTCTGACATTAAAGCTCAGTTGAAAAATTTGAAAGAAAATGAAATGGACTTTAGATCAGTGCATGAAGCCTCCTATAGGTTTAAGTGAAACTTTCCCATAATTGTAGGGTACCTTTAAAAATGTTTTATATTCTTACTATGGGTGGGTAGAATTTTATGGACAAGTTTAAAGACTTCTCAAAAACTTTCTACATTTTCAAGGACTTATAATGATTATAAATAAAGAAAAAAAATGTATAAATTGCCACAAATTAGAAAGGCAATTAAATAAAAATACATGTAAGATAGTATAGTTAGAGGTCCTAATTGTGAATCCTATGAATGTTTTCCATGTTATCACAGGAAAACTTGTACAAATGTAAGGCATTGTTGTTAGCTATAGGGGAGAATCACAGGACACTTCAAGAGTTAGTTGACAGGTTCAGGAAAGCAGATTATGAAGCATGTGGAGAATTTTTGTATGAATGTACTATCTGAAGTATTACAGGTAGTGAATATTAAAAGAGAGAAAGTACTTGAAAGCTCTTGGGAGGTCTTAAGTTCTGACCCTTTTATTCTTTTGTACTGAAGAGAAAGCAATGGTTTAGTTGGTGGGAGAAGTATGGTAGCGTTTCTGCAGTGGGTTGTTTGAGCAGAATTTGCTTCAAAGAGTCATTAGCTCATTACATTGAAAATTGGTCCATGTATCTATCACCTTTGACCAAGTGCCACCATTTGTCAATAGTATTCACATTCTTTGGTACTGAATAATTTGTGACCTCCCCAAATGAGAATTAAAACTTATACAGAGACACATCATACATCCCTTACCTCTCCACCCCCTAAGAATCTAGGTATCCAAGTGAATATTATCCATCCTAGTCATTTTGAGAGGTTATGTACACCTAAGCTAATGATAGTTGATTACTCAAAATATTTTGGGAGCTTCTCTTTTAGGATTTTTTCAGAATCAATTTAGAACCCTCATGAGAAAAGCACCAGTGTCATAGCTTTCTAGGTACACCATATTTTTTGACCCGAAGTGACGGTTTGGCTTTTAATTATCTACTTTATTCACTAGACTTGATAACAGATGGCTCTTAACTAGTTCCAAAAACCAAATCCTCACTGAAAGAATGAAGATTTTTTATTTTTTTTTTTTGCCATTGAAGATGTCTAAAACTGTGCTTCACACTCTGAAGGCATTTGCAAGAGAAGTTCCAAAAATACTTGAGCAGTGGCAGCTTTGTTGGAGTAATTGTATAGCCTTTCTTGAACGTAACCACTTTGAAAAGGCAGCACTCACTCTGATGTATTTATTCTAGTCTGCTTGTTTTACAATTAACTTATTCAAGAAGGTAATAACCAGAAGCCATTTTTGACTTCTTAAGTGTTTCAAGGTGAGATACTTTCCATGATTTGAAATTTCTTCACAATTTGGCATTTCTTTAACTTTCCAAGTACATTGGTGCAAAATTTCCTTGTAAATTAAAGGTTTGAATTTTAGGAAGAACAGGAGTGGAAAGCACATCCAGATAAGAGTTAGAGTGTAAGCTCCTAGTGAGTAAGGGTTGTATCATTTATTGCATCTGTGTCCCCATCACCCAGCACAGAACTTGGCACAGAAGAGATATTGAATGAATACTTGTTAATTGATGAATTGATACAGTTGAGATCTAGCCATTTAGCCCTTCTTTTTCAGAATAGACCATCTCTCTGTTTAAATTAATCCTCCTGAGAACTCTCCTAAGTTCTTGATTCCTGTTTAGCCAAGGTGGAAGAGCGCCTTCATATGACCAGTCAGACTATGGTCAGCAAGATTCATATGACCAACAGTCAGGCTATGACCAACACCAAGGTTCATATGACGAGCAGTCAAATTATGATCAACAGCAAGACTCATATAATCAAAATCAGCAGTCCTATCATTCACAAAGGGAAAGTTACAGCCACCATACACAAGGTAAGCTACACTGGTTATAGAGTTCTAGTTTGTTTTTGCGGCATCTTTTTTTTTTTTAATAGCTACAGAATGACTATTGGCTTATAGTAGTGGGTTTGTTTAAATGAATCATTCAAGATTCCTGTTCTTTATAAATAGAGTGGTCTTGAAACATCTTAATCTCTTCTTTAGTAGACTACTTTGCCTTTTAAACCAATTTCTTCTTGAATATATACCTCTGAGTAACTAGGAATCCTGAATTATCAGCTAAATGACCTTTGATTATCTTGGTATCCATGTTTTAATTGTGACTGTGTCCTTCTAAGGCAGGGCTGCTTAAGTCTTTCTGTGGGTGACATGGATCTTTTTGATAGTCTGGTGAAGCTTATGGACTCCTTCTCATTATAATGTTTTTAAATAACAGGAAATGTTAAATTTCAACTAAGTTTAAAAAAAAGGTGTATTTTTCTTTCTCCATCCAAGCTCACGGACCCCCAAAATCTATTTACAGACTCCTTCTTTGTTTGTGGGCTCCCTGTTCTAAGGGTTTGATTTAGGGATGCAATGATCTCAAAAGCATTTTCTTAAAAATTTATAGGTCTTCCTTAATTAATATTTGATCTGTCATTCTCACACGATTACTTTTTTTTTTTTGAGTGAAAAATTCTATTCCCTCAGCAAATTTGTGTAGACTGGTTCTTGAGGAAATGTATAGGATGTCAGTGCTTTTTATTTTGTCTTTTCTTTAGATTGAATGAGGGGAAAATAAATAGAAACTTTAGAGAGAAGAAATTTTTACTTAATATATCATAATCATTGGATTAATGGGAATCCTGTACCATAAATAGTCCTAAATCTTGGAGGATAGACTCAAAGAAAAATCTGTTTGAGTTTAGTGAATTGCCGAGACAGTATGGTTTGCTTGGGGGAAAAAAAAATCAAAAGACCTGTATTTGAGTACTGGAGTTGCCTCCACCATTGCTGATAAATTATGTGCAGATTATTTAACCCTTTGACTCTTCTTATTGTTGGTTTGAAGGGATGTCTCTAAAATTCTTCTTTTTCCTCATAATAATTATCAATGTTTTACAACTTACAAAGTACTTCCTTTTAAACCTGCTGTTATCGCTACCCATTTTATAGAATGGGGAAATTGAGACTTGGGTGTAGTGTGATTTGCCCTAAGCCACATGACCTGTACATTTTAGAGGTCAATTCCATTGAATTTTTAAAAATTCATTGCTCTTTCTATTGAATCATCTTGCTACTGAGTGTAATAGTAATCAGAGAATTGTAAGGAAGATACTTCATAGCCCTAAATCACTATGGAAATGTCAGCTATTTATTATTGTTTTTATAAAGCTTGACTGTGACACATACAGTAATATCAGTGTCTTTTAAGAAGACTTGTATTGACTTTTGCAGAAAAGAACCTCAAAAGACCTTAGAAAAATCACTTAAGAGTATGAGAGCATTTATCAGAAATGTGATTTTTTTTTGTGCTTCTTTGCAGATGACCGTCGTGACATGAGTAGGTATGGAGAAGATAATAGAGGATATGGCGGGTCACAGGGAGGAGGTAGAGGGCGTGGGGGATATGACAAGGATGGAAGAGGTCCTATGACAGGATCAAGGTAAGTGTTTGCATCCAAATTCTATAATTCTTTTTTGATTGTTACTTAGATGATTTGATTTTTAGGATCTAACCAAGTGTTGTAACTTTGAAGAGTTATAAGATTTGGAATTATGTAACTAAAAGGGGGTGGAAGATGATGCAAAGGCTCTTATATTAAAATGCTTTTCAACCCCATGATGCCAGATAAATTACTTAGGTTAGACCCTGTTAACTGTATGTCAAACAGAGATGAACAAAGCCCCATCATAATGGTTGTCACATATTTCATTTTTCTGGCCAGAGCTAGACTCTAAGTCTTCCCATAAAATAACTGGCAAATGCAAATATTTTGCATATAAAAGGGAAAAAAAGGTAAGTTAATTCAAAGTTAGAGGGTAGAGTACCCTTGGGAAGGGAATATGTATACAGTTTAAAAAAGGACAAATTAGAGCTTAGCTTGGGGGGCAGTATTTGACTTGTATTAGGAAAAAAGTTAATTTCAGTAGTTTAACATAGTAGATTATATAATTTTATTCCTTTTGAATAATTGAATTAATTAGTGCAACTTGATAAAACTATTAGCAAATCTGTCTCCTGTCTAGACCTTTGAAGTCTGAAATCTTCCTTATCTACTTAAGAAAGCTGTCACTTTCTGATGTAGCTTTTTTGGCCTTTGCTAGGATCCTCAAAATTTTTTTAAATGTTATTATAGTTGGCTTAATTTAAATATTTTTAAATGTGCATGTCCATTTGGCACTTTGTCCATTTAAGACCAAGATAAAAGGATAGTTGAAGTTTTTTTTCTCAGAAAAGGAGGTTTGTAAGTTGCAGTTTTTGTAGTTGTAAAATACGACTAAAGTGTAATCGGTGCTGGTCAAGAAGTGAAACTGGCTGTGGGCCACAAGCTGTCATTTAGTAAGAATTCAGTTCTGGTTCAGTCCTTTGCTGCTTTGGTCTTGCCTTTGGATCCCTAGAAATGAATTTGAAAACGAACCAGTTATACTTAATACTGTGCTCTTCAAGGTAAAAACTTGACCTTCTTGCTTTTGGATTTTTAAGCATGCTCCTTTCTGTTCATTGTATAATGCTTTTGATATTTTGGGCACAAACCAAATAAAACCTTATCATGACTTGATAGACTTTTGCAAACCTCAGACTTTGTGAGCATCTTGATTAAACCATAGTACAACCAGATTATCATATATTAGTTAGTGAGTTAGATGTATTGTGTTTTCTTTTATTATTGAAGAAGACACTGTTGTCATCATGCCATCAATAGGACATGAATAAAGGGTGATCAACACAGGGTGACTTAATACAACTTCCCTACCTGTCTTTAATAGTCCCAACAAAAGACAAAGCAAGTGCCCTGGGGAATGCTTCCATAACTGATTGCCTTGAAATAGTGTAATAATAGCAAATAACCTTCATTAACAGCTTTCCAGTTGTTGCATCATAGGATTAATTCTGCAGAAATTTGTTATACTCCCATAAGTTTTATGAGTGATGGAATTTACTGGGTATCTTTGGAGTAGGTTCGCTTGACCCTATTTAGCTTGAAGGCTAAAATCCTTAGGGTTTTTCCTAAGACCTACTAGTAAAGCAACCCAGAGATGAATATCAATCCTTCTAAAGACCTTTAAGATTCTGCAACCTCCTTTGGTTATTACGTGTAGATATAATTAGGTGACCTCTCAGGATCATTTCAAGTCCTGTCATTTGATGTTAAATGCCCCATAAAGGATTTCATTATAGTGAAGCCATCTTGGTTGTAGGCAGAAACTAACCATGAACAATCTTGACCCAAAGATTGTTCAGAGTTTTCATTTGTGTTAAAGCATTTGAATTAGAACTCCAGTTTTACAGAAATTTCTTAGGTTAATATGCTCTTAAGTAAGAAGAAAAATATGATCCCTCAAAATTGTCCCTTGGTCCACGATGACATTTCTGTATTTTGAATAATTTCACTTAAAAATAGTGGGGTTGGGGGCAGCTGGTGGTGCAGTGGATAGAGCACTGGCCTTGGAGTCAGGAGTACTTGAGTTCAAATCTCACCTCAGACACTTAATAATTACCTAGTTGTGTGACCTTGGGCAAGTTATTTAACTCCATTCCCTTGCAAAAAGAAATAGTAGGGTTGAAAATCTCATCTTTCTTGGCTGCTTGAAGAATGTGTAGCACTACTTGAATTTTCTATTGAAAGTTTAAAAGGAGAGAGGGAGAGAGCAGAAGAGATGACAATACTACCTTTATGACAAGGAAAAATTCAATCTAGAGAAACTTCAGATTTTGAAAAAGAGGTTGAAATATTCTAAGAATACTCTTTCATTTGAAAATTCTTCATCTGCAAATCACATTGTTTGCTACAAAAGTAATAATTCCTAAGGAAAATTAAATCAAAAGTTTTGATAGATAACTAGCATTATCCAACTGAAATAGAAAATTTATACTTTTTTTTAGTTTAGTATCAGAATAGTTTCTTAGACCTTTTCCTTATTGTCCTGAACTTTACTAATCTAGACAGATTGTCTTTGGTAATTTGTTTTGGATTGTCATAGATAGGTGATTTGTTGTTCATTGTCCAGACTTTGGTAGTGGAAATGTTATCAGTAACTATGGTTTTAGGATTTTATGAATCAAATCTAACACCTAAGGGTCTTCTTTCTCTTATACGAGTCTTTGTATAATAGCTCCCTTGAAAAAGATCAGGTGTTCCTGGCTCCCTGTCTTTTTAGATGTGGTTAGGAAGTGCTTCTGAATTAAGGAAGCTTTTGCCATACACATATGCAAAACTTTCACAGAAGAGAGAAAATAAATTTAACTAATGTTGAAAACTTTATTTAAATCAAGGAATCATTTATGTTTGGAATAGATAATTTTGCCCCCAACACCAATAAGTAGGTGAAATCCCTATTTTAGTAATTATTTTAATACCTATTTTCACCTAATATTAAACTTCCCCAGAACACCAAACAGACTCTTGAGCTATCTGTTTTGTTTCTCAGCAGGTTTGAGCCATAAAATAGTATGTATTTACAACTTCATAGAAAACTTAACCAAAGAGCCTTAGCTTTCTTGAATGACAGTAGGACTAATCTTTTAATACACGCATAAGCCCAATTTTATTCATTCCTTCTCTCCCACAGTGAAGAAAGGGAATAAGAGTATTGCTCTTCACCCAAATCTGTCAGGGGAAAGGAGACTTGCAGTATCTATGGTGAACTTGGAGGAAATCCTGCTGATACATTTGTTTTTAAATTTGATTCAGCAAAACAAATGCAGATTTGTTTCTTGTATATAGATGGATGCAGCTATAAAGTTGATGGAGGTTTTTTTTACTTTAATAACTACTCCATTCTTAATTTAGAATATCCCTTTGTTAGAATGTACTCGTTAGTCTAGTGTATTATAAATTGACATTTAACCTCATTGCAAAAGTTTAAAATAAATACACTAATCGAATGACCTTGTCATTTTTCAAGATGGGATGGGCTTTCTGTATGGAACTAGGAAAAAATGCTTCGCATCTTGTTGGTAGCCATTGTGTTGAAATTTTCAACTACTTTTGGTAACAGTTTTAAAACTACATTAAAAACTCACTTTAAAGTTAATGAGAAGTCACAAATTGACTTAGATATATATAACCATTCCCTTCTACAAACACATTTTTCTTAGGCTATCTCAATGTTAAATTACTGGATGCAATGGAAATGGAAACCAGCCATTATAGTAGCATTGTCCTATACCAAATTGTTTCTTTTTTCTTTAGTTGCATCAACTCTTTGGTGCTCTATTGATATAGATGGGAGTAGAGTAATTAATAGTGTACCTTTTTGCATATTTATAAGTGAGATAAAAGTTAATCATTAATTCACTCACGGAAAAATGATTCCCCTGCTCCTATTACTCCCCCTTCCCCCCAATACTCTTTCACTACTGAATAATTCTACCCTTTGCTTCTTTAGTAGAGTTATAGACTGGATGTACTAATTAGCTTTTTTTTTCTATTTGAAATTATGTTGGGCATATTAAAAAGAAACTTGTGCAAATGAAAATTCCATACCTGTGAGAGTAGTGTTATTTGAGATTCCCAGAGTTGCTATTGACAAGGTTTTCAGAGGTCTAGGCTCAACAAACCTCTTCGCTTCATGCTAATGTTTGGCCAACAGAATAAAGCAGAGGACTGGAAGGTGCCATAGTGAGGGATGGAGGAGGGTGGATGAATGTTTTCTTGAAACACAGAATTTATAGGAACCCATCATGAAGCTCTTGACTATTTAGAGGCTTGAATGCCTCCTAATTTCTAGGCTTGCAGAAACTAAATTCAGGAGATTTTGAAGTTGCTTAGGGGTGCAAGGAAGACCTTAACACAGTCATAAACTGGGAATAATTTAAAGGGAAACTATTCACAGTGGCTATTTTTTTCTAGAAAGGCCACATAAAGAAAATTCATTCATGTGAAAGCTTTTACTTAATAGAAAATTTTTAAATAGTTTCATCAACAACTTTGGGTATTGCCCACTTTTCAGTTTATAGGGAAGATCTTTACGTTTGTACTTCAGTGCAGTTGAAAATACTCTCATGCAATAGCAGGGGTTTTGAATGCATTTGAAGTACACTTCCTTTTAATTCTAGCAGGAAACTGTTGAATTCTTGCACATAACTACCAGAGAGGATATTTAAAGGTATTGGGTATTTACCAAATTAAGAAAAAAACTTACATGCCTGAAATTGTGAACTGCTATGATTTGTTGAGTGTTTCATTGCATTTGTGATATGCTCTAAAGATCAATGTGCAGAACATTTGACATAATGAGCTAGTTTATACTTAGTAGTAATTTATGTAAGGCATCTAATCGTGTTACACTGGGCATGGAGAAGCATAATTTAAATCCATTCTTATTCTTCATTCTCATTAATATATTCACTTGTATATTTTATACTAGATTTCAGAATGAATGAATGAATGAAATGTAACAGTCTTTCAATATTGAAGCTCACTATTCATATGCTTCTTCTTATCTTGTAATATCAACCATTTAATGTCACCTTTCCCATTATGATGCCAAAATTTCACACTTGAATTTGAGTAGTATTTTAGTCCCTTTATCCCTGTTAATTTTTTTTTCTGTTGAATAGCATATTTGCCCTAGTTAAGCTTTCTTTGCTGTTATGTCCCCCCATTTTAATTCTGGGGTTATGTAGCAACCATTTTGATCTTGGGTTGGGGAAAGTTTTCAGGTTAGAGTTAATATGCTGTGATATTTAGTTTCAGTTTAGTGATTCTCTTGAAAGTAGGCCCCTAGGAGATCATGTAATTGGAAACAACCCCTGGAAACCTATGCTATGAAATTTATTGAAAAGTTAGAGGGGCTACTATTCCCCTAGGCTGTAAGCTCTCTACTTTTGATCAGTTAAGTGTAGATTGAGCCCAGGGCTCAGCACATTAGAGACTTAAGGAAGAAATCATTTCTTCAATTTTTCCTCTGCAGTGGTGGTGACCGCGGTGGCTTCAAAAATTTTGGTGGTAAGTGCTGAGTATCCCAAAATGTTTCAGTGGAAATGCTGTATAAATCTAAAAGCCACCACTATCTATCCTTCAGACGCAGTCTGAGCCTGTTCATACTCGGTTGAGGCTGGTGTGTGTTGTGTGCTTTAAAAAAAAAAGCCAAAGTTGATCTCTTTAACAGTCCAATGGGTTTCTACTTCTCTGGATTTGCATGAAAGAGTCTGTGGTGACCAATGAGACCTTCACCAGGTTTTGACAAAAATGCTCTTTTATAAAGGTAGCTTGACACAGTGGTCTTAAATCAATAGGGCATTCCTGCTCCCTGATTTGACAACCAGTACTTAATATGAGCAATACTAGCATAATGCCAAAGTGGCAAATGCTGTCTATGACAAGTTTAAGGAGATGTTGATACTCAATTTTGATTTGTTACCAAACTTTAAAAAAATATTATTTAACCAATATATTTACTCTATAAATCTGTTATGGTTGACTTTGTAAGCTATAGAAATACAGTTGAGATTTTCTTGTTTTCATTTGTCTTAGAAACAAAACCTTTCAAATGGATTTTTTAAAATAGCTATTACTTCTTTTCTTTTCTCTTAGGCCACAGGGATTATGGACCGAAAACAGATGCTGGTAAGGCAAAGCAATTTTTAGCTAATAACTTTTAATATTAAGAATATATTTCTGAGTTTGCCTTCTTTGAAGGAAGTTGCGTTTTTGGAGTCCAGCCTGGCAGTTGATAGTAACTTTATTTATAATCATAAATTTATAAATTATATAAATTATAAAATTATAAATTTATGTTTATAAAGAAAGTAAACTATAATTTCTGAAAAAGGAATGGGGTAATGCAAAATGTTTAGTGGGTCAAGCCTCAGATTTTATTTTCTACCTGCACTATAACATTTGAATTCTTGTACCCTTACTGAGTAAATGGAGCAATATGAAATGGGAACATTGCTATATATATTATAGTAGATTAAGTAGTAAACTGTGAGAGATCAAAGGGAAACTGGTTTCACAAAGTCTCACCAGGTATTCATCATGCTTATTGGGAGACTATTGAAACGTAAAATGGTGTTGAATGATCATAAATGTAGAGCTGGAAAGTGACATTAGATTTCATCTTGTCTAGGCATCTTCACTTTTTTAGTGAAACATACTGTGGATCCTTCACAGAATGCTTTTGAGCCCCGCCCCCCCCCCCCCCCCCCCCCCCGCGCCCCCGCACTGGGGTTAAGTGACTTGCCCAAGTCACATGCTAGGTAATTATTAAATGTCTGAGACTGGATTTGAACTCAGGTCCTCCTGGCTCCAGGGCCATACTCTATTCACTGTGCCACCTAGCTACCTCCCCCCAGAATGCTTTTTTAAAAAAAAATTGTAGAAAATGCTAAATTTCAGTTAGATTGGTGAAAATAATGGATATGATTTCTTCCCATCTAAGTTTATAAACTCCTTGAAATCTATTAAGAAACCCCTGATTAAAAGTCTTCTCTTCACTTCCAAACATCTGCCTACCTTCCTTGTCGACTAATAGGTTTGGAAAGGGTATTGGGGCACTTAAATATCTTTCTTTAGGCAGTTTTTCTGAACTTTCCTAATCAGATTTTCTCAAAGACCTCTCATGTTCTTTTCCTGTTGAATAACCTGCATAGTTAGATATTTTTTAGAATGAATTTTATTATCCATTGCTGCACTCACTGTACTGGGTATTGGCTCCTTCTACACATTTGCTCTCTCCATATCTAAAGTTGGAATGACTTGAGGTGGCTAGATTTGAATGATTCAGTGGATTTGAGTTGCACTGACATTTTCCTTTACTTTTAGAAATTGAATATTAGAAAGTGTATATCTTGGCTCATTGTGGCTTATATATAGGGTGTCAGAGAATTTCAGAGTTGGAATGGATTTTGGTGACCATTTAGTCCAATTTATTTTTCCCCTTCTCCAAATCCCCTTTACAATCTATCTGACAGGTATTTATTTAGCTTTTAAACTGGGAGCCTGGGAGCATGTGGAGGATTGACCCTTCCGTCTCTCAAGGCAGTCCATTCTGTTTCTGGAGAGTTCTCATTGTTGGGCTTAGGGTCAGGAAAAACCTCCTGAATTGACCTCTTTGCATCTTCCAGCTGTTACTTTTGGTTCTTATCCCAGGAACCAAACAAAATAAGTCAGATCCTTCTTTCATATGGCAACCTTTCAGGTTCTTAATAACCTATATCCTGTTCCTCTGAATCTCATCCAGACAAAACATCCCTATTTTCTTTAACGCAGATCTTTATAGAGCATGAATTCAAGGCTCTTCACTCTCCTGGTTTCTTTTCTCTGGACAATTCCAAGTTATCAGTCCTTTTTCCTAAACATTCCAGATGTGGTCTGACCTGGGGGAGAGACTTGGTGACGGACTATCATCATCTTGTTTCTGGAAAGCCTGTCTTTTAACACAGCCCAAGATTGCTTTGTATATTTTGGGGGGGGTTGTTGCGATTGTTGCCCTGCTATGCTTGTAATTGTGATCTTTTGCAGACGAGCCTAACAATTTATAACTCAAGTTTTATCTTAATATGTTTAGTCAGAGGCACAAACCTATTGAGACTCAGACCCTGCCTCAGTCTGTCTGTCTATTTCTGTGTTGTTTTCACATTTGATAAATGTGCCCTGTATATCATATATCTTATGTCACTGACAGCTCAGGGCCAAGAATATTTTGTGTAATTATGCAAAGAAATAAATCATTTTAACCTTAGATCTTTTCCCTCTTCCTAGACTCAGAGTCTGATAATTCAGACAACAACACAATCTTTGTTCAAGGACTTGGAGAAGGGGTATCAACTGATCAAGTTGGGGACTTCTTTAAGCAAATAGGAATTATTAAGGTGAGCTCTCTGTGTAGAAAGTTGTTTCTGCTGTTTAAAATGTTTGGCCAGCTTCTCTATTCCCTGCCAACTCTGCTATGCCATACTCTTTCCTCTTATTACACATATTTTGTTCCCCGTCTGGAATTTCTTTGTATATTTGTATATTTCTTTGTATATTTAAACTATCTTATCCTTCAGGAATCAAATCTAAATGTATATATTTTTTCTTTAACTTCTTTTGATTAGATGACTATCCTTGTACTATAGATTACACAATACACTTTCTTGTTTTATTTTCATTCCTTAATTCATTTATATATGTCTTATCTTTGGACTGTATTTACTTGTTATTTTTTTGTTAGCACAATGTCATGAAGATAGTAGGCACTTGGTAAATACTTTTGAATCTTGGTGTGTTGATGTTGAGCTTCCTAAACTATATTGTCTTGATTAAGCATCTTACTGCTTAATTTAAACTTAATTTTAAGCTAAACCAACTTAATTTTTCTCTTAGACAAATAAGAAGACTGGCAAACCGATGATAAATCTTTACACAGACAAGGACACAGGCAAGCCAAAAGGAGAGGCAACAGTGTCATTTGATGATCCTCCTTCAGCTAAAGCTGCAATTGACTGGTTTGATGGTATGCCTATCTTGAACTTGTTTTCATATAGTTTCTCTTGTATTAGTTGTTGAAAGAGATATACTTTATAGTTGAAGATGAAAGTACTATATTGGCCTGTCTATTATATTTGCCTATCTTACCAATTTTCTGTTCATTCCAAGCCTTTTATTAAGCAGTTACACTGTGTTAGTTACTGAGAATACAAAACCAAACTGAGATTGTCCCTACCCTCAAAGAACTTAGCATTTTACTTGGGGTAGGAATGGGAATAAAACAGAGAGGAATTAAAAAGAAGCAATGGGGAAGGCATTAAGAGGAGAAAATGTTGAAAAGACTCTTGTAGGAGATGAGAAAAGTCTTGAATGGAGCTTGGGATTCCAGGAATGGAGACAGGGAGAAGTAAAAAGGAGTTTACAGAGGCAGGAGGTATGGTGTCATGTAGGGAAGAACATCAGAACTAGTTTGACTGGACAGTAGGGCATGGGAGGAGGGCTCAGCCTGTTAAGAAAACTAGGAATAAGATAATGAAAGAGTGAATACTGAAAACAAAGGTTTTTGTTTCATTTTATAAATAGTGGTAGCTATTGAAGCTTCTTGGGCATGAAAGTGATGCAGTCAAACCCAGGTCCAGATTTAGGAATATCATTTTGGAAACTGGGGAGAATGAATTGGGACAAGGTAGAAGCTGGATATAAGGAGACCAGTTAGAAGATTAATGCATTGTTACAGGTGAGAGAGGACATGAAAGTGTGAGTTAAGATGATTCTAGAGTTAGTGAAGGATGTGAGGGATATTATGAATATCAACTCTTAATGATTGAATATGGTGGCAAATGAGGGAATAGAGTTGAAGATAGCTCCTAGATGGCCATTCTTTGTGACTAGAAGAATGGACGTGCCCAAAACAGAAATTAGGAACTTGGTTACATCAGGAAAGTCCCTTAATGTCTTAGAATCTCACTTTTCTCTTCTGTAAAATGGTGTTAGTACAGGTGCTGTCAGATTCATGGAATTGTAAGGAAAGTATTCTCTTCAGTAAAGTGCTATACAGTATTTTGTATTCTTTGACCTAGCCTGTACTCAGATTCTATTGTAAACTTCCGTGTGTGTGTGTGTGTGTGTGTGTGTGTGTATGGAGGTGATAGCTTCCTGTACTGGCCCCCACAATTTGAACTGCTCAGCTTTTATTTTACTTATAAACATTGACTTCCAAGAGGCTTCCTGTATTAGGATCCATCATGCTTAGAAGCTGGGAACCCTGGATTCTTAAATACTTTGATGTCCCCATATTTCTGTAGTTATTAGATTGAATGGAATACTCGTTCATAGAAACCATGAGTGCCATGCTTTATAGAAAAGGACCTCTTCAAACCTTGAATCTTGTGAATTTTTGTGAGACCTCACTAATACTCCTTGTTCCTCTAAAACCAGTTTCATGGAAGGTGCTTACATATATCCTTATTCTTTGATTTCAACCATTGTTGGAAACCATACTTCTTCTTTCCTAGGAAAAGAATTTCATGGTAACATCATTAAAGTGTCTTTTGCCACTAGAAGACCTGAGTTCTTGAGAGGAGGTGGAAGTGGAGGTGGACGACGAGGTAAGACATTCATGACTTAACTTCCAGGTCTCTTCCCAATATATTTGACTTGGAATTTTGCCCTTGCCTCTTACCTTATTGCAGGAGCCTAGGTTAGCTTTCTTTCTGTAGGTTCCTTCCTTCTCTATTTAAATGATAGCATGGAGGGTATAGGATAGGTGAGGAAGGAGGTTGGAAGTTTGCTCACACAAGTGGGATTTTTTAGAATTGACTGTTAAGAATCAGAGAAAGTTGTTTTTAGCTAGTCTTCTATGTTGAACCCCTGAAACCTCCATCCCTGGAGTGTCAAAGAACCCTTGGGAAGATAAAATGTTTCAAAGTGTGAACAGTAATGATGTTTCCTAAATATGGCTGGCTAAAGGAATATCTGGGAAGTTGTCTGGAAAGACACAGACAGGTTTTTGCTCCCTTGGAAGTAAGGATGTAGCTGATAAAATAGCAAGGAGGAATAGTTAAGGAGCACATCTTATGAACCCACCTAGTGCTAATACTTTAATCTGGGAACAGTTCTTTCCAGTTGATCTATACACTTCCTCAGCCTTCACCTTTACAGATTTGGTATAATATCCATATTAGTCAAATGTAAATTGAGAATTGAAATTAAAATTGCCTATAGATTTTCAATTCTTAATTCTTAATTCTTATGCTTAAGGTTAAATTTTATTTTTATTTTTATGTTTCAGTTACATGGAAAGCTAATGCAACATTCTTCCTTTTGTGCTTTTGAGTTTTGCATTTGAATTTTAAAGTTGGAATACATTTTAGGATTTAATTAGGTTTAAACTTTAAATGATACTGAATCTACTTTTTTTTTAGATTTTTTTTTTTGCAAGGCAATGGGGTTAAGTGGCTTTCCCAAGGCCACACAGCTAGGTAATTATTAAGTATCTGAGACTGGATTTGAACTCCGGTACTCCTGACTCCAGGGCCAGTGCTCTATTCACTGCACCACCTACTGCCCCCTGAATCTACTTTCATTGGTGATCTGTTTTTTTGAGTGTTGCATATTTTATTTTATGGTTTATGCTAAAATCATCCTACATCCTAGGGTCAGTTTTGAGGTACACCATTAACTATATTTGTTAAATTCTGTCAACAGGGGTAGTATGGGAACTGATTTTTTTCTATGTCTGACTTTCATTGTCATATTCTTGTCTTGTTTTCTCTCTTAGGTTCACGTGGAGGATATAGAGGACGTGGAGGCTTTCAGGGTAGAGGTGGAGATCCTAAAAGTGGTGACTGGGTTTGTCCTAATCCGTAAGTATTTCTTGTTTGTGAGCAGGGACTCCAGTATCACTTGGAAACAGTCTAATAGCACATCTTTCCTTCTCTTTTAGGTCATGTGGAAACATGAACTTTGCCCGGAGGAATTCCTGTAATCAGTGTAATGAACCCAGACCAGAGGACTCTCGTCCTTCCGGAGGAGGTGGGCCACCTTTTTAACAGTATCAATACATAGCTTGCCCTTTGAGCCAAACCAAGGGTGCTTTGTGGCTTTCCCTTTGGTCCATAAGTTTTTTTTGTTTTGTTTTGTTTTGTTTTTAGATTTCCGGGGGAGAGGCTATGGTGGTGAGAGGGGCTACAGAGGCCGGGGAGGCAGAGGTGGAGACCGAGGAGGCGGTGGCTATGGAGGAGACCGAAGTGGCGGTGGTGGCTATGGAGGAGACCGAGGAGGCGGTGGCTATGGAGGAGACCGAAGTGGTGGCGGTGGCTACGGGAGTGACCGGAGTGGCGGTGGCGGCTATGGGGGTGACCGAAGTGGTGGCTATGGGGGTGACCGAAGTGGCGGCGGCGGTTATGGAGGTGATCGAAGTGGTGGTGGTGGTGGCTATGGAGGTGACCGAAGTGGTGGCTATGGAGGTGACCGAAGTGGTGGAGGCTATGGAGGTGACCGAAGTGGCGGCGGCTATGGGGGAGACCGAGGTGGCGGCTATGGCGGAGATCGAGGAGGTGGTTATGGTGGCAAAATGGGAGGCAGGTGAGTATATGTGTGTGTAGCTTGCAATCATGACACCTAGATTCTAGGGTTGTTAGGTCTTTTGTTTCCCATTTTCATGAAATTTCATTTGTTGCAGGGGACCTCCACATTTCTCTAAGCCAGTCTCTAACTAAAGTATGACAAGTATATCTAGCATCTTTAATATATGCAGTGATAATTTATATGGCAACACATTGTGTTTTGGGCTTACTTAGTCATTGAGAAGTTTTGGGCTTTTCCGAACTTTAATCTGCTCCTCAATTTCTACCTCTTGGTCCTGGTTCTTTCTAGGACCAAGCATTACAGATTCTTTCTCTTTTCTACATATCAATAATAATTCATATTTATATAATGCTTTAAGGCCTGCCAAATTATTGATCCCATTTGAGACTTGAGGTCAGAACTATATAGTTCTGTCTATATACATATACTGTAAGTACATTTATATTTACAGATGAGGAACCTGAGGCTTTGGAAGGTTCAGTGACTTATCTCTGGTCACATGTTATAACCAGTAAGTGGGGAAAGCTAGGTGGCACAGTGGATAGAACACCAGCCCTGGAGTCAGAAGGACTTGAGTTCAAATCAGGTCTCAGACACTTAATGATTGCCTAGCTGTGTGGCCTTGGGCAAGTCACTTAACCCCATAGCCTTAATTAAAAAAATTAGAATTAAAACAACCAGTAAGTGCCAGATTTTCCTGACTCCAAAGCTGGCACTCTCCCAGTAGGAACTGGGGGCTTGTATTTAAATACATGATTCCATTTGGAGTGCTAAATTTCTAAGAGGTTGAATTTTTCTTGAGTTTCAGGCATAGTTCTTCTATCCTCCTCAGTGGGAATTGATTTCTCTTATTAGTTCACCAATATGGATTGTTTTGATACTTAGAAAATCCAAAATTTAGTCTTGCTTTTTATTTTTCCATTCCTAGAAATGACTACAGAAATGATCAGCGTAATCGACCATACTAAAGACCGTCTTGATTGTTCCTTTGCCTCTGACATGTTCGATAGTGAAGTTGCCAGAGTTCTGCCTGCTGCTTTCCTTGTGGCCTCTTCTCCAGTAGTGGAATTAAGTGACATTTGGATTTTTATTTTGGTGGGAGGGATGGGGCAAGTTTTTCTTTTAGAAATGTCCATTGAAATTTCCCCTTTTAATTTCCAACCTTCTTCCCAGCCCTTGAACAGTCTGAGAAGCTGAATATGTTGTAAAATATTGCCAAAATGGAAAGTGTTTTGTAATACTGCAATAAAGGCTGCTTGTTTTTTTTTGTGGACTCCTGTACCTCAGCGCCATTTTCTTACACATCAGCATGAAAAGTGGTCCATAATAGGATCAACTTTGGTGAATTAGGAAATTAACTATATTCCAGTAACTTTTTTAACTCAAAAAATGAAATAACATATAAGCAGCAATTATTGAGTTATATATATGGGTTGTTGCAGAAGTCTTAGAGCTGTTTTAAGAGTAATCTTAAACAGTTTAATATTACTCTAAGACTTTTGAGACACCCTATATTGCATTCCAAGTACATTTACATGGGTTAGTGATATTAAGATGTCTGATAATGATCCTTTCCCTCTAGGAGCTTATGATTTATTTAGTTAGAATGGGTCCAGAAAAAAAATACTAAGTAGCTAAAGCATAAAGAAGAGGTAAAGATACCAAACTTCTAATATAGAAAAAAAAGGGTGGGAAGGGTATTATAGCATCACCTCATGAAAGTGGGGAGACCCTTGAATTATGCCTTCAAGGAAAGATAGGATTTAGAAGGTGAGGAAAGGCAATAGCACTAATAAGCCCATTTTGAGACATAGGCACAGGAACTATCAACTTGGAACAGCAGAAGGGAAAGAAATGGGAGAGAAAAATAGAATGGTAGATTTTGGTCAGATTGGAGATCTGGAATGCTATACTAAAGAATAAAGACTAATAGAGTAAACATTTTTTATAGGCAGCAAGGGAGTCTTTTAAAAATGTGTTGTGATTTAAAGTGTCACCAGTTCTATTTCCTTTAAAGGAAATTATCTCTGTTAATAATGAAATGTGGTTAAATTAAACCAACCAACACATTGTCTGGCAACAAATGCTCTCGACCTGGAACCCACAGGTTGCTAATTTACCTGCCCAAAGGAGGGGGGGAGCATGTGTTTTCATTGATGGTCTTTGGAAATTGCTCATTTGCATTGATTAAAGTTGTGATGTCTTTCAGTATTCCTTTCTATTTATGATTTTTGTAAATTGTTCTCAGTTCTGTTAATTTTTCTCCAGTTCATATATATTCCAAATTTCTCTGAAATCTTAATATTATTTCCATTGGCATTCCATTGTATTCATATTCCACAATTTGGTCCTTTTCCCCAATTCTTTATCCACTTCATAGTTTCTTGTTGCCACAAAAAGTGCTGAACATACTTTTTTTTTTTTTTGCATGTGGCACCTTTCCTTTTTTGACCTTATTGAACTATAGGTCTAGTAATGACATCTGGGCCAAAATGTAGTTAGTTGAGGGATGTTTTTATTGTTTTTTGGGGGGTTTTGCAAGGTAATGGGGTTAAGTGGCTTGCCCAAGGCCACACTAGGTAATTATTTAAGTGTCTGAGGCCAGATTTAAATTCAGGTACCAGTGATGGTGGGGGGGGTTTCTTTTTGGTGGGGGCAATGGTTGACTTGCCAATATCATACAGCTACCTATGTCTCAAGTGTTTGATACTAGATTTGAACTCAGGTCCTCCCAACTCCAGGGCTGGTTCTACCCACTGTGTAATCTATCTGTCTCTCAGTGATGGTGATGAATTGCAGGTGAATTGGAATTAAATGAGGCAGGATTGTGCAGTCTTCAGCCTCACTCAAATCATCGAAGACCAGTGGCTGGACAAAAGCCCTTGTGATAGACTGGGATGCATTGGAGATAACCTTGGTGTCTTCAATGCCTGACTAGACCTTAAGCTCTCAGTGCCTGTCTCAGTCACCTTACTGGCTGTTGGAACAAATTGTTCTCATCCACCCACTCAGCTCCTTAACTCACAGACAGGTTTGAAGACTTGGTTACCCTAAACCTAGTTTAACTTGACTGCTGAGATGGTTTTACTAGGGTGTGGCTGTTGCATATGCTACAGCTTCTTGGAGTCACAAGTTGTGAGTTGTCCCAGGATCATCTTGGCAAGCCCTCCTCGAATACCCTAGATACCCCTTAGGAGGACTGATTCACAACTCTGCCAGGAGGAACCCTGGAGGCCCTTACCTTCCCCAACTCTTCCAATATTTAGCAATTTACTTGTAGAGGTTTTAATTTGCATAATTAATGCAATCTAATGACCCTTTAAAATGATTCTGTGTATCTTTTGAAAATGAGCTTTTTGTCTTAATTCCTTTTATAGTTTGTATATCAGATCTTTTTCAAGAGCATTTCTTGTGAAGATTTTTTACTGTGGCTTCTCTTAAAGTTTGTATGATTTTTATATGTTGCAAATGTTTTTATATTTGACATAATTGAAATTGTTCATTTATATTTTGTCACTTTTAGTCTTTAAAATTTCTTAGTGATAGTTGTAAAGGGTATTCTGTCCATTTCCTGTGACTTGTTTTAATTTTATTTAAGGCAGTGGGGTTAAGTGTCTAGCCCAAGGTCACACAGCTAGGCTATTATTAAGTGTCTAAGTCTGGATTTGAACTCAGGTCCTCCTGTAGGTCAGGTATTCTTTTGGAGCTTAGTGTGCTATATAATGTAAAATCTAATTTCTGCCCAATTGCTTTCCATTAGAGAGCTTTCTGAGAGCTTTTTTTCCCCCCTTAATATGCTAGATGTTTGGCTGTAAAGCAATATCTTAGGAAAATCATTGATAGCAATATATTAGATTCATTGTACCCAGGAGAAATTTTAAGTAGAAGGGCCAGTTAAGTTGACAATAGAGGTAAGTCAGTGACATAGGTTAAAATATGGAGTAGACAAGGGCAGCAAGTGAGTAAAAGCAAAATTGATCATTGATCTCTTGGGACCTTTGTTACCCAAACCTCAAGTTCCCTTTTAGGTTTTTTACTGACTTCCTCTACATGTGTTAGTTGGCAGTAAAGTCCTTTTTTGAAATTTCCCTGAGCTAAAGTGACAAAAAATGAGATGCAATTGGAGATCAGCTCTGCTTTGTTTAGGAGCGTTTATAGCAGATCTAATGGAGCAGTGGCACTCTGAACAGTTATACTTACCCTCCTGGTAACTGTTCCAGCCTGCCTTGTAACTATTTACCTTAAAGCTTTTCAGGCTGATGGGTTCTAGTGAAAGAAGACAATATGGTGGAAGATTATATAGTGCAAAGTAATGCTTAAAATGATAGAGGCATTTAGAGGACCAGGGTGCTTGGTGAAGGAGAATTGGGGGAGAGGGGATAGGGTTCCTGATGTGATAGGGCCACTGGTGGTACCAGGCCCAGAATTGCAGAGTAACAAATCAACAAGTCAACACCTCTACAATTAGTTTCAGAGTTGCTCAGAATACAGTGTACAAATACCAACTTCCTATTTATGTGACTACCAAGTCAACTTTCTCCAATCAGGTTGCCAAATCATTGATATTTTAGTCTTAGTCTCTTCCTTTCAAACTTCTGCCTCAAATGAGGATGCTGGAGTAATCATTCCTCCATGCTCGTAAGTCCCAATAATTCTCTCTTAAGCCTTCTCTTGCACAAATGAACTCCCTTGATAGAATGTTCTTCCTCTCTGCCTCTTAGAAATCCCAAGCTATACAAGACCTAGGTCCTAGGATGCTTTTTGCACAAAGCCTATCCAAATGCTTCTGGTGTCTAGATCTTGTTGCCGCTTCTCTCTTTGTTATTGTATGTTTGGTGTGCAGTATAGTTTATTTTTATTTTATCTTTTTATTTCCAGGGTAAATACACACATTGGTTCTCAAGGGAAAAGACTTGCTCCCTTGTCTGATGCAAGGGATTCTACCTCCCCAAGCCTCCTACAGAATTTTCCCCATAGCATGCTGTCCTGGAACAAGGTCACAGTCTGCTTATGTTTTCTAAGATTGTACTACTTAGAGCATGACAGGAAGTTACAGGAACTACTCAGAACCAATGAACTTTAAGGATTTCATGACTGCTCTTAAGTGAAGGATTATTTGAAAAATTATATTTTGATTGTAAACTTGGATTTGGGGAGATAATTTCTATCTAAGGTTTTTTCTAGCTCTAAAAGAAATTAAACAGTAGTTTGTGGGAAAGGACTCATTACTGGTGACAAGCTCAAACAAAAATATCACTTTAGATTATCAAAGCTGATTCTAGGATGTGTACAGGTAATAGATAGATATAAGGAAATCAGTCCAAGGGTTAGAGAAGAGCCCTAAGAGAAGTCATTTAATGACTAGCATCAAGAATCAGTCCCAAGTACATCTAGCACCTAATTGTGGCTTCACTGCTCCTTTTATTTATCCAGTGTGTTTGATGTGCAAGATGAGATGAGAAGATGGTTTAGTTACATAAATTTCAAGTCTGGGAAGACTAAGAATCCAACTTTGAGAAAAGGCAAAATCTTGAGAACACAGGGAAAGTGGTAGAGTACACAGATGGACAAGGAGAATATAAAAATGTTCTTTGGTAACGAGAAGTCTGATGTGTCTGTTAGCTATCTTCTGGAAATGAATTGTGACCCGAAGGCATCACTTTGCAACAGGGAATACAAGATTTAAAATGGAGAAAAAGCTTGGATTCTGGAAAGCTCCTGGAGAGAATGTACATTTCATTCAGTAAAAATTAAATAATTAAGCATGTATGAAATGCTTTCTATTCAAGAAAGCAAATTCAACAGAGGTATCCTACAAAGCATATATTTTTAAAAATATTTTTTTTACCATCACTAGAATTTTCCCTGCCTGTTCCCCAAGACCAATCTCATAAAACAATTATAAAGAAATCAGCAAAACTGATAATACGATTCACACCTGTAGACCTCCCACCTCTTACAAGAGGCAGTTGGTGGTGTCCTCTTTGTTTTCACTAGGGCCATGCTTGTTCTTTGTAATTTATAGCATTCTTTTTTTTTTTTTAGACTTTTGCAAGGCAATGGGGTTAAGTGACTTACCCAAGGCCACACAGCTAGGTAATTAGTAAGTGTCTGAGGCCAGATTTGAACTTGGGTACTCCTGACTCCAGGGCTGGTGCTCTATTCACTGCGCCACCTACCCGCCCCATTATAGCATTCATTTTTGATTGTTTTATGATGGTTTTTTCCATTTACATTGTTGTCATGTGTATTATTTTCTTGGCTTGAATTTTCTGTATCAAATTGTGTAACTCCATGCTTTCTTGGTATGCATGACATTTATCATTTTTTATGGCACAATAATATTCCATTACATTCGTGTTTCATAGTTTGTTTAGCCATTCTGTAATCGAGGATGATCCATTTTGTTTCCAGTTCTTTGCTAGGACAGAAGGAATTGCTCTAAAATATTTTGCTGATATCTTTGAGCTTTGACTCAGGTAGTGGAATCCCCTGGGTTAAAAAAAAAAACAAATCAAAACAAGTAAAAACAAAAATATGCATTAAGTCCTTAGTATGTGCGAAGTATGTATTAAAATCTTGTATACAAATAGCAAAATCATCAATCCCATAAGAGGGATTTGGGCTGCAGAGTGTATGGAAAAGGCTAGGAATTCTAAGGTTTCAGTGGAAGGAAAGATGGCCTCAGGGTCCTTAGGTACATAAATAGTGTCGGTGACAATACTTTGGTCATCCTATTACCAGGAGGAAGAGAGTTACCGACTCCCCTGTCATCCAAACCATAAAGTCGGATGGCCTATCTTGGGGTGCAAATGTAAAACCTTCACATATAGGTTGAGTATCAGATCACACCAAGACACCCACCAATGAGCTCATCCATTGCTAGGTGTTTTTAAGTGTTGGGCACATACTCTAAAACTGCCCTTTTGCTTCTCTTCACTGGCATGTAAATTTTCTGTGGGAAGGAGGGAGGTGCTGATTCCTGTTGGGTTTGTTCATCATGGGTCCTTCAGGGCTGAGAAGAATGGGGAGATGTCTCTGTTGCCCCTGGTGGTCTCCAGTATACCTAATGTGCCTATGGCTTCCAAAAAGCCTCAGTAAGAGAAATGGGCTTATAAAAGCCCACTTCATTGGGAGGGAACTCAGAGTCCATCTAATTCAGCCCAAAAAGCACTTCTGAGTCACTATTATCTATTCTAGAGGGAATAATTATCCAGACATTTTTGAGCAACAAACTCAGTTTTTGTAAAACCTTCCTGGCCAATAGGAAAAGTAGAAATATACATAACACTTAAAAAAGCTCTGGTTATACATTGCCTTTAGGAAACATGAGTTATACATAACTTGTTCAAGAAATCCTCATATTAAGTATATTTCTACTATATTAAATCTCCATCTGTCCAAGATAAGTGTTCAGTTATCAGACCTTTTAGATAAAGATTATCCACATGGTCAAACAATGACTAGTCTTAGAGAAAGAAATCAGTCACTCATGTGACTAAAGGACAATCATTCAGAGGATTTGGGAGCAAGGCGTTCATTGAGCTTTCCTTTATCTTATAGAAAGGGAGAATTTTTTCTTCATCTCTCATTTTCCATAGGATCTTAAATTTAGAAGGGACTTTAGGAACCATCAGTTTCCTCAACTGTAAAATGGAGAGAATGGGGTCTATCTCCCAGAATTAATATGAAGATCAATTAAAATAACATTTATGAAATGCTTAGCACAGTGCTCTAGAAATGCCAGTTATATTGATGAGGATGATGTCCAAACCTTTTGTTTTATAGATGAGGAAACTGAGGCTAGCAAAAGTAACAAGATTTGACCAAGATCACATAGGTAGTAAGAGATTTGAACCCAGTTCCTCTTCCTTCAAAACTAATGTTCATTTCTCTGTAGTACCATGCTGCCACAATAGTATTTGTTAGTTCTCTGAGACTGGAGCCTGTCTTGTTCATTTTTGTAACTCCCATAATGCTTAGCACAGTATTACAAACATAGTAGGTGCTTTGTAAGGGTTAGTTGGATAGAACTTGATAAATGCAAACATATACAGACACACACACATATGTATTTGGAGGGGAAATTCATGTTAAATTTTTTTTCTGATTGTTGAGGGCCTCAAGACCTTAAACCTTACTCTTTCCCCTAATTTTTTCCCCCATTTTTGATTTGTTTTCCTATGCACTGGATTTATAGAGGAAGTCTGGCAGTTGAGAGAACATGGATTAGGAGTCAGGAGTAGCTATCAATTTAGTGGTCTATAGGAAAAGTAAGGAAAAATGTTTCATTTGCTTTCATCCCCCTTTTGGGAGGGACTCTTTCCAGAGCTTTTTTTTTTTTTTTTAGGTTTTTGCAAGGCAATGGGGTTAAGTGGCTTGCCCAAGGCCACACAGCTAGGTAATTATTATTAAGTGTCTGAGATCAGATTTGAACCCAGGTCCTCCTGACTCCAAGGCTGGTGCTCTATCCACTGAACCACCTAGCCGCCCCCAGAGCTTTCTCTTCTAATGACTTCTGGCAAGGGGTAGGAAGTATATTTCTCTAGAAATTAGGGCTACAGCCACATGGCAGTTGAAACAGTCACTTATCTAGGAAAGTTAGAGGTCTTGGCTGCCTTTGTGGCTCTTTTTCCTTCTCTGAACGCAGACCAGTGACTAGGGATTCTAAGGAGTGGATATTTCCAACTTGGATGGATGGTAAGCTCATTTGAGGAGAGTTAGATCATGAGTTAAGTATTGACTATCCAGTGAGAAGATGAACTATCTTCAGGCTCATTCTATAGCTGAAGGAACAAAGAGCCATAGCCTTGCTGTCTAGACATCTGGATCTTCTCAGCTGTTAGCATACTCAATAAGTCCAAATGAATCACTAATACTGGGGGTGGCAAGTCTGCATCTTGTTCTACTCTCCATCCTCCATATGTGGATTTAGTTGTTCAAGTCACATGGGTGACTCTTCCTTCTAAGGTTAGACATTGGTTCTGTGGATAATCCTCTTTATCTAAAAGGTCTGATACCTGAACTCTCCAACTTGATTTCTCTCACACATGATGCTCTCTATGAGGTAACCCTTCAAGGTTGGTGCTTCCTACTCTGACTGGAAGGCTAGAGTTTAGGATGATGCCTTCTAAGGGAAGTGAAATCTTCCCCCATCTCCTTTCTTCAGGCTCAGGAACATTACTTCTTTCTCTGACCGTGCATCAGTGTGCTTTTGGAGGAATACTATCATAACCTTTGCTGCTGTTACAATTTAGGAAAATCTATTGATTATTCTCTTGTCAGGTCAAGCACAAGCACAAGCACATGCCAATCCTTGGCGTGCTCTTGTACTCCAAAGCAGGCATTTCTACATCCTTTAAAATGAGACTGTTTAAAAGAAGAGGAGGAAGAAGAAGGAAGAGGAAGAAGAGGAAAAGGAAGAGGAAGGAGAAGAGGAAGAAGAAGAGGAGGGGGAGGAGGAGGAGGGGAGGAGGAGGAGGAAGAAGAAATTATTTAAGCACAAGCTTCTTTCCCCTCAGGACCAGACTTTCTCTGTTGCATGCTGATCTATTTGGTTTCTGAATAGAGAAAATCAAAACAGGGTTAAGAATGGCTATTTCTTTCCACAGGCCAATGTAAAAGGAAGACTCCTATAAAAAGAATCTTTCTTCCTGAGTCCCATAGAGCCAATCATCTTTGGAGGTAACCCCAGCCCCTAGGAAGCAACCGAGAGAATGTCAATGGGTGTGCTGATAATCTTCACAGGATATGTAACACTAAAATATTTATAATCACTTTTTTTTTGTAGTAGCAAAGAACTGGAAGCAAAAGAGATACTGATAGAGGTATTCATTGCTAAACAAATTGTGCAGTATGAAGGTAGTGCTGTAAGCACAAATATGAAAGAAAAAATAAAACCATAAATGAAATTATAAAATGTGATGAATACAGAGAAATATGTTATACTTACATGAACTGATGCAAAGTGAAGTAAAAAGAACCAGGAATATAGGAAGAACTCTAGGAAGAGGGAAAGGAATCCACATAAAGAAAAGAAAATAATGCATCTCTAAAGTGGCAATATACTTCTGAAATTTAGCCAAGAGGGAATAATTGGATAAAAAGGAAGTTTTTTTCTGGAAGGAGGAAGGGTGAGTCCAGTACTAGGTCATGCTACATCCTCCCAAGTCTGTTGTGGAAATACTTAGATTCTTCCATATAACAAGAAGGCTCCGCAGTGGGAAAGAAGGCCCAGTATAGAATACTCTACTCAGTAGAAAAAGTCAGAGGCTGATTCTTGAGGCTTTTGAACAGCAGACCAACAACATAACCAATGTTAGTACAAAAAGTTGCACTCACCCGTATTTTATCCTTGTAAAATATCTCTCATCTGTCACACCCACATAATCTTTCTTTTGTTGTCAGTTGAACTGAGAATTCTCCTTTAGTTTCAAACTTGAACCTGAGCTACCAGATCATCCTGGTCAACCCTACTGACCTACTTACTATACAACCCTATTAAATTTCACCTTTAACTTAATGTTCTAATCTGCTGAGATTTTGTTGGATCTCGATTGTGTATGCTGGAGATTGCCAGTTCCAATCTCCACCAGAGTTGCCTCCTTAATCTATGGTTATGGGGACCCAGTTGGAAGCAGGACTGGCCATCTATGGTAAGGGAGGAAAGGAGGGAGCAGCTATTCCAAAAATTATTGAACTGAGAGTTGTGAGCTATCTACTGAGACCTTAGGAGAGGTGATGGTAAAAGTGGTGCCTTATTGCTTCCTCTGAGGTGATCTGCCTTTCTGATGGGTGACATTTGTATAGTGACTGATATTGGTTGTGGTGAGATGCAATATCCCTTCTGACAAGGGTAGGCAATCTATGGGTCAGTGGCATGGCACTTCACCCAAAGTCCTTCACTAGCAGGCCTTTGAATTCTAAAGTGTGTCTTTCTTCCACTGTTATAAGAATCAAAGAGATTGTGATGGAATTCTATTATAATTCCATTTGAGATGTAGGAGATTGTACCATCTTGTATGGGTACAGAGCATGGATTTGGAATTAGAGGAATCCTATATCATATTTGTTCAATCTTCCCAACTGATCATTTGATTTTCAGTTCTTTGCTATGACAAAAAAATGCTGATACATTTTTGTATATGAATTCTTCTTTTTTGATTTCTTTGGGATATAAACCTAGAGATGTGTGTGTGTGTGTGTGTGTGTGTGTGTGTGTGTGTGTGTGTGTGTAAAACATATTGTTTGGAAAAAATGGTTATACTACTAAAATCCAACCCTTTGTGATTGGATTGTCTGTAAAGGTTGTCTGTGTCCAACCACCTGACCCGATAGCTCTAGGAATGCTGAAGATGGCCACAAGTTATTTTGAGTTCCCTCACAAATAATATTTTGAGTTTTCACATCCAAGACTTGTGATGATCCATCCACTCATGGATTTTGGTTAAGTTGCCCTCGGCAAAATTGTTTTTACTGTGTTCATGTGGGAATCATGTCCAACTCTTTGTGACCCCATAGATAATAGTGTGTCAGTATTGCCTATGGGGTTTTCTTGGCAAAGATACTAGAGTGGTTTGCTATTTCCTTCTCCAGTGAATTAAGACAGAGATTAAGGACTTGCCCAGAGTCACAACAGTGTCTAAGGAGGGATCTGAACTCAGAGCTTCCTGAATGCAGGCTGAGTGTTGTTTTTCTCATGGGTGATCTTGTATCTCCTCTGCTCTTTGGGAATAAACTTCTTGAAAAGACTATGTCTTCATTTACTCTTCTCTTTTTTCAACCCCTTATAATCTGACTCCTAACTTAATAATTCCAGTAAAACTGGTCTCTCCAAACTTACTAGTGATCTTACACTACACTAACAATCTGTTGACATTGCCTTACTGCTCCATGAACAAGACCCTCCATCTCTTGGTTCCACGTATTTTCTCTGATTGTTCATGTCTAGAATGCCTTCCCTCCTCCACTTCCACTATTTTCCTCCCTGATTCCTTTAAGTCCCAAGTAAAATTCCACCAGATTTTATAGGAAACCTTTCCTAACCTGTTCATTCTAGTGCCTTCCCTCTCTTATTTCCTATTATCTATATATAACTTGTTGGTATATATTCCTTTTATGTTGTCTTCCTCATTAGATTGTAAGCTCCTTGACTGTTTTTTGTCTTTTTTTATATCCCCCATGCATAGTACAATGGTACAATGTAGGCACCTAGTAAATAAGAATGATGTTTTGGAATAATAAATTAGTATTCATTATTTATTAACTCATTTATAAGACAAAGGCTCAGAAATCTGCTTCCAGAGAAAATAGAGGCAGAATGTCCAGAGGAGAAAAAATGGAGGTGGTGGGGAGAAGAGTGGCAGTTGTAAGGACAGACTTGGCTTGACTCAAAGAGAAGCAAGGTTCTTTAGGTGCTCCCTGATGGCTGGAGAATCCCAGGATCCCTTGGGGAGGGACTGCTCTTTTTTAGCAAAGGTTTTGATACAGGGTGGATAGTGGGAGGCTAAAGCGATGCCTTTGATAGGAACTCCAAAGATGGAGTTTTCTTTTTTAGCAATGACCTTTTTTCCCCTAGACATCTTTTCAGGAAAGATAGAACCCAGTTCTCCAAGCAGGCGAAAGTTCTCCTTCAAGTCCCTTCTCATTTTTTCACGATTCAAAGCCTCAGCTCTTTCCTTCTGCTGCCTGGCCTCTTCCTCCACAAGGAGTGTCCAGTCCTGAAGCTTCTCTCGGATCCATGGATCTTTCTTGGACAGGATAATGAATATTTCTTCCAGCTGTAAAAAATGATGATGAGACTCAGGGCTGGCTCATCCATGCATAGTCTCTTTATGGTCTGGAGAGGAGAGGAGATTAAACTCTGAGGACACTATGACCCATTCTCAGAAGGCCAAGTCAAGGAGTCCTTGTTCCTTCCTTCTATCCACTCCTCAAAGAATTGGGGGTTTGAGCAGGGAGAAAGAGGGCAGACAATTGAGGACCATGAAGTACAAAGAACACAAGCCCAGAATCAAGTTCAACTATGACATTAATGAGCAGGATGACCTTGGCCAAATCATCACACCTGTTTGGGCCCCAGTTTATATGTAAATATGGTTGAATTAGATCACTATCTAGTTTCATAATTTTCTCTCTGTTTTTGTTTGTTTTTTTTTTTTTGCAAGACAGTGGGGTTAAGTGGCTTTCCCAAGGTCACACAGCTAGGCAATTATTAAGTGTCTGAGGCTGGATTTGAACTCAGGTCCTCCTGATTCCAGGGCTACAGTGCTCTATCCATTGTGCTACCTAGCTGTCCTAGTTTAATAATTTTAATAATAATAATAATAACAGCAACAAAATATATTTTGCTCTAAAATTTTACACAGCACATTGTATTACTTCAGTTGAACCTCACACCTCTCTGAAAGTGCCATGACTACACCATTTTACAGATGAGGAAACTGAGTCTGAGAGGTCAAAAGGAGCACACAGATAGTCTCTTAAGAAATATTCAAACCCAAATTTTCTTGACTTCAAGTCAAGCACTCTTTACCATTCCACCCAGCCATCTCAATTCAATTCAACTATCTTATAATAATAAACTTTTGTGGCGAGCATTTTGCCCGATTTTATTGTAATACTGACCAAAAAAGAAATCACTTTCCATCCTCAAGAGATTTATGCTCTTCTAGTATATCAGTGTATCAATCATTCTTTGTAGAGCATTACATGTGACTTCACGGGAGAGACAAAACTGGACCAAATTGTGTCTGTAGACACATGACCCATATGTGGGAAACATGAAAGTAATAGTATAAAAATGATACCACCCAAGTGCCATTACAGAGGGTATACATCATTGAAGTTTGGAGGAAGAAGAGATCATTCCAGACTAGGTCATAAGGGGGAGGTGACATTTGAGCTAGAGCTTGAATAGGGTGGAAGTAGCAAGTGGGAATTATATGGCACATGAACCATGATTGAAGTTACCACAGTCTAAGTGGGAGGCTGGAAAGGAGATGATGTGGCTTAAATGAAAGAATTGTATGGGGGGGTGTTGTGGAAAGCTAAGATGGGACAGTAGATGGAGTCAGGCTATGGAATTAGAATGTCACTCAGCAGGTATGGGGAAGCATCAAAGGCTTTTGGAACATCAGGGTCTGGCAGCAGTAGGGAGGATGGAAGTAAGGTGAGGGCAAGGGGTCAGTCACTCACCTCTTTCCTCACCAATTCATCCGTCTCGTAGTCCAGCATGTCCATGAGGAAATAAAACATGCGTGAGCTGCTGATGCCCAGAACACCCTGGTAGAAGGCAAGGGTAAAAGATCTGGGGTATTCAACTCTGGGAAGTGGTACCGAGTATGGTACTTTGATGCCTCTCCTCTTGCCTCATCACCTTCCTTGGTCTCATGGAGGGGAGTAATTCAGAGGAAACCCACTGAAGTTCAAGGTGACAATGATGGACTTCTCTCATCAACACCTGCTAGGCTCACAGTCTACTGTTCTGGGATTGGGCAGGTGGTTCCTAGACCCAGTGAGTCAAGGCTTCTTGGTTTATGACCCTTTCTCACAGGCCACAGTCGGAATCCTCAAGAATGGGCTTTTTATTGCCATATATTTTCAGTAGAGTTGTGTACTTCACTTTCTTTCCTCTTCAGTTTATCTCAACCCACCACTCCTTCCCTACCTCTTTTCTCCCCCTTTTCTCTCATTGTCAAACCCATTGACCAATGATTAAAGTGTAAACTCTCCTAATTGAGGACTTATGGAGTGCCCAAAACATAGTAGATGACAAACACTGCTGACTGATTGATACTAGGAATGGAAGGCAGCAAATTAATTTAATTGGCCTTACAATGGATATGACAGCTTGGCGACGTTTTGAGGCACTGGCATCATTAAGCTCTCTGTGTAGAAGGGAATAGAGGGAGGGGTCATTGGAAGAGGAAAGGAAGGAAAAGGAGGAGGACCAGTCCTTTATTTACTAATTCTATCCTTGCCCAAATAGTGGTGCACTTTTTATTCCGAGTCTGAATTCCTACAGCTGATAGAGTAATCTCTTACTAGTTGGTTGTTGGTAGACTGACTTTACACCCTGTTACCTCCTAGGCCAAAGAGAAAGAGTTTGAAAAATGATTATGGAACTCCAGGCTGTCTTCCTAAATGTGGTGGGTAATAACTGAATAATCTGAGCTAGACTCTTAGCAAAATAGGCATAATAAATGGATCTTTGCATTGATTGGGGAGTCCATTGATTATGCCTAATTATGCTAATAGATTGTAAGATCTATCACATAAGAAAAGTGAAGGCAGTACCTGCGATTTGAGAAATCTTCCATCTGATCTACCAGCTTTCTACTTCCCTAACATTCTACCTCCATGTCTTGATTTCCTTCTGTCGTCTCATTCATATGAAATATTTTTTAAAAGTCCAACATAGAATAGGCCCACTATAAGTGCTCATTCCCTCCCCTCCTCCATCCAATTCTCATTCCACCTATCATCTCATTTCCCACATCATGTTCCATTCTCCCCATTCCAACTTCACTCATTCTTCAGACCTGCTCATATTTTCAACTTCATCTCTGTCTCATCTGATCTCTTCATCTCATTCCCCACCTTTCATCCTCACTTTTCTACCTCATTCCATTTCTCCCTACCCATCTATTCTCTTGCCTTTTATATCATCTCCTATGACACCAGCCCTTATCCCTGTCCTGCTCCCAACCTCTTGCCCCCCTTTCTTCATGCCATCCCACACTCATCTCATTGCCTCCTGATCTTATGAAGCCCTTTGAGTCTATCTCATTCTACCCCCTCTGCCATATATTTAAAAACTGAAAGGGATCTTTGAGATCATGGAGTCCAACCTCCTCATTTAAGGTGAGAAACTGAGACCTAAAGAAATAATAAGCAACTAGTAAATTAGTAAATGTGTGAGGAAGGTTTTGAACCAAGTCTTCTGGACATCTTGAGTCTCTTCCCTTCACCCTCTGCTTCCTCTGAGGAGACACTCTTGGATACCACACTTCCTTCTCCCTTTAGGTCATTCCCTTTTCAGTGCCCATCACTTCATTCCTCATCTTCCAGTCTCTCACTCTATTCCATCCTTGTTTTTTTTAATTTGGCCCTACCTTTAAACTCATTCAATGCCCTCAGCCCTTGTACCCCAGGATTTCCAGGTAGGAGAAAGGATATTTCGTTGAAATCAACCTCCCCACTCTTACTGGGGCAATGAAAGCAAGAGATTAATTTCTGGCTTTCCTAACAACATCCTTCACCATTCAGGAGCAGGCAGTACTCCTTTTTCCCCTAGAGTGGACCATACTTGCAGGTTTAGAGGACCTTTCTCCCCTCCTCCCCCACTCTTTGTTCCCAAGTTTCTCACGACTCCACGACATTCATCATCATAGGCTTCATTTTTAGCACCTCCACGATTTCTGCCACAGCTGTTTTCACTTCCTGGGGGTCAGGAGAGATGGGGGTAAAAAAGGAAAATGGCGGCATGAGAGGCAAAACTGACGAGGGGAAAGGAGAGGAAGAAAGGAAGAAAACGCACTTGGAAGGGATCCTCATGAAGCTTCAACTTGAGTAGCTCAAAAATGTCCTTCTCCATCCCCAAATTCTGAATCTTCACTAGCCCAATAGTCTTAAGTAGTTTGAGGGCTTCTAACCGGTGCTGAGGTCAGGAGAGAAATGGAGGGAAATATGGGGGTTGAGCATGCCTCATGGGTTTAATATTTATCAGAAGATCTTACTGGATAAGATGTTGGGAAAAGGGAAGAGTGAGATCCTAGCAGATTCTCTCTCCTCTCCCCCCCCCCACCTCTGCCCTTGCCCCACCTAGTCCCAAAGGGAGCAAAATGATTTTTAGTGTCAAGTCCCACCTTGACCACAAAGGAGCTCTGTAGTTGCTCCATGATAGCCTGAAGGATGGGCAGGCTGTGTAGTCTCATTAGCTTCACTAGCGCCATCAATGCCTATTGTGAAAGGATTAAGGGAGAGTGGGGAAAAGTGACGGTGGGAGTGGGGTGTACCCAAGAGACTTGGAGAAGTGAATTGGGAGAACTGAGGTAGAAGAAGATGGGAAGAAGATCCCGGGGAACCTTGGCCAAGACAGGTCAGTCAGAGATGGGACTTGGCAATGGCAAGACAAAACCAAGAAAGTTTAGGGAGACAAAAGGCAGACACAAGTAGGGAAGGGGAAGCCACCAATCATGGTATGATTCAGAAATGGAATGCACCTTAGGGATCCTCTTGCTCAACCTCCCTCCCCCAGCCCACTTTGCCACACCCACCCATACCAACTCCAAAACACATACAGTTTGTGAATAAGAAAACAGGCCTAGAGAGGTTTAATGATGACTTGCCCAAGGTTCCATAGGTAAGTAAATAGCAGAGCTGGGATTCAAAGCCAGGTTGTCTGACTCCAAATCCAACGCGCTCTTCCTAGTACTAAGGCTGCCCTCTCTGGAGGTAGAGCAAAACTGGATGGTGAATCAGGGTGAGGTGGGATGTTTGTTAAAGGAAGAAAGGGGACAGTGAACACTTCTCATTCTCAGGGGCTTCTCAGTGTGAACACACACACATGCACACACAATACTCACACATAAGGCATATATGTTCTCTGATGTTCCAACCAACTCCCTAAGAATGGGAAAACCTTGAGCTCACTTGGCTCCTTGCCCTGGTCTCTCAGGTCACTGCCCCATTCTCCTTGGCTGTTTTCCCCAGTAGACTGTCCATTCCTTGAGGACAGAGACTATCTTTTGTCTGACTTTGCATCCCCAGCACAGTATTCCCAATATAAAAGACTCTTAATGAATCTTTATTGACTGATTTCCTATTGGAGGACTCAGCCAGAAGGGGTCAGCAAATGTGTTGGTGGTCTTGGATAAAAGAAGGGCAACCTTGGCCATAACAGATTCCCCTGTAGTCCCATACCTTTATCTTTTTCTTCATTTCTCCTTGGGTCAGGCACTGGAGCAGAAACTCACGAGCTATGAGATTTTCAGGGTCAAGGAGGCTCAGACATAGAGCTGCTTCCAGGGCCACATTGTCCTGAGGGCTCTTACCCTTCACTAGCATCTTCAGGACCTTTTTAAGTGCATCCTTGGCTCCTATAGGCTCCCGCTGGGGAGGAATGTATGAATGTATATGAGAAAGAATATGTTGGGTTTCCCCCTTTACTCTGCTCTGAGCCTGGTCTCTTACTCTACTGGTATCTCAATCCATAAGAATCTTCTCCAGATTCCTTTGCATATTTATTTTGTGAACATCTTGGTAACATCCATATGGCATCTCACTCAAATACTGAGTTTTGAATCAGATTAAAAGCTATCTGAGAACAAGGATTGTGTCCTTTCACCTACCTGGGAATTTCAGTTTAACAAATGTTTATTAGATGCTCCTTGTATCTCCCTGGGACTTGGGAGTGTGGCAGGGAGATATAATGCTTAGAACCTTCAAGTGCCCTTCACGATTCCAAATATGATTTGAACGAGGTGATAAAGTTTTGAGAGGACTGGACTTAGATTTAGGAAGAACTAAGTTCAAATCCAATTTCAGACAATTACTAGATAAATCACTTAGCGTCTGTCTGCCTCAATTTCTTTAATTGTATAATGAAGAGAATAATAACACCTAATTTCCAGGGTTGTTGTGAGGATCCAATGAGATATTAGATATTAGAGTTAGTAGGGAAAAGAAAGCCCTTAATATAGGGGAGGTCACATTGTAGGAACTTGATGTTTTTTCCCTTTCTCCATCTTTCCCCTAGGACAAATGCCTACCTTCTTCTTTTTTTGATTCCCTTGAAGTAACTCTCAGGAAATGCTTAATTCTGTCTCTATAAATTAAGAAGCCAGATTCTGCCTGGATTTGATACTTTCTTTAACACCTATCTCATTCTCTCCTTCCCTTAGATTGCCTTTCCCTTATTCTCTTGTTCTTACCAATTGCTTTTCCCTTTCCCTACTTCCTGCCCCAGTGAATTTTGCTCACCCTCCCCTTCCACAATTACTTTGCTTTTGGGGAGCAGGATCCAGACATTGAGAGCTATATGAAGTCCAGACAGAGTGTCCATCCTCCGACTAATGGAACATTTCTTTAGTTGTTCAATGAGAGATAGGACCACATGTTTATGTAGGCAGCCTAGACAAGACAGGCCTTGGGTAAGAGATGGAATACAGGAGAATAGTGTCCTCCAAGGCACAGTACAGGGGATTCTTCAGATCCCTTCCCTCCACTGTATTTATCCCTTATTTAGGCATTATTGGAACCACAATGTCTCATATGAATCCCCTCACTCCCACTTCCCCAACTTTTGGTCAGAATCTCTAGGCTTAAGTGACAGAATCACACAATTAATCATACAATAGACCCTCCCTGATAATCCTCACCACCTGTGTTCGTTCCAACATACCTGTTAAGTGGTTCTCCAGCTGCTCCTTGAAGTGCTCTTAATCTGCACCCCACCCCCAGCCTTGCAGACCATTCCCTTTTGGGAACTCTCTTAGGGAAACTTTTAATGACATTACTTAAATTTGCCTCTTTCTAACATCCACCTCATTATTCTAGTTCTAAATCCCCAGAAAATTTAATCTCTCTTCTATTTGAACTACACTTTTGAGCTACAATACTTGAACTATCATGTCACCTTGAATTTTTTCCCAGCTAACCATTCCAACTTCTTTCAATCTATCCTCATACAGAATAGATTTGAGGGCCTTCATTATTCCTCATATGTTTGCCTATTTATCAATGTTCTTCTTGTGCTTAGTGTCGAACACAATACTCCAGATGTGGCCCAACTAGAGAAGAATAGTCTCTTTGTACATGAAATCTATGCTCAAACTCCATGGGCACAAATATTTACCAATATAAAATTTTTCTCTGTCCCCTACCTCTACCCCAATGCCTTCACTGTGCCATTTTGCCCCCCAGTCCATTCATTATTGCTTCCTCTATTTCCTTGTCCTTTTACACTAAACAGGAAAGACTTCTGCCTCTACTCCTCTATTCTCAGTTTTCTCTTTACCTTTCTCCTCATTCCTTTTCTTTTCTCTTTCCCCCTCCAAGAGATCCTGTCTTCCCAATGGAAAGTTCCAATTTTAGCTCAAAATAGTATTGATGACTATTCTCTTCTACTTAACATACCTTCCCTCTCTAATATTTTTGGAATCTCATCTTGTTAGAGTTGGAAGGAGCCTTAGAGGTGCTTTCCTTCAACTTTCTCATTTTTCAGATTAAAAACAACTTAGAGAGAGAGAGATAAGAGGCCTTGATCTAGGTCCCAGAGGTAGTACAGCCAATAATGATCAGATCTAGGACTTGAATTCAGATCTTTTGCCTCAAGTAAAATATCACCTAGGACAGAGGTAAATGACTTAATAAATGAGTGCTGGCCTTGGAATCAGGAAGATTCTAGGCAAGCAAGTTAACTTCAATTTGCCTTGGTTTCTTCATCTGCAAAATGGGAATCACACCACCTACCTTCCAGGGTTGTTGATTATATAAAGTGCTTTATGTAAATAATGCTCTGAAAGTGCCCTCAATTGCTCTGCCCAAATGTTAGCTATCCATTATCATGGCCTCTCCCCGCCTTCCCTTATGAAGAGAGGGTCTACTCACCTAGAAGAGCAAGGGTTCGGCAGGATTCATACCTTACTCTCTCAGGACCTACCTGGGCCTGTCAGGAGTTAGGGAGTTGGGAGTCAGCAAGCCCCCACATTCCCTTTTCCCCTGCGATTTCCATACTCAAATCTCTTCATCACCCAATACTGTGGGGTTCCTGAGGTGCTTGTGAGTCCCCCCTTCATTCTACTTGAGCTAAGAAGACTGAGCTCCTTTCTCTCCCTTGCTTCTCTCCACAGGGTGGCCCATGCGTGTGACCAGTTCCAAACCCGTCACTATCTTGGAAGGGTCTACATGTCTCCTTTCTCTATGAGGTTTTTTCTTACGGTCCAAAGCCGATCCTGTTCTTCGACTCACCGAGACCCAGAGTGCTTCTATGATAAACTTTGTGCTGATTCTCAGTTTACCCAAAGCCTGGAGGATTCAGAGCAAAGGATGGGCCTCAGCCCTTTTCAAGAAGGGGAGTGTTTCACCACAGTCCTTCATGCCCCATAGAAGGATGGTGGCTGGGGGTGGAGAGGAAAGACAAAAGAGTTATGTGCTTGGGGAGTTGGGAGTGGGTGGCTTAGGGAGATTGGTCCATGACTATTCTGGACACATTGTAATTTTCCCACTTCCAACTTGATAGACTTCTGTCACTACAGTGTTTATAATCCTCTCACCTGAGCTGCATAGACCTGTTCATCCTCCACAGGAGAACTCAGACTGAGGGTGAGGTCCTGACCACCCAAGGAGACAAAGAAATTCAGAGGGTGAAGAGCGACATGAGGTCAGAGAAGCATATTCCTTCTAGCCATTTTCCACAGAAAGAACTGGAAAACATTGCAGCCTCCCCTCTTCTTGTCAGACTTGCTACTCACCTTTAGCCTCTGCCTCTTCAAGAAATCCACGTGGTGGTCCACAAGTGGTTTCAATTTTACTCTATGCTGGCGAGTGTTAGCAGACCTGGCTGGACAAATGGGTTGGGTAGTCCTGCCTCCCTTTCTCCACTCCTCCCTCCCTGGCTATTCCTATATTCCAAAAATCATGGCCCCTTCTCACCCCACCCCACCCCCATCCCCTTTTCCCCAGTGGCCTTATTCCAGCTCTTATTCCAGCTCAGGGAAACCATCACAGTGGAAAAGACTCAAAGTGAATTCTGTTCTCTAAGAGTTAGACTTAACTGAACTTAGCTTCTCTCTTGACTGTATTATCCTGATGTTTATTTTTATAGTGACCATTTCCCCAATTAGCCTCTGCTACCCTTGTGATCTCCTCCCTCTTGTCTTGTTCTTCTTCCCAAGATTGTGTAGAAGGTGCGCCACTAAGACATCCGGAAGGTCAGAAGGCTCTGGGATTAAGCAACATAGTTGGTGCATTCCTTCACCCATTGTTTTGCCCAGACCCTTGATTAAAGATACTCTGCCTGCTTCATCAGTTGTTTTCTTACTTCCAGTCCTTATGTGGCATCTTCATTTCTGATATTGTGAAGATATCTGAGAAGGTCTTGACATGGCTGGATTTCTCAGGATCTCTGGGGGTTGACTTTCTCCATATGAAGGGGGATGGTGGGAATACTGTTGACACCAACTGATGGGCCTATGTATAATAATTACAACCCAGTAAGCTATCATTTGCATAACACTTTGAGGGGTACAATACACTTTACATTTATTAGCTCCTTTCAGTTCAAATGAATAAACATTTACAAAGAACCTACTATATGTAAGATCATACTCATGATAAACCTGGAGGTAGGTGTTACTTTTTTTTAGGTTTTTTTTTTTTTGCAAGGCAAACAGGGTTAAGTGGCTTGCCCAAGGCCACACAGCTAGGTCATTATTAAGTGTCTGAGACCGGATTTGAACCCAGGTACTCCTGACTCCAAGGCCGGTGCTTTATCCACTATGCCACCTAGCCGCCCCAGGTGTTACTTTTACCCTTGATTTTACAGATGAAGAACTGAGGTGGAGAAAGGGTGCCCAGGGTCACATGAGCAGTGTCTAAAGCAGGATTCAAACTCAGATCTTCCTGATTCCAAATCCAGCATTCTATCCATTGCACTACCTAGCACTTTCTTTAACTGAGAGGTCGGTAGTATAATATTAACCTGATTTTACTGATATATCTAAGTCATTTACCTTAGATCACACAACTAGGAACAGACAGAAACAGGACCCATATCCTATGATTCCCAGTGGATATCTGTCCCCTACATAAGGTTTCCTACTAGATAGCCAGTCTAGGGAGGAAATTAACCCTTTCTTAGACTGCATACCCAGGATCTAGGTAGGGAAGTAGCCTCAATTTTCTCAGGTGCCACATCTGAAAATGAAGTGTAACTTTCATATCTCCAACCATTCCCCATGAAAGGGTTTATGAGTTCATAGAATCCCAGAATTTCAGAGTGGAAAAGGTCCTTAGAAGTGATCAAGCTTCACTCCTACATGATCCAGAAACTGCTGTACAGTATCAAGAACTAGGCAGCTGGCTTTAGCCTGACTACCTCCAGGGTCTCTTCTACTTGGGACAACTTCAGTTGTTCAGAAGTCCTTTTTTTCATCAAACTTCACTTGGTTATTGCCCCAAACGCCCTTAACTCTGCCTTCTTGCCTCAACCACAAGTCAGCAATAATTTACTAAGCACTTTCAATATGCCAAGCCTAGCTAAGAACAAATTTATTTTTTCAATATTACAAATACTTGAAGTTAAGCTATCTTATCCCACTGAATCTCCTCTAAGACTTTTAAACATTCTCATTTTTTTTGGTTTTTGTTTTTTAGGTTTTTGGCAAGGCAAATGGGGTTAAGTGGCTTGCCCAAGGCCACACAGCTAAGTAATTATTAAGTGTCTGAGACTGGATTTGAACCCAGGTACTCCTGACTCCAAGCCGGTGCTTTATCCACTACGCCACCTAGCTGCCCCTAACATTCTTATTTTCTTCCAGTAGGATACAAACTTCCTCAGAGCAAGAAGCTGCATTTTTATTCATATATTTTCAGTACCTAGGACAGTGCACATGGTAGACAATGAGTACTCATTGAATTTTTGTCAATTGATCTTTATGAGACAGAATGGTGGAAGGGCAATTGGGAGAGAGAAAGAGAGAGAGAGAGAGAGAGAGAGAGAGAGAGAGAGAGAGAGAGAGAGAGAGAGAGAGAGAGACACTTAGGTGGAAGATGGGATTGGACAGACAAACCTAAAGTCCAGTTGAGTGACCCTTGGGCTTTCCCTCCCAGAGTCAATTGTAAAACTGAAACTGAAGCTTTGGGTTCTCTGGAACACAGAGAGAAATCTGAGACTGTCTTCAACTGGTATTGAGAAGAGATGGGTAGTTTGTGAATATTCCTGCCTCTTCAGAGCCAGGACTCTGGAGATGAGATACAGAGTCAGCCTCACAGAGTAATAGAACCTAGGTTCATACCTGGTAGCAGAAAGGGGTTCTCTTGCTGTATCTAGAAGTGCTGCATTTAGGAACTGTAAAGGAAAGAGCAGGAAAAGAGACATGATGGGAATGAAACTCAAGGGAGAGAAAGCTACTGTTCCAAGTAGTAGGAGAACTCCAGTGAAAATTGGAGAATAGAAGAGGCAAGCCTGGCCACACGATGGAGGATGGATCAGTGTATGGGGAAAGTAAGGAAGGAGGAGGGAGGAACCATCCTGGGGCCAGGTCTGGCAGTAGGGAGTGGCCTGGTGTTGAACTTATGCTGGGGCTTCAGATCCTTCCTTCTCCTTCTCCCATCTCCCTCCCCACCACCTCAGCTCATAAGTCTGGGCAGGGTTATTAGACTTTTGTCCCTCAAGTTTCATTTCCCAATTCTTGGACCTCACTAGTCCATGACTTACCTTTGCCATTTTCCACATCTTCCTGAGATTTTGGTGCGAGTTCAGGGATAGTGGTGGATGGCCTGAGGAACTGCTTCATGGGTATCTTTGAACAACACACTTCTGCCTTTGAAGTCCTGAGGAGGAACCCAGAAGTAGGATGGCACAAGTGTGTCCTAGGACAGAGATGGAAGAAGATGATGGAAGATGGCCGATGTCAGATGCCCTCTAGGGGGCTATAGAAAACTACTGACGGAAACCTTATACAAAGGGGTAGTGGGGAGGAGAATCCGTTGTTGAACCATTCTCTAGTAGCAATGGGAACATTAAAGTCACTACATTCTGGATGGAGAATCTTTAAGATGCTGAGCAACAGACCCCACCCTAGGTAAACAGAGGCTCTGGGGTTCTTTGTCCCAGCCTCAGTCCTTGACCCTCTATTATTTTATCCTTAGGAGATGAAATATAATAATAATGTTTATCCTTCATTTTTAAAGAAGACTACCAATATTAGGGAGGTGATGCCATGACAAGCACATTAACTGGATTGGAATGAGAGGGGCTGTGCTAAATCACCAGCCTCACTTTCTCCCCTGGAGCATCTGGATTCAGTGACCAGAGATGAGTAAGGATGACTGGAGATGGCCCTGGATGAGAGGTAATCAGAGTTAAATGACCAAGGTCAACTGCTAGTGAGTGTCAAGTGTCTGAAGGCACATTCGAACTCCTAACCTCCTGACTCCAAAAACAGTGCTTTATCCACTGTGCCACCTAGCTGCCCAGAGATGGAATGTATTTCATTTTCTAAAGGGGGTTCCTTTTAACTTGTTACACATCCAGAATAACATAGTTGAGGGGCAGGGGGAGCAAGTGTAGAGAGAAAAAGAATGAGAGAGAGGCCCACAGAGACAGACAGACAGCAAGAAAGAGAGAGAGTAGAGGTAGACAGAGAAACCCCCCCCCTCACACACACACACACACACACACACACACACACACACACACACACACACACAGAGAGAGAGAGAGAGAGAGAGAGAGAGAGAGAGAGAGAGAGAGAGAGAATAGAGATAGAGGCAGAAGAGGAGAGGAGAGAGACAAAAAGAGACACAAAGAGAGACAGACAAGAAAAACATTTCTAAACAATTCTCAAGCAAGAGATCTTGGACTTTGCAAACTCTAATAAACTACCCTAGAACAAAGGAATCAGGGTCTGAGAAAGTCAGATCCTATTATGAAAATCTCAGTATTGGTAGACTCCTGGAGAAGAGAACATTGCAATGAGAAAGCATTTCAAAACTTTGGGGATGTAGCCAAAATAGTCTTTAGGGGAAAGTTTTTATCTCTAAATCCTTTAATCAAAAAAAAAAGAACAAATAAATAAATTGTATATAAATTGTATAAGATAATTTTTAAAAAACAAAAAAAATATAAAAATCAGGGCAGTGAGGTGGTGCAGTGAATAGAACACTGGGCCTGGAGTCAGGAAGACTTATCTTCCAAAGTCAAATCTGGCCTTGGACACTTATAAGCTGTGTAACTTTTAGAAAAACATCTAATCTTGTTTGCTTCAGTTTCATCATCTGTTAAATGAACTGAAGAAAGAAATGGCAAACCACTTCAGTATCTTTGCCAAGAGAACCCCAAATAGAGTTCTGAAGAGTGGGACATGACTTATATGATTAAACAACAAAAGAAGAAATAGAAATTCTCAAAATCAAAGAAGACCTAGAATTGGAAACAGAAAACCTACTGAAGTGATAATAAAAACCAAGAGTCTGTCTTTGTAAAAACAAAACACCCACAACTTGTAGAATAGATAAATTGTTAGAAAATCTGTTAAAAAAGGAGAAAACCAAATTGTCAAAAATAAAAAAATAAAAGAATTCATAACATGAAAATAAAGGAAACTATTAGAAAATCTTTTGCTTGATTACTTGTCAGTAAGACTCATAAATGGAACAGATAGTTATAAAATATGAATATGAGATATTGAAAAAAGAAATGGATAACAACCCAATCTCAGAAAGAAGTAATTGAATTGTGGTCTTAAAGGAATGTCTTTAGGAAAAAAAAACAGACCTATATAATATTTTGAAGTGAATTCCATCAATCTTTCAAAGAACAATTAAATATCTTATATATTACATGTAAAAGTGAAAAAGGAATATAACAAACTCCTTCTATGAGACAACTATGATTCAAATACCTTAAATCAATAAAGAGAGATAGCAAGACAGCTAGATGGCTCAGTGGATAGAGTGATGGACCTCGGGTTAGGAAAACCTGAGTTCAAATCCAGACTCAGACATTGGTTGTGTGATTCCCTAGGCAAGTCACAATCTCTGTTTGCTTTAATCCACTGGAAAAGGAATTGGTAAATCTCATCAGTATCTTTACAAAGAAAATCTCATGGGCCACAGGATCACAAAGAGTTGGTCTTGATTCAATAGTAAAAATCTGATAAGGCAGAGAAAAAGTAGCAATTTTTTGAGTGACTGTTGATACAAAAATTAAAATGGTAACAAGAAGGCTACAATATCATATTTAAAATGTTATAAACCATGACCAAGCCATATTTATTTCAGGAATACAGGATTGGTTCAGTATTAATATTAAAAACTATAACCACCCACATTATTAAAAAAGTAAAAGTGATATATTAGATGAAGAGGTGGCTTTGACAAAATGTAATATTTCTTTATGTAAAAACAAGAAACTGGTTATTATAATCTAAATAGCATCTCTCTAAAACAAAGTTGGCATACTCTGTCATAAAGAACAATAGATATCTTTCCAGTAAGATCAGTGATAAATTAAGTATATCCACTGTCAAAATTATTATTGATATAACTCTGCTACCCTGGTCTCCACTGTCTAAAGGACAGGTATATTGCATTTCACTAAGCTCAGGGTTTTCAGACGTGTTTAAGGGGGGGAGCGAGTGGAGAGAGCCTTTCTATCTTTTGTCCCATTCCACCAGGATGTTCCCCCCACCTATAGGACATTTCCTCCAGTACCATTTAGCCACCTAATAATCAAATTAGCTTTTACTAAAGCATATGAACTTCTAAAAGTATAATCACAGATATTCAAAATCCTTCTCCTCTTATACTGCCTCATTTGGGGAAGGGAGGGGGATTAAGTTCAAAACTCCAAGTCCAAAATGTCTCCTTCCCCCATTGTCCTTGACTTCCATGCCTGACTGCATTATCCTGACTGGCAGCCTGCCTCTATGACTCGAATTCCTGGTTCTGGTGGGGTTCACTATTTGCACCTGACAAATGATATAGGACAGAAACATTCTAGACCCATTTCTTGGAACTAGGGCAAAGAGATGGATTGCAGAGAATATCCATTCCCCATCATTGTTGGATACAACAGTAAAAGCATGTAGGAAAGAAAGTATGAACCAGAAAGAGAAAGACTATTCCAGATTAGTAAATTTTAAAGATGTAGTCTTCCCGACTACGAAGACAATCAAAGGAGGCAGAGAATTCAGGGAGTCTTCAAGCTAAGTGATCTGAGTATGTTTAAAATTATTCTAGTAAATCACTCTCTCTAGTTAGCAATTCTAGCAATAATTCTAACAATTCTGAGTTATAGCAAAAAGACAAGGAAAAAATTGAGAGAATAGATATAGGCAAAGTAGAAAGACAATTATTGCTTTTTTTGCTAATGATATAAGGAGGTGATTTGGGGGAAGTGGGATGTGACTTCAGAGTGATAGTGATTAAGATTTGAGTTCCAGAGCAGCTAGGTGGTGTAGTGGATAAAGCACCGGCCTTGGAGTCAGGAGTACCTGGGTTCAAATCCAGTCTCAGACACCTAATAATCACCTAGCCGTGTGGCCTTGGGTAAGCCACAACCCCATTTGCCTTGCAAAAACCTAAAAAAAAAAAGATATGAGTTCCAGCCCTTGGTCAAGGGCTGATGGTGGTAGCAAAGAAGAAAGCAGGAAAGGAAGTGTGTCTGACTTCTAGAACTAGGGCCATCTCCAGTTGTCCTGATTCATAAATAACCACTGGATCATCATGGCTCTGGAGGAGCAAGTGAGGCTGGTGATTTAGCACAGCCTCCCCTCCCCCAATCCAATCCAATTCATGTGCTTGTCATGGCATCACTTCCCTGATGTTGTGGTCTTCTTTGAGAATGGAGGACAAGCATTATACCATTAGAGTTACTAAAAACTGGAATAGGGGGTGGCTAGGTGGCGTGGTGGATAAAGCACCGGCCTTGGAGTCAGGAGTACCTGAGTTCAAATCCAGCCTCAGACACTTAATAATCACCTAGCTGTGTGGCCTTGGGCAAGCCACTTAACCCCATTTGCCTTACAAAAACCTAAAAAAAAAACCAAAAGACAAAAAAAATGGAATAGATTGTCTTAGGAGGTAGTGAATTGCCCTTCTCTGGTGATGATTTTGAGGTCTGGCTGAATAATCATTTGTTGAGGACCTTAAACCAATAAATAAGAATTTATTATTCATTAGCCAAGTGCTTAGCCAATGTGCTAAATGCTGGAGTATAGGATAGGAATTAGACCTGAGAACTCCAGGTGAGGGAATGCCCTCTACCAACAAAGCTATACCTTCTCTAAGGGCACCGAGAAGTTAAATGAGGGATTCATACTATTTTAGAGGTGAAAACTGAACCCAGACCTTCCTGATCTCAAGATCAGTTCTCTCGAAACTGTGGCAAATCACTCTTTCTCTCTAATAAAAGATATCCTTGTTTAGATGCTTCTTAGTCTCCTGGGTTAATCCCTTCCAATCCATGATTCCATAATCCCATTTTATTTCCATATTGACAAGGGAAGTCATGATACCGTAACAGGCATCATTTTACCTGGCTAGGTAAGATAGAAGCAGTGATTGTCATCCCTACCACTAGGTGGCAGAAGCATCACATAAACGCTGGGAAGATGTAGCCGGCTGGATGAAGCCCTGAGTCTCACATATAACTCCTTCCTCTCCATCTTCCCCCTCCCCCACCCTCATATACAGAAATGAGCTGGAAGTGACATTGTGCGGTCTAACTCCCATGGCAGATGGATATTCAATAAAAAAAAAAGATGGACTAATACATCCCAAAATAAACTGGTCCTATGCAGATACAGAGATAGTCATTGATGAACCATGAATGGATCATGACTTTATAACCTTAAAGCTAACATACCATCAGGGGCTGCTAGGTGGGGCAGTGGATAAAGCACCGGCCCTGGAGTCAGGAGTACCTGGGTTCAAATCCGGTCTCAGACACTTAATAATGACCTAGCTGTGGGGCCTTGGGCAAACCACTTAATCCCATTTACCTTGGGGAAAAAAAAAACCCGAAAAAAAAAGCTAACATACCATTGTCCAACTCACTGACTTTATAGATAAGAAAATTGAAGTTCAGGGACTCAATCAGTTAATCAGAAGGGGAAGCTGGATTGGCACAGTGGATAGGACTGGAATCAGGAAGGCCTATGTTCAACTCTGTCTCATCAAGTATTGGATCAGTTTCCTTTTTTTTTTAATATTTATCCATGGATGTCTGAACTTCTTTCCTAGATCTTGGAGGCCCTGTTTCTTTCAGTTTTTGTATTTCCTGTTGATTTATCTGTATCTGTTCAAAATCTTTGAGTTTTCTTCTTCTTGAGTAATTTCTTAATTATTTTTTGTCATCTTATTTTCTCTTCCCCCACCTCCTCCCCAATTTTCCTTTTGCTTGCTTTCTGTCTCCCTCCCTTCTGACAGTGGTTTCCTTGGGGGTCTGGATGGCAAAGGTTCTCAGGTTCTTCCCATGGTGACTAGCCTAGGTTTCTGTCTCAAGTGACTTTTGGATGGTCAAAAACTGGTCCTATCTGGAAGCTGGTTTAGTAGTGTTTTATAGCCTTCTCTGAGCTAATGTCCTGTCCTGCTCCCTCTGTTCCTCAGTCAGTTCAGAGTTGCTACGCTGGTGCTGGGGGGTTGCCTGTCTGGCAAGCTTTTGTACTTCAAGGGCTATGACTGACTGTTATGCAAGGTCCTGCAATCTGGAGCTGGGATATGTCTCCATAGCATTGGAAAAAGGGGAGACTGAGGTGGGGTGAGTTTTTGGCTAACACCGTGCTGAATTCTTCAGTTTCCTAGCATGGGAACTAGGGTCAGTGATTCAGGTTCATAGGTTGTGATTTTTAAAAAAACCTTTTAGATTCTGGGTGTTCTAGATCATGGAGACCAATGAAATTGCTTTATTAATGACTCATAATTTATTATGGAGATATTTGAGAGGATTTGGAGATCAGAGGAGATATTGTTTTCCATTTTTTGCTCATTTGACCTAGAAAATGCCAATGAGAACTAAAACCACTACCAATCCTCCTAAAATGATTTCCTGTCCCTGAAGCTTCAGGTGGGAATACAAGTGGTAGAGAACAAGTCCCCAAAGCATTGTATGGTGTTTCCCAACCATCTGGTTTGATTTTTCTGGATTAAAATCCTTCCAGTGGACAAGATACTGAAGGTTTCCTTCTTGGTGTTTAGAGTCCCCTTATTCATGAGTTATTCCTTCCTTTCAAACTAGTCTGTAAGTGAAAGAGAGCTGGGGATTAGAGGTTTAGCATCTAGTTTTGTGTAACAGATTAGGCATTGGTGGAAAATACCATGGATCAGGGGTGGTATAGTGGATAGAGCAGTGGCCCTGGAGTCAGGAGGGCCTGAATTCAAATCTGACCTTAGATACTTTTTAGCTGGGTGATTCTGGTCAAGTCAATTCACCATGTTTGCCTTAGTTTCTTCATCTGCAAAATGAGTTGGAGAAGGAAATGGCAAAACATTCTAGTATCTTTTCCAAGAAATCCCCAAGATGAGGTCAAGAAGATTCAGACATGATTGAAATAATTGAACAATGAGAATTTAAGGGGCAAGACTATAGATTGCACAATCTAGGGTGACAGTGAAATTCTGATTCTAGCTTCTTAGAAGGATGATCAGAGCAAAGATTCCAGGTTAAGGGTCTTTTTCTGATTGATGAACTGCAGGTTCTCTAATGGTCTGATGCCAGTGGACTGCCTATTTGTTTTTGAATTTATCTTAATTGCTTGGTGGTCTTGAGTTTTACCTGGGTGGCCTAAAACCCTCTGAAGTTTTCATCCATTTTGGAAACTGAAGTTTTTGATTTGGAGACTGGGGAGATGTGAGGGGCAGAAATCATTTCACTTATTGAGAACTTTCTGACTGAATGAGAAAAATCGACCTAGAACCTCAAGGTTTATAGTTGAATAATTCTCTTCATTTTGATGGAATGAGAAGTAACTAAAACATTTGGTCTGAAGGCATTCATTCTGATGAGCTGGTGGAGCTCATTCTGGATAGGTGGATTGAACAAATAGTTCAATCTCAAAGTAAGAAATGACCCAGTAATGTATGAGAAACAGTGTCTGGCAGATTAAAGAATAGAAAGATAATGAGAGTATAGATTTAGAATTGGAAGGGACTTTGGAGGCTTTTAAATCTAATTCACCCCCCCCCCCCCCATTTTGCAAGTCAAGAAACTGAAGCCAAAAGAGGGAATTAGTTACTCAAGGTCACCCGGAAGGTTAAGCAGCAAATCTGAGAGTCATATTTGAATCTTCTCACTCCAAATCCGGTGTTTTTTTTGACTAAATCAAAACACCAGGAGATGAGGGCTGAAAGGTATTTTGAGAGCTCAGTCACTTCACTTTTAGGAGGTTTTAGGGTGATAAAGTCACTTGCTCAAGATTATAGAATTAAGATTCAGCAGGTCCAAGATTCAAACCTAGATCTTCTGACAGCAAGATTCCATCTTCTTTCCACTGGTTTTTATACTTTCTTAGTCCATCTCTGGGATGCATAAAGCAGGGTCTTAGAAGTATACCCACCATACTAGCAGATGTTCAACTCAGTAAGATTCCCTATAGAGGGTGAAGTCTTTCGGATGCGCCTGCCATGATTGATGCTGTGCTAGTTGTGTCAGGCCTTGAAGAACTGTACAACTTCCTAAATGAGGTCCATAATCATTCAAAATAGTTCGGCCTCAACATCCACATAGGGAAAACAAAATGGATTAAGGATGCTTATTGTTTAGGTTTTGCTATATAATTGGATGGATAACAGTATAACTGGTCCCTCAGTACATATGTCTTGGACAGACACTGGGCATGGTTGATGAAGTGGGTCCAGAATTGAAAAGGAGGAAGAGAATAGGTTAAATTGCCTTTGTATGGTGCTTTTAATGACTTCTCTCTGAAAAAATTTTATCTTTTTATTTAAATAGACAATCAAAATCTTCTGGAACTGCTTTATAGTTATTAGTTATGGAATACTATAGTAAATGAAGAATTAAAATCAAGGGTCTTACATGGTGGGCATTCATAGGTTGCATGTTACTAATAAAACATTATGTCATACTGACAGCATGATATATGCTATATATGATAGTAATCAGAAAAGAAGGTGGAGTGGTCATGAAAAAAGATTGAATGGAAGATGGAAGACCATCCATTGCTTTCCATTAAGTATCAAGGGGCATTCCCCAGTTGGTTGGGTGGGAGATTTATGGGATAACAGGAGCAATAATTTCACATGATGGAAGTCATGAATCAGCATGTCTAAGAGCTCTGGGAATGAGAACTCATCTTGGGCATTAATTGTATTGAACATTATGTCATCATGACTTGCTATTTTTTTTACCACTAATTATGCAATTTAAATGAGAAGGGAGGGACATAAATAACTAGGTTAATCCCTGAGGGCAAATGGTATTGAGGGAAGTCCTAGAGACAAATTTTCCTTTTTGGTTGATAATGCGACTTTGAAGGTCTCTAAAGCTAGATGGATTGTATGGTGGGGCAGTTGGTAGAATGAGGGAGGGCAGCTTTCAACCTTTGTGGCTCTGAATATATTCCCCCAAATTCTCATAATTGCCTTCCCTACTCTAAACACAAACTCTACCTACTCCCTAACAGTAATTTAGACTCTGCTTTTGGATTATCTAGATTCTGAAAACAGGTTTTGTTTTTTACTTTATCTTGCCAGAGTCCAAGTTTTCATATCATTTTCTGTTCTCTCCACTTTATGCTGCCATATATGTACTTTTTATTTTTAGGTTTTTGCAAGGCAAATGGGGTTAAGTGGCTTGCCCGAGGTCACACAGCCAGGGAATTATTGAGTGTCTGAGACTGGATTTGAACCCAGGTACTCCTGACTCCAGGGCTGGTGCTTTATCCATTGTGCCACCTAGCCGCCCCCATATATGTACTTACCTCTGTTAGTTTTAGTCTTCCCTCATTAGAATGTAAGTTTCTTGAGTTCAGAGCTTTGCTAGCTTTCTTGTATTTGTATCTATAATTATTAGCATAGTATGAATTTATTAGAATATGTTGTATGCTCTATCTATCATCTGTCAATCTAGCAATCTATCTTGTGTATATATAATATAATATATATGTCTATCTCTATATGTACAAGACTTACCTTGCTCAGGGAGGCTCAGAGGTCTACCTTAGAGGACTCTGTATGAATTCAGGGTTGTGGAAGATCAACCAGCATACCCCTAAGACTATAAAGAATGCGGGGATCTGGGTCATGTTCAATGTGAACAGTTCTTGAGCAGGCTCTCCAAAGGTTATGTTTTGTATGTTCTTGACTAACCTGGAGGCAACAAAGATTTTTCCCTAAAGCTTGCAGGTCAAACAAATGCTCAGTTCCCAAGATGTTGAAAGATGAGTAGGGTGGTATTGCTGGTGGCCTTCCTTCTGTAGAACCTAACCATTCCCCTGCTTCTGATTCCGCCTTCTTTCTTTTCATGTCCCAGCAGAATCCTTGGCCAGTTGGGTAGAGCATAGACACAAACAGCTGTGTCTGCTTTGCTGGGCTCAGCTAGGGTCAGGATTCTATAGCTAAAATGGATCTCCTCAAATAAAATCATCAGGTACAAGGAGCTGATACGGTTCTGATCATGAGTACAGGAGGAACCCTGATATCCTGAAGGGATAGCTCCAAATCTCTCCACGAAAGAGTTGCTTAAGACTGACTTGTTCCTGTCAAATCATGCCGAATTCTGGGATTGATACACTCTAGTAGTGAATCTAGTCCCTGTCTCTGTTGTCTAATTTTCCAACGGGCAGTTGCTTTTCTGAGGGGTGCTGTTGAAGGCTTATCAGCATGCCCTTGAAAGTTAAGAAGTTCTCAATAGGTCCTATTAGAGTCTGTATCAATATGGAGTGGTTTGATGAAGCCCTAGTTTTGGAGCCTATCTGCCTTAATAGTTTGGTAGGAACTCATGGCTAGTCAAATGTAGAGAAAGGAAGCCTGGAGGTGTGGACAGAGAGAGTGTTTCTACTCACCTGACAGACTGGTTTGACTATTGATAAAGAATTAGCAGTGATTAGTTAAAGTAGCCATTGAAGGCAGCGGGACAGGCAGAGTTTCCTTGGTCATTTGACAGTCACTCTTGTAGGGCGGCATTTGCTTGCAGGACCTTGTTGATAGTAAGGTATATGTGGATCTTTCCATTCTCTTGCATTTTGTTGGATGCAATGGAGTAGGAATGAGTCATAGCTCACCCTTGTTCTGTGATGGAAGGGAGCTAGAATTCTGGAAGCCAAAGACTGTTGAATGCTGTGAAGAATCCAGGGTTGCCATGGAGAACAATTGAGATGGGAGACTGTATGATTGGAACCCATGAGGACTTCAGAAGGAAATGGAGTGAGGTCAGTCACTCTAGGGCCCCAACACTGAAATCACTGAATGTCCATTGGAAGGGACTTTGGTGATTTAACCCATGCCTGACTAAGAATTTCAACCACCTTTGTATGAAGACCTCCATTGAAGGGAAAGCTACTCTATTCTGAAGGTTACTTAGCTCTCAGATATTTAACTACATACCATTTGATTCATATTGCTGAGATCTTTTTGGATTCTGACTCTGCCATCCAATGTGTTATCTCCCCCTTCCAGCTGGGTACCACCCATGAACTCCTTAAGAATGCAATCTATACCATTCTCCAAGTCAGTGACAAAGTATTAAAAAGTGAAGGACCAAAGACAGACCCCTGGCAACATTCACCTGAGATCTTCCAATGTGACATTGAGGCATTCATCATTATATTTTGGGTCCATTATTTAACTAGTCCTCTGTAGATCTGATTGTACTATAATCTAGATAGTACAAGGATTCTTAACCTGGGGTCTAGGAAACTGATTAAAAATTTTTTTTCAGTGAATAGAGTACTGGTCCTGCAGTCATGAGGCCCAAGTTCAAATGTGATCTCACTTACTAGCTGTGGGAAACTGGACAAATCACTTAATCCTGATTGTTTCCCCTCCACCAAAAAAAAATTCAAAAAATTTATTTTTTTTCATTTTTAAATGATTTCTACTTAATTTTATTTTTTCAATTACATGCAGAGGTAGTTTTCAATTTTCATCCATTTGCAAATTTATGAGTTCCACATTTTTTTAGCACCTTGCCTTCCCTCTCTCCTTCCCATGGCAGTTAAAAATCTGGTAAAAGGTGGACATATGCAATCATGTTTATTATATTTCTATATTAGTCATATTATGAAAGAAATTAGAACTAAAGAAAAATGGTCTTGAGAAAGAAAGAAAAAGCACAAAATAAATTTTTTAAAAGTGAACATAATATGCTTTGCTGCACTCAGACTCTATAGCTTTTCTTTTTGTTTTCTGGATGTGGGTGTCATTTTCCATAACAGGTTCCTTTGGGTTGTCTTTGATCATTGAACTGTTGAGAGGAACTATGTCCATCACAGTTGAGATCCATCTCACAAGGTTGCTGTTAATGTGTACAATATTTTCTTGGAAAAATATTTTGATGACTGTATTTCAATATAATTATTTCCTTTGTGAATAAAAACATTATTCTGAGAAATGGTCTATAGACTTCACTAGCCTATTACCAAAAGGGATTCAGTGGGCTAAAGATGTATCCAAATTTTCTGCATGAGGAATTATATTATTCTTAGGTTTGAATCTCTTGGATTTTGTCATCTGGTAAAGACTGTCAGCTCTCTATAGTGGGAAGGCCTGGGAGAGGTATTACATCCATATGGGGAGCTCCTTGGAGCCCCTGGGCTAGGGGTTTACAAGATTTATGGAGCTGGTAAGATTTATGGACATTTTTTCTCACCCCAAAGAAAATTGTCATTTTACATGAAATATATAAAAATTCAACTTTCTTTTTAGAACAGATTTGAACAAATTTTGCCAAACTTCAGTTTTATGAGATGTTCCCCTACAATGATGGAGGGAATAAGCATTTATAAAGCATCATACATTAGACACTGGTAGAAAAGATATATGTAATATATAAAACAAATTATCATCTCATTTGATCCTCACAACAATCTTATGATGTAGGTGTAATTATTGAATGCCTTGATTTTACAATTGAACAAACTGAGGCAAATAATTTAAGTGATTTGCCCAGGGTCACTCACTCACAAGTATCTAAGGCTGACTCAGGCCCAGGGCCCTAACTATGGTGCCCGTTGTTGATTGTAAATGAACCTGGGAGTCCCTATCTTCATAGTTAGAAGGAAGCATTCAGTGCTTTTAAACCTTTTCTCAAAAAGAGAACCCAGTACATACTATAGTATTTTCATTCCTGCCCTTTGGCAGGATGATATAGTGGAAAAAATTCAGCCCTCAGAGTCAGAAGCTTTGAGTTTGGTCCCCACCATTTATTGTCTTTTTGAGGATATTTCTACAGGCTCTTCTCAGATACCTGAAATTTTTCTTTCCTTCCTTTGCTTCATTCACTTTTCCTTGCAGTCTTAGAGCAGGAATGTGATTGAGTTGGTATGAGAAATGTGCCTGGATAATTCCTGATGAGAAATTTATCATTTACTTAATTTGATGTCTCAGTGGAATTTCTGAAATTCTGAAAATGTTGAAAAATGGCTCCCTCCTAGTTGAAGTAAAATGTGGGTGGGCCAAGTGCTGAATCACTAAGACCTGCTACCACCTCCCTCCTCCCATCCCCTCCCCAGGTCACTGGGGATGATGAAGAATGCTTATTATTTCTAGGAGGGTAGGGTGGGTCTATCTGGGAATGCACTCAGATTTGTACATGTGAAGGGTGTGTGTATTTAAATTGTCCCTTTGGCGCTTGTCCACTGCGATCAATGAGGTTATGACTATCTAGATAGGCTCATGAAGAAGGTGGGAATTTAGCCAATGGGTTTGGGTCATTTGTGGGAGGGGACAAGGGGCAAGGTGGAGGGTGGGATGTTGTTTGGTTGATATTAAGTGGAGTGGTAGGATGTGTTTGCGATACCTCCTGAGACTGGCTATCATGATAAGGCTAAGATATGATCAGCACTCTATCTCTTTGGATTGTTTCACAACCAACTTTGGATACTATTGCCTTATGAGGCAGCTGGGGCTTGGAATCAGGAAGATTTGAGTTCAAATCCTGCTTCAGACACTTCTGCTTCAGCTGTGAACCTTGGGCAAGTCAATCTAAGCCTCAGTTTGTTCACTGTTCATCTGCAAAATAGGAGGAATAACTTCAGGACTACCTCTCTGGAATGCTGTGCTGAATGGACTGTGATGTCCTCTGTCTTTCTGACTGTGTGTGTGTGTGTGTGTGTGTGTGTGTGTGTGTGTGTATTGTTCCTATGGGGACTGCCCACCTGCAGTCAGTGCTTGGGTAAAGGATATGGCTCTCCTAATGGATCTATGAAAAAGGTGGGAATTTAAGGTGGAGTTTGGGTCAGCTAAAGGAGGAGGCAAAGTTAGTATGGATGAATTTATTAGACCAATTCTCCCCTATCCTCTTTCTATGAAATCTTTCCCATTGCCTGGGTGTAAGTGAGGTAGCTCTAGAGGTGCGACTGAGGCCAGTCCACGAGTTACTGGGGATGGTCCAGCCTCCACTTAATCTGTGAAGCTGACTTTCAATGAGTCATGACCTTCATCCTTCCTTCAATTCCTTCCCAGAATGGGGAGGAACCTGTAGGGTGACAACCAGATTGAGAACAAGACCTATGACTCAGAAGAATGTAAATTCCTTTGAGTGAATGTAAACAGCAAAAGAAATTCCAACTATCCCATGGAAAATTTTGCATATGACTCTGGGGCCAGCCCTGGGGCTGCCATTTTTGTTCTGTTCCTATATAACATATGAATTGGCCTGGGGTTGGTGTGGGGATCTATTGCACAATTGTCCTCCTGTCACTATGAATTGGATTTTGTGAGTTCCCCAAACAACCCAATTAACCTAACCCTAATACATCGACATATATTTACCACCAAGCTGGCATGGACCCCTTTATCTTCAGTATCTTGGCTTATTCTCAAAGGATTTGAATCCCTACAATTGGCATATCAGGGCAGAATAGATCAGTCCCCTTGCATTGATCTTTTTTTTATGGTTTTTCTGAATTAGTTTATTCTTGGCAAATCTTAATTTCAAGTTTTGATATTATTACCAAATATCCAATTGCTTGTTCACAGAAACAAAATCTGTCTTTATTATCACTCTAGCCATGAAGGATAATTAGAAATTAGGGTTACTTTTTGGTTTGGTCCTATTCAGGCAATAACTGGTTTTAGGAGGGCATGTCTCCAAACAGATCAAATTGAACAAGTAAGGTAGAAAACCTGGAGGTTTTCTAATCCACACTCCATTTCCTAATCCTCAGTCATCATTACAATTTCATTAAAGTATTAAGAATTTTCAGATCACACACACACATATTCAAAGTTTGAAAAACAAAAATGGCTTTTTTTTTTCTGGATTTGCTTCAAGAATCCTATTGGAAGAATTCCTGATAACCTGTTTTAATAAACTCTATCCCCAAATTCAGTAGCTAATCATGTTAAAGCGTTAAAAAAATAAAAGGTAACTAATGTAAACCATGGAAAATGTTGCTATCCCAATTAGAATACCTGTTTTTGCACAAGTCCACTGGATCATCATCCTTTGCCACTTGCAAGAGAGGCATTGATTTCCAAAGGTTAGCAAGCTTATGGTGGATAAATAGTAAACTGACTGCCACTATTCTTCAAAACATCAATGAAACCTCTCACTCACAGCTGGTCCCCAAGGTTAGCAAGTAGACTGAGATAGCTCCTTGTGAAATGTCCCCGACACTTTTGACAGTCGGCCTCTGGGGGACGCTTTCTAACTCACCAAGCTGTTTTCACACATCACCAATGTCTGTTGAATGACATGTCAGGGCAGACCAGCATGGGCAGTCATGGATAGGTTAGGATTTTAATCACTGGAGGAAATGTTCACATCGATGAGAGCAGATGTGGTTGATCTCCCAAGTGCCAGCAGAAAGTACTGTCATCATTTGTGATTCCAATAGCTGGAACTCAACAAGTTTGTTTTCTCTTCCTCCCTAGTCAGGTTAAAGCTCTTATGAGTCCCTGGGAAGTCTGGACATTTTATACATGAATGAATTTTGTATGACTAAACAGTCATAGAAAATAGTCTAAAATAAAACTGAGTTTTTTTTTAAAAAAGGTCAAAGCATTTTACAGAAATTGTTTAAAAAATTCCAGAGAACAAAAGAATATAATATTATGGGACAATGTACTTAATGTAAAAAATGCCATGATAAACCACATCTTTCTCTTACATGACTTGCTATATTGATTATCTGTTTTATAAATCTGCAAAGTTATTTGAGCCTTGTGGAATCAATATGATAAATTAATATAAAATACTGCAGGCAAATGGGCACCAATTTGTTAGGTCATAAGAGGGATGATTTGTTTCTGCAGGATTCTAAATATAGTTAAGTTAACTAAGGAATCATGTTTCAGGTTTTACTCAATTCCCATTAGGAAACATTCATAACTTATAAGACCATAACATTTGTAATCTAATAATTATAGTGGTATCAAAATTAATGAAAAGAAAAAACAAATTATACTAATTCAACGAGTAAAGAAATATTACAGCTTTTATGAAATTATTGTAAAATATCAGGGCTCCTATACATAAATTGATGTATATATAAATTTAAAATTATCTGTGTACTATTCTTAGCTTGACTTTCCAATAAATCTTTAGTTTCATTGATTTTGGCCACTACATAAGGAGATCCTCCCTTGTCTGGGTGGTTTAAAAGCATGATTCATCTGTGAGCATCCCTAATTTCCCCTTTACTGGCTGTAGGACTTACTCCTACCTAATATTAGTGCTGCTTCTTGCTTTGTCATTTTGGGTTCAAATCAGCCTCTGTAATAGACACCACTGAAAGCACATTTTGGTAGACTTCGAATAGCTTGCTTTACTTGAGGCTCCACATGCTTTGTGGTTTGCAAAACATAGCGGCCTGTAAATCCTGGAGCGACAACTGTCAGTCCAACTGCTACCATTGTGCTGTCCATGGCTAGGCCGGCGCTGCCCACCCCCAGTGCAGGCTGCATCCCCGCCTCGGCTCCCGCAGTGCCCCATTGGTCTTTCAGTGGACATAACTGACAGAATAGTTTGTCTATCCCCCATCCCCAAATCTCTTGTCCTTATAATTAGTTTCACAAACAGTATGTTGAATAAATGCGCTTCAGGAGTGAGTTCTCTCCCAGGGGAAATCTTGGGACTTGTCACCCACAACCCTAGAGGGAGGGGTGGCTTCCATGCTAAATGCCTGACCAAGGACTTTGGGTAACACCCCCAAATTAACCACTTAGGTGTGAAGGGGTGGTGAGTTAGTTCCATTGGGTAGATGAGTTCAGCATCCCTAGACAAACAGTGATGGACTCGTGCTACTTGATGAAAGGATTGAGAATGCCTCATTGTCCTAGGAGGGTGGGCAGTGGGTTTCCCTGTGGGCTGGCCACTGCTATGGTCTTTGTAGAGGGCTGCTGAAGCCTAGTTAGAAGGTGGGAGGAAGATGAGGCAGTTGAGGGAGCAGCTCCAATGAGATTGAGGAAATCCCTTCTTATTGCTTTGATCTCCTGGAAGATAGCAAACTGACTATAGTCAGCTAGGGGTGGGCTGCAGAGGCTTGCCCAAGGCCACACAGCTAGGCCATTATCAAGTGTCTGAGGCCGGATTTGAACTCAGGTACTCCTGACTCCAGGGCTGGTGCTCTATCCACTGTGCCACCTAGCCGCCCCTTTTCATATCATTTTTACAATAGAAATATTTCTTACAATTTTCAAGGGAAACAAGTAAGAAAATGTTTTTGGCAACCTAGAGTTGGCCAAGTGTATTTACTCTGGTCTCTTATTCTGGTTTTTTTTTTAATTTTCATTACTGGTAGAGAAGGGTTTTGAGCTCATGCTTGTTCCATTGAAAGATGACTTCAGAGTATTTCCCAGGAAAGTTGAAGTCTTGGGCTACCAGAGGTCTAATGGTATTTGATCTAGTATAATCTTAAAAGGAGTGAAATGAGAGGAGGCAGTAAACATCATGGTTACCTTCAGCACAATGATAAAAAAATGTGTAGTGGAATATAAGACCTGTCTGCTTCTCTGCATGCTGAAACATGAAGAGAATTGTCCCACTGGAGTTACCTTCACAAGGCAGGGCATCATTAGCAATTTGCTAGTTTTCTGTCTCCAAGCCTCTCTTAGAATTGTCCCAGATTTTGGATTACCTTAACACCAGCACCTCGGATCCATCTGACAGCTCTTAACACCACGAAGGCATCTACTGCAGCTAGCACATGTGATTTCATCTATGATTCTCCAAGTTCTGGTAACTTCCTTCATTGCTATAGCCAAGAGTTGAGCAGGTGGGAAGCAGTAATAGCTCTGGCAAACTATGCCATACGGATAATAGCATACAATCTATTGATCTGCAGCCTCAGGATCATCTCAGACACTTGGTAGTAAGTGATATCACAAAAGAGGAATGTGGAGATCCAGGAGAGGTCTCCATAAGGACAGCGGAGGGTCCCCTGTGCAACCCCTGGGTCGACCTCCCCATTCCAATGGGGATGCTCCTCAGCTGCCACCCTTTAATTGGTTCGCCCCCTAGAGCACAGGGCACAATACTTAGTTTGACAAGTTGCAATCTCAATTGTTGCAAGACAAATTGAAAATTCTCTGCTTCTAAATGATGTTAGGAAGTTAGATTCAATGTTGCCACCTGAGATTACTTTGGGTTTCTTTTCTGCTTATGTTTGTAGTTTCTTTCACTAGTGTGCATTTTATGCACAAGAAATGTTTTTCTTTTACTCCTAGTTTCCTTCAACTAACATATTGAGGAGCAGAATAAGCCATATGGATCCCCCATGGGCACCCGCTAGACTTCCATTGAGAGAGTGAGACTGATGTCTTTGAGTAGCTCTGCCTCATTTAAATCTAATTCATGCCCCAGTGAAGACATCACTTATGACGTTGTTATTAGTAGCCCTCTTCTTCTTCTTCTTCTTTTTTTTTTTGCAAGGCAAACGGGGTTAAGTGGCTTGCCCAAGGCCACACAGCTAGGTAATTATTAAGTGTCTGAGACCAGATTTGAACCCAGGTACTCCTGACTCCAGGGCTGGTGCTTTATCCACTGCGCCACCTAGCCGCCCCATTAGTGGCCCTCTTCGAGAAGAAAGGATGAGCAACAAGACGAGGCAGGTTTGTGAGTGAGCTTGGTCATTCCAAGGAAATGAAGGAAAAAGGAGTTGGGGTTTACACCTTTGAATAGAATAGCACTTAACTTTTTTCTAACTCACCCCCCCCCCTAAAAGATTTCTGTGAATGGGAAACAACCATAAGGTAATTGAATTTGATTGAAACCTTTAGTTAGATACTTGGGAGTCTTACAAACTACAGTTAAATCCTGATAGATTAAAATTGGTGTCTTATCCTGAAATGAGAAATTTTGCTATAATTTATTTGAGACTCCTACCCTTTTTTGTAATGGATTCTGTTCGGTTTGAATTTTAAGAAGTTTTGTTTCCCTCCCATAAAAGAGAAATATTTAAGGTAGCAGGAGAAGTGGGAATGAAAGTGTTTTGAAAACTGTAAAATATTTTGGAAATGAGGGCTGAGCATCCCTACTCCAATTCTTGTGAGCCTCAGTTTCTGCCTCTGTGAAACACAGTTGTACTTATCATACTGTCTCCTTGGGTAGGGTCTTTGTGAGGCATATATGAAATATCAGATGTAATGTCCCCCCTGGATATTGTGAAGAACAGAATAGATGTGAGAAATTACTATTGCTCCTCAGTCTCACCAGTACTCAGATTAGTCAAAGGGATGGGGAGCATCAAAAGGGGAGACCAAATGCAAAGTCAATATTTCAACGGGAGGTCAGAATTTTAATATAAAAGCTAGCCTCTCAAATATCTCACTCACTTAGATCCCTCAGGATCAGTCTTACCTATGCCTACAGGTGTCCCAAGCTGTTGTATAGAGAGCATTTTGCAAATTGTAAAGTGCTACTCCCTGTCAGTAGTCAAGGGGAAAACATGGTTGCAAGAATCTGGGCTGGGGAGCCAGTCTCTCCTCACCTGCCTAAATTCACACACACATACACACATACACACACACACACACACAGACACACACACACACACAGACACACACACACATGCATATATATTTTCAATATTTGGAACTTCCAGTTAAGTTTTCTGTCAAGTAGAATTTCTTTGCTTTGCCTGGACATGAAGTTTAAGACCATTAAATCAAAAGAAAAGGTAGCCTTTTAAAGAAACTGAATCTTGTTGGAACTCCCTCCCTTCTCTAACTTTCAATGGGACCCTTTTTGGCATGGGCTACCCAGTGTCCATTTTACCTTCTGGGAAAGTGCTTAGAGGTGCATGGGAGGGATGTATAGGTACATATATATGCATATTTATTCATGTGAATATATGAGCACACACATATGTATGTATGTATATATAAAGTATATGTTTGTATGTAAAAAATGAAGTAGGTGAGAGGTGAGGTTAGAAAGAGAAAGACTGAAAGATGCAATAGGAGTCTCTCCTAATTAATTAATCAACAAATAATTATTAAATATCTAATACATACAAGGTACCGTGATAGGCAATGGAGATTCAGATATAAAAATATTTTCTCATCAATGAATTTACACATGACCTGGGGGGAGGGAGACTACAGACTAACAGATAAGGAAATATTGAGACAAATAGTAGTTTGAAAGGTGAGAGAAAGCACTAATGTAGATAGGGAGGAATCATGGAAGGCTTCATGAAGGAGGTTATTAGTCTAGAGGAGCCTTGAGGGAAGTTTAGCATTCTAAGAACTGTCAGCGAGCATAGAGAACATTCCAGGACAACCTGTGACAAGGAGTCCAGATGGGAGATGGCTTGTGTATAGGGACCAGTAGGTCAGAATGCCTAGAGTCTAGAATAGACATGGAGAGAGTCAGACATGTCCTTGTCCTAGAGCAATAGGTTATGGAGGGTTTTTCATACCCCAAAGAAAGTTGTATATTAATGTCGGAGGCAATAGAGAGCCATTCGAGGTTTTTGTGAACTCGGCGTGACATAGTCAAGTTTGGGCTTTAGGAGTATCAGCCTGGAAGCTTTGGGGAGGATACACTCCTCTTCAAGGAGTCGATATAAGTGAGTACCCATCGCTTCTTAGGGTTGGCGCAGAGCTGTCGTTTTTTCTTTGTGATGAAGCTGTGGGAAATAAGAGGGAGAAAATGAACTTGGGATGAGGGGCATCACTGCACTAATCCTGGCTAGAAAACCTTGCCTCTCCTGTCTTAGTTCTCGCCATGTCTTCTCCAACATACCATGTTGGGACCCACTTCAGTCTTGTCTGCTCTTTGTGATGCCATCTTAGGGCTTTCTTGGCAAAGATATTGGTGTGGTTTGCTAATTTTTTCTTGTTCATTTTACAGATGAAGAAACTGAGGGAACTAGGGTTAAATGACTTGCCCAGGGTCATACAGCTAGTAAATGTCCGAGGTCACATTTGAACTCAAGAAAGTGTTTTCCTTACTCCAGATCTGTCACTCTATTTACTATACTACTGAACTGCCGCCCCTTTTTGAGGCTCACATTTATGATCACAAAAGAGAGGTTTAGGATTCCTGGCCTGGGAATTCAGGGCTCTTGGATTCCCTCCTTTGTCCTATCATAAATTCATTAAATGATTTCAGTAAAGCTGTTTCTGCCCTCTAGGCCTCACTAACTCCATTGAGAATCTATTGGTCTAGCTGGGTCTTAGTTTCTTCCTCTGTAAAAGCAGGGGGAGGTGGTAAACTACACTCAAACTCAAACCCACTTCTAGATTCACCCTTCAGAGGGATCAAAAAAAGAAGTAAAGAACCCATATGTGTAGAAATATTCATAACACACACATATATATATAAATATATAACATATCTAAAAATATTTATAACAGCAAAGTTGGAAACTAAAGGCATGTCCACCAAGTGGGGACCTACCAACCAAATGGTGGATATGTTAACATCGATAAATATTTTTGTGCCCTAAGAAATGACTAACTGGATGGTTTCAGAGACACATGAGAAGACCTCTGTGAACTGATGCAGAGGGGATTGACTACTCAGGAAACAATTTATACAGTGACAACATCATATTGAAAAATACCCTGACAGATTTTAGAATTCTGAACAATGCAATGAGAAATGAGTCCATGAATCATGTCACTCATCTCCTGCTAGAGAGGTGGTAACCATTGAATACAGAGAGAATCATATATTTTCAGGCATGACTAATGTAGGAATTTGTTTTGTAAGATTAAGTTTGTGATGAAGGTTTTTAAAGAATAATTTTTTGTTGTTTTTGCAGGAGCAGTGGGATTTAATTTATTCTTTAAATACATTAAAGAAAAAAGGCAGCTAGGTTGTACAATTGATAGAATGCTGTTCAAATATAGCTGCAGATATATACTAGTTAGGTGACCCTGGACCAGTCACTTAACCCTGTTTGCCTCATTTTCCTCATCTGTCAAATGAAATGAAATGCTATATAGGGTTAAAAAAAGGAATAAGTTGGGTTTGTTGACCCTCGAAGTCCCTTCTATATCTAAAACTGTGATCCTATGACCTGAATTTTAGTTCCAAGTCTGGCATGACCTGGGTGACCTTGAGCAAATTAATACTCATCTTTTGAGTTGCAAGTTCCTGACCTATAGAATGATGGATTTGGGCAGACTGATTTTGTGTAAAGGTTTTTGCAAGGCAATGGGGTTAAGTGGCTTGCCCAAGGCCACACAGCTAGGTAATTAGTAAGTGTCTGAGGTCAGATTTGAACTCAGGTACTACTGACACCAGGGCTGGTGCTCTATCCACTACACCACCTAGCCACCCCTGACAAACTGATTTTTAAACATGCATTTGATATTTGGAATTTTATGCTTTTTATGAGGGAAAGCAATTATCATTTTGAGGATTATGGACCCGGGGAATTGAATAACTGAGCTTCTTTGAGATAGAATGTGGTTTCTGGAGAACTGGGCTTAATTGGTAAAAGTCCTTTCACTTAACTCCCCTACCCCAACCCAACATCACAGAGGACCCAAGACTTACATCACACCCACATTTGCACATCTGCTGCTGGTGTAGTAGTAGTCTAGGATATAAAACTGGGGAGGTAGTGGAGAGGTGAAAAAAAAACAGCAAGGTGTGGTGTCTGAGGCATCTGGAAGAATAGAGAAGGGGGGCAGTTAAGAGAACCAAGAAAGGAATTCTCTCTCTCTTTCCCCTCTCAAAAGAAAATAAAACTAACAGATTTTTAACTCCCCCTCACCTCTAAACTCAGTTGTGGGAAAGGCCTCCCTGCTTAGATTTAGAAGAACACTTAGAGATTATCTATCAGGGGTCCTTGGCAGTCTGGTAGACTCTGTGGATGCTTTCTCAGAATAATGGATGTAAACTCATAAAATAAAATACATAGGATTACAAGGGAAACCAGTTCTATGGAAATGCAATTGCCAAACTATTTGAAAACAAGTAAACAGACCAAGATTATAAATATCAGTTTAAGAATTCTTGGTAACTCTTATAGGATCCTCAGGTCATGAATTTGGACCTAGACCTCGGAGGCCATCAAGTTCAACCACATCTTTTTACAGATGAGGAAACTGAGGCCCTTAGATTATTTGTCAAGGGCACTTAGCTAATAGGTGAAAAAGATTTGAATTCAGTCTTCTTTGAGTCACTTAAGCTTCCTGAACCTCAGTTTATTCAAATGTAAAACAAAGGAGGTTGGACTAAATAAACTCTCAGATCCTATGTTTCTATAAGAGTTTCTGATGTGGTGTAGTATGGATCAGCATCCCCAACTCTTGCCATTGACTCTGGTCATGAGTCCTGGTCTTTGATGATATCTAGGGTTCAATAAAGTCATCTTTCTATATTTGTATTGTATTTTGTCTTTTGTCTTTTTTTTTTTTACCAGCCTCAATGCTAGGAAGAGCTGAATTAAAACCCTACCTCAGGCACATATTATCTGTGTGACCCTGAATAAGTTACTAAATCTCTTAATATCCCAGAATTTAGCTAAGGTAATGAGCTGGGAAAATTGAGGATTGTGGAGTAAATTTACTGACCCAGAGAAATCTGCTGCATTTACTGTTGCATTCAAGAAAAGACTGCAGTCTGCTTCGCTCCCAATCTAAAGATTTGCCCCTTGCTTTAAATTAAAAAGAAAAGATCAGACTTGCTATTTCTTCCTTGGAGAAAACTTCTTGGTGATGAAGTGCCTCTCCCTTACCTTCTCTGTGTAGGACACTAAGGAGTTAAGACTTACTGAGCCTGGGATCATAGGGTTTAGGACTGGATGGGACCTGAGGATCTAACTCCCTCACTTTCCAGATGATGAAACGAAGTCCCTCTGGTGCTAAGGAGCAGAGTAGGATTTGAATCCAAAGCATCTGACTCTAAATTTAGAGGTCTTTCCATAACTAAGTTGCCCAAAACAAATCATGATTGGAAATGTAAAAGACATCTGTGCTGGGCATTGGAGCTACAAAGACAAAATCAAAATGGCAGGGAGGATGAAAACTTACGTATGGAGGATGCTGGAGAGTAGAGGATGGCAAGGAGAAAGTGGATGGAGACCACAGCAAAAACTTTCATGGTGCTAGCCTCAAGTCTCTGGAGAAGAACTCAAGCTGAGGGACTTTCTCCCTTACTGTTTCCTGGGATCCATCCCCTCATTTATAAGGTTTTATTGGGGGGGGGAGCATAAGGGTCAAAAAGGAGGAGTTTCCAAGGCTTACAGGGATTGGTTAAAGTCATGAAGGAACCAACAGAAAACAAACAGAAAAAGGAAACTGAAATAGACCCAAGAAAAAGAGTCAGAGAAAAAGCTATAGCATGTGTGAGTCATCAGCAAACACCATTTCCAAATCAAACAGATAAAGAAATATTAGAGTAGGCTCTGAGACAAAACAGTTTAATTGTTATTTGGCTCTGTATGGCTATTTGTTCATTGTGAATTCCCACTTTTGTTTCCAGATTTAGCATCCTTTATCTGGAAAGGCTGATATAAATACATTTTGAAACTCAGAAATACAAAAGATAATGGTTTTCTATTGAGATGGTATAATAAAGATCTTTTAAAATGTCCTCATCTGGGAAAGATAAGAGTCCTAAAACCTTACTAGCCTTATTTATAGTTTAAAATATTGACAACTGAGTGAGTACCATCAAGATCTAGCTCCATGCTCAGGTTAAAGTACAGTGATTTGGAGCAACTTAGTGGTGCAGTGGATAGAGCTGTAGCCCTGGAGTCAGGAGGACCCAAATTCAAATTCGACCTCAGACACTTAATCCTTACTTAGCTGTGTGACCTTGAGGGGAAATGGGCAGCTAAACGTAAATGAATAGATTAAATACACTTTCCCTTTTGGTGAAAATTGTATTTAAAATAATAATAACAAAATCAAACAATTTTATATATTCAATAAAAGTTGGGTTCAGAATTTTCTGATTTTTCAGTTTGTATTTGAATTTCCTAAATATATCAACATATATCACAAAGCAAATAAAAAAAATTCCTTCCCTTTCTGGAATTTGAATTCAAGGCAAAGAATGAAATAGATGAGCACCAGAACCAGATGGTAAAGTTATGCCAGTTTAGAAGACATTTTAACCTTAGATTATAAAACCATATTGGCACACATCAAATTTATAACTAAAGGGTTCATTATACAAGAAGGTCCTCATAGATTCTCTTTTTTATTTTACAAGGCAATGGGGTTAAGTGGCTTGCCCAAGGCCACACAGCTAGGTCATTATTAAATGTCTGAGGCCAGATTTGAACTCAGGTACTCCTGATTCCAGGGCCAGTGCTCTAGCCACTGCACCACCTAGGCACCCCACCTCATAGATTCTTTTAGATTCTCCCTTCAGTCTTATGACAGCAGTGTCCAAAATGCAGTTTAGATAAGGATAGGGGATATGAAAAAGTATGGAAAAATGAATTTGATTTTTTTAATGTATTGATGTTCTTATTAGAGTGATAAAGTTTGAGCTGGCTCTCAATGTATGATCTGGCTATTGGCAAAGCAACTTGAACAGGATCTAGGCAAAAGAGATTTTCTTATTCTAATGCTCTTTAAAAAGATTTTTAATCTTTTGCAGAACTTGATGACCTATGTGCTCTCTCCAATTCTGTTATTCAAAGAACCAAATAAACTAAACCCAATGATTTTACCCCTATTTGTTTCAGTTTCTTTCTCAGATTAGTCACCTTTCTAGGAATACCATGAACTATGAAAAAAGCCTTTGCCTTCTAGGCATCTAAGAGAATTTAGAACAGCCCTTTTTATAAGAATTTACCCTTATCCTTTTTTCAGTTTCCCTTTCCTTTTTCAGTTTCATCATCCGTGGAGAAGAGGAAGGAAGTCCTGAGGATTCCTAATGTCTCTAAGTCTGTAATGACTCACACAGCTAAGTAATCATTAAGTATCTGAGGTCCCATTTGAACTCGGGCCCTCCTGACTCCAGGGTTGGTGCTCTATGTACTGCATCCCCTAGCTGCCTCTCTAAATCAATTCTTAACCCTCAACTCTAGATAAGAGGAGACAGGCAGAAGTGATGAGAGGCCTAAGGCCAACACACATACTTTTTCTACTTTTTCCAAATATGTGTAGAAGTAGAGGTTAGACAGGATCTAAGTATTGTGAATGTGTGAGCCTGAGTTTGTTAGTGTAGAAGAATCTATGTGAATGTTGGAGGCAAGAAGATATGGGGGAACGAACAATAAATTTGGAGTTGAAGAATCTGAGTTCAAATCTTGCTTTGCTGCCCCGAATTATGTTTGGGTGAGTCATTGACTTTCTCTCTCTCTCTCTCAGTTTTCACATCTGTAGAACTGAGATTTTTAGACTAGGTGGATTCTAAGGCCCTAAGGTCCCTTCTAGTTCTAACTATTTGTTCTAAGTTTAGGTTTTTAGAAAGAATGGGAAAAGACAAAAGGGAGATTTTTCATAGAGAAGAGAAGTCCAGTAAGGAGAGAGTTTAAAGAGGAAGGAGGGACGGAGAAAACTAAACTAACTAAACTAATTCCAGCTAAGGTGAAAATGGCTGATGTTAAATTCACTGTTGCTTTTCCCCCCGGGGGGGGGTAATGTTCTTTTTTAAAAAAATTTAAACATTTTATTCATTTAAGGCAATGGGATTAAGTGTCTTGCCCAAGGTCACACAGCTAGGCAATTATTAAGTGTCTGAGGTTGGATTTGAACTCAGGTCCTCCTCCAGGGCACAAACAGTAATGTTGTTAGGGATTTGCAATAAGGTGACAATAAGGGTGTGTTGGGATGGTGAGAAAGTTGATTTAATGAGTGAGGGCTCTTATTCAAATTCTAATTAGTATAAATCAATCTGATATGATTTGTTTTATTTGGTCCCAGGTGGAGGTGGTAAGATCACTTGTGCAATCATAGGAAGCTAGCTAGAGGCCCTCCACCCTTGCTTTTCCTTGTCTTGGTGACCAAACTACATATGGCCGAGGTGACCCATTCTGCATGTAAAGTCACAATTTATTTTTATACCTCCAGACCAAGCAAGTGCACATCTCATGATCACCTACTCAGTATGCATAGCCTGTGCTGTCTCCTCCTGCCCAACTTAAGAAATTGTCTATCCATCTTATGACTATCTATGACCACTTAGTGGAGCTGTCTCATGCATCACCAAATCTATGATCCCCTTATAAATATGTCATTCTTGTCATTTCCCCATGCCTCTTTTGCATATTTGGATATCAAACCCCATAAAAACAAGATCCCAGAAAAAGGGGGCATCTCAGATCATGAGGAAAATCTGAGATCTACTTCATTAGGGGGTATCACGGACCCTTTAATAAAGTGTCATTGGCTCAGCACTCTACCTCAGGCTCCTTAATTTTAATTTAAATTTAATTTAAAATTAAAAAATAATTTTAATCCCCACAATGATCAGGGATGACGTCACTGAGCAGGTGAGGTTTGAATGAAGCATTGAAGGATGAGTTTTTTGATAGGTGGAAAGGAAGAGGGGAAAGGAATTCTAGACCTCATGAGAATAAAATAATATAGGAAGAGCAGATAAAGGTGAGAAAACAGAGGAAAAGTAGAGAAGAAAGGGCTTTATCCCTCATAAGTGACCACCCACTTTGCTTATGTTTAAACCGATTGGGACAGTTGAAGCACACCCATACAGACAAAAAGGAATTTCAGGAAGGCATGTGATGAGATGATAATCTATCCATTTTTTTTTTAGATTTTTTTTTTTTTGCAAGGCAATGGGGTTAAGTGGCTTGCCCAAGGCCACAGAGCCAGGTAATTATTAAGTGTCTGAGGGCAGATTTGAACTCAGGTCCTCCTGACTCCAAGGCCCATGTTCTATCTACTGCGCCACCTAGCCTCCCCTAGTCTATCTATTCTTTTGAATAATTTGGGAGAAAAAGGAAAGAACAGAGGATGGGAAAAGGAGCAGGGGGAAGACTGGTGAAGGAATATTCTGGCAGAGCTCAAACCTACAAAGTAATGTTCGCCAGAACATGGGAATTTTATTCAAAATATTCAATAGAAGTAGCAAGGGTAGAATTAGAGACTATGAAGTTTAGGATTAGTCCAGAAGAAATTCTGCTGGTTGGTAAACCCTGTTTTATATGATTTATATGCCTGATAATTCCACTTTCTTTCAAGCGTTGAATGGAAGACAGTTTTCTCCCTGAGGGGACATGCTCCACTTTAGATGTCTGATCCTCCAAGCTCCCCCAAACTCTCAAAACCCAGATCAAGCTTTACTACTCCCCAGCTTCCTGCAACTTCATGGTGTACTATGTATGTTTACTATGTATGTTTATATTTGGTGGGGGGTGATGATGGGGGGTTCAGAGGTGGGTAAACAAAATTGCAGATCATGTGCTCCTGGGACTCTGAGTTCAAATGTCCCTCTCAAGGTTCCCTCTTCTCATGCGGTTAAAAGAGAGCAGAAGTCAGAAGGGATCACCATCTCACCAGCCCTTATCTCCTCCATCCTCAGGTCCTGAGATCTCATCTCCTCCAGCCCTTATCCCCTCCAATCCCCATCTCATCAGCTCCTGTCTCTTACAGTCTTCACCTCACTAATTCTCAACTCATCTTCCCACTGCTATCCCCTCCCCTTCCCACCCCATCAATCCCCATTGCCCAGCCCCATTTCCATTCTCACTTTATTAATCACCATGTAACAACTCCCACCTCAGCATTCCCATTCTCACTGGCCCACACTATTTATGGAACTCCACTGTTATGTTCGCTCTTTACTACACCATCTCTTTTTCCAAACTAGGAGCCAAATAGAGTGATGTTATGAAACCAATTCACACCCAGAGAAAGTGAAACTAGTTTTTATCCTGTCATCTAGACTGGGATCAGAATGGGGATTTTCTCAATAATGATGTAGTTTGGAAGTGTCTCTAGGAAAGTTCCCCCAGGGTCTGTGATTCCCATTTTTCCACATAGGGATGCTCCTTTCTTTCACCCTTGGCCTATATTTCTTTTAGCTAATAGCTACTATTTGGTAAAGGAGAGAAGCAGAGAAAGTTTCCCCATTCCCTTCCTGCAGGCAAAACTATGTCTGGGCTCAGTTTCTGACCTCACACTAGATTCTGTGAAAGATATTGCTGCATCTCCTCATCTGTCCTCAGTCTTCTAACCTGTGAAACAAGAAAGGCTTCCTGGCTTCTCATCCACTTCAAAGATTCTACAGGCTGGTGGACTATGAAGGGAGCAGTTCAGTTGGGTCCAGCTCTCCTTGACCCCATTAATCATGGTCCATGGGGTTTTCTTGGCAAAGATACTGGAGTAGCTTGCCATTTCCTTCTCCAGTGCATTAAGGCAAGCAAAGTTAAATGACTACCCAGGATCACAGAACTATTAGTTATCTGGGGCTAGATATGAACTCAGGTCTTCCAGACTCCAGATCCAGTGCTCTAAGTACTATACCACCCAGTCGCTGTGAAGACAAAAGATGTCATAATTACATTCTTCCTCTCTCTGCCATTCCTCTCTAGTCTTACTCCTCAGCATCATCACCATAAGGAATGCAATGTAGAGACTGAGGTTTAAGAGACTTGTTAAGAGGTATAACCAATTAGATGCCAGGTGTCTGGGTTCAGGGTTTTTTCCATGACATGATGGCTTCTACCCTTTTCTAACCTACTGTGTGTTTTTTTTTTTAATTCATTTCTTTTTCTTTATTTTGCTCTACCAAACATTTATTTGTTTTTCCAATTACAGGTAAAGGTGGTTTTTACCAGTCATTTTTTGGACAATGTTTTGAGTTTGACATTTTTCTCTGACAGGGAGCAATTTGATATAAGCTCTACATTTATGACCATGATAAACAATAGATTCATATTGCTCATGTTGTGAGAGAAGAATCAAATCCAAATAGAAGAAAGAAAATATTAAAGAGAAAGAAATGGCATAATATATAAGACAACATTTCAAAATTGAGGATAATAAACTTTGATCTTCATTTAAACTCCATAGTTTCTGGACATGAATGGTATTTTCTATCATGAGTCTTTTAAAATTGATCATTGTACTACAAAAATGAACAAGTCTATAATAGTCGGTGATCATTCCATGTGGTTTTGTGTTTTAATCTGAAATATTCATGTGCATTTCTCTGTTATTAATTTTGGTGGTAATGATAATTTGTTCCACCCTACATCTGAATAGGAAGAGGGTCAAACATCCTTCCACTTTCCTCTCTCTTTCTGGCTTTTCACCTTCACCATATGATGTAGATACTTGCTATCTGCAGCCAGAGATGATGGGTTGCTTGTTTGGTGACCAGATATGTTTGTGCATTTTGACTTAAATTCCCAATATGGTCCACCACAAGGGGTCTTGGGGGGAAGGGTGTGCAGTGATGCTTTGTATCACACAGATGGTTTTGGTTACAGACTCTTTATAGAAAACTGGACTCTTACTTCAAATTGGTTCCAAGTATAACCTTCTCACTTTCCTTTCTGAATACTCTTTCAACCTCCTGATGTTTCGCCACCCCATCCCACATTAGGAAGATTCAAGTATTGTTCAATTGCCTTCAAAATATTTTCTAGATCTCTAAAAAATCCTACTAGAGTCTTCCTTTCCCCCCAATCATGTCTATCTTTCCCTCAAGTATCCTACCTCTGAAATGATCTCTTTCTTTTATAACCTGTTTATTCCATGGCCTCTTTTGACTTTGTATTTACCTCTGGGCTAGGGGTGATAATATTCAAAGTGAACAAGTCTGGGATTGAGATTGTGAAACTGTCAGTGTGGGAGGAGGTTTGGGCAGGTAGTTGGAGGTAGAAACACTTGCCTTTTTTTTCCTTTCATTTTTTATATGTCCAACAAACAATGTGTGACCCCATTAAATTGATGGAGCTGTGTCCTGTGAATGTCCCAGAATTTCACCGGGCACCTTAATCCATGCTAGTTGATTCTTTCAGGAAATCTTCTCTGAGAGAGGAGACTTCAGATGTGGCTCTAGAATGATAGATTTTATTACTATAAGAATTGGTATTGTAGATTATCCCATAGTTAAATTCCAAACTTGGACAGCATGGTATCACTTACTAATGATCATCGGTTAATTATAGGAGTGACACATTGCTTTTCTGTAGACAAGGGAAGTAGCATATGGTTGGGATTCTCATACTTAACTGTCTTGTGAAAAATACACAAATTGTTCCATTCATTTCATAAGACTCTTCCCTATCCATCCTATGTTCCAGTTAAACCAACCTGCTAACTATTCTTATACAGGATATTCTGCCTCCTACCTACACACTCCAAGCTGTTCTCCCATGCCCTGAAGGCTCTTCTTCATCTTTACATTTAGAATGCCTGGTTTCATTGAATGAATAGCTTGGGTAATTGGAAATATATTTTAGATCGTGTCATGAGTTTTTAAAAAAGTCTATTATAAAGTGAACCATCTTGATGATAGCTTGGGTGTCATCTCATTCCCCAGACCCCTTCTGATCCCTCTGTCCCCCACTTGAATTGCTTTGTATAACATCGTATATATTTTTATTTATTAGTCTGTGCATCCCTTTATTAGATCTTGCACTTCTTAAAGGTGATTTTATGATTTTATTTTTGTCTTTATATCTATAGCACTGGACATGCAGTTAATATTGAATTCAATTTCTCTAGTCTCATTCTTTCAGTAAGATCTGTCTCACTGATGTGGTGGGAAGAAAACAATATGATTTTGAAGGTTGTTCTTATTTATATAGTGCTCAGAATAACTTACACATTAAGAGGCAACACAGTATATTGGATAGAGAGCCAAACACTACTCTTTTTACTATACCATTTTAGTAACTCCCTTTGCTAAGGACTAACTGTTTCTAATTGGTAATGGGAAATTTGCCATTGGGAGCTCATGAACTACAATTTTAGGAATTTTGGGGGGGCTTTTGCAAGTCAATGGGGTTAAGTGACTTGCCCAAGATCACACAGCTAGGTAATTATTAAGTGTCTGAGGCTGGATTTGAACTCAGGTCCTCCTGACTTAAGGACTGATGCTCTATCCACTGCATCACCTAGTTGCTCCCAATTTTAGGTTACCCTAGGACCTAAGGTATCTTCTGTTTTCTGGGGACCCAACTTTCAAATTGAACATATGTTCAGGGGAGTAATACAGAAGAGCTGCTGTATTTGGAAGCTCGGGCAAGTAAGGATTTGGGCAAGTAATTTCAACTCTTGAATCTTAGTTTCCTCATCAACAAAATAGAAACAATGACATATTCACTATTGATAGTGAACCTTTGGGCTTCCTCTCTTTCTATAGTATTCTCTCAAACCAGGTACCCTATTGAATGCCCTATAACTTGGGGACTATACTATCCTGTGCTGACCACCCTACTTTTCCCTGCAACCCTCTGCTGTGGGTTCTCGTTCTTTCCTTCCCCACAAAGGTATGGAAATTATTTTGATTGGGATCTCCTCCCCAGCCAGTTCTCTCTCCTTTCTCATATGTCAAGTTACAGGTCTGGTAAATCAGTTTCTCATATGGGGACAAAGGGAAACAAGGGGGTTCCCTTCCCAGCTCAATAGCACAAGGATCTAGAGTCCAGAATGGGGGAGACTTGGCTAGTTCACTCAAAAATGAACTCGGTGCTTTACCTAGTTCTGCAAGTTTGACATGAGTTAAGCGTGTGACAACAGTAGAAGAAATAGCTAAAACCATCCTGGGTTACATAAAGAGAGTAGGTTTTCCAATGTACTTGGCTATGCTCAGACGTTATCTAGAGTAGAGTATTATTTCTAGACAGCATATTTTAGGGAGAGTATTGCTAAACTAGTGGGTGTCCAGAGAAGGGCAGATCTTGCAAAAGGCTGGGGATTTCCCTGTAGGAATCAGCTAAAAAATAGGGATATTTATTCTGGAAAAGAGAGAACTTAGGGGAACTTGATACCTATGTTCGATTATTAGAAAGACTACTTTGAGTGACTCCATATATTAAATTTTTCCTGATTAGTCAGAGAGGGAAAATCCAGGAGCAACTCACTCAGCAAACGTTTATGAAAGAGGAACTGTGCAAGATGTTGGGTGAAAGTTGCAAAGAGTCAGATTTAGGTGCAAATTGTCAAATTTCTCTTGCATTTAATGGAGACCCAATGTCTATGAATCTGAAAATCATCTGGTCTATTTAATAACAAAAACTTGAGAGGAAAATCATGGCTCTAAAATGCCACTAAAAATAACTGAAATGTATATATATTTGGGAGTCTGCTTACAAAAACACATATGGGAATTACATGAATATAACTACAAAATATTCTTTACAGAAATAAAGGCATTTGAATTATTGGAGAGATTTTGACTGCTCAGTTTGGGGCTATGTTGGTAATATTGTAAATTCTATCTAAGATAATTTACATATTTAGTACAATATCAATCAAATTACCAAAGAGATATTTTATAGAAATAATAAATGATAACAAAATTTACCTGGAGGTAAAAAGAAAATAGAAAAAAAGATAAAGAAGAAAAAAAGTGAGAAGGAAGCGGTCATACTAGACCTCAGACTGTACTTCAAAGCAGTAATCAACAAAACTGTTTGATATGGTTAAAAAAATAGAAAAGTTGATAGGTGGACAAATTAAGAATATGAGATCCAAAACCAAATTATCATAATATTAGTGCAGTAATTGATTAACCCAAATACCCAACTCATATCCTGAGGTAAGGATTTTGACAAATATTATTTGACAAATACTAGTGATATTCTCAAAAGAAGAGATGCAAACTATCAATGGTCAATATGGGAATTTGTTTCACTGAACTATGAATATTTGTTATGAGAGTTTTTTGTTTTCCTTTTTTTTTTTTTTTTTGGCTTTTGCAAGGCACTGGGGTTAAGTGGCTTGTGCAAGGCCACACAGCTAGGTCATTATTAAGTGTCTGAGTCGGATTTGAACTCAGGTATCCTGACTTCAGGGCCAGTGCTCTATCCACTGTGCCACCTAGCCACCCCATTCTTTTTCCTTTTTAATGATTCAATGTGGGAAAAATAAATGTTTCTAAAAACAAATGAGTAAATGTTAAAAGAATAACCCCCCCCAAAACCCACTGTAATCATGTGAAAAATGTTTCAAATTCCAATAATAAAAGAAATTTAAAATCAAACAGCTTTGAGATTCTACCTTGTAACTATCAGATTTCAAAGATGATCAAAAAAGTAAATGATTATCTGATTGATGGAACCATGAAGCTGCCAACTATTCTGAAAGGCTAATTGGAGCTATGGGTGTTTTTGGTTTACTTGATTATACTTATTTGCTACAAGGAAGAACTTGGTCTAAATATATGAGACTCAAATGATAGTGATATTAAACAAAAGGAAAAAAAGCATGACAAAGAATCATTTAAAAATATAAGAAAAGAGCAACAGAAAATTTCTAAGTGTATAAAAACAAGAAGGGCAGCTTTGGAACCTTCTTATATAATTTGAAAATATCAAAATAATAACATATTAAACATAGAAAAGATTCTAGGTTTCCAATGGAATCCTCTCTCTGTCTTTCTGTCTATCTCTGTCACTGTGTTTCTGTCTCTGTGTCTGTCTGTCTGTCTCTTGGGGTTAGTTAAAAACTTTCTATTGACCTAGAACTTTGAGAAGAGATGGAGATAACAAAAGAAAGGTAAAAGCAGTCCCCACCCTCAAAAATTCCCATTCTGTTAGGGATGCAGACATGAAAATAAGGAGGAATATACCAGGTATATAAGGAGTAGTTGGGGAGGGGTATTAATATTGGTTCTTTGTTCAGGAAAAATGTTCATGCTAATTAAGGTCACAATATTGAAAAAGGAAAATTAAAAAATGAAAATAAAGTTAGAGGATTAGTTTAGTCATTCTATGAGATTTCTTTCATCTGCATGCACACTTACTTATAATTTCTAATAGTTTTTTCTTGAGTTGATCACACTTCCTCCAGTCTCCCCTTGGGATTTGCTTTCCTTTCATGGCTGGCTGAGTTGAGAACAGCCTGTGATGTTAGAACAGTAATTCTCCAGGGTCCAACACACTCATTCTATTTCTCAGCAGAGACAAGAAAGATCTGCCAATAAGCTAATTCTGATCTTGCCCTGGGCATCTGGCAGCTTCTCAAGTATGATAGATATAATTCTTGGTGGTGGTAGTAGTGGAGAATCTAGAAGACTTGGAATTATAAGACTTGTGGGAGGGACATAGACAATCACATACACTGTGGAGCCTTCAGAATTCACTTCATTTTGCTTTTGTGGAAAGTGTCAACTTCCAATCGTTGCTCAAACAAGGTCTGGTCAGTGTTTCCAACCATCTTGGGAAGTAAAAGATGGAGGTTTGGGGAATTTGTGGTGTGGGCAAAGGACTGTTGGTATATTTGCTTTACAAAAAATGGCTTTCTCCAGTTAGAGGGATCTCAGGGAGAAGCAGGAGCTCAAGAGTGGGAGAATGAAATGGGATTTTGGGAAGAAAAGGGAACTTTTCTTGGGAAGTAAAAGAAGAATAGAGAGTGGGACATAGTGGAAGAAAAATGAAGCTTGTAATCAAAGGAACTGGGTTCAAATACCAGTTCTACTCTTTGTCTGAAGGAGCTGGGGTAAGTCATTTCCTCCTCTGTAAAATTAGTGGGTTGAATTAGAATGGTCTCTTCCAGCTTTAAATGTTGGGTTGTTTTTTTTTTTTAATTTGACTATACCTGTCTTTGTTTTCATACTTTATAGTTAATAATCTTATATTGCATGTAACTTAAATTTTTAGTTACATGAACTACTTTATTTTTGAAAACTATTCCATTGGAATGCCTACAGAAGATAACTGGAGATTTTATGACAAATGAGTAATACATCTATTAGCCTTTGGTGGAAAGCTCTGGCTGAAATCCTTTAAGTCTCCAGGTCTTACTTATATCTTCAGGATCAGTCCCTCATTCCTGGTCAGTGTCCTCACAATGAACAGAAGGCTCCTTGTGTCTAAGATTAGTCACTGAAGTAATGAAAGGAAAAGTCCATAGCAAAAAGTGTGACCTCAGCTGCTATCACCACATCTAAGTTTTGCAGAATTCTCAATGCTATTGCAGTTTTAGCCAGATGCTTTGGTTGATTATCATATGTGTTGTGTGGTATCTCTTCCCTTTGCATCCATGACTTTATATACTGTGTTGGTTTCCTCTGCAATTTCTAAATCATCTACTCTTATGTGCTGATTCAACAATTCCTTAAAATATCCCTGTACTTCCCTAGTTGACTCATTTCTAAATTTATAATTACCCAGTATTATACTGGATCAAAGATTGGGGACAAATATTTGGTGTGGCAGAGCCCAGAATTCTTTTTAGAATTTTTTTTTTTGCATGGTGTTTCATTCATAAGACCTTCAAGTACTATTTCACAATGATCAGCCACTGTGTTCAATATGTCTCTCTTTAGTGCCTGCAAAACATCTTTATCCTTGAGTTTGCTAATGTGAATAGATCTCCATGTCACAGAACCCTTGAGGTTTACAGAACGACTGCAGACCTGGACTGTGATTTGAATTAAACAGCAAATGCTTTAGAACCCTGACATCAAAAGTCTTACTAGTAGTTTGAACATTTGCTCCAGAAGACTTTTTCTGTCTTTCTAGCAGTTCCCATTCTAACTTGTTCATCTGACCAAATACACACCATCTTTGGGCCATCTCTAGTATTCTGATCCATATTTGGTTATTGAATTCAGATTACTCTAGAAGAGAAAGTGAGGCTGGTGATTTTGCCCAATACTATCTCACTTAAATCCAATTCTCTTCCATCTCATGACAACACATCCCTGATGTCATGGTCCTCTTTTGAGAATGAAGGACAAACAATATCACCTTCAATTTGCTTGACCCAAAACTGGATTTTGACTGAAGGAGCTGTCCCTCCCTTTTGCAAAAGTGAGCTGACAAGGGCGGCTAGATGGCACAGTGGATAGAGCACCGGCCCTGGAGTCAGGAGTACCTGAGTTCAAATCCGGCCTCAGACACTTAATAATTACCTAGCTATGTGGCCTTGGGCAAGCCACTTAACCCCATTTGCCTTGCAAAAATCTAAAAAAGAAAAAAAGTGAGCTGACAAATCAGCAGTCTCTTTTTCAGACTTCCTTTTTGTCTTTCCCAGTTCAGAAAACATACTGCATGCAGTGAAGTGAGACTGATCCTAGTGAGAAATGTCTATGCCTTTTCCTTTTCTAGGAGACTATGGGACAGATGCACTTGAGAATTAGCCATGTGCTTGCTGGAGGCTTGAAAGAAGAGATCTGAGAGTTAACTTTCTTAGCTGCCAAAAGATTGACAGCAATTATTTGATTTACTTACAGAAGCACATGGCTGAGACCACAAATATGTGGCTACTTAGGTAGTTCATGTTGGTGGACCCCGAATTCCTATGTGAAGGAGGGGAGATTTTGAACTTCTTAGGCAGTGTGACCCCAGAATCTAGTCTTTTAATCAGAATATTTTCCAGGTAATAGCAATCTAGGAGGTTGACTCTGAGTTTCCAAGTTTAAAGTTTGGGAGTTATATTTCTAGAGAGCAAAGGAGTCTTCTTGATATAGTGAGGTTCTTGGAGGAAAAAAGAATCATCCAATTCTCAGTAAAGGTCCTGAACTGGACCTTATTGGGAAAATGAGCCACCATATTGGGGGGGGGGTGTTGCTAAGAAATCCACCCACTTGTTCCTTTCACATTATTACAGAAGGTTCAAATAGTACTTTTCAGATGGGAGGCGGAGTGCTTATTCATATCTTTAAAGTGTGTGTGTGTGTGTGTGTGTGTGCATGCATGGATATACAGGATATACATGGATATATCTTTTTACATACACATGCATAGGTGTGTGTGTGTGTGTGTGTGTGTGTGTGTGTGTGTATAAGGAATCCCAGTATCTAAGAGTGTGAGAGGGGCAGTATCAATCTCTGTTAAAGATTACAGTTACCAAAATGACTAAGGAGAGCTAATAGACTCAGAGAACACTTTCTTTCTTTGTATGAATCTTTTGAATGCCTTTGTTTCTCTACCTGTTTATGGATTTCTCCAAGTCTTTTGCATCCTTTGTATTGTTTTTCTTTGTTGAAATAATCTCTATTTAACAATCAAGATCCATATTCTGGCTTTGAATGGTCATGCAGGGAAATAGTTTATCTTCAAGCAAATTACAGAACTAAGTCATTGTCATTTGCTGCTAATAGAGATAATGAATAAAGAAAAATGGAGGATATTCAGGCAGAGAATAGTAACCTATCCCCTTTAGTTTTTCATTTGTCCTCGATCAAATTCATTTGCTTGTTAAGCCAGAGATGATCTTGGGAGTTTTGAACTCTAAGTTAGAGCATTATGTCAAAGATAACCAGGAATCAGACAGGAATCCAAAAAGATTAATCTTATCCTAGGGACACTCTGCAAGTCAGCTGAATAATTGATTAAGGAACTGTCCACCTGCCCTTTTCCAGAAGAGGTCCTAGCCACACTATCCTGGCAAACTGAAGCAGAGTTGGCATGAGGAACTCTGAAGAAGTAATTCCAACAAATAGTAGCAGAGAGCAATGCTTAGAAGAGATGAGAAGTCCAGAAAATGGCAAAACACACAATGTCTCATGGAGACAATAGGGACCAGCAAGGTAATGTGCCTAATGGAGACACTATATAAGACCAGAAGAGAAACACAAGTGGACACCATGTACCAGTCATCACCATACTATTCATGGAAACCAGAAGAACCCGATGGAGCCCAGAGGGAAGATAGGTCTAGCAAAAGCACTTATACCCAGTGGGAGCAAGACTAGGGGCAGCAACATGATGGGGTCTCCAGAAGACACTGGTGCTTGTACACAGCCCAAGAGGTATAAGTTGCCTCTGGACCAGCTATATGTGTTTTCCATATTGTATCCTCTTATACATGATCTTATTCATATTTGTTCTCTCCACTGAGGAGATATGGATTTATGGGTCAGTATGCATTGAGTTTATGGAAGAAATGTTCTATTAAGAAAGTTCTTACTGTCCCATTTCATTAAGTAGCTTTTCTTTGAATTGATGAGCCCTCTGGTTGATAGAAAAAAGTAAATGCATTGGTGTGAAGTCAAAAGCTGAGAATTTGAGTGAATCCAGTTCCACAAGGAACCCTAAATATGAGCTATTTTAGGTGATATGGGAGTAATCAAGGTATTACACTTGAACAAGAGCTGGGGATGTCTTTTATTCACTTTTGGGGGAACTGAGACACAGATTATATCCAAACTATCTTTGGAAGGTGAGAACAATAAGTCAAGGATAAAAACAAAAACAAGAAAAGCCAAAAATCCCTCAAAAACCTCTTTGGGGTACAGGATTAGGGAGACTTGGAGTCTGGTGTTTCACATATATTGGCATTTTAAATTTTTTAAAATTTGTATTGATACTTTGTTTTTACATCTTCATTTATAAATAAATCCCTTCCTTCATCTGTTTTTGTCTATGAAAGACCAGTATTCAAATTCAGCCTCAGATACTAGCTGGGTGTCCCAAGGCAGGTCACTTAACTTCTGACTGCCCCAGTTTCCTTAACTGCAAAATGGGGGTAATAATAAAATACTACTAATAATAGTACCTTTCTCTCACAAGGCTATGGATTCTTGTGCTAAACCACCTAACATTCTAACATTACTACAGAAAGTGCAACTATTCATGTTGTTATGGTCATGTTGTTAGAATGCCAGAAGTATGCTTGCCAAAAGGACTATTCTATGAGAACTCACACAGGGCAATTGCTCATAACAGGGTCAGGGGAAGTAATACCGAGACACCCTGAATGACTCTCTTAAGATCTTTGGAACTGATTGTACCACATGGGAGACACTAGCACAGGACTGTCCAGCATGGCATGCCCTCATCAGTGAGGGTGCTGCGCTCTGTGAGAAGGGCAGAATTGAAGCAGCTCAAAGGAAACAAGACAAAAGTAAGTTTAGAATACCTACTCCAGATGTTCACATGGACTACTTGAGCCCAGCTTGTGGCACTATGTCTTCTTTGGTCTTCTTTGATAATGAAGGACAAGAATCATTTGTGAAGGTGCTTAAAAAGTAATTTACTCCTTTCCCAGCTCCTCATATGAGTTTCATTTGTTTTGTTTTGTTTCTTTTAGGCAAATGGGGCTAAGTGGCTTGCCCAAGTTCACACAGCTAGGTAATTATGAAGTGTCTGAGGCCAGATTTGAACCCAGGTACTCCTGACTCCAGGGCCAGTACTTTATCCACTGCGCCATCTAGCCACACCCCTCATATGACTTTCAATATTATTTTTTTCTTTTCTGGAGAGCAAAACAATCTTTTGGTAATTTGGTTGACATACCAAGGCCTAAATGAATTAATATAGATCAGGTTCTTTTTATTACATTGGTTTAACCCACCTATGAGTAATTAATATTTCTCTAATAATTTGGGTATGAGTTAATTCTTTAAAGACTATTTTATTGTTGGATTCATATAATTCAAGTATGTATCTTGATTGATACATTGTTCAATATTTTGTACTTTCTGTGGTTATTTTGCATGGAATTTCTCTTTCTACCTCTTCCTGCTTGGTTTTGTTGGTAATAGAAAGAAATACTGATGTGGATTCAATTTATGTCCTGATATTTGATAATTTATTATTTTAACTAATTTTTGTTAACTCTTTAGAGTTTTCTAAGTAAACTATTAAACTGCTTGCAAAAGCAATAATTTTCTTTACTCCATTTTTCTTTATTGTCTTATTGCTTGTAGTTAATTAACATTTCTTGGACTATTTTGGATAGTGGTGGTGATATATCTTTAAATGAATAACATTATGTGGGCAATTCCATAATCAGTTCTAGCTGATTTATCACATAATTGAGGGGAGTTTTTTCCTCCTAATGACTATATAAAAAACCAATTGTCAGTATCTTTAAGAAGGTTTGACTGAGTCAACTGCTGTCTCTCTTTGGCTCTATTGCTACATTTGTGAGGATGTGAACTAATTCTTTCACCCATAGTATCTTCACTTATAATGAAAACTTGTAAGAAAAAAAAGATTTTGAGGTCTCTTCTCTTTTTTAAGGTTATATGACCTAGGGTCTTTTCCCTTTTTCTTTGTTTTTTTCCCTTTCTAGGTGCAGGGAATGGAACTCTAGACTTAAAAGTGATAAAGGCTGGGAGTGCAAACCATAGGAATTTGGGAGTCTAGTAATCTTTAGATATATGAGCTAGCCTAATTGATCATGTGAAATGATCTTTATTACTCAAGCCCAGCAAAATCCAACATGAATACCACCCATGGGTCTAAATTAGTGGGACCAACTCTATCCAGGACTGAGCTAAATTTTGAGCTTAATCTCTATCTGAGCCCTTAGAGATTGAGTGGATGAAGAGAGATTATGCCCCTGAAGTATCAGAGAAACTATTTGTAATTTATTCTGTCTATACCTTTGAAGTAAATATTTCTTTGTAAATGCTATCTCATGTTACATACTTAAATGGATATGGGGTATTTGTCACTGGCCTTCTAAAATTAGTAGGAATGCTAATGGTGTCTTGAGCCAATGGAAAAAAAAAAAGATGCCAAAACTCCACTCAAGTACCATAAGAATCCTGAGAGGGAAATGTAACAAACTTGACCCTGAGAGTAAACCATGTTGTAGAAATATTCATCCATGATTGATTTTTTTTTTTAGTATGAATTTTGGCAAAATAGTTTCTTCATTTGTTGTGAATGCTTGTTTTTATTTTTTTTTGAAACAAACGATTTGCTTTTCTTTTTTTAAATTAAAATTTCAGATTGGCTAGTTATCTATTTTATTAGTGTTTTTTAAAGCAACTCCTAGTTTTATTAGTTCATTATTTTTGACTTTCAATTTTATTCATCTCAATTAATTTTTAGAATTTTTACATGATTGCATAGTTGGGATTTTAAAATTTGTTGTGGTTCAAGGATTTTTAAGTTGTGTTCTTAAGTCATTGATCTGTTCTTCACCTCACTACTGAGAAAAAGGTTTAGTTATCAATTTACTTCTAATCAATACTTTAGTTTCATCTCACAAGTTTTAATATATTGTCTCAATTCTTTTATGACATTTCTAATTTGTTTTTTGTCTAGCAGGTCTTTAGGATTCTATTACTTAGTTTCTTAATTACATTAAGTCTTAAAACTACTTAAAGATTTTTTCCCTCAAGAGCAGCCCTATATAGATATAATTTTTATTATATTGTGATTGGCAAATGGTACATTTAGTATTTCTGCTTTTCTACATTTTTTTGATGAAATCTTTGTGTCTCAACATGTGGTCAGTTTTATAAAGTTGCCACTGTAGAAATGAGAAGTACATACATTTTTTTTTATTGTTACTCAGTAATCCCCAGAGATCTAACATTTCTAATTTTTAAAAATTATATTTAAATCTTTAACTTCTTTCTTATTTATCTCTTGGTTAGATTTCCTAAATTTTGAAAGGCTGTAAAATCCTCAGTGACCAACCATAGCAGATTAAACAAAAGATTTTTTGCCTAAGGAGATTAGCTAATAAGGCTTTCTTGACAATAGAAAACAGGAATCTCCCTTTTAAAAAATGTGCTATCTCATGTGATCTTCACAACGATCTTGAGAATTGGACACTCTTATTAATCCTATTTAAAAGGGAGGCAAGAGAACTTAAATGACAGCTATGTGCACACAGCTAATAAGTGTCTAAGTAGCATTTGAACTCAAGTCTTTTTGATTTCAAGTCAGTTCCTGTACCCACTGTGCCACCAAGCTTTTGCCTATATATTTCATATGTGTTTGAGGCTCCATTTATGTTCTCTATATATGTGTTATCTTTCTGCTGATTTTATGAATATGCATGGGAAAGGGTGTACCAGGTTTAGGGGGAAGTGTTTTATTGATGACTATGTTATTTCATCAATTGCCTTTGTTTTGACCTACTTTTTAGAATACCTCCCTTCCTTTAAAACTCATCCTATTACCTCTTCCATGAAGTCTTTCCAATTGTGTCTAAGGGCTAGTGCCATTCCCTTATGTTTGTTTTTGATACAGTTATTTCTGCACATGTGTTTTTCTCCTGCTAAAACATAAACTCCTTGAGGTGAGGACCTGTTTCACCTTGGTCTTTTTATTTTCCACCCTTAGCCCAGAGTCTGTATAAACTCTGTGCTTAATATATAAAAAATGATTTAGTGATCAAACCCAATTGAATGAAATTTTGGATACTCTGTCAGTCTTTGGCAATCAGGGAAAGTGGCTTTTGGACAGGCAAGTACTTCTTGCTACTCCTCAAATCATATAATTGATCATCCATCTACTCTGTCCATTAAGTTGGCCCTAGTCCAGGAACTGGAACACTGGATTTCTTTTCTTTTCTTTTTTTGCAAGACAATGAGGAGTTAAGTGACTTGCCCAAGGTCACACAGCTAGGTAATTATCTAGTTCCTGAGACTGGATTTGAACTCAGGTCCTCCTGACACCAGGGCTAGTGTCTATCCAATGCTCTACCTAACTGTCTCTACTAAATTGGAACACTGGATTTCTAAAGAAGATGGGCTTTCCATGTTCTTAATGAAACATTGCTCAGATGGGACTTCCATGGATATCATCATGGGCTTATGGTTTCTCATTAGTTAGTTCTGTAAGGAAAAAAGGAACTAATTCAATATAGGAACATTTCTTAAGTACCCATCTAGTGCCAGATGTTGGGGAAGTACAAGGAGTGGTGGGATACAAATAAATTTTTGCTGCACAGAGCATAGAGGGTCCAGATGAGAAACTGAATGAATTTCCCAATGATTGGAATCCAATTGAAAAGAAGCATATCTGCTTTACTTTCTCAGTTTTTTTTTTTTTTTTGGTGCATGAACAAGACACAACTGGAATAAATTTCCACATATCTTGAGGGCTGATTTTACTAGCTCTCATAAACTTTCTCATTTATTAAGGAAATGGATTTAACAGCAAAGCAATGAAAGAGGAAATGGTCTGTTTGAGAGGCAGCCTGGCAAGGTGGATAGATAGTTTGTCTCAAAGTCCCTGGAGACCTACCTCTGAAAGATGCTGGTAGCATGACCAAGGAAAGTCACTTAAACCTGAAATGCCCCCAAGCAATTTTATAAGATCAAAAGTCATAAAAGAGAATAAAAGAAGCTGCTGCTCTCCATTAGAAGAGGTATCAGGAGGGGCAGCTAGGTGGCTCAGTGGATAGATCACCAGCCCTGGAGTCAGGAGTACTTGAGTTCAAATCCGACCTCAGACACTGACACTTAATAATTACCTAGCTGTGTGGCCTTGGGCAAGTCACTTAACCCCATTGCCTTGCAAAAAATCTAAAAAAAAAGAAGAGATATTGGGGCAGCTAGGTGGAGAAATGAATAGAGCACTGGTCCTAGAGTCAGGAAGACCTGAGTTCAAATCCAGCCTTAGGCACTTAATAATTACCTAGCTGTGTGGCCTTGGGCAAGTCACTTAACCCCATTGCCTTGCCAACCCCCCCAAACCCCTAAAACCTAAAAAAAGAAGAGGGATCAATTAGAGTTGAGTAGCAGGGTTTGTTCATGGCTTGCTGGAAATTCATATCCCTAGGATGGGTAGAGTTTCAGGTGATGGGAGAATATTAATTCTCCAGAAATAGAAAAGGCTGATAAGAGGTTTGTTGAGGGTACTTGGTAAACCCAAAGTCCTTCTTCAAGGTCCAACTCCAGGGCAAGTGGTCACGCTGTATCCTGTGAGGCCCCAGGAGACTGACTGATTCATAGAAGGAAGGAGTAGGAGCTTTGGCATGAGTAATGTGGGAATTGTTCAGGTGCCAACAGGTAGTGCTGGTACCAGGATAACCTATCCCTCACTTGGAAACCAGGTTGTGGATAGTGATCCCTTAGGCATTTTCTGTCAATTCAGAAGAGTCTAGTTGTTCAGTAGCTTCAGTCCCCCGTGCTAGCACATGCTTTAAGGTAAGTTCTTGATCACTTTGCACAACTCTGCCTTATTTAGATCCAACTCCTGTGCAAGTCAAGACATCACGCCACTGACGGCATTGGTACTCTAGGAGAACAAAAGACAAATAACATCATCCACAATAATTCTTCACTTTCCTTCCCCACCCTTATTGCCAAATATCCTGGTCCTTTGCTAGTTTATCCCACTTCTTTTGCTCACCTCTTTGCTTTTTTTTTTCCTTCCCAGTTCCATATGTTTGCCTTTATAAATATTAGGAGGAGGGAAGAGCCAAGTTGGTGGAGTAGAGGCAGGAATTTCCACAAGCACTCCCCCAGACTACTGCCAATTACCTTTAAAATAATGACTCTAATCAAATTGTAGAGTGGAAGAACCCACAAAAATACTGAATGAAACAATTTTCCAGTCCAAGACAACTTGGAAGATCCATGGAAAGGAGATAGAAAGGGTCTGCAGCACAGCCTGGGTCCCACTGGAGCAAGCTGACTTCAGCCATCCAGAAACAGTTCACAGTAATAGGTTGCAGAAATGAACAAAAAAAGAAGAAAAAAAAATCCATCCATAGACAATTATTTTGGAACCATGGAGGATCAAATCACACACTCAGAAGATAATAAGGTCAAAGTTTCTGTATTCAAAACTGCCAAGAAAAATATTATTTTGTCTCAGATTATGGAAGAGTCCAAACAAATTTTGAAAATCAAGTAAGGGAGGTAGAGAAAAATTGGGGAGAGAAATGAGAGTGATGTGGGAAAATCATGAAAACCAAGTTAGAAACTTGGTGAAGGAATTATTAAAAATACTGAAGAAAATAACATCTTAAAAACCAGTTTAGGTCAAATGCAAAAAGCAGTCCAAAAGACCAATGAGGGGAAGAATGCCTTAAAAAGCAGAATTGGCCAGATGGAAAAGGAAATACAAAAACTCTGAAGAAAATAATCCTTTCAAATGTAAAATGGAACTAAGGGAAACTGATGACTGGGAGATAAAGGAGAGGTAGAATGGGCTAAGTTATTTCATATAAAAGAGGCAAGGAAAGTTTTTGCAATGCAGTCGAAGAGGGAGAAGATAAGGGAGAGGGAGTGAGCCTTCACTCTCATTGGAAATGGCTCAGAGAGGAAATAACATACACTCTCATTGAATATAGAAATCTATCTTACCCTAGAGGAAAATAAGAAAGGAAAGGGATGGAGAAAGGGGAGGGAGGAGGAAAGGGGGTTATAGGTGATAGAAGAGAAGAAAGATTGTGGTAGAGCTTAGTCAGACAACACAATTTTGAGGAGGGACAGGGTGAAAGGAAAGAGAGAATGGAGTAAATATGGGTGGGGAATAGGATAGAGGGAAATACAGCTAGCAACAGAACTGTGGGTAAAAATATTGAAGTAATTTCTATTTCTATGATGGATTTATGATTAAAGAGTGCAATCCATCCTTACATGTGTGTGTGTGTGTGTGTGTGTGTGTGTGTGTGTGTGTAAAATGTACAAATAAAAGTTAGAAGGAGAGATAATGTGGGTTCTTCATAGTCCAAGTTTAGTGTATTGGCTGTGTGGTGTAATAGGAGACCTGTTGATTTTGTAATCCCAGTTCTAATACCACTTACAATACTTTGGGTAACTCTCATTATTTCCATGGGCTTATCTTCCTTATATTAGGAGAGGGTTAAGCTATGTAACTATCTTTAAAATTTTTTTTTATTGATGGCTTATGTTTTTATACCACCCTCATAACTCAGTTGAAGAATTACAGAGAATAGACCAATTGGCATTGATAGAGTTTTCTTATATAAAAATCTACTTTTATAATTTAAATCTCACTCTAGTCCCTATTCCCTATCCATTACTATCCTATCTGTATAATGTCATTCCCTCATTCATCTGGGGAGTCTGTCCTGATGCAAAGAATTAAAAAGAAAGAATGAATAGGGTATTTATTAATCACTTACTGTATTTCAGGAATTGTGCTAAGCACTGGGGAGGCAAATAAAAGAAAACAATAGCTTCTTCTCTCAAAAAAGATACATTGAATGTATCTCAAAGAAGAGGTTGAGCCTTGGCCAAAGAGGTGAGGCAGATGAAGATGTGGGGTCATTGCCTCAGCTTCCTCTTTCAGTGAGCTGCTCCATCTTGGAAAACTTCTGCCCTTAAGAGCCCATAATTCTTTACTGAGAAACTTTATATAGCTCTACCTTTCCCCAGTGAGCTATACCTAGTCCTCATCCCAGGAAAGAAAATTGATAGACTAATTCATACTCAAGTGTGTATAGGTGATTGAGTACTCCTAAGTATTTAGCCTGCTAGGGTGTTTAGATTTTGCCTGTAAATGAGTGAAACCCTTTACCATCAATCTTGCCTTTCCAGCCTTATCATACACTCCTTCCCAAGCACTTTATGGTGTAGTCAAGCCCTTTGCATTGACTATCCCCTATCCCTCCTTCTCTTCCCCTGCCAAGAAGACATTCAGTGTCAATTCTGTCTTCTAGAATTCCTCCTTTCCTGCAAAACTCAGCATAAAACCTCCTTTGTGAGGTCTTCCTGTCGCTTCTAGCTGCAGGTGCCTTTCTCTTAGCAAACACTTATGTTTATTAATTTACTTATTTTTAAGGTTTTTGCAAGGCAAATGGGGTTAAGTGGCTTGCTCAAGCCCACACAGCTAGGTAATTATTAAGTGTCTGAGACCAGATTTGAACCCAGGTACTCCTGACTCCAGGGCCAGTGCTTTATCCACTGTGCCACCTAGCCGCCCCCATGTTTATTTTTGATACAATTATTTTGCGTAACTTTCTCCCCTGCTAGAACCCCAATTCCTTGTAGTGAGAAATGTCCCACTTTGGTCTTTTTATTCTCCATTCTTAGCCCAGTGTCTGTCAAGACTCTGTGCTTAAAAATGCCTATCAGTTGAGTGATCAAGCTCAATGGAAAGAATCTCTAAAGGTGAAATTTTAGATGACATTCTGCAGAAAAGAGGCTTTCGGACAGGGAGACACTTCCTGCCATTCTTCAAATCACATAATTGAAATCATCCATCTATTCTATCTATTAGTTTGGCCTTGGTTTTGGAAATGGAATTACTGATTTCTAAGGAAATGCTGCTCAAATGGAACTTCTGTGGAAACCTTGGGCTGATGATTTTTCATTGATTAGCTCTGTAAGGAAAAAAGTAACAAATTCAATTTAGGGACAATTCTTTTTTAAAAAATATTTTCAAAATTCATTTCCCAACTACAGCCATGATTGTTTCCAACAATCATTTTTTTGCAAGGTTTTGAGTTTCACATTTTTTTCTTCCCTTCTTTCCTTCCCCACTCTCCCCATAAAACCATATTAATCATATTGTGAAAGAAGATTCAAATTTGAAATGGAAAAAAAAGAGAAAAAAACCATACTACATAAGACAACTTTTAAAAATCGAAGATAGTAAGCTTTGGTCTACATTTAAACTCCATAGCCTTTTCTCTGGATATCAATGGTATTTTCCATCACTAGTCTTTTAGAATTGTCTTTGATTATTGTTTTGCTGAAATGAAGAGGTCCATCATTGTTGATCATCTCCCAATGTTACTGTTAGTGTGTAGAAAGTTCTGAATCTGCTCACTTCACTAAGCATCAGTTCACGCAAGTTTTTCCAGACTATACTGAAGTCCCTTCCCTCAATATTTCTTATAAAACAATAGTTTTCCATCACATTCAAATACCATAATTTGTTCAGCCATTCCCCAATTGATGGGCATCCTCTCAATTTCCAATTCTATGCCACTATGAAAAGAACTGCTATAAATATTTTTGTACATGTGAGTTTTTTACCCTTTTTTGTGATCTCTTCAAAATACAGATTTACAATCAGAATGAATTTCTATAAATCTTGATGACTGATTTTACTAGCTATCATAACTTTCTCTCTTTTTAGGAAATGGATTTAAGGGCAAAGCCTTAAAATAGGAAATAGTCTGTTTGAGAGGCAGCTTGGCATGGTAGATAGATAGTATGTCTCAAAACTTCTAGAGACCTACCTCTGACAATTTTCTAAGACTACAAGTTCCAGAGAAGATGTTGATCTCCATTGAAGAGGGATAAGCTGGGGTTGGGGAGCAGGGCTTGTTCTTGGGTAGCTGGAGGTTCCATATCCCTAGGATGGGTAGTTTAAGTTGATGGGAGTATGCTAATTCTCCAGTAATAGATAAGGCAGAGTAATGATAAGAGGTTTGTTGAGTGAACTGGGTGAATCCAAAGTCCTTCAAGGTCCAGCTCCTGGACAAGTGGTCATGCTGTATCTTGTGAGGCTCTGGTGGCTGACTTCATAGCCAATGGGAGTAGGAGTTCTGGCACAAGGTAAGAAGTTGATGTGGGTGCCAAGAGGGCCTATTTCTTGTGTGGAAGCCAGGTGGGGTGGCAACTTAGGTACCTCATGGCAAGCTCAGGAATGGGGGTGTTTGGGTGAGGTCTTGTCCTCACTCTTCTCTTCATCTGCTGCTTTTCCTGATTTCAACTTCATGGAAAAGGATAATCTTCCCAGGGCAAACTTATCATGTCTAAATTCTTTACCATGCTGCTGTCAGCCTTCTGTCCCCTCTCATTGAGGCCTGCAGGGAAGATTACCAAACTCTTCCTTCCTTTAGAGAGGACAGAAACCGCATAAAAGATCCTCATTCATCTTTGCACTTGCTATCCTGCCTGGTTTCAAGTCCTTGGAACAATTTCTCCTTTGATGTTTCACCTCCCTCCCCACCCCAGTCCCATCCTTCTATTTTTCTAGTTTTGTTTTGTGTGTTGTCTCCCATTTCAGGTTATAAGCTCCTCAAGGTCAGGGTTGGTCTTTCTTTGTATTTCCGTGCTTAGCACATAGTAATTATTTAATAAATGTTTATTTGATTGGGTTATTGGCTCGAACTGTTACAGTTGCCTGGGAGGTTCTATTCCCCAAAGCCTCTCTTTCTTCTTCTTCTTCTTCTTCTTCTTCTTCTTCTTCTTCTTCTTCTTCTTCTTCTTCCCCTTCTTCCTCCTCCTCCTCCTCCTCCTCCTCCTTCTTCTTTGTTTTTGCAAGGCAATGGGGTTAAGTGGCTTGCCCAAGGTCATACAGCTAGGTAATCATTAAGTGTCCAAGGTCAAATTTGAACTCAGGTTCTCCTGACTCCAGGGCCAGTGCTCTATCCACTGCACCACCTAGCTGCCCCTCTCTCTTTTTCTTTTAAGCCTCTATTGCCTTATTTTCATAACATGGTCACCTGCTCAAATAAGAAATTCAATTTCTAAGAATATTTTTTTTCTGTTCCCTTCTCTTGCTGTCCCTACAGAACAAGGTCAAAGTCAAGTTGAACATTTCTTCATTTTGAGTTGACTCCCAAGCTTCTACTCATCATGACCATGAGGGTCTTGGTGACTGCCTTCTTCTTTTTCCTCCTCTTCTCTGACTTCTACTTGGTGATGTCAGTTGAGAAAGGTAAGTTCACTCTCCTTATTTAGTTACTATGAGGTCCCTCTCATAAGTCCTCCTCATACAGCTCCTTCCTTTACAGCTGATGTCGTCCCCTGCTGCAGCAACTTTGTTGCCCATCGAATCCCAAAGTCTCTCGTGATCGCTTTTGTTAGGACCAGCCCCCAGTGCCCTAAACCTGGAGTTCTGTGAGTACCTCATCTGCTGATGTTCTCAGAAAAGGCAAGAGGAGATGGGTTGAAATGCAATGACTGAGAATCCCCAAGGAATCCAATGGGGAAGAAGCTTTAGAATTGTGTTTCATTGACCCCATCTTATAGGATTAGGAGCAATGGGTAAAAATTTCAGAAAGGAAGATTTAGGATCAATGTAAAATGTAAACCTTATGAATAAAGGGCTAAAATAAAATGGCAGAAAACATAGATTAGATCTGAAGTTTTGTTCTCTTGGATTACCATAAACCTATAGGTGGAGGCCAGCTGTCCAAATTGACTGCCCCAAACCAAGAACCAAGAAAGAGGGGAATATTTATCCAAAAAGAAAGGATAGGGGAAATCATTAACCTCCTTTGTGACATAACTATGAAGGTTGCACAGTATTAAGTTGCCCAATTGCTCCTCAAAGATTATCATCCTTATATAATACTATTTAATTAATTATTGTCTCTTCCTGGACTTTAAGAAACATGAGGAAATTGTCTTCCTGAGTTGGTATTTAACAAGGGGAGATATTCATAGATCTTGACTTCTCATCTACAGACACAGATAACTGTAAAGTGAAGACCTGAATACTTTCTAAAGAAATAAGACTTTTTTTTTTTACCAGGAATATAGTTTTGAGAAACATTATAATTTGACAAAGAGGAAAAAATACCCAAACCAACAACTCCCTTAGTATCATGACTACAGCTGGGAGGGACCCTAGAGGGCTATGAAGTTCAGCACCCTGATTTTAGAGATAAGAAAACTAGGGTTCAGAGAATTATAAACCTTATCAAGGTCACACAGGTGTTAAACATTAGAGGTGGGAGGTGAGCTCTGACCCTCCAACTCCTGTCCCAGCCATTGCTTTGACTTCTGTACCACAGCACCTCCTAGAAGCTAACTATTTGTGATGAGATGTTGTAGACAGGAACCTGGTTTTCATACAGGTTAGACTAGGAGATTTCTGAGATCCTCTCTGATGTTCTGAAACTCAGGAAGTTTCCAGCCTCCCCCCCCCCCCCCCCACTGTAAGGGAAGACTTGAATTTAGGAAAGCTATGTGGTAAACTGGAAATCATACTGAAGTTGTTATGGCTCAATCATTTTCCATTGTGTCCAATTCTTCATTATGCCATTTGGGGGTTTTCTTGGCAGTGATACTGGAATGGTTTGCCATTTTCTTCTCTAACTCATTTGGCAGATGAGGAAATAGCTTTAAGTGATTTGTAGTTAGTATCTGAGACTGGATTTGAATTCAGGTCTTCAGAGTTCCAGACCTGGTGATCTATCCATTGTGCCTATCTATCTATTTGCCTGGGAGTCAAACGACTTGGGTTCAAATCTTAGCTTGGCTATTTATTAGCTTCGTGACCTCTATGGACATCTCCTTTAACTTTTATGGGGCCTCTGAGATTTGATGGCTTTCTATGATCCCTTCCATTCATCTATAATACTAGAATAGGATGATCTCTGACCTCCCTTTATTTCCAAATTGATGATGGTATAATCATAAAATACAAATATTTATATATAGTGTTATAATTATAATGTGGTGATTTAATTACATTGTAATTATAAATACTATTTTATTTTAATGATTTATTATAGAATGCCTTGTAATTATACTTTAATAGTATTATAATTATAGATTACATAATATGGAATTATAATTATATATTATATAATACATTGTCATAATTATAAATATGTATAATTATGTATTATATAATAATATATATATTTATATTTATAGATATATATTATAAATATATTGTTATAATTATATACTATACAGTTATAATTTTAAATAATCATATTTATAATTACAACTGTACATTGTTCTAAATAATATAATATAATATAATATAATATAATAATATAATATAACATAACATGATATGATGTGATGTAATATGATATGATATAATATAATACAATAAATTAATATATGATATAATAATATAATATAATATAATATAATATAATATAATATAATATTATATAATATAATTAATATAATATGCAAAATATACACCAATTAGTCACATTATAGGTCACAAGTCACTTATCCATTAGTGATGAGTCATCTTTCATTTCTCAGATGCCTTGAGGGGACAGGATATTTGACACTGGAATGGAAGAATAATGGGGCTCCCCTAAAATTCTTTGCCATAAGAAGAAAACACATTCTCCAACCATTGGAGAATTTTTGTAAAATTCATGGAGTGGATGTATGAGAGCAATGGAAATAGAATTGAGAGACAGAGAGGACTTAGGAGAGCATCCAGGCTAATTACTTTATTTTATTGAGAAGGAAACTGAGGTCTGGAGTGCTGAGGAGGGTTTTCTATTCGGACACCAAGAGGAAGTAGCAAAGACAGTTATCTGGTTCTAGAGCTGGGGATCTTTGCAGGACACTGCAATGCCTCTGTGGCTAGTTGTGGTAGGAAAGATTGTGTGGTGTCAGAAACTAGCTTGGAGATGATGAAGAAGGTACTGAGACCTCACAGTAGGTTGAGATGAACTAATTGAGAATCTTCTTCCTGTACTAATCCTGTTGGGTTCTGGGTGGGCTCTCCTTCCATTGGAGACTGGCAAAAATACCCCAGGGAGGATCCCCAGGAGGTGCTGCAGGGGGAAGGGCTCATAGCCCTGGGAAAATGAGGTCAAAAAGTAAGCGTGAGATAGAGAGGGAGAAATGAGAAAAGAAGGGCATTTAATTTCAGCAACTTCTCTGAATAGACTCCATCTGCTTTTCAATCCTCAGGTTTGAAACCAAACAAGGACTGAAGGTCTGTGCCAATCCAGCTATCAAATGGGTCCAGAAGTACATAAAACACCTCAGCTAAGCTGGGGGGCTGTAATGGCAGGTGAATGAGGACAAGGCAAGTCAGCTGGAGCACTCCATCCTTTTGCTAGTGCCAATCTGGGCCTGACCATCAGAGTAAAAGGCAGCCTCAGACCTGTTCTTATCCCAGAGGGGATGGTTGGAAATAAGGCAAACTGGGGAGAATAAAAACCTTTGGAAGCAAATTTTCTATCGATTTTCCTGGGTCTGTGGGTTGAATGGATTTTACTTCTCTTTCCTACTTTTCTAGACCCATCTTTATCAGAAACTTTTCATGAATCACATAGCCATCCTGGAGACTAGACCAGGCAGAGGGCTCTAATTTATTATGGTTTATTATTCTGTTCCAAGCTTAGGATTCCTGCCTTCTCACTTTCTCTTCTCTAGACCTGTCTTTGTTTTTCAATGTCTAGTTCTCACCACTCCTCCCTCCCCCTTCTCTTCCCAGTCATCCACGTTCATAACCACAGTTTCATACTCAATAGAGAATAGAGAGAAATAGAGAGAATAGAGAGAAATATCTTATTTGAAATTGTTTTCAAATCTCTTTTCTATCTTCAAAATATCTCTCCTCTAGATCCCCCTTTCTCTACTGACATGGTTACCTCACTGTCATCCATCACCTCTTACTCGAACTATTCTCTAAGCTGATCTCTCTGCCTCAAGTTTTCCTCATGAATTCATCCTTCATTCAGCTGCCATAGTGATTTCCCTAAAGTTTATGTCTGACTCCATGTCACCTCCCTCTTATTTGGCTCCTTCCTGCCTTTCTCGCACTTTTTACTCCCATGTTTTTTAAGATCCAGAGACACTGGAATCCTTACTGCCCCTCCCTCTTGATGATTCCATCAGCTAGAGAGCTTTTCTGTTACTCCTCTCACTCTTCCACCAGCACCTTCCCTCTGGGTGGACCTCCCATTTACCCAATAGTTTAAGCATACACACTGGGGCTTCTCCATTAGAAGGGGAGCTCCTTGAACTCAGGGATCAAGTTTTAGTCTTTCTTCCTATCTCCAGTGTTTAGCACAGTGTGAAGTACATAATAGGTGCTTAGTAAATGCTTTTTGATTGAGCAAATATTGGTACCTCCAGTGCTTAGCATAATGTGTGGTATTTAATAGGTGCTTGATAAATGCATTTTGATGGATTGATTTTTTTATATTTCCAGTGCTTAGCAACTGTGCTGTGTGTGGCACACAGGAGATGCTTACTAAATGCTTTTTGATGGGTTGAATATTTGCACTTCCAGTGCTTAGCACAGTGTATGGTACATAGTGGGTGCTTAATAAATAGCTTTTGTTTTAATATGTTATTTTCCTCCAGTTTTATGTAAAAATATTTTTAAAAAATAATCCTTTAAAAAATTTTTTTGAGTTCAAAATACTCTTGCTCCTTCCCTTCTTCCCTTCCCTCTTTGAGAAGGCAAATAATTTGTTGTAGGTTATACACATGCAGTCATGCAAAATCCATTTCCATATTCATTATGTTATGAAGGAAAACACAGACCAAAAAAATACAAGAAAAATAAAGGAAAAGTATGCTTTGATCTGCCATTCAGACTCCATTGGTTCTTTCTCTGGAGGTGGATGATATTTTGCATCATAACCTCAATTTAATTTTTTAAGATATCCCATCACCTTCATTTCACAACCATACCATCTATGTATACTCCTAACTGTTCTAATAATGAGACAATTTTTAGAAGTTCCAAGTGTCATTTTCCCAAGTAAGAATATAAGCTTTTGAATCCTTTAGGTATGATTTCTCTTTTCAGTTTGTTGATTTCTGCTTCTCTTGAATATTTTTTTGAAAGTCAAAATTTCTCTCTGAAGGATTTTATTCAGTTTTGTTTAGGAGGTAATTCTTAGTTGTAATCTTTGTTCTTTTGGCTTCCAGACTGTCTTTTTCTAATCTTCTGATTTTTTAATGTAGAAATTGCCAAATCTTGTGTTAGCCTGTTAGTGGCTCCATGATAGTTGAATATTTTCCTTGATCTGGGAGCTCGAGAATTTGACTTTAATATACCTGGGAGCTATCATTTTGGGATCTCATTCAGGAGGCGATTGGTGGATGCTTTCAACTTCTACTTTACCCTCAACTTCTAGATTATCAGAATATTTTCCCTTAATGATTCTTGTTCTTCATTCTCTAAGAAGATCACAACATCAGGGAAGTGATGCCACATGAATTGGATTTGAGTGAGAGGGGGGCTATGCTAAATCACCAGCCTCATTTTCTCCTCCAGTGGCCAGATATGAATCAGAATGACTGGAGATGGTCCTGGATGAGAGGCAGTCATGGTTAAGTAACTTCTCCAAGGTCATATAGCTAGTAAATGTCAAGTTAGATCAGATTCAAGCCTGTCCTCCTGGCTCCAAGGTCGATACTCTATCCCACCGTGCCCCCAATTTCCTTAATAATTACTTGAAAGATGATGGATGAGATATTTCTTTTTTTTTTGAATATGGCTTTCAGGAAGTCCAATAATTCTTAAATTATCTCTTGTGGAACTATTCCCAGGTTATTTGTTTTTTCAATGAGATTTTCACATTTTCTTTTCTTTTTTCATTCTTTTGATTTCCTTTTATTGTTTCTTGATGATTCACAAAATTATTAGCTTCGACTTGTCCAATTAAAATTTTTAAGGAATTATTTTCTTCAGTGAACTTTTGTATTTCTCTTTTCCATTTGACCAATTTTTCTTTAAAAGACTCTTCTTCAGATAATTTTTGTATATCTTTTATATTTGGCCAATTCTACTGTTCAAGGCATATTTCTCTCTTTGCTGGATTTTGTGCCACTTTTACCATTTGGCTGATTCTGTTTTTGAGGTGTTGTTTTTTCAATATTTTTTGTACCTCCTTTACCAAACTATTGACATTTTTCATGATTTTCTTGCATTGTTCTCATTTTCATAATTTCATAATTTTTCTCTACCTCTCTCCTTTTTTGAGTCTTTCCATGATCTGAGACCCAATTCATATTTTTCTTTGAGGCTTAGAATGCAGCAGCTTTGATTTTATTGTCATCTTCTTAGTTTCTGTTTTGATCTTCCCTGAAACCACAGTAGCTTTATATAGTCAGGATCTTTTTCTGCTATTTGCTTATTTTCCCAGTCTATTTCCTGGCCTTTAACTCTGCTTCTATAGTGGAGGGGGCACTGTCACAAGCTTCGGGTTTCAATTGTTTTCAGAAGCAATTCTGGGAACCTATAAGTTTTCTGTATATATATATAAAATGTATAATCATGCTAAACACAGGTTCATATTAATCATGTTGTGAAAGAAGAATCAAAGCCAAATGAGGGAAAACCATTAGAGATAAAAAAAGAAACAATATGATAACCTTTAAAAATGGAAAATAATCAGCTTTGTTCTGCATTTAAACACCATGGTTCCTTCTCTGGATATGGATGGTATTCTCCACCATGTCTTTTAGAATTGTCTGGATGTTTAGATTTTCACAAGAGACTGCATGATGTGTGTTTGATTTTTAAAAACCTTTACAACCAATACCTGCCTTACCTTTTCAGTTTTGTCATACATTCCTCCCTTGCAAGAACTTTATGGTATAGTCCAGTTGATCTTTTTGTTCTTCTTAGCACACAACCCTTTTATCTTTGCACTGACTGCCCCCTCCACCCATGTCAAGAAGACATTTAGTCCTCAATTCTGCCTTCTAGAATCATTCTTTCCTGCAAAACTCAGCATATCACCTCCTCCACAAAATCTTTCCTATTTCTTCTAGCAGTTGGAGCCTTCTCATAGAAATCATTTTTGTATGTTTTTTATACAATTATTTCTGCACATTTTTCCCCTGCTAGAACCCAACCCCCTTGAGGTGAGAATCAGTCTCACTTTTGCATTTTATTCTCCACCCTTAATCCAGAATCTGTCTAGACTCTGTGTAATAAATGCCTATTGATTGAATGATCACATCCAATGGGATGAATCTCTGAGTGAAATTTTAGCTACTATTTTGCTAGGCTAGGAATGAGATTTCTGGATAGGGAGTGACTTCCTGCCAATCCTCATATCACATAACTGTCTATTAGGTTGGCCTTAGTACTGGAACTGGACCTATTGGATTTCTAAGGAAGATGGATTTTCCATTTATTTAATGAAATGTTACTCAGATGGGATTTCCATGGATCTATGGGCCAATAGCTTTTTTATTGATTAGTTCTGTAAGGAAATAAAGGTACAGTTTCATTTAGGGACATTTTTAAAGCACTCATGTAGTGCTAGATGTTGGGGGGGAGAGGAATGCGTAGTGGGAGACAAATAAGCTTCTGCCCCCATAGAGCATCCAAATGAGAAATGGAATGGATTCCTCGATGATAGGAATACAAGTTGAAAAGGAAATATATCTACTTTTTACTTTCTCAGTATTTTTTGGGGGGGTTCTTGCACAAGACATAACTGGAATGTATTTCTACAAATCCTGAGGACTGACTTTACTAGCTATTGTAACTTTATTTATTAGGAAATGAATTTAAGGGCAAAGCAGTAAAAGAGGAAATGGTCTGTTTGAGAGGCAGCCTGGCAAGGTAGATAGTTTATCTCAAAGTTTCTGGAAACTTATTTGTTAAAAGCAGTGTGACCAGGGAAAGTCATTTAAGCCCTAAATGCCCCTAAGCAATTTTATAAGACCAAAAGTCTTAGAAGAAAATAAGAGAAGATACTGCTCTCTATTGGAAGAAGGATCAGCTGGAGATGAGGAACAGGGCTTGTTCATGGATAACTGAGGGTTTAATATCCCTAGGATGGGTAGAGTTTATGGTAATGGAAGCATGCCAACTCTCCAGAAATAGCCCAATGAGTGATTTGTTGAGGGAACTAAGTGAGTCCAAAGTCATCCTTCAAGGTACAATTTCAGGGTAAATAGTCATTTTCTATGTTGTGAGGCCCCAGGTAGCTGACCTCATAGCAAACAAGTACCCAAAGAGTTTGGGGAGGGAATCTGGGAGCTGACTCAGGAGACAAGAAGTGGTATTGGTGCCAGAAGAACCTATCCCTCATGTGGAAGCCAAGTGGGAGGTGGTGGTTTCCTTAGGAATTTTCTGACAATTCTAGAAGTGTCTAGTTATTCAGTAGTTTCAGTCCTTTGTGTTTAGCACAGTGCTTTACAAATAGTTCTTAATATGTGAGTTTGATGACTTTGCATAGTCTTGCTTACTTAAATTCCACTCACAAGTCAAGACATTCTCCTCCTGATGTCATTAGTTCTCTTGGAGAACAAAGGACAAAAAGCAACATCAACACCAATGCCTTCCCTCTCCCAACCTTATTGCCAAATAATCCTTTCCTGCTCCTTTGCTAGTTTATCCCATTTCTCTTACCTCATTGCATTTCCCCTTTTTCTTTCCAGTCCTATGTTTGTCTTTCTAAATGATAGGAGATAATATGGATTGTTTATGATGAAGGGTTAGTGTGTTGACAGTGTGGGAGGCCTGTTGGCTTTGGAATCCCAGTTCTGACACACTTATTAGAATTTGAGCACTCTTATTATATTCTTAGGTTTCAGTTTCTTCCTCCATATATTATGAGATGGTTAAACTACAGAAATACTTTAAAGTTTTTTTCTAAATTGATACTGTATGTTTTTATACCACTTTTATATTTTCAGTTGAAGATTTGCAAAAAAGGTGTCAACCTTTTACTGCAAACTTCTACTTCTATCATGAAAACCTCAGCTCCAGTCCCTATCTCTGTTGTAGCCTGTCTCAAGATATTATTTCCTTCCTTAACCTGAGTCTGTCCTGATCCCAAAGGATGAAAAAGAATGACTAAGGAATTCTACAAGACTTGATGGATTATTAATCCCTTACTGGGTGTCAGACACTATGCTAAGTACTGAGAATGTTTATAAAAGGAAGTCATAACCCTTGTTCTGAAATTAAATTTTTTTTAAATTATGCTTATTTTTATATTCTAATATTTTGAATTCCGAATTCCTTCCTTCTCTCCAGTCCTTTTGTATCCATATGGAGACAAAATTCATTCTGAATGATCAAAAGAGTCTGAGGCAGATCTTTGAGCCAAAGCACTTTATTAAAGGGACCTGGCCCCCTCTAATGAAGCAAACCTCAGACTTTCCTCATGTTCTGATATGACCTCTCCTTACCTACTTTTACAGGAGTTGATACTTAGATCTACTTTTATAGGAGTCGATACTTAGACCCTCCAGAGTAGTTATCCAAAATAGAGAATAATTTCATCATTTGGCATATTATGCATACACTAAAACAGACAAAAACAATATGTCAGTGCAATCACAGATTGGGTGAAACAAAAAATATCTTCATTGTCTAGTTAGTCACAACATGATTCTTCCTTAATTTGAGCAAGAGAAGATAGTATGGGTTATACATCTGCTTCAAGAATGATTGGGGAGGGGCAGCTAGGTGGCACAGTGGATAGAGCATTGGCCCTGGAGTCAGGAGGATCTGAGTTCAAATTCAGCCTCAGACATTTAATTACCTAGCTGTGTGGCCTTGGGCAAGCCACTTAACCCCATTGCTTTGCAAAAAAAAAAAACTCCCGAAAAACATGATTGTTACCATACCACCATTCATGAATAGTTTGGTTATGGAATTTGAGCAATACAAGATGGAGATATCTGAGTCAGTGTCCTTGTGGTTATGAGCTGACCATTACAATAATGTTTGAAGGATCTTCCTCTTTGAATCTATATTCTTATTTAACTTATACAAAGTATGGCTTAATACTATAGCCCAAATATGTATTATTGAATGAGTATATGTTTCTGATGACTAAAATCACCATCACTTTTAAAATCATCATCAATTGACTAAAACTGATTAGAACTTGATCAGGGTCCTTGAATCACCTTTTTCACTCCCCCTTTGATCCACAGAAAGACCCCTAGTCTTCTTTGAATTGTTGCAATCGATGCAATCTATGGAGGGCAGTCCTCTATGTATGATACAAGATCTGTTGGGGGTGGTCCCCTCACTGAGGTGCAAAGAGGGAAGTAATAGAGAGAGAAATGGGCACAAAACTTATACTGATTATATTCCATTTGATTACACAATAACTCATATAAATATAATTATGAATGTCTAAGGGGATATTCCAAGAAACATACAGGCTGGATACCTCTCCATCAAGCATGTTCTACAAGATACGTAAATTGGGGGACCAGAGGACATTTCTTTAAGGGCGGCTGCAAGCACTTTTGCTTTGTACATAAGTCCTGGAAATTTTTTTCTTTTGTGAAAATGATTCAGAAAAATTTACAAACAGTTGCTCCATCATAGTAATTAAGCAACTTTCTCACAACCAACACATTCAGCCTTAGATATCTGGCAGCATTTGGAGCCGTCTAGTTTCCTTGAAATGGTCTTATAAAGTTCTTTCATAAGACAAAGCACCATAGCAATAGTCATAACAAATCCACCACAAATTGCATAAAGAAAAATAATTGTTATGAATCACATGGAAAGAATCAGATAAAGAATGAACATGAGATGAGTCAGAAGGAACAGTGAGTGGGTAAAACAGAAGCAGTAGAATCATCCTTCAAAGTGGAGTAAGACATCTGCAAGAGTAAGATTTCATCATGATCCTGAAGAAGAAAGGAAACAGAAAAGAAAATCTTACCCTATCTTATTTGACCTTATCTGAGACTACAACTTCATAAACACATTTTGATGTTTTTGTTGGGTTTTGTTTTGCATTTTTGCAAAAAACTTTTTTTCATTTTTGGGGGGTCATTTTTATTTTTACTTTTGTATTTTTTGCAGTTGGCAAAACTGCAGTTTTGCAGACGGAGCTATGCCCTCTCATGTAGGGAGTAACGAGTCAACTGGATTTCCTTTTATATATAAATTGTCTCTTCTTCTTAAGGTAATGGTCAAAGAAAGTGGCACGGGACCCAAAAGTAAGGGTTCCATGCCACATATCAGACAAACTCTGTCTTTTTTTTTAAGGAAAGATTGGCAATGAATTTAATTTCAGTCCAAAAAGAATTACAAAGATTACAAAGTAACTTTTCATTGTTAATATATAACCCTAAAATGTCTTTGTACTCAGTCCCAGCACAAAGGGGCACCCTTACACACCGAGATGTAGGAAACACAAGGACACAACAGCTTAAAAAAAATACTAATCTCTAAAAAGGAAAAAAAAAGGGAGCGCTCCGCGGCCTGGGACCGGCGTCCTCCTCGCTGGCTGCAGCTGCCGCCCCGGGAGCCCCCTCTATCCTCTCCCCGCCGGACCCCTCTCCTCGCCCCTAGATAGCTCCCACGTCGTCCGGGACGTTTCAACTAATTTTTCAGGGTGAGGAGAGGCGTGGTCCCGGGGGGAGGCTTGCTTTGGAGGGAGAGCCGCCTGGAGGAGCTCAAGATGATAGAGGTCCTGGTAACCACTGAAGCTCAGAAACTGCTGCACCCGCTGAATGTTCTGTTGCAAGACGAGGGCAGATGTCAGCCAAAGGTCTGTGAATCTGCTCATGATAATGACCTTCGGATGACTGCCAGACTGAGAGACTCCGAAGTGAAAGCCCTTAGCCTCACTCAGTTCTTCGGTTTTGATTCAGAGACTTTTTCTCTAGCTGTGAATTTACTGGACAGATTTCTATCTAAAATGAAGGTACGGCCCAAACCTCTTGGATGTGTGGGATTAAGTTGCTTCTATCTGGCTGTGAAATCCACAGAGGAAGAGAGAAATGCCACTGATTTGATTCGAATAAGTCAATACAAATTCACAGTTTCTGACCTGATGAGAATGGAAAAGATTGTATTAGAGAAAGTGTGTTGGAAAGTCAAAGCTACTACTGCTTTTCAGTTTCTACAGCTCTATTATTCACTCATTCATGAGAATTTACCATTTGAAAGGAGAAAGAATCTGAGTTTTGAAAGACTGGAAGCTCAGCTTAAGGCCTGCTACGGTAGGATTATGTTTTCTAAAGCAAAGCCTTCTGTATTAGCATTGTCTATAATAGCACTGGAGATTCAAGCACAGAAATTTATAGAATTGACAGAAGGAGTAGAATGTCTCCAGAAACATTCTAAGATACATTGCAGAGATCTGACCTTCTGGCAGGAACTTGTAGCGAAGTACCTAACTGAATACTCATCAAACAAGTGTTCTAAACCAAATGTTCAGAAGTTGAAGTGGATTGTGTCTGGGCGGACTGCACGTCAGTTGAAGCATAGTTATTAGAAAATTGCTCATCTTCCAAAACAATCCTTGAAACTGGGTCTTAATAGGATTCTTAGGGTGAAGAAATTCAACGATTTTGAAGGCTTATTTCACATAAGAACTGTGGACTTCAATATTAGAATGGATTTAAGCTGTGAAGCCTGAAACACAGCAACTAGGTTAGCATTGATGTTTTCAGATGAGGGGAAAAGAGGTTATAGCTGGAAATCAGTTGTGTGTTGTGGTTGCAGTTGTGTTCAGGACTAAATTATGATCCTCTTTTGAAGCATGTTTGTAAAAACTCAAATGTGAAACCCCAAAGTAGATTTAAGAAGGGGAGACTATACTGTGAATTGGTGGTTAATATTGATCCAATGTAGTAGTATCTGGATTGGTATACCAATTATAGACAGTATTGATGGCAAGGTGTGATTGACTTTTAATGTTATTTGAATTGTGATGCAAGTTCACATCAAAAACAGATCAACTTCAGAAAAATGGTTTGATGCACTTAGTGTAGTCGAGTTACTAGTCTTTGAGGCAGTATAAACAGTCTTGATAAAGCCTTATACAACTAGATAATCCAATAATTCTAAAGATTTATTTTTGGCCATATTTTTCATTTAAATTTGATTTAAAAATTCTATTAAAGTTGTAGACAGAAAAATTATATTTAGGTGATCTTCAACGTTATCCTAGAACAAGTGATATGGTATACAAAGTTTTATACAGAATGAATTTTCTCTTAATATCTAACCCCTTAGGAAAAAAAAATTAATTTGTTGTACAGGCAATTCTTATAGTCTGCCACCCTGAAACCTCAGCTTTGTCTTTCTAAAACAATATATGCTAATGCTAACACTAGAACTTTAAAGAGTACTCTTGGTATGAAACTGGACCATTGGTATAGAACTTTGTATTTAATAGCAATACATAGGGAGTATGCTATTGTCATAATGCTCCTGTAACAATTAGATTTGAGAGACTAAAGTGAGTTTTCTGTCCAGATTCAAGTAAGCAGCAATTTAATTTAATGTGGTAGTTGGAACACTTAAGGCTTGTTATAGGTAAATGAATCTAAATTGACATAGGATTTGGAAAGCAAATATTTAATCAGTGCAATAATCTATATCTATATCTATATCTATATCTATATCTATATCTATATCTATATCTATATCTATATCTATATCTATATCTATATCTATATCCATCTATCTAATCTATCTATCTATCTATAGCTTAAGTTCTATATAGCTATAACTAGTTCAAATTTCCCTTTGACATCATGTTATGGGGGAGGGAGAAAAACTTCCCTTTAAAGATAAACCAAAGAACCACAGTATTGTCTCATGCTTCATTTTGTGAAGCATTTTGCAGACACTCTTCAGTTACTCCTAAACATCTAATTTCATTGAAGAATTTCCTTTTTAATTCATCAATGCAAACTTAAGTTGGCTGAAGTAACCTAACAAAGTACCATTATATTTGAGTACTAAGAAAGTGACCTTTCAATAAAACTATTGAAATGCAAAAAAAAAAAAGGAAAAAAAGGAAATTTTGAGACTTTCCTATTAGGTACTGCAATGTGCTTAACATTGACCTACTTTTCATTATATGAATAACCATTGTAATATTTATACTATGCCAAAAGAAGCCAGTTCTGAGTTCCATTTATTGATAACTACTGACTTGTTGGTTCTTGTCATTTTTTTTCATTTTCTTTGTTTGAGACAAATGACAGTGTGTCCTATTATGACTGATCAGACCAATATGAATTTGGAATGCTCTACCATAGATCAGATACAAGCAATCTATGTGAACACCTGAGATGGGTAACCACTACTACAATTTCATTATATAATTAAATAGATCTCATTATTTAATTAAAATAGATAATATAAGCAAATTAAATCTACAGAAAATCTGTTTTTTTATATGATATCCTCCACACTCCAGTCCTTTACTCCCTAGTCTTATCTCATTTGAATCTCATTGTTTTTAAACCTCAACTCAAGATTAATGTTTACCATACACATTCTCTGTTCTCACAGTGCTGCTGCATGAGAATTCATACACAATTGCTAATTAAATTCACTACATATTTTTGTTAGTTAAATTTCTTTAATTGCAAAATCAAGAGAATTTCACTAGATCAGACACTTCCATAAGAAACAGCAGAGTTACATCAATACTTTGGAAAAAGTGCCATATCAGGGAATGAAAAATGAAGATTGGATGAGCTGGAAGAGTTTTCTGATTGTGATTTTGGTCATCTGGTGTAACAACAGAAGGCATCAGGTCCTCATTGAGATCCATGCAGCAAAATACATTTGTTAAAAATTATATCTTTAGTTTTAATTACCATCCCCTTCAACCTTTAATTTTGACAATTTCTGTGAACAGAGCAAGTTCAATCAGTGGAATGTTTAGATATTTTTCATAAGTTTGAGAGTGTGTGTGTGTGTGTGCAAAATACCATCTAATTTTTAAAAATATTCAACTTCATTATGCTTTTATTTTTTGATGGTGGTGGATAGTACTAATCCTTTAAATAATTTATGTAAATATAATAAAAATATTTTTTATTTATAATAAAACAAAATAAAAAGTTTAACTTCAACAATTGAAATGTAGAGTTGTAATATATTTTGGAAAAGGGAAATTTAAATTCCTCCTTTCTATAGTACATAGTATCTTTATAAGAATGTTTAAAGAAATGTTATATAATTTATCAGGTATGACATATTCAGCACATAACTGAGTGTACAAATGCAATTCCCTAGCCATCACCTATATTTAGTCCTGTATTAAAGATTTTTAAAATGGAAAGAATGCAAATTTGAAAATTTCTTCAGTGAAAAATCTTATTAGATTTGTTAAATTGTTTCATGTTTAGAGGGGTTTGTAAAGTTTCTTGTTCATTACAGAATTAGAAAAAATAAAAATACAGCTGAATGGACCAACTGAAAAGAAAAAAAAAAGAAAATTGACTGGCTGCTTTGGTTAACCCAAAAAATTGGTTCCCTATGATTTCTTTAAGCTTTGATAAAAGATAAAGCTGAAAGACTGTGAGGAATGTAGGGTGTTGGCTCCCACAGAATGTAAGGGGAGATTATTAGTGTATATATGTATATATTTCTATGTATATACATTACAAAGATTGGGGCTTGCCTGTAGCTATTGATACCTTTGTGCAGGTATGTGAGTCAAAAGAAATAATCCTGACCAATCATTAAGACTCCTTACCAGGGGGAAGTCAAAAACTGTCTTCAATTAGTCAGGGGTTGACCTAGGGTCTAAATCCTTGTCCTTTACAAGTGAACCTGCTCAAGGAGGTTCATGCATATTACTGTTTCACGCTCCTGTGTTCATTAGTATAAAATAGGAAAATATTATTAGAGAATAGCATGAGAAAGGTGAGTTATTAGATTGTAACCCAGGCCAATGATTGGCATAAAGGGGGGAACAAACCTTTCAAACTGCATATAAGACCAGTCATTGTCGTAATTCAGGGCCTTCCCTCACTGGGAGAGAATGTCCTTGCAAAGAAGAATAAATAGAAGCCATTTGAATCACCCTGGACCAAGTATTTATAATTACAAGCATTGATAACAAGGACCAAGACCACCGATCCACTTTTTCTTACTTGACATTTACACCTGCAAATATTCCTGCAAGTGGCAGTCTAGGTGTTTCTGTATATAAGAGAGAAAATAATTAATAGCAGAAGAAAAATATTCGAGTAAAATATTCCCCTCTCTGTGCTCTGGAAAGAATATCTTGCAGTTTTTGTTAAGTATAGTCTCCATAATGGACCCTATAAGCAAGATCCCCATGAATATCACAAATAACTTTCATAGTCTCAAAAAAAACATTGAAGCCTAGTCTGTTCTCCCAGGAGCTGTCACAGAAAGTATAGAGGAATTGGCTTCTGTCTTGAATAGGGGATATTCATCATTGAGGAGTAGAAATTGAGGAAGAATCTATTAATGGTTTTAGAGATAAGAGAAGAGAAAACAGTCAATGATAAACTTTGGTAGCTATTTTAGAGGTATATTTAATGCAGTAATTATGCAGTAATTAACCCCAAAAGAATAATAATACATTAAGTAGCTAAGACCCAGTTAAGAATCAATGCAAAAATTCCTCTTCCTTGAAAGGGAGAGATAATCAAAGACTGGGAAGATGATGGGTCCACCATTTGGAGGCCCATAATTCTGCTGTGCTGTCTACTGAGTGTCATTCAGAATCCTCTGATGTTCACCTATCTTAGGAAGGATATCACCTGAATGGATTAAATAAGAACAGTAAGATTGAATAATAAGAGCACAGGTGCCTCTTTGAAGAGTAGTCAGGATATTTGAAGTTCTCAATTGGGTTCTCCATTGCCTTATGAGTCACAGTAATTTCCTGCCGGTAACCCTGAAATAGCAGCAGTGTTGTGTTGAATGAAAGCAGAAGTGTCTTGGGTAAGGCTCCTAACATAGTCAGTCCCTACAATTCATAAATTAGAAATGAGGGCCCATTAAAAAGTGATAATCAGAACTTCACTTTGCCATAGGATTGTCACTTCCTCAAATACTTCACTTTTGCTAATTCAAGAATTGAAATGTAGAGTTGCAATGTATTAGAGGAAAAGGAAATGTAAATTCCTCCTTTTCATAGTCCATAATATCTTCATAAGAAAGTTTAAGGAAATGTTACATGATCTATAAGGTATGACCATACTCCCATGTCCCTGGTGACTCAGATCCCTACTAATCCTAGAGAGTGGTCAGTTATGAGCACAGGTGGAATCAGGTAGGCTAATCAAAAATCCCATACCATCCTGATGGGAGGGAAGAAAAGATAAAAAAAAATGGTCCTTGGGTAACCAGACCCCATGGCAGTTCAGGGATTCTAATAGTTCCATTGTTCCAGCATAAGTAACAGCTACAAAAGAAAAATCATGATTGGTTTGCAAATTTTTGGTCAGAGCATCTACAAATAAGGAAGCATTATTAACCTCAGGAACAGTGAAAGTAAAATTACACTTCACTAAATTGACTACAAACATTCCAGAATTTGCAGTCTTATTTTTGTTTACACAGAGTAAAATTCAACATAGGATGAATCACTGCCATTTGAGGAAATTGTTGGAACCAACTTAGGTCAAATTTTTTGTGAATAAAGATATTAAATTTCACTAAAATATTTAAGTGACCCAGTTTTTATGGGAACTGGAACATTCTACTTAGTGTCATAAGATTTCCTAGCTCTTCCTAGCTCCTGATATCTCTTGCTTCTCTAGGGACAACTACCCCGGGTTCTGGTGAATTTTTATAAATGTGTCGGCAAATTCATCAAAATTGTTTTCCAATTACATTTGCAAGGTGCAGTATTTGATGTGTTTGACCATGCATTCCAATACTATGATTATTCAAAATCCATTCATTTTTGAATATATAAGTATCCTCTATCACTTTGGAGTCTTAGAGGTATGGGGATAGTTAATCCAAGGAAATTTGCCTTCCTTGATAATAGATTTTTTCTTTTGGCTAGGCAATGGAGTTAAGTGACTTGCCCAAGGTCACACAGCTGGGTAATTAAGTATCTGAGGCCAAATTTGAACTCAGGTCCTCATGACTCCTCTGCTGCACCACCCAACTGTTCCCAGTAATAGACTTTAAGCACCCAACAATTCCTATTCTGATGGGGCTTTGGATAGCTCTAAGCTTCCCCAGTTTTTGCCTAACACTAGCACAAAGAATGCCAAGAATGATAATTAGTGTAGAATTCAGTGGAAATTCCAAGTTTCAGACAAAGTTGAAGTCAGCAAAGTGAGTTCCTCCAGTATTTTTAGGGATATAAATATGATGGAATTTAGAAGATGCTGATTAGCAATAGACTCCTCATTATACCTAACAATTTCTCTTTTCTCCTTAAACAGACATTTGTTTTTTAAACTGAGAAAAGGTTCCCCTTTATAGTATTCTGGAGTGATTAAGAATTTATGATTCCTAAAGCAAGTGGGAAAAATAACAAAAGAAACAATTCTAGATAGGTGGTATGATAATGCTAGGCAGCTTCAGATCTTTGGGACAGGGTTCTTGCTCCTCTAGTTTCATCCTCTTCAATCATTTTTTTTAGGTTTTTTTTTTTTTGCAAGGCAAATGGGGTTAAGTGGCTTGCCCAAGGTCACACAGCTAGGTAATTATTAAGTGTCTGAGGCTGGGTTTGAACCCAGGTTCTCCTGACTCCAGGTCCGGTGCTTTATCCATTGCGCCACCTAGCTGCCCCCTCTTCAATCTTTTCAATGTAGACTTATTCACCAGTTTCTCTAGGCCTCCTTTTAATCTCAGGGCTCTGAGAATAGCATATGACTTAATGTTTTCATTTTCCTAGGTGAGAGTCTTCAGTCCCCACAGAAAAATTCTTATTATCCTGATTATGTTTGAGGAGAACTATATGAGGACATGACTGGCTTGCGATCACAACACTTTTAACTGGATCAGGAGTATGGTCATCCCATGCTACAAGATGTCTATGGCAGATCCCAAAGTCACTCAGATTTATGACCATTACTAAGGCTAATAATCCAAAAAAATCAATTTGGTAGAAATGCATTTTTTCTAAATTCTCAGGAGGCAGATTAGAAAGAAAGGATTTCTGCTTCCATTGTTTGAAAGAAAATCAAATATCAAATCAGCTGGATTAACATAAAAGAGCTCATTGGTTGAATTTTTATAAGGAAGCTCATTATAGGCCAGGTTGTACAAAGCATTGAGTCAGGCAAATTTGTGATACTAGTAAATTCAGTAATAATTGTGGGAAAGGTAATACCAGTATTATTTTTGAAAGTTGCATTATTAACCAACGGGCTGTTTAGGCACAGTCTTTAGTGAGTCAATATTAATATTTGACCCTCGTGTGGGCTCTAGCATGGATATTCTTGTTTATCTTTCACTCTTAAAGAAAACCATGACATCAGGGGGGTGATGCCGTAACATGTAAATGAATTGGATTTAAATGAGGGGTGCTGTGCAAAGTTACCAGCTTTTCTCCTCTAGCTATCTCCACTCATCCTGATCCATATCTGGCCACTGAAACCCAGATGGTTCTGGAGGAAAAAGTGAGGCTGATGACCTTGCACAGCCCATTTAAATCCCAACTCACTTGCGTGGCATGGTATTTACTCCCTGATGTCATGGTCTTCTTCAAGAATGAAGGACAAACAACCTCAATATCATAGATGTAACAAGCCTGACTATAGATGATTATTTAGAGGAAAAAGAAAATTTAGTGTTAGTCATACCCAGACTACCTCCTCCTTGAAAATAGGTGCATCTCCACATAAAAGTTGCAGGAGCACTAGTCACTCTGTTTCCATTTCAGGGGAAGAAGACTTTCTGGGGTAGCAAAGAAGATCAATATTTTGCTTCTAGAACATTATGTTAGAATCGCAACTAAGCCTTCCATTCTCTTCAGTCTTACAATTGGTGGGGTAGGTTGAGGCCACAATTGGATCTTCATTGGAACATATGTCAAAGGAGGCCAGTGTCCCTTAGGAGCCTTTCTTGAACCAACATTTCATGGTAAAAAAAAAAGTAATACTGTTGGAATTATTAAATAGCAGTTATTCTCTATCTACTGGGAAGGAAATAAAGAAGTGGCCTTTACTGTTTCTTTACAAAGCAGATGTGATTTAACAGAAAAATTTCTCCATGACAAGCACTAAAAATGCAACCAGAATATGATAGAGTACTAATCTGTCTAATGTCATAGACTAGTAAAAAGCTAGTCAATGCTATAATAATGTAAATCACCCATATTCAGTGGGGCAAAAGTAATTCTTTTTTTTTTTTTAGGGTTTTGCAAGGCAAATGGAGTTAAGTGGCTTGCCCAAGGCCACACAGCTAGGTAATTATTAAGTGTCTGAGACCAGATTTGAACCCAGGTACTCCTGACTCCAGGGCTGGTGCTTTATCCACTACACCACCTAGCCACCCCAAAAGTAATTCTTTTACATTTAAAAAAAATCTTATTAAGAAAGCCCTCAGAAGAATCCCCTAAGAGCATCGATCAGAAAATGGCACAGATCTAATGGACTCAAATCCTTTTCTCTTATCTTTATGGTAGCTGGAGTAAGTAGGACTTGGGACAGGTTTGAGTCCATGGTCCACTGAAATTTCTTGATCACCACGGTGAAAATCATGGAGGGGAAGGTCCAGTAGGCCAGTCCATAGCACAACTCCTATTTGCTGAGGTTCCTTGAGTCTGTGCTTTAACTCCCAGTAAAGGAGGCAATAGAAGTGTTCCCCCAAGCAAGGGAATGTATACTAAAGAAAAAGTTTTGATTTTATAGGAGGATGTCCAAAAAGTATTACAAAAAGAGAGATATGACATCAGCTCCTTGTCCACTTCTAAGATGGAGCCAAATTGTCAGAGTTTTGGAACACGGTTTTCCAATAAGGGATGACAGTTCCTTATCCCTATGCTTAACTTGGCCAGAACTCTGAGAATGATAATTAGTATGGAATTCAAGGGAAATTCCAAGGTTAGAACACAGTTGGAGTCTGTAAAGTGAGTTCCTTTGTCGGAGTCAATAGAAGCCGTTTGAGTTGCCCCACAAGGAGTGGTACCTACTTGGGTATTATTTTCCTAAGCAAAATTTTATTAACAAAATTAGCAGTGGCTTTTGAGGCAGGGAAATCTAGCCAGTGAGTCAAATGATCAATCATCGATTGTTTTAATTATCTTGCCTTATGCATGTTTATAAAGGCTATTTGTAAGTGCTCAAATGGAGTAGAAATAAGACACAGCTGCCAAAAGCTGTAGCATTTCAAGTCATGTTGATTAAAAGCTAAAAAGATTGGCTAGTTTGAAGTTATATGGGCTGCAACTGAGGTAATACCAAAACCAATCCACCCATACCTAATTGAATCAACGATTCCATAATGACAACCAGAATGAACTGAAATACTAGCTTGATTATACAGGTAAAGTGTGCATAATGTATTTCCATAGTTTCTGGGTTAAAAAAATCCAAGAAAAATAAAATTAAAAAATATGCTTCAGTCTGCCCTTAGAGACTATCAGTTCTGGATGTTGGAGAGCATTTTTCACATGAGTCCTTTGGAATGGTGGTAGATCATGATTTTGTACAGGAGAGTTAATCCTTCACAGTTTGGTCATATTTACAATATTGCTGTTTCTGACTCTAGGTTCCAAACACAAGTCACTGAACCACCATAACGTATTTTGGAGGAGAGTATACTCCACAGTTTTATGGATGGGAATGCTTTGTACCAATATTCTTACTCGACATTTTAGTAAACGACTTTGCTAACAGCTAATTAAAGTTATTTTCTAATTATTATTGAGAAAAATAGTGATGACGACTTGTGAGCTATATGTATTCTGTTTCTACAATGCAGGGCAGCTAGGTGGTGCAGTGGATAGAGCACCAGCCCTGGAGTCAGAAGTACCTGAGTTCAAATGTGACCTCAGACACTTAATAATTGCCTAGGTGTGTGACCTTGGGCAAGACACTTAACTCCATTGACATAAAATGATTTTAAAAATGGTCTATTTCTACAATTCAAGGTTGTAGCCATTTTCTGGGAAGGCAATCTGCCAGTGTGAGTTGAATGATATAGCCGTGTGTGTGTGTGTGTGTGTGTGTGTGTGTGTGTGTGTGCGCGTGTGTGCGTGTGTGCGTGTGTGCGTGTGTGTGTGTGGTTAATGCTGAATTAACTTTTGTTTTTGTTTTTGCAAGGCAATGGGATTAAGTGACTTGTCCAAGGTCACACAACTAGTGATTAAGTGTCTGAGTTCAGATTTGAACTCAGGTCCTGACTCCAGGCTGGTGCTCTATCCATTGTGCCAACTAGCTGCCCCCAGAATCAACTTTAAAGGGACTTTTACAGCTAGTATCCACAGGGAGAGGGAATCTAGGTGACACTAGTAGGTAGAGTACTGACCTGGGAAGCAGGTCTTCCTGAGTTCAAATCCAACCTCAGACACTGAATAAATGTGTGACTGGGCAAGTCACTTAACCCTGGTTGTCTCAGTTTCCTCATCTGTAAAAATGAGTTGGAGAAGGAAATGGTACCTGTCTTTGCCAAGAAAACATATATAATCATATAAAACATACAAAACAAATATATAAAAAAGATTCAGACATGACTGAAACAACTGAACAACTGAACAATGAGAGTTTAAGGGTATAGGAAGTAAGATAGATCACTATAGTTAAAGGCAGAGAGGCTAAATGCTAAAATGGAGCTACATATAACAAACTACCCATAGTGGCTATCTGGGTAGATAGGATGAGAGGTTGGAATTAGGCTTAATGGGGCAGATCCCAGGGCATCAACCTGAAATTTTTTAGGTGTAGCCTGGATTATGGAAATTCCACCTATTCAAATCAACTGTGCTATGAATCCTTAGAAGGTCAAATCTCTAGGTAGACTGGCCAGATGTTCTGCTGCTTCTATTTTCTCCCCTTTTTTGTTAATGCTGCCCTATTATTGCCACAAAACTCTTGACAGGCGAAAGCCCTCGCTTTTCTGGAGAAAACAATAACAGATTAAAAATCACAACAATCAAGAATCTTACTAAAAAGGCCAATGTAGGTTTAATTTAGAAATGCTATTCATTCCTCCCATGATCCAGGTGTAATGTCTGCATAAAGGGATGCTACCTGGGGAATAAGTTCCTCAACTATTTTGTATTGCTGCTTCTCTTGTTTCAGGCTAAGGATATAATTCTGCTCCCAGGTCTCACTGGCACAGTGCTGATGGCCACTCCTGGTGATGAAGCTGGAAGGCAAGAAACAGAAGTAAAGAAGGTGGAGAATTCAGCCCTAGGTTTCTCTTCTTTAGCAGAGCTTGTGGACCTTCCTACTGTCCTTCAATACTGACCCTCAATCCCTACATCCTCTTCTTTGGTGTTTCTATAGCAAGCCCCTTCTTGGATTCTCTTTGCTCTCTTCCAGCATCTTTCCCTTACAATGAAGGCAGGTCCTACTGGAAGCTGAGGCAGCCTGCAATGGGAATGTTGAAGTTGGAATAAGAGGTCAGTATGACCTTGAGCATATTCCTTTAGTCAGTCAGTGAGCATTTATTAAGCACCAACTATTTGCTAGGCACTGTGCTAAGCTCTGTGTACACAAAGAGAGGTCAAAAAAAGGAACTCATAGATGACTGGGAGGGAGGAGATAAAATGTAAAATATCTAGTTACATACAAGCTGCTTATGGAGCAGATGAATGATAAGATTTAGAAAGGAAAGCACTAATCCTGAACCCTGAACCCCCTTTCAGGGGAACCCTGAAAGACATAATCTAGAAAGTCAGATTTATGTTGAGTCTTGAAGAAAGAGGCAGAGGTGAGGGAGCAGAGCGTATTACTTCATGAGGGCTATCCAGTGCCAACCCATATGATCTTTTGATCCTATGTGGTCTCTAGTTTTCTTCCTCTTCCTTGTGCCTACCCAGAGCACTAACTCTAAGGCTTCTGGGTAGAATACTGGAAGCTATTTTTTTCCCCTGGGGATCTTGGCTTGCACCCCCTTAACTCACTCCATACATTGTGAGACATTCTGAAGCCTCGACCTTCTATCCAACCCTAATGCTGGGCCACTTCTCCCTCCCAAACTCTTCTTGGTTTCTCCCCAAAGTCTCTTGGACGCTATTACCTCAGTTGGGGCAGTAGACATAGTATTCACATAATTGCTGGCAGATTGCATTGGTTGCTAGTCTCCAAGTAACCAGTCATGAAATTGTGTGGGATGTCACGGGCCTTAAATGTGAAGCAGCAAGATCTGGGTCTGATATCCTGAACTGAAGGAAAGGGACCATGAGGAGCTAGGCCAGACTCATTCTGATTCATCTGACTCCTCAGAGCATCAACAAAGTAAGAGTTTTTTCCCCAAGTAGGACATAAGCCTATTCTTCCTCGTTTCTTTTTCCCCAACTCTCTCCATCTCCACTTTCATCACTTAATTCTTCTCTTCCTAACCCAGTTCTCCCCTCTTCTCCTTTCCTTTCCTCTCCCCTTCTCTAGTAATCCTTTTTCTTTTCTTTTCTTTTCTTTTCTTTTCTTTTCTTTTCTTTTCTTTTCTTTTCTTTTCTTTTCTTTTCTTTTCTTTTCTTTCCTTTCCTTTCCTTTCCTTTCCTTTCCTTTCATTTTGGTTTCTTTTCTTTTCTTTTCTTTTCTTTTCTTTTCTTTTCTTTTCTTTTCTTTTCTTTCCTTTCCTTTCATTTTGGTTTCTTTTCTTTTCTTTTCTTTTCTTTTCTTTTCTTTTCTTTTCTTTCCTTTCCTTTCCTTTCCTTTTGGTTTCTTTTCTTTTCTTTTCTCCTCTCCTCTTCTTTTCCTTCCCTGGGATATTCTCCCAGAAAACTGTGTGTCATGTGATGTGTGTGTGTGTGTGTGTGTGTGTGTGTGTGTGTGTGTGTGATAAGCTACTATAAGACTGAAAAAGCAGGAAGGGTCCTCATTATAAAGAGCTTTGAATGTTAAACAGAAGCTTCTACATAGGACCCTGGAGATGAGAAGGAGCTACTAGAATTTCTTGGATAGGGAAAGGTATTTTGATTGGATTTGTGCTTTAGGAAAATTACTCTGGTGGCTAAATGGAGGATGGATTGGAGTGGAGAGAGACTTGAGCTAGACAGACCACTGGTTGATTGTTGTGAAAGTCCAGACAGGGGGTGATAAGGGACCACCCTAGAGTGGTGTCAGTGTCAGAGGAGAGAAGGGGGTATATGTGAGTGTGGGAGATGTTCTTTTCCTCTATTGTTTTCTTTTTTTTTCTGTATATAGTTGACTCTGTATATATTGGTTTGCATGTTGACTTTGCCATTAGATTGAAAACTCCTTGAGGGCTGGGACTATTCTTTGCTTCTTTTTGTATCTTCAGTGTTTAGCATAGTGTCTGAAACATAATAAAATTAATGTTTATTGAACTGAATTATAAAGGCAAAATCAACAGATATGGGCAATAGATTGGATGGGGCTGGGTATAGAGTAGGAAGAGAGAGAGAATGAGGAATAGAGGATGACCTAAATTGCTAACTGGGGTAACTAGAACAGGGGTGATACCTTGACAATTACTGAAAAATTGGGGAGAGGGGGGAGTCTGGGGTAGGAGAGATAATGAAGCTAGTTTTGGACATGTTGAATTCAGCAATGATTCTTTCCCCAAAGCCAAAGAGATGGATTTAGAGAGGGGATGGAAGAACTTACTGGCCTCACTAGATAGAAAGGAAAGAGAGGCCAGGTACTATGTACAAGTTTCTTAACCTTGTTTGTTTCCTTATCTGTCAAATGATTTGGAGAAGGAAATGGCAAATCGCTCTGGTATTTTTGCCAAGAAAAACCCAAATGGGATCATATGGAGTTAGATGCAAATGAAATGAATGATGTTACCAGTGATGGCTGCTCCAATTCCCATGCCTAGGTTTAGCCCCTGATGTTCCTGAGTTTTTTCTCACCAAGACATAGTCAAAAATAAAGAAAGTATGAGATGGCACAGTGGAAAGCAGCCTGGCCCTGGAGTCAGGAGGACCTGAGTTCAAATCTGACCTCAGACACTTGATAATTACTTAGTTGTATGACCCTGGGCAAGTCACTTAGCCCCATTTGCCTTGCAAAATAAAAAGTAAAGAAAGTAATATGACTTACCCATTGGATGTCCAAAGCAGAGGAGAAGTACTGAGATGATAATCATGGAGGGGATGACCAAGGAGACCATGGTCCTTGGAAGTGGGGGACTGAAAAAAGAAGTTTCAGAGGCAGACCCCAGAACTCTCAGATTGCCTCTTCTGTCTACCTTGGACTGTCCCTCTCTTCACTGGCAGTAGATGGCTGAGAAAGAATAAGAATATGAAAACTTTCTCAGCATAGAAAGGAACATGATTCTCTAAAAGAAGCCATGGATGGTGTCCTCTTTTTGAATTAAAGGAACTGAAATTGCAATGAAGAGGGAAATAAAGAATTGAGTAAATAACTTTAGATTTGCAGATATGGATACTATCAGGACTAGGTCATAGGTGAGGAGAGAGAGAGAGATAGAGATAGAGATAGATAGATAGATAGATAGATAGATAGATAGATAGATAGATAGATATTATGCTTCCTTTTGTGTTTAGTTTGGATTTTTGTGTTTCTATTACCCCCTCCTCTTGTTCACAAACTCTTTGCTTCTAGCATTATCATTCCAGTCCCTTTGCCCACTGGAAGTTGCCACTAACTGTCCTCTCTCCTCTCATACTCTGGACCAAACAGCCATTATCCATAATGAAGAATGAATCATCCTTCTAAATATGAACCCTTCCTTAGGAATAGGCAATGAATAGAGAGGAGTAAAGGTGAATCTCAGCTTCAGGAAGACAAAGTTTTAGGTCTCAGACATGATCTGAATCCATTCTAGTATGATTGAATCCAGGGTGGGGTGGTTGTTAGAATGCTGAACTTTGAGGCTTACGGTCAATGGGTTAGAATTCCATCTCAGATACTGAAGAGTTTGCTTGTCTCAGTCATTTAATTTATCTTAGTTCCACTTTCTTTATCTGGAGAATGAGAATAATAATGCTCATATGGTCTTAAATCTTAAAAATGCTACATGAAAGTCTATTGGGGATGGTATTGATAATGATGGTTAAAAGTGGTCACAGTGAAGGTTCAAACATGATTCAGTTATTCCCTACCACCTAGTCCTAGGGAACCCTCAGTTCAGATGTTACATTTTCAAGATTCTCACTTCTCCAATTCATCCTGCCCAAACACTTTTCCAGAGGCCAATTCTGAAGACTATGTCACTCTTCTGCTTAGTGAACTCCAGTGCTCCCTGTTACCTCTAGGATCATATGTAACCTCCTCAGATTGACATTTAAAAAATCTTGACTCTAATCTGAGTCTCCAGTCTTATTATTATTTCTCTTCATGCACTTTATAGGCTAGCCAAGTTGGTCTTTTCTTCATGAAGATTTCCCATTTCCATGATTCTTCACTTGCTGTATCTTTCATCTGGAGCGTACCTCTTTCCCAGCTCCAACTCTTAGAAGTCCTAGTTTCCTTCAAATTATATCTCGAATACTATCTTTAATGTGGGACATTTCCTGACTACCCAGCTGCCAATGTAAGCCCTCAGATATTACCTTAGATTACCTTGGTATATTACACAAACACACATATATACACATCCACATATAGTCATCTATCTATCTCCTGTTTTACATATGTTCCAAGTCTATTAGTATAGGAAACCCCCTATATGAAGGATGTGGTAGGGGGAGTTGATGAGAAGTGAGAGAGCTCCAGGCCTGAGCAGATCCTTTTGAGACTCTTCAAGGTGAATTCTTTTGGGATTCATCAAATTTGAAATCTTCTTTGAGTGTCAATTGCTCTGAGCCCTTCTGGCTTTCAATTTGAGAGGGAAAAACTCTGGTAGCCTAGCAGTCTCCATTATATGCCTATTTCTAGCTTGCCACCCTAGAAACTTTGGCTTATTTCCCCCTTGGGTGATATCTAGGACACCTCTCTTGGTTCAACTGAATTATCCCACTCCCAAGGGAAGTTCCTTCACTCTATCATCTGGTAAATATTCTCCTATGGAGACCTTCTCTGATGCCTATTTTGCTACAATTTGGATGACTGAGTTTTCCTTTCTATTTGTGTTTATTGGGGAATTTGTGTTTGGTGGAAAGGTGAACAAACCTTGGATGTAGAGCTTCAGATTCCCCTACCCTTCAAAATTGACAAAGCTATCAGAAATTAGATGGACCTGACTGTATCTCCAGATAAAAAATGTTTAAGGGAGAAGATATGTTAGATATACTTCTACCCTTTCTCTTCTAAACTTTTCTCTGAGAAAAGAAGAGGATCCTCCATCCCCAAGCTACTGCTTCCATTTGTGGCAGGAGGAATGATGTTTGGAAAGCAGATAGAAGTATCTATGCTGCCTCATTTTAAGTTTAGTTTGGGTTTTTGTGTTTCCAACCCACAGTATTTCATCTGATACCTATATCTGTTTTAGAATGATTTATTTCTGCCTCTTGTTCATTAACTCTTTGCTTTTAGCATTAACATTCCACCTTGTTTGACCACTGGATGTAGAGGTTGTCCCTTACTTTCCTCTCATATTCTGGGTCATACTGCTGTCTGATCCCATACAAGTCATATCCCAACACCTCAATTTCCTTATCTGTATAGTGGGGGTATGATGATGCCTATGCCATTTACCTTGTAAACTTGTGAAGAAAAGGCAAATAAATATGACCCTTTTCCCCCAGATGATTAGAATACCAACTCTGAGGGTAGGGATTATTCTGTTTTTGTCTTTGCATTTCCACACTCTAGTAGAGTATTTGTTACCAGGTAGTCACTTAATAAGTACTTGTTGTTTTATAAAAGATTTGCATTTGTAGCTTTCTCATTGGATGATAGAGAGTGGGAGGGAGAACAAGAAATTGCCATTAAAAATTGAATTGAAATGAATAGATGTATATTGAATGAAAGAATGAGTGGTTGAATGGATAAATGAATGAAATTAGCCTTATGATGATCATGAGTATGACTAAACCTTTAGTGATCAATTAAAAAAAATCAGAGAGTTCTAGCTGAAAGAATTCCTGGGAGAGACAAGCTCAGTTTCCTTCTACTCACCCTTTTCTTCCCAAAGAGTTTTATGAGCATAGGGAGTAAGCATGAGAATCTTGGTCAATGTGGGGTAGTCTTTTTATCTTTCTTTTTACTCCTTTTTCTATTTTTATCTTCTTTGTCTGCAATTCTCTATTGTCATAAAGCCATAGAATGTTTGATGTGAACAAGTCATCAGACCCTCATCCACGTCTAATCCCCTCATTTTCCAGAGGGGAAAAAAGTTCCTGTGCCAGTTGTGATTGAATCAAGGTGCCCCAATAAGGAGATAAACCTGAAATCCAGGCCCCCTGAGGGTTTCAAGTCCTTTTAAGGTAGAAGGAGACAATGAATAGAAGTTGAAAGAGGCAACTTTGAGAAAGGGTCAGACTTCTCATCTGGCACTATCCAAAAGAGGAGTGAACTACCCCAGAAAGAAGTGAGTTCTTCCTAATTGTAGGGCTTCAAGCAATGACTGGAAAGGTGTTGGAGGTGTTGAAGAGAAAGGAAGGAAGGAAAGAAGGAAGGAAGGAAGGAAGGAAGGAAGGAAGGAAGGAGGGGAAAGAGGGAAGGAAGAGAAAGGAAGGGGAAAGGAGGGGGAAAGAAAGAAGGGAGGGAATGGAAGAAGGGAAGGAAAGGAGGAAGGAAAGAAACAAAGTATTAAGCACCTACTATATGTGAGATGTCTGTGTCAAGCACTTTATAATTATCTCATTTGAGCCCTCACAACAATCCCAGAAGTAGGTAGGCACTATTATCATCTCTATTTTGTAATTGAATACATCTTATTGTTGAATAAATAAAATAATTTGGGGGTAGGCAGAAGTGAAGTGATTTTCTCAAGGTCCTACAGTCAATATATGTCTGAAGTAGGTTTTTTTAAATTTATTTTTTCCTTTTTAAAAATTTTTTCTTTAATTTATTTACACATTACTAAAATATTCTTGTTTAAGAGTAAACATAATCCCCCTCCCCCACAAAAACATAAAACTTCATGAGAAATAAAGTAAAAGAAAGAGAAAAAAAATGTGTTTCAGTCTGTGTTCTGATACCATCAGCTCTGTCTTGGGTGGATCACTTTCTATATCATAAGTCCATCATAGTAGTTACTTCCATATTTTCCCATAGTTTTTGTTCCTGATTGTAATTCCCTCCATCCATTCTCCACTACCATCTATTATATTTTCCCTCTCCTTTCACTCTGTCCCTCTTCAAAAATGTGTTGTGGGGCAGCCCACGTGATGCAGTGGACAGAGCAACAGCCCTGGGGTCAAGAGGCCCCAAGCCCACATCCCACCCCAGAGACCCAGCAACCACCTGGTCCCTTGGTCCTGGCCAGACCATCCAATACCAGCACCATGCAAAAAGTAAAAAAAAGAAAATGTGTTATATCTGACTGTCCTCTCCTATGATCTACCCTCTCCTCTATCACTCACATCCCCCCTCCCCTCCCCCTGTCTCTCTTCTTTCCATTTTCTTTTGGATGTCTATTTCCTATATAGTGTGTATGCTGTTTCCTCTCTCAGTCATTTCAAATGAGAATGAAGACTCCCTCATTCTCCCTCACCTTATGTCCTTCCATACCATTGAAAAAGCTACATGAAATATCGTTTATATGAAATATCTTAGCCTGTTCTATCTCTCCTTTCTCTTACTCCCAGTACATTTCCCTTTCACCCACTGACTCCATTTTTAGCATATATTACATCTTCAAATTCAGCTCTCTCCTGTGCTTCACCTATAAAAATTCCTTTTACCTATTCTATTAAATGAGAACGTTCATATGAGTATTATCAGTATCATCTTTCCAAGCAAGAATATATGCAGTTCCTCATCATTAAGTTCCCCTTCTCCTCCATTCTCTATGCTTCACCTGAGTCCTGTACTTGAAGGTCAAACTTTCTGTTCAGCTCTGGTCATTTCAACAGGAACATTTGAAATTCCCCTGTTTCATGGAAAGTCATCTTTTCCCTTGGAAGAGGATGTTCAGTTTTGCTGGGGAGTTGATTCTTGGTTGCATTCCAAGCTCTTTTGCATTCCAGAATATTATATTCCAAGCCTTATGAGCCCTTAATGTAGTTGCTGCTAAATCCTGTGTAATCCTTACTGAGCTCCATGATATTTGAATTGTGTCCTTCTGGCTGCTTGTAATATTTTCTCTTTGACTTGGGAGTTCTGGAACTTGGCTATAATATTCCTGTGCTTTTTTTTTGGATCTCTTTCTGGGGGAGATCAGTGGATTTTCTCAATTTCTATTTTGCCCTCTGCTTCTAGGATATCAGGGCAATTTTCCAATTTCTTTAAAAATGAGGTCAAGGCTCTTTTCCTGATCATGACTTTCAGTTACTCCAATAATTTTTAAATTATCTTTCCTGGATCAGTTGTTTTTTTCAATGAGATATTTCATGTTTTCTTCTACTTTTTCATGCTTTTGGTGTTGAACTATTGTGTCTTGATTTCTTGTAAAGTCATCAGCTTCCTTTAGCTTCATTCTACATCTGAAGGATTTGTTTTCCTCAGAGAGTTTTCTTATCTCCTTTTCCATCTGGCCAATTCTGTTTTTTAAAGCGTTCTTCTCTTCAATAACTTTTTGAACTGTTTTATCCATTTGCCCTAAGCTGGTTTTTAACCTGTTATTTTCTTCAGCACTTTTTGTGATCTCCTTGACTAAGCTGCTGACTTTGTTTTCATGTTTTTCCACATCTCTCTAATTTTTTCCCAATTTTTCTTCTATCTCCTTTACTTGATTTTTAAAATCATTTTTTGAGTTCTGTCATAACCTGAGCCCAACTTCTATATTTCTTGGAGTCTTTAGTTGCAGAAGCTTGGACTTTCTCATCTTCAGACTGAGTATTTTGGTCTTCTCTGGGACCAAAGTAATTGTCTATAGTCAGGTTCCTTTTTTTCTGTTTACTCATTTCCCCAGCTTGTGCCTAGTTTGGGTGTGCTTCCTGAGCTTTTGCCTATTATTGAGGTTCTAACTGCTCTCCTGGTCTGTCAAGCTCACCTTCTGCCACAGGGCTATGGGGGAGGGTCCCTGCTCTATGGGGTTCCCAGACTATGACTAGGGTCTGAACGTGGTCAAAGCCCCAGAGTCCTGTACCAGGGACAGAGGACAGACCTTGGCAGTCTCCCTCCATTCCCTTACCTTCCTTGGGCTGAGCACTCAGGGCGTAGCTGCCTGGAGGCTCCTGCTGGCTGGCTGGCTGGCTGTACAGGCTGTTTCCTGGGATCTGGGCTGTGCTGAGTGCCAGCCTTGGTGCATCCTGGGGTGCAGGTCAGGAGACTACTTATGCTGCCAGGAGCTGGAGCTCCTAGGCACCCTGGGGCTGTTCCTGGGAGGCTGAAGCTCCTTCACTCTGGATTGCTACTGTCCCTCCAACTCCATGGAACAGAGCCTTCCCGTTATTTTCCAGGTTACCTTGGATTGGAGAATTGCCTCACTGGATCTTTCTGTGGGTTCTGTCTCTCGAAATTTAGTTAGAGTCATAATTTTAAGGTTTTTGAAATATTTTGCAGAGAGCACCTGAGAGAGGCACTTCTCCTGCCACCATCTTGGCTCTGCCCCATGATTTTTTTTTTTATGAAGCATTGTGGTTAACTGACTTGTCCAAGATCACACAACTAATTAGTATCAAACGTTCAGATTTGAACTCAGGTCCTCCTGACTCCAAGGTCAGTGCTCCATCACAGTGTCCCCTAGCTGCCGTGTGAAACAGAATTTTTTTTTAGCTTAGGTCTTGAGTCCAGACCCAGTGCTTTAACCACTAGGTAGTGAAGCTATGCAGAGATAGGAAGTTTTATGGAGTGAGGAATTTGGTAGTTCTTGTATCATATTCTGTTATAGCAAAAAGGGTCCTATAAGTTAGAGGACTTGGATTCAAATCCCAGTTCTCCATTTACTGCCTGGGTGACTGAAAAAAAATTGTTTTCTACTTCTCTGAGTTCCTGTGTCCTCTGGGTAAAGTCAGGGCTGCAGGTTTGAATATGATCAGGGCTTCTTAACCTTTTTTGTATCACAGACAGGCTTTGGAACAAGAGTGCATTGGAGCCAATTCAAAAGAACTAATTGTTAAATTTTCATTATGAGAATTTGCACTTGAGAATTTGATAAATGTTACAGTTCAGAAGCTGGTTTATCATTTTGTAGATTGCCTAGATTTAAGAAAGTGATGGAAATATATTAAAAATGCAGGTTAAATTGAAAAGTGTCATGCATTTTGGAAATCTGATTGTTAAACATTGATCAATGTATTGATCCCTTTGGTAATTTGGTGAAGCCTTTGAACTCCTTTAGAATAATATTTTTAAAAACATAAAATAAAACACATGGTATCACAAAGAAAACTAATTCTATTAAAAGTAGTTATGAAGATAGTTTTTTTTTTTTAAACTTCATGGGCCTCAGGTGAAGAATCTCTGGATCAGCTATCTTAAAGATTTTTCCCAATCCTAATTGCCAAGATACTAAGGTTCATTCATACTCCCTTGGTCCTTCACAAGAATTCCTTCCCCATCTTCAGGGGTAGAAAAGGGACAATAGCCTCTTTGTGAAATTGTACCCATGGTGTTCAGAGATCCCTTAGCTTTTTCCCTTCTGTCCCCCTCCCCAGTGACAATGACATAGTCTTTCCAATTGTCTTATTATGTTCTTTCTTTCTAAAACATACACACAGGCACACACACACACACACACACACACACACAATTTTTCATTTCCTTACATTAAATGCAAATGCTTGAGATTTACCCCACCCCCTTTTTTTTCTTCTCCAATTAGAGTAATCTATCCATCCAGGAGACTTCTCAGTCACTTCTCCATCCAGGCAGTGACGCCCAAAGATCTTCTTGGTTTTTTTCCTCTATACATAACATGATTTTGGGATTTTACGGAGGTCATCAGCCTGAAATGCTCTCCTTTCTCAATTCATCATCTAGGTATTTCCAAACCACCTTTAACTCTCAACTCAGTTGTTAACTCCTTTAAGGGATCTTTTCTGCCCCCCCCCAAGTTCTTTGTTCTCTTCCCCCCCAAATTACTTTGCTAATATTTTGTATATCTCTAGAATTTACTTATCTGATTATACATTATATCCCTCAGTACTATGTAGACTCCTTGAGGGTAGGGACCATTTTATTTTTAACTTTGTATCCTTAGCACAGTGCCTAACCTTAATAAATATTGACTGGCTGATTGGTTGCCAATTTTTAGCTATAAACTAAAAGTTATTCAACTATGCAAATCCTTTGACCCAGTGGTTCTCCACTATTAGCAAATATATCACATATATATTACTATATATTACAAAGGGATCAAAGACCAAGCGAAGGGATTTATATGTAAAAAAAATTTTAAAGTGGAACTTTTTTTGTTATAGCAAAGAACTGAAGAAAAGTGGGTTCCTATCAGTTTTAGAATTACTTAACAAATTATGAAATATGAATATAAGGGAATATCACAGTACCATAAAACATGATGAAAAGAGACAGATTCAGAGAATTATAGAAATTTATGAAATCATTCAAAGTCAAGTGATCAGAAACAGAAAAATTACACAGTAACTCCAATAATATAGAAGAAAATAGCTTTGAAATACTTAAGAACTTTGATCAATTCAATGATCAATCACTACTCCAGAAGATGGGGATCAACTATGCTTTCCAAATATTGGCAGAGAGGTGATAGACTAGAAGCGCATAATAAAACATACATTTTTTATTCTTTTTCTCTCTCACACATACACATACACACAAACATACACATACACATACACAAATGTACCCAGTCTACATAAACATAGGGCCTTTAGTTAAGGGTCATGGGTTATAATTTGAAATAGAGGAATATTTGGAAACAGGAAGACCAGTTAGGAGTTGTTATAATTATTTGGTAGGAAGGGAATAAGAGCCTAAGATAAAAAAGTAATAGTGAGACTAGAAATGAGGAGGTGACTGTGAGAGATGTTGATGAGTTAGAATTGTTAGAAATTTCCAGTTGATTGGACATGGAAGAGTTAAAAATAATACCAAAGTTTTAAAATTGAGTGTCTTGGAGATTTGTCAATAGAAAACTTGAAGAAAGGAGACTTTTTTGGAGAAGATAATTTATCCCTGGTAAAATGACTTGTGAATCATATAACCTCTAAAGTTCCTTCTTTGCAGTTCAAAAAAACTGAGTCAATTTTTCTTCTTCTAATATTTATAGACCTTAAGAAGGAAAGGCCTTTGTTAGTGTAGTAAAAGTTATATGGAGAAATAAAAATTTGCTACTGATTGGTGGTTGGGCATTTGGGTCGACAAATGTTTAAGAAATTACTGTATCTAAGTCATCAGGGATAAAGAAACAAAAATACAATATGACCTTACATCCTTTCAGGAAACTGGCATAGATCAAATTTTCTGAAATGTCTAGTAATGAAAATAGGACAAGACAATGATAGGGTATGAAGGTAAAGAGAAACTTTAAAAACATTTTAGGATAGTCTTTTGTCTTTGTCTGTTTTATTTGGTGGAAAAAAAAACAATCTTATGCAGAACCAGGTTTGTTAGTTTAGTGAGTGTTGTGAGGGAATGTGCGACACTGGAACCATTGGAACAGGACCAATGCCATTTTGACATGGACATTGGAAGAGAATTCTAAGATGAAGAACTTGGAGCAGATGTCACTTTGGTTGAACTGGATTTGAATGTAGGAAGGACATTGGGGGTTGCAGGGTAGAAGATGATCAAGGCGTATTAAGAAAGCTTTATTTTATAAATCATATTTATTCTTCAGATGGAGTAAGTTCCCTATTTCTGTATAAGTAGTTTATCTGGGAGTGGTGTTTTTTTGTTTAAGGTTTTTGCAAGGCAAATGGAGTTAAGTGGCTTGCCTAAGGCCACACAGCTAGGTAATTATTCAGTGTCTGAGACCGGATTTGAACTCAGGTACTCCTGACTCCAGGCGGGTGCTCTATCCTCTGTGCCACTTAGCTACCCCTGGGAGTGGTATTCTTCAGTATTTTTCTTCTGTTTCAGTTTGAAGATGTATATCTGAACCCACACGTTTCTGGGATTGGCACAGATCTGGCGACCTTTCTTGGTGCGGAAGCTGAAATGTGAGAAGCATAAGAAAAGATAAAGAATTTAGCGCCAGGATTCCCTTCCCCAATTCAGCTCACAGGCTTTTCTACTTCCCATGACCATTGTCTCTAACCAAAGCTTTAAGACTTTGTCTCAATCCTCAGGTGGCACCATGTAAAAAGTGTTAGATCCAGAGTAAGGAAGAGCTATGTTCAAATCCTGCTTTTGATTCTTACTAGTTGTGTGATCCTGGGGAAGTGACTTACCCTCGCTTGGCCTCAGTTTCTTCATTTGTAAAATAGGGAATACCTACTTCCTAGAGTTGTGATTTTAAATCAGAGGACATGTAATTTACCTTAAAAACCTTAGAGAGCTATAGAAATGATCATCATCTTCATCATCACCACCATCACCACCATCATCATCATCCTTTAGTGATTTTATGGGAATCCTCTCAGAAAACCTTCTTGGTGTTTATTTCTCTGTTCTCTCCCCCTTTCCCTTTCAAGTGAGAGAAACTGCCAATGGGATTTGGGAGGAGAAAAGATAGTTCAATTTGTATTTAAAGGACCTGGTTTCATATCTAGGCTCTGCTATTTACTCTCTGAGAGACCTTGTACAAGTCACACTCACTGCTTGTAAAATGAAGGGGTTGGACTATATTGTTTCTAAAATCCATTTCTATTCCAGATCAAGGATCCTGTCATATTTCCTGTCTTTCTGTAGAAGTCAGAAACCATGGGAGAACCCCACTCTCTCCCAGCTCTTTCCCTCTCTCCAATATCCAACATTATTACCAGTCTAAGACCACTGAACACAGTAGAGATATTTTCTCCTGGAGTCCTACATTCTTCCCACATCACTCCTCTGGGATCCTCTTTGCTTCTAGTGCCTGCCTTCTGTTATTATTTCCTGTTTATTCTATAAATCACTACTTTATTCATATTTGTTCACTTGAGTATTAAAATCCTGATTCCCATGGCTCTCAACACTCTGACAGTATAGTAGCTTTAAAAGGAGTCAGTATAAAGGAGGGGTAATACCAGAAAATCAGATTACAAAGGGAACCTGGAAGCCACACAGAGTCTGACCCAGGGGGCAGAGCCAAGATGGCAACAGGAGAAGAGCCTCTCTTAGGTGCTCTCTCCATAACATTTCAAAAATCATAAAATAAGCACTCTACCTAAATTTTCGAGAGACAGAACCCACAGAAAGATCCAGTGAGGCAGTTCTCCATATCAAAGTAACCTGGAAAATAGTGGAAAGGCTCTGCTCCATGGGGTTAGAGGGGCGGCTGTCAGAGTGAAGGAACTTCAGCCTCCTGGAGGCAGCCTCAGAGTGCCTGGGAGCCACAGCCCATGGCAGTGGGGGAAGTTTCCTGACCTACGCCCTGGGGAGCACCGGGCACAACTTGAAAGACAGAGGAGGGGACCTTTGCCAGAGCGAGCATGAAGCTCAGCCCTCAGGGCATTCAGCAGCAGAGGTGGCCACAGTAGCCCAGATCCAAGAAATGGAAGTAGGCAGAGCAGGTAAGCAGGAGCTCCCAGGCAACTGAGCCTTGAGTGCTCAGCCTACCAAAGGAAGGGGAGTGGAGAGAGATTTCTGAGGTCTGTCCTCTGTAACTGGAACAGGACTCTGGGGCTCTGACCACATTCAGATCTAATCACAGTCTAGGCCTCCCATAGAACAGCCAGCTATTGCAATGATATGGAATGAGGGAAACTTTGCTTTCATCAGAGGTGGCTAGAAGAGGAAACATCATATATACTTAATGGGGTATAGATATCTAGAGTAAGAAGGAGAGAAGGAGGATGGGGGGATGAGGGGATGTGAGTGATGGAGGAGAGGGTGGACTGTGGGGGAGAGTGGTTAGATATAACACATTTTCTTTTTTACTTCTTGCTAGGGGCTGGGATTGGATGGCTTGTCTGGGACCACAAGGCTGGGTGGTTGCTGGGCCTTAGGGGTGGTATGTGGACTTTTGGCCTCTTGGCCCCAGGGCCGGTGATCAGTCTGCTGTGCCACTCAGCTATCCTATAGCACACTTAATAAGAGGGACAGAGTGAAAGGAGAGAGAGAAAATAGAGTGTATGGTAGTGGGGAAGTACGAATGGAGAGAGCTGCAATCAGCAATGGCAACAGTAGAAAAATATGGAAGTAGTTTTTGTAATGGACTTATCATAAAGAATGTGATCCAACCACAACAGCTGGTAGTGTTGGAACACAGAATCTGACCCAAAGATCAAAGAACATAATTTACAAATAGTACCATATATTAACTAAAATTCATAACCTGGTAATTGGTACCAAATCAGGGGAAAGCAGCTAGGATGTCTATTAAGATTCTGATCTTCTGATATGCAAGTAAAAAATTCAGACCTCCACAATTCTAGACCAGCAGAATCTCAAAATAAGTATTGATAACTTTGACATGTAATGTTGATGTTTTATTGATACCTTTGAGGTGATTTGGATATCTTAATAAATTAACTCCAAATTGGCATAGAAAGTAGTTGGTTTGGGCCCAGGAGTCAGGAGAACTTGAGTTCAAATGCAGCCTCAGACACTTAATAATTATCTAGCTGCTTTTGACCTTGGGTATGTCACTTAACCCCATTGCCTTAAATAAGTAAATTTTTTTTTTTTTAAAAAGAAAGTAGTCTGTTTCCCTAAAAAATCCTCTAACAATGAGATCTCAAACAGGAGTTTGAGGAGTCCTCTTTCCTCTCTATTGGATCCAAGCTGCCTGCTGCTCCAAGTTCTAATCCTAGCTTATGTAGGTGATTCTCTCAATGCTCCCATATCTTCCTTCTCTTCCTCTCTTTATCCTCTGTGTTCTTCATTTACTTCTTTTGTATTTTCCCTTTCTCTCTCCTCCTCTCTGAACTCTGCCTCTTTTCTTTCTCACCCTTCTCATGATCTTCACTAGCTAACTTACTTCCACCATCCCATCTCTTTTTTCCATGCTGTCTACCTCAGTGCCTCTTTGGCCACTCATCTCTGCCTTGATATGCTTTTTTGACCCCTCTGTATAAATAAGCTATGATTGCCACCCTGTTTTGCACTACCAATTGTGGTCTTTCCCAGTGAGCACCCAAATAACTGGTTGTGCCTGTCTCTATGCCATACCTTATTCCATAAATTAGTGATCAATTTGTTATGCTTGTCTCCCCCATTAGATTATAAACTTCTAGAGAATAGGGACTATATTGTGCCTTTCTTTGTATCCCCCCATACTTAATACAGTTCCTAGCCCATGGTAGGCACTCAATAAAAGCTTATTGATTGAATGAATTAAAAGGGACACAAAGTTCAGCCCCAGTCTGGTCTCCCTGACAGTCTACTTTTCCCTCCCAAATCTTTCCCTGCCCTTCCCTGCACACTCCTTGTCTCCTTTTGTCCAAATGAAGGCTGTGCAAATGCCACTCACATGATGCCTGGCTTGAGACAAAAACTGCTGGTTTCATAGAAGTCTTCCAGAAGGCTGAATGGGATCTGACGGCTGGCATAAAATTCGCAGCAGGACATTGGAATGACATATCCAACTGTAAGGAAAGAGACGATGAGGATATAACACCTGAATCCAGGTGAGTGCCCCTGATTCTTCTAGCTTCTTTGACCATCAGTGAAGAAAGAGATGGTTCTGTATTTCTTGTGAGAAGAAGGAATTCGGAGAACCAAGGCTCCCATATCTTCCTTCTCTTCCTCTCTTTATCCTCTATGTTCTTCATTTCCTTCTTTTGTATTTTCCCTTTCTCTCTCCTCCTCTCTGAACTCTGCCTCTTTTCTTTCTCCAGGAGAATGGACTGTGATGCTCTGACAAAATGGGGTGAGTCTATCACCCAGAAGAACCTCGAGAGGACTTAACTGGGAGATAGGAAAACCAGCAGGACTTGATTGAGTTTCTTCTTATCTCTGTTCCTTGAAAGCTATATCATCTTGGGCAAGTTATTCCCCCTTTGTGTCCCAATATTTATGAATAAGATCCATGATATAGTTGAAAGAATACTGAATTCAAAGTTGAAAAACTGAGTGACAATTCCAACTTTGTAGCTTACTATCTTTATGACTTCAGATGGATCACAATCTCTCTGGGTCTCTGAAAGATTAATTGACTTGCCTGTAGTCAATCATTCAGCTAGTAGGTGTCAGTTTGAAAACAGAAAAAGATGGACCCTTCCTTCACAGAGAATTTTGAAGTTCAGATCTGATCTCAAATACTTACTAGATGACTCTGGACAACTCTGATCTGCCTCAGTTTCCTCAATTGTAAAATGAAGCCAATAATAGCATTTCTCTCCTCTGAGTTATTGTGTGGTTCAAATGAGATAGTCTACATAGTTCTTTGTAAAACATAAAGTGCTATATAAATGTTAGCTATTTTTTAAAATGTGCTGTGTCCCCAAGGTGACCAAATCTTTATACTTTATTAAGAGAGACAGGTTCCTATTACCTTGAGTATTCTCCTCTATGGTACTATGCTAGCTCTATGGGAGAATATGGACAAGAATCACAAAGGAAAAACAGACATGAATGGATTTTTATCTTCCTCATTTGAAAGAATACCTGCATCATGGAGATCACAGATGCATTGGAGTATTGAAGAATTATTTAAAGTTTTACAACTTATGAGATTCTTTCACAGAATTACTTCCTGGTCATTTTATCTCATTCCTCTGAAAATCTTATTTTCCCTTCCTACTTCCTAGCTAGGTGACTCAGTGAATAGAGTACTGGGCTTGGAATCAGGAAGACTCACTCATCTTCTTGAGTTCAAATCCAGTTTCAAACATTTGCTAGCCACGTGACCTTGGGCAAATCAATTAATCCTACTTGCCTCAGTTTCTTCATATGTTAAATGCACTGAAAAGGAAATGGCAAGCTACTCCAGTATCTCTGCCAAGAAAACCCAAAAGGGTTCATGGAGAATTAGGCATAACTGAAATATCACTTACACTTAACAGCTCCTCTTGGGTTGCCTTCCCTCATTAGTATGTAAACTCTTTGAGGGAAGGGATTGTTTTCCTTTTTTGTTTACTTAGCACTTAATACAGCGCCAGTGTTGAAAGAGAAATATGTCTAGCTTTTTTAATATTAAGAAAATAATATTTGTGTCTCTGACCCAAATTATTCAGCATAAACACCTCTCAGATCTAAATTCTCTCCATTGTTCAATGTAACTTCCTCCATTGTAAAATGTAAATTTGTCATGATAAAAGCAACCTCAGTCCATCCCTTTACCTCTCCTCCAGTTTCCTGCCTCTCAGTTTTCCTAGTCATGTAGAGGGGAGTCACTCTTTTACCCCATTTCCCCTGATTCCTCCCTGCACAGAGAGTGAGCAAGACTCTTTAAAGTGAGGCCCCCTGCATGCTGGACCTATCATTTCTTTGTTTTTTTTTCCTTTTTCTAGTTCTTTGCAAGGCAATGGGGTTAAGTGGCTTGCCCAAGGCCACACAGCTAGGTAATTATTAAGTGTCTAAGGCTGAATTTGAACTCAGGTACTCCTGACTCCAGGGCTGGTGCTCTATCCACTGTGCCACCTAGCTGACTGGACCTGTCATTTCTTAAGGCTGTTTCCCAATTACTTTCCTCTTTCCCTTCAGGTATTCTTGCCTGGACCTTTGTTATTCTGCAAGTCCTTAAGTAGTTGCCTCTACAGAAGAAGTTTAACTTGTGAATTAAATTTGCGAACTGTTTGTGGTCTGTAATGGTTGCCAGTTTTGCAGGTTGGTCAATTAAAAAGTGTGAGCTTTTATACCTTTGGGTTCAGTGATGAGTTCTTCATTTAAGAAAGGAGCCCTGATCTTTAAGCTCTTTCTCTGATGGCACCACCCATTTCTCCCAACATCACAGCATATAGTAAGTGCTAAATAATCATCCATTCATCTATCTATGTATCTATCTATCTATTTTATGTGTGTATGTATATATGCATGTATGTATGTATGTATGTATCTATCTATTTCACTGAATTAAATCTTTTTCACAACACAATAAAATGGGGTAGTTTGAGGAAAGATTAATTGACTTGCCTGTAGTCAATCATTCAGCTAGTAGGTGTCAGGTTGAAAACAGAAAAAGATGGACTCTTATTACCTCCATTTTACAGATGAGAAAATTGGTTCAAAGTGACTTCCAAGAGTCATACAACTAGTAAGTGGGGTGCTGGAATTCAAATTTTGGGTATTTGTCAGTCCAGAGCAGCCTGAGCCTGGACCCAAGAGATCCTGATTCTCAGTAAGGGTTTCAAGGGGTTATACTCTCTCCCCTTGGGAAATATAGATGGAGTTCTCACATATACTAGGTTGGACTGGTCCATCTCATAACACTTTCTTAAATCTAAGATTTAGAGGGAAGCAGGAGAAGAATCCCTTGAGTACTGAGAAGGGAAAGAGAGAAGATAATTCATTGACAACAAATCTAATTTCATAGCAACCCAGTTTTGTCAGTGATGATAGCCACACATTTCATATTCATCATTGACCCCTGACATGCCTAGCTTTTTCCTTCAAAAAGAATTGGTCTAAAGGGAGGAAAGTAATCAGACTCACCAGAATCCTTGTTTTCAAAGCAGAAGCTGGGTATTGAAATCATGAGAATGGAAAGGACAGCCAAAGAGATCATGGTCCTTGGGGGTGGGAGGAGGACACTTTCAGGAGTACTCCCAGACTTCCCAGTCTGCTTGTGTTTTGACAGTTCTGGAGCCTAGGCCTGGACACTGCTCTTTATAGACAGTAATGACTGAAAAGGAACAGGATGAGAAATCTTCTCAAATGAGATACACACAAGACATGGTTCTTTGAAAGTACCAATGTGGCACAATTTTTCTGAAATAAGGGAAGTGAAAACGGAATGAATAAGGAAGTAGAAGACTAAGTGATGACTCTGAATTTCCTGCTCTAGATAGTTTAGATCAAATCAAGAGAGAATATGAATGGGTGAGTGTATATGAGCGTGTGTGTGTGTGTGTGTGTGTGTGTGTGTGTGTGTGTGTGTATACTTTTCCCTCCATTTTAAAAATTTGAATCCCCACAAATGAGACTTTCCTCAGAGGTGGGCCCTGAATAGAGTGGGCTGAGATAGGTATGAACTCATCAATGTTTAAAACCTGGCTCTCCAAAAAATTGTATGAGGGACACATTTTTAATCTTTTTTCTATTGAAAGTTTGTCAATAAAATAAATCAAGTCCTGATTTATACTGTTTACCAATTTTAGAAGAAATAAATGCTCACACTGAAAATTTAACAATTGACTTTCAGGAGCCCTGAATAGCTGAGGGGAGCATTCTCAGTTTGAGAAGCTTAAAATATTAGAATTTGGACAGGCTTTCTGACTATTCCAGAGGGAGGCATAGGAGGGACTAGGGAGATAGATAGATTTTGAAGCTCAGAGTTAAGAAGAATCATTGATTTGTAGTTCCCTTTCATCTATGTATTAACTGGTGACTGCAGAAAATCTCTAAGTCTCAGTTTGCTCATCAGCATAATGGGGATATTAGGAAAATATTCTCCCAAGTTCCTAGGGCTCTTATGAGGAAGGATGAAAAGAGAGAATACAAACAAAATACTTTACAAATCTTAAAATGTTAGATGAAAGTTAGCAGCTGGTGCTGGTGATGATAGTCTAATCTGTAGTTTAAATTAGAAGGTGGGGGCAGCTAGGTGGTGCAATGGATAGAGTACTGACCCTGGAGTCAGGAGGACCTGAGTTCAAATCTGACTTCAAACACTTAATAATTACCTAGCTGTGTGGCCTTGGACAAGTCACTTAACTCCATTTGCCTTGCAAAAACCTAAAAAACAAACAAAAAAATTAGAAGGTGGCATGGTGTGCTGTAAATTTTGGTGAGGACTAAAGGAGAAATTTCAGCCTTAATGATACATTTTAATGGGCTCCTTTAAGAAGCAGGTGAGAGCAACAGAAGCTATAGTGGGAGAGGGTAGAAAGGAATGTTTGTTAGTTGAAAAATATTAAAGTTGAAACAATTAAATAAAGAAAAGAGTAATTCTGGGTCAAGTCTACAGTTAAAAGGGAACTATGCCTGGCAAATTTCTGATGACCTGAACCATTGTATGATTCATAATGATCTTGTATCCTAACTCTTCCCCTAACATCTTTTTGGCCTGACTTGTTCTGGATTTTTCACTTCCTCTTAGCTTTGGTATGGGCATTTTCCGGTCTTTGTTCCAACTGTCCTCCTCTCAAACTCAAAACTGACATACTTGTCATTTTCTTTTCCTTACAACCACACTCTGACTCTTCAGGATTTCCTTATTTTGATCAAGGACACCACCATACTTTCCATACTTCAGGGTTCCACGCTCAGAGTTATCCTCAGATTTTCCATCTTTGTCACTGAATATCCCATCAATTGTCAAGCCTTGTTCAAACCTGTGTTGACAGTAAACATTGCAACCTCCCCTAGTTCAGATCTTCATCATCTCTCTAATTGGAGCAAAGTGTGGAGCAGTCAAACCTCTGTATCTTCTGTCTCTAAATGGGGGGAGAGGGAGCAGGAACTACCAATACCTCAGAGAGAGAGGATAAAGGAATAGATAGAAATCAGGTGTGATATTCAACTATTCCCCCCCCCCCCCCCCCATTGCATGCTCAATATTGAAAGTGCTTTTCCTTTTTCTCTCTCCCTTGAGTCTCCTAGAATTACATTCAAAGTGACCTTATTGGGCAGCTAGGTGGCACAGTGAATAGAGCACTGGCCCTGGAGTAAGGCATACCTGAGTTCAAATCTGGCCTCAGACACTTAATAATTGCCTAGCTGTGTGACCTTGGGCAAGCCACTTAACCCCATTGCCTTGAAAACAAAAACAAAAAACACCTTATCAAATTGGTGAACTTTGGGATGCAGCCCATTCATCACTTCTGGATTCTGATATCTGTACTCTTCAAGCAGATGTCAAGACTTAAGAGGTCATAATTTCAATGAATGTGACGAACCATCAGAGATAAACAAGAAAAAGGGCATCTTGCTGCCTGTTCTTTTCATCTTGAAGTTAGAAAAGTAAAAATGGCAGCTTGGTTCATGGCAAAGCTGCCTCTTCCATAGTAAGTTAAAAACTCTAGGTGGGAAGGAAAGAAAGTGCAGAGGAATCCCAAGACCCAAGCAATGGGTTTGGAGTCCTGATTGTCCCAGAACTGGTCATCAACTTAAGTGTTCTATATGTTGTAGTTCCTCACAGTAAAGAATGCTGTGAGGGAAAAAAATATTGGAGAGTCACTGATATACATCTTTCAGAATATATAAAATATTTACAAATTAAATTATTGGGGCAAGTATTTGTAGCTTGGGGGGATAAGAAAAGTCTTCACATGGAACTGGAACTTAACTTTGAATGAAACAAAGGATCTAAAGGATTTAAAGAGATGGAAGTAAAAAGGGAGTTCTTTCCAGGTACAAGGAGCAATCTGTACAAAGGTATAGAAATGAGAGTTGGGTTTGGAACACTTTTTTGTGAGGAATAAATGGAAGGCCAGTTTGGCTTGAGTGTGTAATGTATAATGGGGAGTAACATAGAATAAGGCTGGAAACATAGGTTGGAGTCTTATTAGTGATCCAGGGGAATTTACTGAGCAAGGGGGTGATATGATCAATAATTTAGGACTAGTACTGGGATAATTGTATGGGAATGAATTGGGGAGAGGAAACACTTAATGAGGGGAAACCCATTGGAGGTAGAGGTATTCACTTAGATATTTTCATTATTTTTGTCCTTGTACCTACAGAGTTTATCATGGCACATAGTAGGAACTTGATGAATTTTTCTCACTGAATGAATGAAATTGGAATTATTATTATAAGCATGACCAGACCTTTCACAAATGAAAGAACAAAATATATACCAGCTGAAGGATTTCCTTGAGAAAATCTAGACTGGCTCCAGCTTCCTGACTCCTTTCCTTTCTTCCCCAGAGTTTTGATCAGTTGCTCTTATGAGCAGAGAGAGGAGACCCTGGGGAAATGTGGATCTCTGTGGGACAGTCCCCTTGCTTTCTTTTCTTTCTTTCTTTCTTTCTTTTTTTTTTTTAGGTTTTTTGCAAGGCAAATGGGGTTAAGTGGCTTGCCCAAGGCCACACAGCTAGGTAATTATTAAGTGTCTGAGAACAGATTTGAACCCAGGTACTCCTGTGTTCTATCCACTGTGCCACGTAGCTACCCCTCCCCTTGCTTTCTTAATTTTTACTAGAGATTTTCATTTCTTTATTTCATGTCATATTTCTGGAGCTTGTTTCTCTTTCTCTGGAATTGTAGAATGTTCAAATGAGGAGGACCATTAGGGGTTCATCTTGTTTAAACTTCTCATTTTACAGAAAAGGAAAATGAGATTCAGAGAGATCTATGACTTCTTCAAGATTACATATGGAGTTTAGCTATGGATCTCACAGGTTTTCTGATTCACCCAGAGCAGAACTAGGAGCAGTATGTGAAAGTAACATATGACTGTGACCCATTTAGACTTCAGCAAGGGTGAATGTCAAGAGAAATGGTACTGAGATTTTGAAAAATAAAAGGGAATTCTTTTTGAATGTGAAGGAAAAATTCTGTGTCTCAGAAAGGGTCTGAGGCTTTGATTACTTAATTGCATGTGTTTAGGCCAAAGACAATGAATTTGGGACAGTAATGTCTAAGTCTGATACTCTTTAATTCTGTATTTCTGATCAAAAATTGTTTTATCAACCTCTAATGGAGGATTGTAAGTCTGAATGTTAGTCTCTTCCTTCCTCAAGGTCTGTGTCTCTCCAGTTATAAATCTGAAGGCAGGTTCTGTTTGTGTGAAACAGCCTATTTCCTTTCTAATTGCATCTATAAGTTTGGACTTTTATAGTAGTGTAAATAATCAGAGTAAAGACCACCCCGAGAAGAGAGTAGACTCCTCTGGTTATCTCTATCCGAGACTGAATAAAGTTTTATATGTATGGCATTTTGGAAAGGGAGAAATCCCAATGTTTTATATGTTTCTATTATATCTGATAACATAAAATATCAAGTCAGAAGAGGAGACAATAGTTCTATGTTAATTGGATCGTTGTCATTTCTGATATGGAATAGATCTTATAGATGGGTTAGAGAATCATAAAGTAATCAATGATGCCTTTATGCATTAATGTGTGAGCTAATTGATTGGCCACCAAAATTTTATGATCCTTTGTGAGATTTCTATGAATATTGTTTCCATATTAAGCTCTTAGTTGATATCTGTAATGATGCCATTCACCCATGGTTTTGGTAAGATCCTTGAAAATAAAACTTCGTAGATAAAACTTTTTTGTAATTCCATTTTTATGAAATAAATATTGGTGAATAAATTATGATTAACAATACATAGCTGGATTCCATTCCTTTGAATCCAGTTACCCATTTTCTTGAGGCTTGCTTGAAATCTGATAAGGGAATGGGCACTATTAATATTTTGAAGGAATCCTGACCTGTAGATTCCTTAAGTAGTAAATGCCATGAATAACATGGGTTTCCCAGAAAAAAAGTTTCTATCAAGTGAAATAATAATTTTGAATTCCCATTAATGAAAACCATGAATATTGTAAACCAAGATTGATAATGTCTGTCCTTCATTTTCCAAATAAGATCATGATATCAAGAAGGTGATGCCAGGACAAGCATGTGAATTCATTTTGAGGGAAGGGGTACTGTGCCTCACTTTCTTCTCCAGAGCCATCTGGATCCAACGGCTAGAAATGAATCAGGATGACTGCAGATAACCCTGGATGTGAAGCAATCAGGGTTGTGACTTGCCCACGATCATACAGCTAATAAGTGTTTGAGTCTGGATTTGAACTCAAGTCCTCCTGCCTTCAGGGTCAGTGCTCTTCCCACTTTACCATCTAGCTGCCCAAACCAAGATTAATGTAAGACAAAAGAAGGTACACTGACCAGTAAACAACTGGGACTCGGCTAGTATATGTTCAGTATAAAGTCTTGCATGCTCCTGACTCCAGCCCAACAGTACTGATAGGGACCCGAGTCCAGTGTTGAGCAGATCAAACCCAAACATATCAGCCAATCCAAATGAACATACTATATAACTTCTCCCTTTGTCTTATTTCTATAATGTCACATGAGTTGGGGGGGGGTTCTTGAGAGAAATTCAATATGTTTTTTGGCCACTACTCCAAACTGCTTCACTGTGAGTATCCCACTCTGATTACTAAACTACTTATATAATCAATCTGGAACACCCTGGCCTCTTTCCTCATTGTCATATTGGATCCCTTGTTTAGGGGAAGCCTTGAATATCTCCCTGCAGGACAGTTTTCAGGGAAGATACTCACTCTGGCTCTAGTAAATTGCATCACCAGAAAAACAAAAGCTACCCCAAGTTCTAGAGGTAATCCTCTAGAGATGACAACCCCTAACACTCTAGCCCCCATTATTGTGGTTCTCCTTAACAATCAGCCAGCAGACTCAAATAACTTTTAGAAAAGGCCTTTACTCAGCTGACCTAGCAAGAATAGTTATGAAGGATTAAAAAATGTGGAAAATGGAGATCTGGATGAGGAGTGAGGAGATAGAGGGGAGACAGAGTAGTCACTAAATTAAAGTACTATGCTAATTAATCACACTAGGGAATAGATGTGGTCAATGCAACCCACAAGTCTAGAATAGTAGAACTTTGATGTCCTTTCCCTCAAAAATTCACTGCAGGGGTGGCTAGGTGGTGCAGTGGATAAAGCACCAGCCCTGGAGTCAGGAGTACCTGGGTTCAAATCCCATCTCAGACACTTAATAATTACCTAGCTGTGTGGCCTTGGGCAAGCCACTTAACCCCATTTGCCTTGAAAAAACCTAAAAAAAAAGTTCCCTGCAAGGTAATGTATTAATGATGCACAAATCATATGCTGTCACACTGGGATGGTTCTTCACAGAGAGGTGTCCCAGCTAGATAGGTTGATCTATTACTGAGGTGAGCCAAGCAAGTTGTTCAGTTGTTTAACTAAATCATCACAAGCCTCTGCTACTGCTGGGATGGACCAGGGAAATAGTCTGCTCAGCAAAGCTGCTGCCAGTCATTTGACTATTGAGTTGCAGCCATACTAGTCTAAACATTCCTAGGACCTCTTCAGAGGACATGGTGTCTCTGATATTCCACTGACCTCTCTGGGCTCATTCTTCATTAGACCCTAACCCCTCCTGCCTGTGATCGTTTTGGCTATTTTTCAGCTAGAGTAACACTTTGCTATTTCAGACATCCGTACTTAGCCTGGAATTTGCAGAAATCTTGGGTTGGACCTTGTCTCTGAGGTTTGTCACCTCTGGAGCAGCACATGATGGACTGGCTTTGTCATGCCATTCTTTACCATGAGGAATTTCTTGCAACATATAAAATCTTAAATGGGCATAAAGACAATATCGGGAACAATCAAGACTTAAATCCATTGTCTGGGTCTTAAGATTTCTCTATATCTTCTTTCTCTTCCACTTCCTGGAGTTCTTGATTTACAATGAAAAACTTGGTTGTGCCCTGGACAGAGCTGTCATTTTGACCTCTCTGCTCAATTGTGGAATTTTACCAATATGGAAAGGAAATGATCCCAGAGTTGGTGGCACAATTTCTGGGAGGTGGATTTATGTTTGCTAGAAGGGACAAACTTCCTAACAATTAGAGTCATTCCAAAGTGGAAGGATGTCTTAGAGTGGAAAGTTTTCCTTTAATGGAGGTCTTCAAAGAAAAGCTTTGGTCCTTGTTCTGTAGTCAATATTCTTGTTGAGAAAAGGTAGGACAAGATGATCTCTCAGGTCCCTTAAAATTTTCAGATTCTGTTATCATGAGCTTATATGTCTTCTATGTTGGACTAGGCTTTCGAGGTTATTGAATTTATGTGAGTCTATAGCCAAACTAGGGAACTTCTAGAATTCTGATCTAAGATTTCAGTATAATAGCTGTCAAACAGAGCTCTATTGATTCTTGCATACAAAGACAGGTTCCTTGGAAATCTGACCTATTTAGCCATAGAATCTAGATTATTTTTTTTAATTTAAATGTGTGAATCTTTTTTATTTTTTTATTTTTATTAAAGATATTATTTGAATTTTACAATTTTCCCCCAATCTTGCTTCCCTCCCCCACCCCCACCCCACAGATAGCACTCCGTCAGTCTTTACTTTGTTTCCATGTTGTACCTTGATCCAAATTGGGTGTGATGAGAGAGAAATCATATCCTTAAAGAGAACAGAATTCTCAGAGGTAGCAAGATCAGACAACAAGCTATCTGTTTTTTTTCCAAATTAAAGGGAATAGTCCTTGTAATTTGTTCAAACTCCACAGCTCCTTATCTGGATACAGATGGTATTCTCCATTGCAGACAGCCCAAAATTATCCCTGGGTGTTGCACTGAAGGGATAAGCATCAAAATTGATCATCGCCCCCATGTTGCTGTTAGGGTGTACAATGTTTTACTGGTTCTGCTCATCTCACTCAGCATCAGTTCATGCAAATCCCTCCAGGTTTCCCTGAAATCTCATCCCTCCTGGTTTCTAATAGAACAATAGTGTTCCATGACATACATATACCACAGTTTGCTAAGCCATTTCCCAATTGAAGGACATTTACTGGATTTCCAATTCTTTGCCACCACAAACAGGGCTGCTATAAATATTTTTGTACAAGTAATATTTTTACCCTTTTTCCTCATCTCTTCAGGGTATAGACCTAGTAGTAGTATTACTGGGTCATAGGGTATGCACATTTTTGTTGCCCTTTGGGCATAGTTCCAAATAGCTCTCCAGAAGGGTTGGATGAGTTCACAGCTCCACCAACAGTGTAATAGTGTCCCAGATTTCCCACACCCCTTCCAACAATGATCATTATCCTTCCTGGTCATACTGGCCAATCTGAGAGGTGTGAGGTGGTACCTCAGAGAAGCTTTAATTTGCATTTCTCTAATAATTAATGATTTAGAGCATTTTTTCATATGGCTATGGATTGCTTTGATCTCCTCATCTGTAAATTCCCTTCGCATATCCTTTGACCATTTGCCAATTGGGGAATGGCTTTTTGTTTTAAAAATATGACTCAGTTCTCTGTATATTTTAGAAATGAGTCCTTTGTCAGAATCATTAGTTGTAAAGATTGTTTCCCAATTTACTACTTTTCTTTTGATCTTGATTACATTGGTTTTATCTGTGCAAAACCTTTTTAATTTAATGTAATTGAAATCATCTAATTGGTTTTTAGTGATGTTCTCCAACTCTTCCTTAGTTATAAACTATTCCCCTTTCCATAGATCTAACAGGTAGACTAGTCCTTGATTTTCTAATTTGCTTATCGTATTGTTTTTTATGTCTATGTCCTGTAACCATTTGGATATTATCTTGTTAAAGGGTGTGAGGTGTTGGTCTAATCTAAGTTTCTTCCATACTAACTTCCAATTATCCCAGCAGTTTTTGTCAAAGAGGGAGTTTTTATCCCAATGGCTGGACTCTTTGGGTTTATCAAACAGCAGATTATTATAATTCTCTCCTGCTTTTACACCTTGTCTATTCCACTGGTCCACCACTCTATTTCTTAGCCAATACCAAACAGGTTTGATGACTGATGCTTTATAATATAATTTTAGATCGAGTAGTGCTAAGCCACCTTTGTTTGCATTTTTTTCATTAAGCTCCTGGCAATTCTTGACTTTTTATTTCTACATATGAATTTACTTACAATTTTTTCTAACTCATTAAAGTAATTTTTTGGAATTTTGATTGGTAGGGCACTAAACAGATAGTTTCGTTTTGGTAGAATTGTCATTTTTATTATATTAGCTCTACCTATCCATGAGCAATTGATATTTGCCCAGTTATTTAAATCTGATTTAATTTGTGTGAGAAGTGTTTTATAATTGTTTTCAAAAAGATTCTGAGTCTGTCTTGGCAAATAGACTCCCAAATATTTTACACTGTCTGAGGTTACTTTGAATGGGATTTCTCTTTCTAGCTCTTCCTGCTGTTTCTTGCTAGACATATATAGAAAAGTTGAGGATTTATGAGGGTTTATTTTATAACCTGTAACTTTGCTAAAATTGCTAATTGTTTCCAGTAGTTTTTTAGATGATTTCTTGGGATTCTCTAGGTAGACCATCATGTCATCTAAAAAGAGTGAGAGTTTTGTCTCTGCCTTCCCAATTCTAATTCCTTCAATTTCTTTTTCTTCTCTAATTGCTGATGCTAACATTTCTGATACAATATTGAATAGTAGTGGTGATATTGGGCACCCTTGTTTCACCCCTGATCTTATTGGGAATACCTCTAACCTCTCCCCATTGAATATAATGCTTGTTGATGGTTTCAGATAGATACTGCTAATTATTTTAAGGAACAATCCATTTATTCCTACACTAGAAAGTGTTTTTAATAGGAATGGATGCTGTGTTTTGTCAAAAGCTTTTTCATCATCTATTGATATGATCATATGATTTCTGATAGGTTTGTTGTTGATATAATTGAGTATACTAACAGTTTTCCTAATATTGAACCAACCCTGCAATCCTGGAATAAATCCTACTTGATCATAATGTATTATCCTAGTGATGACTTGTTGTAGTCATTTTGCTAAGATTTTATTTAGGATTTTTGCATCTATATTCATCAGGGAAATAGGTCTATAATTTTCTTCCTCTGTTTTAACTCTTCCTGGTTTAGGTAACAGTACCATATTGGTTTCATAGAAAGAGTTAGGCAGAGTTCCATCTTTCCCTATTTTTCCAAAGAGTTTATATAGGATTGGAACCAATTGTTCCTTAAATGTTTGGTAGAATTCACTTGTGAATCCATCAGGCCCTGGAGATTTTTTTTTAGGGAGTTCAATAATGGCTTGTTGAATTTCTTTTTCTGAGATAGGGTTGCTTAGGTATTTAATCTCTTCTTCATTTAACCTGGGCAACTTATATTTTTGTAAATATTCATCCATTTCACTTAGATTATCAAATTTATTGGCATAGAGTTGGGCAAAATAATTGCAAATTATTACTTTAAGTTCCTCCTCATTGGTGGTGAGTTCACCTTTTTCATTTATAATACTAGCAATTTGGTTTTCTTCTTTCTTTTTTTAAATCAAATTGATCAGAGGTTTATCAATTTTATTGGTTTTTTCATAATACCAACTTTTGGTTTTATTTATTAATTCAATAGTTTTTTTTTTTGCTTTTGCTTTTATTAATTTCTCCTTTAATTTTTAGAATTTCTAATTTGGTATTTGATTGGGGATTTTTGATTTGTTCTTTCTCTAATTGCTTTAGTTGCATGTTTAGTTCATTGATTTACTCTTTCTCCAATTTATTCATATAAGCATTTAGAGCTATTATATATCCCCTGAGAGTTTCTTTGAATGAATCCCATAAGTTTTGATATGTTGTTTCATTATTATCATTATCTAGGATAAAATGGCTAATTCTTTCCATAATTTGTTTTTTGGTCCACTCATTTTTTAAAATGAGGTTATTCAGTTTCCAATTTGCTCTGGGTCTATATCTCCTTGGCCCAGTATTGCATATGACTTTTATTGCATTGTGATCTGAGAAAGATGTATTCACTATTTCTGCCTTTCTGCAGTTGATCATTAGGTTTTTATGTCCTAGTACATGGTTCCATTTACTGCAGAGGAAAAGGTATATTCCTTTCTATCCCCATTCAGTTTCCTCCATAAGTCTGCCATATCTAATTTTTCTAACAATCTACTTACCTCCCTAATTTCTTTCTTGTTTGTTTTATGATTTGATTTATCTAGATCTGATAGTGGGAGGTTGAGGTCTCTCACTAGTAGAGTTTTGCTGTCTATGTCTTCCTGTAATTCTTTCAGCTTCTCCTCTAGAATTTGGGTGCTGTCCCACTGGGTGCATATATATTCAATATTGAAATGACTTTATTGTCTATGGTACCTTTTAGGAGGATAAAGTTTCCTTCTTTATCTCTTTTAATGCTATTTTTGCTGCTACTTTGTCTGAGACAAGGATTGCTACCCTTGCTTTTTTTTACTTCAGCTGAAGCAAAATATAGTTTGCTCCAACCTTTTACCTTTACTCTATATGTATCTATCTGCTTCAAATGAGATTCTTGTAAGCAGCATATTGTAGGATTCTGGTTTTTAATCTACTCTGCTATTTGCTTATGTTTTAAGGGAGAGTTCATCCCATTCACATTTAAGGTTATGATTACTAATTCTTTATTGCCCTCTGTGCTATCTTCCCTCTGTTTGTATTTTTCCCCCTTTCCCCACTTTTATCCATATTCCCCACCCCCTTCAGTGTGTTTGCCCTCCTATATCACACCCTCCCCTTTCTTTCCCCTTTCCTTTTTTCCTTTTTCCCTTCCTTTCCTTTTGTTATTTCCCCTTATTTCTCCCACTCCCCTTCCCTTTCTCTGCCCCCCTCCCCTTTTCCCCTTTAAATACTTGAAAGGTTAGATGTTTTATAAGTTAACTGAGTATGTGTAGGTTGACTTTAAGCCAAGTCCGATGAGAAGAAGATTCAGGTGTTTCTCCTCTGCTCCCTTCTTCCCCTCTATTACCATAGGTTTTTTGTACCTCTTAATGTAATGAGATTTGTCCCATTCAATCCCCTCCCTCCTCCCATCTCTTTCCTGTCCCCCTTTTTAGGGAGGTAGTGTATTTTTTTAGCTCATTCTATCTAGGTCATAGAAAATTCTGAGTGTCTGTCCCTTCTAGTTCAGTATATTCTAGTGAATAGAGTCAAAATTCCTGAGAGTTATTAGAGTCTTTCTCCCAAGTGGGGTTAAAGCCAGTTACATCCCATTAGATATCAGTCTCATGGATAGGTCATGGATGTTCATCATTTCTGGCTAGGTATATTCTCTCTGTTAGAGTTACATTTCTCAGGATTTATGAGATTCTCTTCCCTGCCCCCCCATGCTGGGATATAGCCAGTTTCAACTTACTAGATTGCATTTTTTTCCTTTTACCGCCCCCCCCTTTTTTTTACCTTTTCATATCTCTCTTGAACCTCCTGTTTGATGTCCAAATTTTCTGTTTAGCTCTGGTCTTTTCATCAGAAATTTTTGGAATTCTTCCATTTCGTTAAATGTCTATCTTTTTCCCTGGAAGAGAAGGCTCAGCTTTGCAGGAAAGTAGATTCTTGGCTGCATTCCAAGCTCCCGTGCTCTTCGAAATATCTCATTCCAGGCCCTTCGATCTCTTAAAGTTGATGCAACCAGGTCCTGAGTGATCCTTACTGTGGCTCCTTGATATTTAAATTGTTTCTTTTTGGCTGCTTGCAGGATTTTCTCTTTTATCTGGTAGTTCTGGAGTTTGGCCACAACATTCCTTGGTGTTTTCATTTTAGGATCTTTTTCTGGTGGGGGATCGATGTACTCTTTCAATAACTACTTTGCCCTCTGATTCCATGATATAAGGGCAGTTTTCCATCACTAGATCCTGTAATATTAAATCCAGGCTTTTTTTCCTCTTCAATGTTTTCAGGAAGTCCTATAATTTTCAGGTTGCCCCTCCTCTATCTATTCTCAAGGTCAGTGGTTTTGTTGATGAGGTATTTTACATTTGCTTCTATTTTTTCTATTTTTTGATTTTGTTCAACTGACTCTTGTTGTCTCATGGAGTCATTAGTTTCTGTAGACTCCGTTCTTTTTTTGGGGGAGGAGTTTTCTTCATTAACCTTTTGCAACTCCTTTTCCAACTGGTCAATTCTACTTTTGAAAGAGCTTTCCATTTGACCAATTGATGTTTTGAGAGAATTATTTTCTTTTTGCATTTGCTCATTTGAGGATCTGAGAGATTTATTCTCCTTTTGTGTTTGTCCAATTGTACTTTCTAAGGTTTTGTTTTCTTGTTGCAAGGTATTAATTGTCTCTCCCAAATTTTTAAGCTCCTTCCTTATGTCTTCAAGGAAGTCTTTCTGTGCTGGAGACCAGATTGTATTCTCCTCAGAGGTTCCAGGTCTTTCTGAGTTGGAGTCTTTCCCTTCCAGGAATTTTTCTATGGATCCACCTTTCTGCTGACCCTTCTTCATTATGCTAAGACCTTGAGTTGGGGAGGGCTGGTTCACCTGGGCTTGGGATCGCCAAAGGCTTTACTGAGTGCAGTTTCTCTGGCTGGCCAGTAGGAGGTGCTGGTTGCTTTCTCTGGAGTGTCTGTGACCTTGGTTGAGAGGCCTTCTCCCTTTGCTTGAGGGAAGGAATTGGAGCTATTGAATTCTTTTGCCTTCAATCAATGGTGGGCTTTACCCTGGCCTGAGGTCATTCCTCAGCTGGGCTGGTTCTTTTGCTCACACACCTGGGCCTTGAGGCAGAAGTAGTTTGCAATTGTTTGTTTTGGAGGAGGCATCAGTGCAATGGAGGGGCGGACTCAGAGTTTCTCAGACCTGAGGAGCCCAGGGATGGAGTCCGCAGCTCTCCTGCACCAGACCTGTCCCCGCAGCCCCTTCCCCAAGCTCCAGGGGGACAGCACCAACACTAGCGACTCTGCTTCCCCATGGACCCAAGCCCCTTTCATCCAGCCCCTCTGCTGATCCAGCAGGTCTGGCTCTTGGGCCCTCAGACTCCTGGTTCCAATTCAGCTGTTAATCTGGCTGATCCCGGGCTGATCCTCCCTCGGAGCCCAGACTCACCTGCTGGTACTCAGCCAAGGCTGCTGCGGGAGACAAATCCTGAGGTAGATGTTCCTCTCCTGGCTTTTCTTTCTGGGTTTCCTGGTTCAGGTTTCTTTTAAGAGGTTTGTTTTATGTGATAGATGGGGAAGAGATCAGGAGACTTTAGAATTGTGCCTGTCTTCTCTCCACCATCTTGGCTGGAAGACGAATCTAGGTTCTTGAGATGGAAGATACCTTCAAGTTTATTAGTTCTACTTTTTAATTTTTTCAATTAATGGAGGAGAAAGGTGAGTCACAAAGAATGTAAGTTGCTTGCTAGAGGTTATGTAACCAATGAAGAGCAGAGTTGAGATTTAAGCCTAGATTTTTGATACTGAGGTAAGCAGTGTGGTCATTTTTTTTTTTTTTTGGATGAGCAATGACCCCTCCTTGTAGATCTAAGCTGGAATGGAATCAGCACCAGGTGCTTTGCCACTACAAGGTGGGAGGGTCCATTGCTCATCCAAAAACTGACTGAAATTTTCCAGGTTATATGTCATGAAGAGGTTATCCCCCAAGAATTCAAGCATGCCTTCGTTGTCTAGCTAAAAAAGGAATAGATTGTCCTGTGACAATCACAGGTGTATTTCTCATTTTGTCATTGCTGGTAAGATTCTTGCCAGAGTCCTTCTCTTTTTTTTTTTCTTTTTTTTTAGATTTTTCAAGGCAATGGGGTTAAGTAGCTTGCCCAAGGCCACACGGCTAGGTAATTATTAAGTGTCTGAGGTCGAATTTGAATCAAGATACTCCTGACTCCAAGGCCAGTGCTCTATCCACTGCGCCACCTAGCAGCCCCAGCATAGTCCTTCGCAATTGGCTGATCCTTCCCCTGGAAGTTGGTCACCTCCTTGAGAGCCAGTGTGGCTTCAGAAAGGGTTGAGAAATAGATGACATGGTGTTTGCTACCTGATAACTCAAGAAAAATGCCAAGAACAGAATAGAGGTCTGTATACAACATTTGTAGATCTGACCAATCAATGCCTTTGATACTGTCAGACATGAGGGTTTATGGGAAATTGTGTCAAAATTTGGTTGCCTAACTCTGCTGGCCTGCACTGCTGCTATTAATGCAGAAAACTTTCAAACTGCTCCTGCTTCTGGGGCTTGGCTGCCTTCTGAGCCTGTGACATTGTTCACTCTGCTAATGCTTTTGCTACCACAGATACCCATTGCCGTATTTTAGCAAATATCACTAGGCTCATCTAACCTCTTCCCATGCACTATATTCCCCCAAATTTGACTGAGCAGGTTGAACCTTGGATTTTTTCAGTGGTGGTCTCCTGAAACTCTCCTTGTTTCCTTTTCTAGTCTGGCCAATATTACAAGGTGAATGTAGTTCTCCTCAGGAAGTGAAATGTCCTTCAGAGTTCTGTCCATCAGACTACACAAAGACGAGTTCAGGAATTTATTATGAATCAAACAGCAGCAATTGGTGTTTGAACTATGCCATTCTAGTTATGGAGAATGTGGATATGGAGACTGTCCAGAGAGACAGAACATGTTTCAACATTAAGAAGAGTCTCAGAAAACTTAAGGAGCAAAAGGTAGCCATGAAACTATTTCTTTGTCTGATTTTCCTTTGTTGGACACTTTTACATTGTTTTCCTACAAGAAACACAGAACTAGACACTGAATGGGAACTGTTTAAGTCCACATATAGAAAGAATTACACTAAGGAGGAGGAGTCTTTTAGGAGAAATGTATGGGAGAAGACCCTGAAACTCATTAAAGATCATAATCAACAGTATAAGAAAGGGAAACAGAGCTACTATATGGGGATGAATGCTTATGGGGATAGGACTGACAAGGAACTCAGAAGAAAGCTGAGCACTCAAGTATCACCAAGAGCAAGGAAAGGATCATCATCTCGGTTTTTTCCAATTGTTTCTGACCTTCCTAAATTACTGGACTGGAGGGAGTATGGTTTCGTGACCCCTGTGAGACAGCAGGGGATCTGTAATGCCTGCTGGGCTTTCTGTACACTTGGAGCCCTGGAAGGTCAGTATTTCCTGAAAAGTGACCGACTAGTGGAACTGAGTAAACAGCAACTAATTGACTGCTCTGAATTCAGCGACTGTGATGGGGGATATATCATTGATACCTACCAATATATCATACAAAATGGGGGTATTACCACTGAGTCCTGCTACCCATATACAAAGCAGAAAAATTGGTGGTGCTACTACAAAAGTAGATGTGAATATGTTAGCATGAAAAACTATGTGATCCTCCCCTGTGGAGATGAAGAAACTCTGATGAGGGCTGTGGCAACTATAGGACCAGTGTCTGTGTCAATACATACCCCATGGTCCTTCTATCTTTATCAAGGAGGACTGTACATGGAACCAGATTGTGATTCAAATTCTGTAAACTATGGTTTATTGTTGGTTGGATATAGAGATGAAGAAGAAGGTGAAAATACAATCACTGAATCAAAAGTAAAAAGATTTGAATGGAATGAATACCCCATGGTCCTTCTATCTTTATCAAGGAGGACTGTACATGGAACCAGATTGTGATTCAAATTCTGTAAACTATGGTTTATTGTTGGTTGGATATAGAGATGAAGAAGAAGGTGAAAATACAATCACTGAATCAAAAGTAAAAAGATTTGAATGGAATGAATTGGTAAAAGAAAACAAAAATGAAGGGAAGAAATACTGGATTCTTAAGAATAGCCTTGGTGAAGAATGGGGTGAAGAGGGCTATATGCGTATTGCAAAGGACATGAACAACCACTGTGGCATTGCAAATGAAGCCAGCTATCCTATTCTGTAATCCAATGGCAAGACAATTCCCTGTGGTTGGATTTTGGGATCCATAGAAGAAATCCTCTTCTATCAGCATTCAGAAGTGATATGAGACTCCAATATCTAAGACCAATTCTTGTTATAACAATACATTTTCATAACTGGGGGATATTGGTTTGCCACAGATGTTGAGGCCAGATGTTAGCTGGTTATGCTAAAATTTATGTAGTAAAATGAATATTTTGAGGAAAAAAAAATTTGGTTGCCCAGAGAAGTTCATTAATATTGTATGTCAATCTCATGAAAGCATGCATGCCTGGGTTCTGGTTAGTGGATGATGCTCTTGAGATTTCCCAGTCACCAGTGGAGTAAAACAAGATGTTTCCTTACTCTCATACTTTGTAGCATGATGTTTTCAGTCATGTTATCAAATGCCTTCACTGAGGATGAACATGGCCTCAAGGTCAGCTACCACATTAATGGTACATTCTTCAATTTGAAAAGGCTACAAGTCAAGACCAAAGTGCAGGGAGTGTTGGTGCATGATTTTCTTTTTGTAGATGGTTGTTCCCTCAATGCAACCTCTGAAGCTGAGATGCAATAAAGTATGGATAGATTCTCTGTTGCTTGTGCTCACTTTGGTCTAACAATTAACACCAAGAAAACCCAGGTGCTCCATCAGCCAGCACCACACCATCCATATGTGGAACCATTGATTATAGCAAATGGAGAAGTTTTGGGTACTGTGGACAAGTTCATTTACAGTGACAATGTCTTTTCCAGAGAGATGCACATTGATAATGATGTTGACACACACATTGCCAGAGCTGACTCAGTATTTGGGAGGCTTTGAAAGAATGTGGGGTAGAGAAGAGGTATTAGACTGATTACCAAACTGAAGGTCTACAGAGCCATTGTGCTGACCCCTTTGCTATATGCCTGTGAAACTTGGACAGTCTACCAGGTGCCACATTAGGAAACTGAATCACTTCCACTTTAAATTGTCTTGGGAAGATTCTGAAGCTCACCTGGCAGGAGAAGATACCAGACATTGAGGTCCTTTAGCTAAACTGCCCAGCATTCCAACATTACTACAGAGAGGGCAACTATGGTGGACTGGACATGTTTTTAGAATACCAGAAGTATCTTTGCCCAAAAGACTATTCTCACAGAGGGTGTCAGAAGAAACGATACTGAGATACCCTGAAGAACTCACTGAAGGACTTTAGAATTAATTGTACAGCATGGGATACCCTGGCACAGGACTGCCCAACATGGCTTATCAATGAGGGGGCTGTGCTCTATGAGGAAAGCAGAATTGAAACAGTTCAAAAGAAATGTGATAGACCTAAGTTTAAAGTACCCACCCCAGGTGTTCACAGGGACTATTTGTACCCAACCTGTGGTAGAGCATTCTGAACTTGTATTTGTCTCATCAGTCACAGTTGGACACAGTGTCATTTGTCTCAAACATAGTGATGTCATTTTGATCATCTCCAATAACAAAGGAAGAGATCAAACCAAGTAGTTAGGTAGTTCAGTGAACAAAGGACTGGTCCTGAAATCAGGAAACCCTCAATTCAAATCTGGCCTCAAAAACATACTATGTGTCCTTGGATAAATTGTTTAAACCTGTTTGTTTCAGTTTCCTCATCTGTAAAATGATCTGGAGAAAGAAATGGCAAGCCACTCTAGAATCTTTGACAATAAAATCCCACTTGTATCATTGAAAGGAACCATCCAAGTCATCCCCTTCCCAAGAATCTCTGACCCAATTCTACCCTTTACACAAACATGCAGCATTAGCTCAGCGTTCTCTCCATCTATTAGGAGTCACGTGTCCTTTCATATACAACACATGACAAAGGTTGCATCTTGTCTATCTTGGTGAGGGAAGCCTGGGACACACAGGTGCAAAGGTTTCCCAGGAGACCAGATGGCAGGACACAGTGTTCAAGGGCTCAGTCCTCCCTTTTCCTTCATTTTCCATCCCCACATAATAATGTTTGTCTTTCATTTTCAAAGAAGACCCTGATATCAGGGAGGTGATGCCATGACAAGCATGTGAATTGGATTTGAGTGAGGGGAATGCTGTGCTAAACCACCACACTTTATCATCCAGAATCATCTAGGTTGAATGACAAGATATGAATCATGATGATTAGAGATGGACATATATAATTCTTAACAGACGGATGCCTTGATTTTTTTCAGATATACAAAAACAAAAGCAAAAAAAACCAAACCAAACTGAATTCTATTAAATCCAATTTATTTTTAGAAATCATATGAAATCTTCCCTTAGGTAAGGGACAATATCTCCACTGGGAGGTCTTGTCAGATGATTGGGCTTCCCAAATTCTATGGAGGTCTCCTTTGGCAGTTGGAAATTTCCATTGTGCTTAGCATTCCTCGGATGGATACAGATCTCTTGCCCTCTCTTGTTCATGCAACTATAGAACAAAAGAAGAGAAGAGAAGATGAAGAATCAGCCCTGGGCTTCTCTTCCCCAAAAGAGCTCACAGACCTCTCACTGTCCATGTCTATCCCCAAAGAGTGTTCTAAGACCCTTCCCTCTATCTCTGCTTCTATTCTCTCTATGACTCCATGGGGATCCCTTGAGAAAATACTTCTGGTCTCTTCTTCCTCTTCTTCCTCCTCTTCCCTTTTCAAAAGGAACAGATCCCATTTGGAGGCTATGTGGAAGACAATGCCCTGTGAGAAAGAGCACTGAGTTTGGAGTCAGAAGGGGTTCAGCTCAGGTCATAAGCTATAAACTCTCTCTCTACAGCCCTAACAACAAGGCAGATCTCTGCTCCCCCCCAAATAGAGCCCATTTTGTCTGGAAAACCTGGTTACAGGTATTATTCCTTCTCCCTGACTCCTGAATTTGGAAAGGGCATGAAATTCTATGAACCATCTTTCTCTAAACTCTGTCATCTGGCCTCCCAGAGGGACTACTTCTCCCTCCCAAGACCTTCCTGGCTCTCCTCTAGAAGCTCCTTTTATTGTTTCCTCTCAATATGACCTTTGAAAATACCACTCACATGATTCCTGGTTTGGGGCAGTGACTGCTGGTCTCATAGCAATCAACCACATTGCGAATCTTGCGATAGGAATACTGGAAGCAGCAGGCATTTGGGATGTTATATGTCCCTGTAACTTAAAGGGACAAAGTGAAAACACCATTATTCTGAGTCTTCTGATGCTTGAGAAAGTCATTGAAGGAAGAAATGGCTTGGCAGTGTTTGGAAGATGCAGTATTTGGAGGATATAATTCATTCAAACAATCAACAAGAATTTACTTACTATATACCAGACACTATGTTGGCTCTGTGTTAAGTAGTGAAGCTACAAAGACCACAGCAAAACATCCCCTGCCTTCCAGGATCTTATATTTTAATTTGGTTTAGTAGACTGACTCTATGTGACCTTCTTTGAGGTTTTTCTTAGCAAAGATACTGGGGTACTTTCCCATTTCTTTCTTCAATGGATGAAGGCAAACAGGTTATGTGACTTGCCTAGTATCATGCAGCTAGTGAATGTCTGCGGCTGGATTTGAACTCCGGTCTTCCTGAGTCCTAGATCAATGTTCTATCCACTTAGCACCTAGCTGCCTCTTGATAGAGGATTCAAACTATACATCTATGGACATATAGGAGAAACATTTAAATCTGGTCTCTCCTTCCTCTTCTCCCTCCTCTCTCCTTTTCAATTGGACCAGATCATCTTAGAGGCAAAGCCTAGAAGCTGGGGGTGAGAAAAGCATACTCAAAAAAGTTTGCCCTTTAGGGGCATATGAAGGAAGTCATGGTTTTTTAAGATCTGGAGGTCAGGCTGGAGGGCATTCCAAACATAAAGGATGACCTTTGTAAAAGCAGGGAGATGGGAGATAGGAAATGAGAGCCCTGAGAGGGAGGAGCAAGAAGGATGATAAATTTGGATTCTAGACTTCTCAGGGTTTTTTTAAGATTTTTTTTTTTTTTTTTGCAAGGCAATGGGGTTAAGTGTTTTGCCGAAGGCCACACAGCTAGGTAACACCTAGCTGCCCCAGTTCTAGACTTCTTGGTACACAATGTCCAAGAAGACTGGAAGGATAGGGAGGGGACAGGTATCGAAAACATTTAAATCCCAAACATAGGGGCAGCTAGGTGGTGCAGTGGATAGAGCACCAGCCCTGGAGTCAGGAGTACCTGAGTTCAAATCTGGCCTCAGACATTTAATAATTACCTAGCTGTGTGGCCTTGGGCAAGCCACTTAACCCCATTGCCTTGCAAAAAGGAAAGAAAAGAAAAGACTAAATCCCAAACATAAAAATTTCTATTTGATTATAGAGGTAATTGGCATTTGCAAGTCTATTGATGTGGTCAGACCTTCACTTCTAAGAAAACCATTGGCAACTGGGTGGAAAAGGAATTGAAGAGAGAAAAACTGAGGCAGAGAGACCTACTGGGAGGCTGTTATGATAGGTGATCTTATCAGAGTCTGATTTAGAGAACATTGCTCTTTCAACTTTTCTTCCTGACTTTCTCTTTCCATTCTTCCAACTCCTTTTCTTTCTTCTGTTTTTTCTTTTTTCTCTCTCTCTTCCTCTCCCATGATTTCTCTTTCCCTATCTTCAGATATTTTCCCTAAGGAGATTAGGCTATGATGGTGTTGGGTGGGTAGTGTGGCCTAACTTAATTGCCCTCTAATAGAAGGGTCCTTAAGTCAGAGAAGCCTTGGACATTTGCTGAGGAGGACCAGGAAGGAAGAGGTTGCTCATATCTCTAAGAGAGACTAGAAATTTAATTGGGAAGCAGGGCAAACAAGTTCCTTCCTGTCTATCTCTCAGACACATGGAAACCTCAGCAAATTATGCCACTTCTCTATACCTCATTTTCCCCAACTATCTAATTGAATAATCATCCCAGTCCCATTCTAGTATTGTAATGAGATCAGATTTGTACATTGATGGGTTTGAGTACCAGGCTTCCACTTCCTATTTATTAAAAATATTCTTTAAAAAATAACTTCTCCCATTTTAAATAATATTTCAAAAATCTCTGGCATTGACTTATTCTCATCCAATAGTTCTTTCAGTATCTGGGAATTTAGTTCCGAGTATTTTTTGGTCCCATTTGTGATCCTAGCTCCTAGAATAAGATCTGACAAGATGATTAATAAATGTTTTAAAATTTTTATAAGTTGACATTGGTTATTTTGAATTCTTATATAACTTAATTCTTTAAAATCTAATCTTCCATTTTTCTGATCACATAGGAACATAGATTTAAAAATGAAAGACATCTTTGAGGTAATTCAAACCAAGTACCATAGGTCCACTTAATTTAGAGCTAGGGTTCTTTTCACTATGCCAGGCTATCTCTCTTTACTTCTCTATTATAATTCTGTATCATCTCATGCCCATCATGTATATCTACATTTTTTTCTTTGGGTCTGATTTTTTCAGAGATTTTAGTGTTATCTCACAGACAGGCAATATAATTGGAGAATGGTATTTTGAACTGGAACCCTTCAATTGGAGTATAAGCATCCAGTGTGGAAACTCCCTCTACCTAGGTGGATTAATATTAGTTTTGATTAGAGTTTTAGAGTTGCCAAGGTAGGTTAGAAGTTAAATGAATTGATAATGTGTATACAGATAATATAATTCTGAAGTGGGACTCAGAACTAGGTCTTCCTGAAGAATATTGGTTTAATTTGTTTCGAGGACAAGTTTGACATCATTAGAACTATGCGATTTCCCAAAGATAATCCAGATTGGATGCTCCATCTACATCCAGCTAAGAAAATCTCCAACTAATTTGGGAGTGTATTTATGGGAAGGTGTGGACAATAGTCCTTCAGGATAAGAAAGCATGAATGGGTTGATGTCTTCTTCAATGGAGGGAGTGTTTGTTTCCAAAAATGAGATCTTAGGTCCACAGGAAGTTTGGGGGGATATATTGGCAATTTAAAAGCATTTCCACTGATTTTATCTGCTTTGATTTTTAATCACAACCCTATGAGATAGGTAGTGCAGGGATTCTTATTCTCATTTTACAGATGAGAAAACTGAGGCTCAGAGTGAAGTGACACTGTACTGCAACCATATTTCTGCTGTTCCTCACCTTCTACACATATTTATTTTAGGGCAACCTAACAGCTTGAGCCTCTCAGTCATTCAGTTAATTAGTAAATAAGTATATATTTTAAGTGTCTACTATATGCCAGCACTGTATGAAACAGTGGAGCAGTGGAGATTTATAAAAATGCAAAACTCGACCCTTACCTTCAAGGAGCTCATTGCCATGTTGTGGGGGCTGGGGGTGGGGACAACATGCAAATAACCAAGTTCAAGCAAGCTATAGACAAGATTAGAAATAATCTACAGAGAGCACTAGAATTAAGATGAATTAGAAAAAGTTGGCCCTTGGGACAGCTAGGTGGTGCTGTGGATAGAGCACTAGAGTCAGGATGACCTGAGTTCAAATCCCATCTCAGACACTTAATAATTACCTAGCTGTGTGGCCTTGGGCAAGCCACTTAACCCCATTGCCTTGCAAAAAAACAAAAACCAAAACTAAAAAACAGAAAAGGTTGGCACTTGAGGGAAAGTAGTGAAGTCAGGGTGCCCTTGTCAGAGAATTCAAGGGCTATGATTTCCCACCTTGGAAAAGAAAGGCACGTGGACATATCTTTCCATATGCCCAAAGTAGGCTGATTCATTTCATACCAGTTTCTCAAAAGTCAAAAAGATGGATTTCAATTGGAGCAGGAGAAATGACTCCTGCTCACCCTGCATAGAAAGGAAGAAAGAACTCAACTTTTAATTTTGCAGCAAAGCCAAGAAAGATTTTCCTTTGATGTTAATCAAAAAGAAAGAAAATAATAAAACTCACCCTCCTTCATGACTTCAAAGCAGAAACCAGGTACTAAAATGATGAGGATGGAGAGGACCACCAAAGAGGCCATGGTCCTTGGAAGTAGGAGGAGGGCACTTTCAGGAATAGACTCAGAGTTTGCAGGATGCCCACTGCCCGGCAGCACTGGGGATGGACCCTTCTTTTATATGTATTTGATGACTGAGAAGGAACAATGATGAGAAAACATCCTTAGTCTGGATATAAACACATTTTTGAAAATCTGGAGTTTCACAATCTCTCTGAAATAAGGGAACTAAGATTTGGACAAAACAGGAAATAGAAAATGGAGCTATGACTCAGGAATTACTGACCTGGAGAGCATCTGGAGTCAGGAACCCTAACTCATAAAAACACAAAAATTTCTATTTTAATGGAGATTTGTTCAATCCCCTTAAATGAGACCATCTTTCAGGAGTCTAAGCATAGGGAGTGTTCAAGGTGACTCTCTTAGCTTTAAAAGTTGTTTGAGAATTGAATATGCTTTGACTCTATTCTATTGTGTTATAGTGGAGGGAATGGCAATGTGCTATATAGAGTGATAGACTTGAGTCAGGAAGATCTGAGTTGGAATTTACCCTCAGATACCTACCAGGGGACACCCTGGGCACATTGCTTCACCACTCAAAACATCAGTTTCCTCATCTGCAAAGTGGGAATAATAATAACCATACATCTTTAATTTCTTTTGGAGGGGGAAACTATGAATTTTCTTTTGGAAGGCATAAAAAATTTATTTTTGCATTAGGAATGTTGAGAAAGAAAAGAAAAAGTAGAGGAAAAAAACGCATCAATCTGCACTTAGCAATCATCAATTCTTTCTATTCTGAGTTCTCTATTATCATGATCATCTGTAAAAAGTGGTAATGTTTTTCTCTTGCTTCTTATCTTATAAGTGTCTCATGTGGATCAATTGAAATAAAATGAACAAAGTGCTTTGCAAACCTAAAAATGACATATAAAATTAGCTAATGTTCTCTAACAGCTTGTCAAACACTAAATCTTTTTTTTTGTGTGTGTTTTTCTTTTTGTTTTTTGCAGGATGTAAAAGTGTTGTATGTAACTGAGCCATTTATATGTACACCCATATATTTCTTTCTATTTCTATACTTAGGTCTCTAGAGATCTATATCATATTGCTTTTCTTTTTTTTTTAATTTTATTTAAGGCAATGGAGTTAAGTGACTTGCCCAAGATTACACAGCTAGGTAATTTTTAAGTGTCTGAGGCCGAATTTGAACTGAGTTCCTCTTGACTCTAGGGTCAGTGCTCCATCACTGTGCCATCTAGATGTCCCTTAAAGTAGTTTTAAGCTTTAAAAAGCAGACAATGTTACCAAAACGTTTTGGGACACTTCATGTGTCAATCAACCCTTCAGAAATGGAATGAATCTGATTCTAAAAGATTATTCTAATTGTGAGTAAACTGAAGTTCAGAAAAGGGACGTGATTCAATAGATTTCACATAGGGAGTCCCCAGAAGAACCCAGGTTTGATACAGTGTTCTATAGATATGGAAGGTTTCTCTGAAATCAAAGGACATGGATTCAGATGTTTCTTCTGATGATTTCTCCATAAGTGATACTGAGAAAATCGCTTCACCTGCCCAAACCTCCATTTCCTTATTGCAAAATGAGAGGGAAGGACTAAATGGACTTTGAGGTCTTTTATGGTTCCAAATATTTGATCCTAATATTTTAATCCAGATTTTATGAATTCATATAGAGTTTTAACATGAGATAAAGAGGAAGGAGAAGATTTACAGTGGAGATAGGTGAGGTCTAAGAAGATTTGTTGGGGGGACAATGAGTCCCCAAAGGAAAGACAGGGAGATTAGAAAAAAGGAAAGCAATCCTGAGTCCTAGCAGAAAAACACATGCTAACAGGTGGGTTTTTAGTTGGAACTTAATATGTTCTCCAACATGGGGGACAGTCAGAGAAAATATCCCATGGAGAGATGGAGTCTCCTTCATGGGACATCCAGAAATCTTATGTCATTAGATGAAAAAGTAAATGGCAGGGAGTAAAAAATAAGATGGCTGTAAAGGTAGGAGGGACCAAGCTACAAAGGACTTTGAATGCCAAATAGTGTTTTGTGTTTGCTCCTAGGGGCAAAAGAAAGTCACTGGAGTTTTTTGATTTTGTCTGTGTTTGTATTTGTGTGTGTGTGTGTGTGTGTGTGTGTGTGTGTGTGTGTGTGTGTGTGTGTATGTGTATGTGATATAATTAGATGTGGGTTTTAAGAAAATCACATTAACAGCAGAATGGAAAAAAGACTAGATTGGGCATTGAGGGGGGAAACCAGCTATTGTAATAGTTCAGGCAGGAAATGATGAGGGCCTGCACCGAGTGGTGGCAGTGACAATGTCAGATCAGAAAAGGAGTCATTTCCAAAAGATATTGCAAAGGTGGTATCAATAGACCGTGGCAACAGTTTGACTTTGAGGAGGTGAATTTGGCTTGGACATTTCCAGAGAGAAATTTATCCTTTTAAAGGACTATGCAGTCATTGGTCTCTTCTAGTTCACTTTTAGCTCACCTCTAGCTCACTGGGCCTTACTATTCCCAACCATCATAGACTAATCCCCAGTGGAATTATCTGAAGCAAGAAAAAGAGGGATTATTGATAGACAAGGAGATTAGAAAAGGAAGAGGGAAGGGAAAAGCTGGTTTAAGAAGAGGTAAAGTAAGAGGAAAAAAAGGAAAGAAATGGGTCAATGTTCTACAAATTTTATCCTTTGAAAATATTGCACCATCTCTTCATTCACCGGTTCCAAGGTAGATCAGCGATGTTAGATTAGGTGGAATTGAGGAAAGGATGAGTATATAAGGGAAATGAAAGTTCTCCTGATTATTAAGAAATACTAATTTTTCCAAACAAGTGTCCTAATAAGTCAAAGCTTTTGTTTTTGAAACCCTATCTATGGTTTCCCATGGATAAATGTCAAAGTCATCATCTTCTTCAGACTCTTCTTTCTATTAGGTCAGCCACATATTTCCTGATGACCTGCTCTTAGGGGTTGGTGCAGATTTTGATGTCCTTTCTGATGATGAACCTAAAACATGAGACTATAGAAGCTTTCAGCCCCAGGCTTCTCATCCCCCAAGTAGCCCTGTGGTCTTCTTGCTTTCTGTACCTGCCATTCTCATGCCCACCAACCCTAGGAGCATCATCTCTATGTAGCATGTCAAGACTCTTCCTCAGTGCCTATGTAGCCCCCTCAGTTATTCCCTGGAGATGGGGCTTCCCTTCCTCTTCCCTCTCTCTTACCACAACCATTGGAAACTGAATAGCAGTTGAAGAGGGAGAAAGAGGGTTACATTTTTAGTCAGAGGACATGAATTCAAATGCAGGATTTTTTCCTTGCTTATTCTCACCATCAGCATGATGTTAGTCAAACCATTTTTTTTTTCTTGGTCTCAATTTCCTCTTTGTATTTTTTTAAATGTTATTTTTTTCAGATTACATTCAAAGCTAGTTTTCAAAATTTTCTTTTTGTAAGCTTTTGAGTTTCACATTTTTTACCTACTTTCCCTCTCCTCTCCCCATGACAGCAAGTAATTTAATATAGGATATACATGTATAATCATATTTAATATAATTTCCAATTAGTCAAATTGTGAAAGAATGAGAATTAATGGGGGAAAAAATGAGAAAAAAAAGAAAAAACCCATAAAACAATTTCCAAAAAAGTGAAAATAATTTGCTTTGGTCATCATTCACACTCCATAATTTTTTTCCTCTGGATGTGTATAATATTTTCTATCAAAGTCTTTTAGAATTGTCCTTTCTCACTGAACCATTAAGAAGAACTAAGCCCAACATAGTTGATCAACACACAATGTTACTGGGTTTTTTTTTTAAGTAAAAAAAGAAAGTACGAATCAATCTGTATTTAGATATCATCAACTCTGTGTGTGTGTGTGTGTGTGTGGAGAAACAAAAGATTTAAAAAAATCAAGGTGGAAGTAAAAAGGGAGTTCAGTCTAGGGATGAGGGTCAATCTGTGTAAAAGTGTGGAGTTGGGAGATGGAATACTTTTGGGGGAGAATAGCTGGAAGGTCACTTTGGCTACAGTGTATAGTGTGTGAGGGGGAGAAGCATAGGATAAGACTGGAAAGGTAATTTGGAGTCAATTTAGGGAGCCAGGGAAATTTATTGAGCAAGGGGAAGACATGGTCAGAAATTTAGGATTAGAAATGAGGTATGAAGCTGTATGGGGAATGAATTAGGGAGAGGAAATCCACTGGAGGAAGAGCTATTTGCTCTTGCTGATCCTATAGTCTCACATCCTCTGTTTTTGTACTTGTACATACAAAGCTTATCATAGCACATAGTAAGAATAATGAATTTTTCTTCAATAAATAAATGAAATTGGAATTATTATTATGAGCATGACCAGAACTTTGGTCACAAATGAAAGAATACAAGATAGGTCAGCTGAAGGAGTTCCTTGAGAAAGTCTAGATTAACTCATCTTTCTGCCTCTTCCTTTTCTCCCCAGAGCTTTGATCAACTGTTTTTTTGAACAGAGAGAGTCATCAGGAGTCCTCGGGGAAATGTGAATCTCTATGGGACAGTCCCCTTACTTTCTTAATTTTTACTAAAGATTTTCATTTCCCTATTTCATCTCTTTCTTCTTCTTCTCCTTCTCCTTCTCCTTCTTCTTTTCTTCCTCCTCCTCCTCCTCCTCCTCTAGAATCATAGAATGTTCAAGCAAGGAGGACTATTAGGGCCCATCTAGTCCAAACCTCTCATTTTACATAAGAAGAATGCAAAGTTCAGAGAGACCTATGGCTTATCCAAGGTCACATGGGAGTTTAGACCTGCATCTGGCAAGTTTTCTGACTCAACCAGGGCAGAGGTGGGAGAAATGTGCATAAGTCATAAAAAAGTGTGTGCCCCATTCAGACTTCAGCAAGATTGATGGTCATTTGAGAAGTCCTGAGGTAATGAAAAATAAAGGGGAAGTCTTTTTGGATGGGAAGGAAACATCATGTTCTAGAAAGTGTCTAAGGCTTGGATTACTTAACTGAATGCAATTAGGAATGTCAAAGTTTAATGTCTTTAATCCTATATTTTTGATCAAAATTGGTTTCTCAGACTCCACATGAATATTGTCTCTGTGTGTAAAAATGTCAAACTGCTATGTCAAGACCTGTCTCCTACATCTAAATGTTGACTTGGCTTGTCAATGCTACTTTTGTAATAGCACTAATAAAGTCCTTCACTTGGGTCAACAAATCACAAGAGACTACTCGAATGAGGAGAGAGCAATCTTATGGTTATTTGTAAACACTCCCTCTTCAACCTAAGTGGGATTCTTATCAATAGGAGTTTGAAGCCAATATTACAATTTATGAGAGGTTCATAATGTAGTATTATGTCATTTGTTGAGTCAGCAGGCTGATTGATAAAGGAAAATACAATGATGGGAGGTCATTATCTACAGGGTTAGGCATAGATGTCTCTAGAGGATAACTTCTAGGATTTGGGGTAGCATTTGCTTTCTGGTGATACAATTTTCCAGTGCTAGAGTGAGTGAATGGCTTACCTGAAAATTCTCCGGCAGTGGGATATTCAAGGTTTCTCCAAATGTCCCCAAATTTTGTATCAGAGTTATTCTCTTGAATGAGATCATCCACCCATGGGTTCAATAAGATCCTAGAGAATAAAACTTCATGGATAAAACTATTTTTTTTATTTCATTTTTAGTCTAAGAAAATTATGGTTAACAGGAGCAACAAAGACAATAAATTTGGGACAGTATGTAGTTGGCTTCCATTTCTTTGTTTCCAGCTACCCATGTGCCTGAGGTTTGTTGAAATCTGAGAAGGAAATGGTCACTGCAAGGAATCTTAACTTGACCCAAGAGGTAGGTTTTAAGTAGGAAAGTCAAAATGGCATCTCTGTCCATGGCACAGCCAAGTCCTTCATTGTAAGTCAGGAACTCCAGAAGGTAGAAAGGAAAGGACATATCTAGGAATCCTAAGACCCAGGCAATCAGTTTACAGTCCTGATTGTGATCTGTATATTGCAAGGAATTCCTCATAGTAAAGAATGCTTGTGATAAGGACAGAGTTGACCTCTTCCACCATTTACTGCTGAGAAGTGATAAACTCAGATATAAGGGTACAGATTTCTGTTAATTCCAGGTGAAATATTGTTGCCCTTACACAAATAGCAAAGTGGAAACTCTGAGAAGAATATGGGAACCTCCAGTCCAGTCAGAGGCAGGATGGGGTAGAGTCTACAGTTGCCCATTGAAGAGTGAGCCCAGGAAGGCAAGTGGATCATCAGAGTCATCGTGTCCTCTGAAGAGATCCCAGGAATGCTTAGACTAGTCTGGTGACTGAGACTCAGAAGCCAAATCACCAGCAGAAGCTTTGCTGAGCAGACAAACTACCTTCCTGGTCTATCCTAGCAGCAAAAGGCAGTGATGATTTGGCTCAATAGTTGAACAACCCCAGCAATGGATAAACCCAACTAGCTTAGAAAAACCAGTCCAGTGTAGCAGTAGAGTAGTTTGTATATCATTGATACCCTGCCTTGCAGTGAACTTTCTAGAGAAAGACTATCAAGGTCTTACTTAAGAGTTGCATTGGCTACATGTATTCCCCTTTGTGATTCCCTACCATTATTCTTTAATTTTTTGATTATTCTTCTTTGCCTCCAGTTACTTTCTCCCTCTCCCCATTTCTTCCCATAATTTTTATCCTTCATAACTATTTTTGATAGGCTGGCTGAGTAAACACCTTTTCTAAAAGTTATTTGAGGAGTGGCTAGGTGGCACAGTGGATAGAGCACCAACCCTGGAGTCAGGAGGACCTGAGTTCAAATCCGACCTCAGACACTTAATGATTACCTAGTTGTGTGGCCTTGGGCAAGTCACTTAACCCCATTTGCCTTGCAAAAAAAAGAAAAATAAAGGGAAAGCATAATTAAGTTTTATATTATTCATGGCTTTTATTGATAGGAACTTACTATTATTATTGTTATTATTATGGATTTTGTTGATGGAATCTTTTGTAGGGAAACCCACATTATTAATGGCTTTTTGTGTTCAAGGAATCTGCATTCTAACTTTCACTTACAGGAATCCCATAGTGAGTCAAAGAAGTGAGATTCTGGTTGTCATAGTTCAAGGAAGTGGATTTATATTTGATATAAGGGTCATATTTCCTAACAATTAGAGGTATTCCAAAGTGGAAGGGCATGTCTCACAGAGTGGCAAGATTTCCTTTATTGGAGGTATTGAAAGAAAAACTTTAGTTCTTGGTGGAAATAATGCATTTAATATTCTTGAGGAAGGGTGTGGTATCATGATCTCTGAGGTTCCTTAAAATTCCCAGATTCTGTAATCATGAACTTATGACTTCTGCATTGGGTTAGGCTTTCTAGACTATTGAATTTCTTTAAATAAATAGCTTAACCAGGGGATCTTCTGGAATTCTGATCTTCTAAGGTGGTCCTGTTTCAGTGTAATGGTTGTCAAACAAGCTCTTATTAATTCTCTTTTTTGAATGGGTTTTTTTCCCTGCTTTTGCAAGACAGTGGGGTTAAGTGATTTGCCCAAGGCCACACAGCTAAGTAATTATTAAGTGTTTGAGGTCAAATTTGAACTCAGGTCCTCCCGACTCTAGGGCCAGTACTCTATCCATTGTGCTACCTAGCTGCCTATATTACTTCTTACATACAAAAGACAAGTTCCTGAGAAACTTTACCTATTTAGTCAAAGAATTTAGCTTCTTGAGATGAAAGATTCCTTCAAGTTAACTAGTCCCACCTTTTACTTTTAAAATAAAGTAAGTGGGCAGCTAGGTGGTACAGTGGATAGAGCCCCAGTCCTGAAGTCAGGAGGACCAGAGTTTAAATCTGACCTCAGACACTTTTTAGGTGTGTGACCTTGGGAAAGTTGCTTAACCTGTTTGCTTCAGTTTTCTCATCTATAAAATGAGTTGGAGAAAGAAATGGCAAACTACACCAGCATCTTTACCCTACTTATGTCTTTACAAAGAGTGTCTGGAAGCACCCAAGCCTCCTTCTCAAGAATCTCTGACCCAACTCTACCCTTTACACAAACATGCAGCATGGACTCGGTATATACTCCATCAATCAGGAGTCATATGTCCTTTCAAATACAATGCATCCCATTGGCTTGTTTATCTTGGTGAGGATGATGCAGAGAATTGTGGACATAGGAAATATGGTAACTGGAAACAAATTTTGTAATCTTTTGCACGTAAAAAATCCTATCTTTATTGTTAAAATACTTCCTCTTGACTTTCATTACTACCTTGGCCAAGCTTGATGATGAAGGTGGGGCAGTCATCTTGAGCCTCGAAAAATGATGTGTCGAACTGAAAGATCATATACTTTGGGAAAGTCAAGACCAGCATAAACCATAACTGTCTTGGCCCCACCTGGGAGTGTCCTTGGAGGCTTGCCCCTGTGGTGTGCATTTTGAGAATACCTGGAGGCAGGTGTTAAACCACTCACCATGTGCCACCTCTGTCCGATCCATTATGAAAAAGTATTTAAGTGTGGGCTCTGGAAGAGAAGAGATCTTCTTTCCCCTTACCAGGATAAACTCACTCTCTCTCTCTCTCTCTCTCTCTCTCTCTCTCTGCCAGAAATAAATAAATAAAAATTTGAAATAAATCCTGAAGTATTTCAACTCTAGGACTAGTTGCGAATTCCTTCCCTTTCAACAACTCTCATTTTTTATTAGTGACACCAATTTCTCTGACAAACAAAGGGAGATTGTGTAAAGGTTCCCCAGGAGGTCTTATTGAGTTCGACTTAAGTTCATTTTTAGAAAACGTCTGCATTATTCCTTAGTAAGGGACAACTGTTGGGAGGTCTTGTTAGGTGATTGTGTTTCTTAGTCACTATGGGGATTTCCCTCTGGTTGTAGGCAATTCTTACAGTACTCAGCATTCCTTGGGAGGGCATAGCTCTCACCCAGGTCTTGGTAATGACACTGCAAAAAGAAGTATAGAGGAGATGAAGAATCAGCCCTAGGCTTCTCTTCCCCAAAAGAGCTCACAGGCCTCTCTGCTATCATCCCCATAGAGTGTTTCAAGACCCTTCCCTCAAACTCTTCTACTCTCTCTCTCTATATCTCCATGGGGGTTCTCTGAGAAAAAGCTTCTAGTGTCTTCTTCCTCTTCTCCCTCCTTTTTCTGATGCTCCTAATTAATGAGCCTGATCTGCTCTGAGTGTCCTTGCTAAAACCAGGAATTCTAATTATGACTGGCCTTACCCCTTGCCAGGGCCTTTTATCTCCTATGTCTTTGTTATTAGAATACATTGAATAGGGTTATCTTTTAATCTTATGAAAAGGTCATTCGAGTTCCTCCAGCAAATGGAGTATTCTTTGATATACAAAAAACCTTTTTTTTACAAGTATGTGTTATAACTCTATTGTCTCAGATCATTTCTTCTCTCTGTGCCAGCCACACTAGCTCAATAAAATGCCAACTTGCCTGGGAGAAAGCCCATGCCTCATGAATTCCTTCTCAGACCAACACAACCCTAATATTTTGGTGGTACAAACCCCAACACTTCCTTTTCAATAGGAGCAGATTCTATTTGGAGGCTGAGTGAAGGACATACTCTGTGAAAAAGAGTACTGAGTTTGGAGCCATAGCCACTGTCCCTCACTACCTATGACCTTGGGTAAGGCTCTCCTTCTCTTGGGTCTTAGTTCTCTTGATGCAGAGAAGCATGGGCATGGGGTGATGAGATCAGTTGGAGACAAACTTTGTAAATCTTTTGCTTGCATTGTAAAGGGAATCTTCCTTTCTTTATCATTTAAATTAGGCCAAACCTGAGGGTCTGACCTTCAACTTGGATTGCATTGTTTTCCTGGGGCAGCCAGGGAGCACAGGCCCTGGAAGACCACTCAAAAGAGACCCCTCCCCAAAAGGCAAAATCTCCAATGAGGGACTTGGGTCACTCCCAGGTCACCCCTCCCCCCAAGGACTCTGGGAGAGAATTTAAGGATAAGGAGGGAGGGGCTTTGGCCTCTTTGACCAGCTGAAACCTGGCCAGTTGGCCTGGCCAATTCAATTAGCAATCCATGTGGTCTTCTCTTAAACTCTTTCTAACTTTTCTATCCCTTTCTTAATATGCTGTAACTTCCTTTAATAAATCTCTATACTCTTTTCCCCAAAACTGTATTCCTGAGTCTGAGTTGCGAATCACAGGGCAGAATCGAACCCAAGAAACCAGTCAGCTGCTACACTCTCATTTGGAAAATAACTAATTGGCCATTGCATTCCCTTCTGGCTCTAAATCAATGTTCTTACTTTCCTACCTGGACCAATATAGGGTCCAGCTTATGTCAATAGCTATAGGGGTTTCTCCTCAGCTCTCTTTTCAACCCCAATATTAGCCCCAAGATCTCTGGACACAATAGAGCTTATTTCCTCTGAAGTGCATTTCTTTTCCTTTATTCCAAACTTAGCAAGGGCACAACATTCTACATTCTTTCCTGTGACCTCTCTCATCTGACCGCTGATGGACTGCTTATCTTCCCCAAGCCTTTCCCATTTCCTCTCCAGAAGCAATTTTTCTCCTTTTCCCCAGATGTGGGTTGTGAAAATATCACTCATATGATCATGTTGAAGGAGAAATAATATCTGCCTAGTTTTTTAATATTAAGAAAATATTATTTGTGCTTGTCTGATCTTTTCTCAGGGCTGCTGATCCCCAAACTGTTCAGCAAAACCCTCTCAGAAGCAAATTCTCTCCATTGTGCAGTGTAACTCCATTGTTAAATGTCAATTTGCCAAGATAAGAACAACCTCAGCCCATTCCTCTACTCCCTACTCTAATTCTGGCTCTCAGTCTGATAAAGTGGGTACCTGACTTCCAGTCACATAGTGGGTGGTCACTCTTTGACCCCCTTTTCCTTGACTCTGCCCTGTGCAGGAAGTAGGCAAGACTCTATAAAAATGTGGCCCACATCCTCCTCCATATAGAACTCACTCAGGAAGAGCAATATAAGCTCTACTTTCTCTCAAGCAACTTCTTGTTTCTCCAGGTGAATTAACTCTGTGAACTGTTTGTGGTCTGTAAATTTGTGAACTTTGTAATATATGTGAGCTCTGTGGACCTGGGAACTAAAAATCTGAGCTTTTACATCTCTGGGATCAGTTGTGAGTTTTGCACTTGAAGAACCCTGATCTTGGGCTCTTTCTCTGTGGGCATTTTGCCCCAGATGTGGGGTGTGGAAATACCACTCACATGATTCCTGGTTAGGGGTACTGATTGCTTGTGAAATAACAAGCCACCACATTGCGAATCTTGTGAGTTGATTAGCAGAGGCAGCAGGTATTTTGGATGTCATAGTTCCCTGTAATTGAAAAAGCAAAGTGAGGACACAATTGTGAAGGTATAATAGCAACAATTTTAATTATTATACATTTTCGTAACTATATTCTTGATTTCTGAAAGCTGATTTTCTTAACTATTGTGAAGAATGAAATGTGTCCTCCTTTAGACTTTGAAAGGAAGACTTGTCCTGCCCTCCTTAATCCAGGAAAGAATTGTGTACTCCAAGGAGTTCTTGTCCCACCCTCTTGGTACAAAAGCTCATAAAAAAAGTTCTGCCCTTAGCAATATAACATTATAGAAGGATGATTCTCTTTGATATCAAATAGTACAATCCTCTCCTGGCAAGTTTAAGGTTTTGTCTACTCTTTTTATATATGTTTTGTTGCTCTCCTCTTGCTGCTTCTGGCCTTCCTTAGCTTGGGGTAGTCATTACCAGAGTAGGACAGTATCTCCCTATTGATTTTAAGGGTAAGTCCCAGAGAAAAAAACTTCATGTCATTTTATTTTAACCTGATAGTTCTAAGATTTACAGTTTTTAGGATTCATTCAATCATTCTGAATCTAAGCAATCTTCACGTGATTCTTCTGACTCTTGAGAAAGTCACTGAAGGAAGAAATGACTGCAGTATTTGAGGGATGAATCTGGAGGATATGCCATTGAAACATTCAACAAGAATTTATTGATTCACCAGGCACTGTACTAAATGGTGAAGATACAAAGACCAAAGACAACTTATTTTGTAATATTGTTCAGTTGATTCTGTGTAACCCCATTTGGAATGACAAAGATGCTGGAGTGGTTTGCCATTTCCTCTTTCAACGGATGAAGGCAACCAGAGGTTATGAGACTTGCACAGGGTCATGCAGCTGGTAATTATCTAAGATTGGATTTGAATTCAAGTTTTCCAGAGTCTGGGTCTAGTGTTCTATCCAATGAGCACCTAGCTGTCTCCTGATAGAAGATGCAGGCTACACCTCTATGGATGCAAGGTCATCTTAAGAGGCAAAGGCACTAGCAGCTGGGGGTGGGAAAAACCATACTCAAAAAGGTGGCCCTATAATTGAGATCCGAAGGAAGCCAGGGTTTTTTTTGGGGGGGGAGCAAGGCAATGGGGTTAAGTGGCTTGCCCAAGGCCACACAGCTAGGTAATTATTAAGTGTTTGAGGCCGGATTTGAACTCAGGCCCTCCTGACTCCAGGACCGGTGCTCTACCCACTGTGCCACCTAGCCACCCCCAAAGCCAGTGTTTTTTAAGAGTTGGAGGTGAGGCGAGTGAGGCAGGTGAGGTCATTCCAAGCATGAAGGAAAACCTTTGCAAAGGCATGGAGATGGGAACAATGGGAGGGAGGAGTAAGCAGATTAGTATGTCTGGATTCTAGAGTTCTTGGTGAATAATGTCCAAGAAGACTGGAAGCACAGGGAGGGGTCAGGTATTGAAGACCTTTAAATGTCAAACACAGGAATTTCTATTTGATTATAGAGATAATATGGCAGCAACTAGAGTCTATCAGCAAGTCGGACCTGCCACTTAGGAAAATCAGTACCAATTGAATGTAAAAGGAATTGATGAGGAGAGAATTGAGGCACAGAGATCAGCATCCTAGCATCTGAAGTAGCTCTTTCCTCTCTCCCTCCTGAATTTCTCTTTCCCTTTCTCCAACTCCTCTTCTTTCTTACTTCTGCTTTCTGTTTTCCTCTCTTTTTTCTCCCAGTGGTTCTAAGGAGATTAAGCTATGATGGTCTTGGGTGAGCAGGTGAGTACTCTCAGAGTGTCCCACCTTAATTGCCTTGAGAAAGGAGGGTCCATCATCCAGGTTAAACCTTATACATTTGTTGAGAATCATATATAGGGACCAGAAAGGAAGAGATTTGCTCACACCCAAGAGAGACTAGAGGATTTAATTGAGAAACAAGGCAACCTAGATTCCTTCCTGTCTATTTCTAAGGTACATGGGATCCTCAGCAAATTACTCCACTTTTCTGTTCTTCAGTTTCCCCAGTTATAAAATGGGATAATAATCCCAGTCTCATGCTTCGTAACGTTAGGAGAAAAGATCTATACAATGTTGGCTTTGAGTACCTTCTGCCATTGTGAAACAGATTGCCACCTCCTATTACTGAAAACTTATTATTTTTTTAGGTTTTTTTTTTTTTTGCAAGGCAAACAGGGTTAAGTGGCTTGCCCAAGGCCACACCGCTAGGTAATTATTAAGTGTCTGAGACCGGATTTGAACCCAGGTACTCCTGACTCCAGGACCAGTACTCTATCCACTGAGCCACCTAGCCACCCCTACTGAAAACTTATTTAAAAACAATAGCTTACTTCTCCCATTCTCAACAATATTTCACAAATCTATGACATTGCCTTGGTCTCATCCCATAGTTCTTTCAGTAGTGGGAATTAGGTTCATCCAAGTATTTCTTTGGTACCATTTATGATCCTAGCTCCTAGAACAGGGTCTAACACATAATAGATTAATAATAAATAAATACTTTAAAAATGTTATGTTAACATTATTTTGTACTTTTCTTATGTGGCATCTTTTTTTAAAATCTATTCTTCCATTTTTCTGATAACATAAAAACATAGATGTAGACATGGAAATAATCTTTGAGGTCATTTAATTCATAGTAATCTAGAGCTAGGGCTCTTTCTACAATACTAGGCTGTCTCTCTTTACCTCTCTTTCATTATTCTGCACCATGCCATAATGTATTGCTGTTTTTTCATATTCACCATGTACTTCTCCATTGCCCTTTGAGTCTGAATTCTTCAGAGACTTTAGTATTATGTCTCATAGATAGGCAACATAATTGGGAGAATGGTCTTTTGGATTGGAACCCTTCAATTGAGTTGTAAGCATCTGTATGGAAATTCCCTCTATCCAGGTGGATCAAAATCAATCTTGATTAGAACCTTCAAGTGGCCAGAGTAACTGAGAAGTTAAATTAATTGCTTATGGATATAAAGATAATATTGGTCAGAAGTAGGACTCAAACTCTGATTTTCCTGAATTAGACTGGTTTTATAAGGCTGGACCTTTTTCTCAAGGACAAATTTGGAGTCATGAGAACTGTATGATTTCTCAAAGACAAGTCAGACTGGATGTTTCCAGTGATGGAATTCATTGGTTCACACTGGTTTGGTAGAACCAGTACCTAATTTTGTGTTGGGTTCAGCGAACTGGTTGTTAAAATGGCACATGTAATTGGATCTCTCTAAGATGGGTGCCTGGACAGCCGTCCAATGTGGAAATTGCAAATTTACATTCCTTATATTTTTTAACATTCATTTACACAACCATGTTTTCTAAATGTTTGTAGTAATGTTCATTCCATCCATAGGTATAAAAATTAATTAAACTATGTTTGTAATATTTATTAATTTCTTAAAACTCATTATTATCTTTGTTGAAATACTACATTTTAATTCCCTCATTTTTGTTACTTCAGTAAAAAAAAAACATAAAAAGAGAAAAAGTGCCAAACAGACAGGGGGTGACAACCTAGCATTTGTTTATGCTTTGTGTTATGCCCCAAATTCCCTGAGATATTATTATGAGTGTGTTGGTTTTCCCTGAATGGTGAAGATATTAGGAAGCTGGGACACAATGAACCAATAGAAATATAGATTTCAAAGGTAATTTTATTGCCCATTTTGTAAACCATGGAAGTAAAAGAAGAAAAAGAGAATAGATAGAATGAGTTTTGGTTCTGCATATGTTCCAACATTGGCTGCTGTGGTCCCATGGTTGCTTTTGCTCCATAAGGAAACATTTGCTTACTGTGAGTAAAATAACAATCTAGTTTTGTGTATCTCTTTTATTGTTTTTTTGAGTATTAAGTGCATGAAATATTCAACTACCTTTCAATATATCTTTTTGTATATTTTAAATGGTCTTAGGGTAGAGAACCAGTTTTTAATTTATTTGAATCCCACCATTGGATATTCCATCTATATACAGCTGAGAAAGTCTCCAAGTACTTTTAGAGTAGATTCATGGGAAGGCATGGACAAGAGTCCTTCAGTATGTGAAACCATGAATGGATTGATGCCCTTTTCAATGAGGGGAGTGTTTGCTCTCATCAATGGGATCTTAGGATATTTGGAGGTACACACACAATTTTAAAGTTTTTAACAATTAACAATCACAGATATTATCTGATTTTTTTTTATCAGAAGCCTATGAGGGATTATCATTATTATTCTCATTGTACAGATGAGGAAACTGAGGCTCAGGGAGTAAAGAGTCTTCCTATGAGTGGGTGAACTGTACTGCAGCCATGTCCCTGCTATTGCTCTCTTCCTACCCATGGTTATATTAGAGCAGTCCTGAACAACCTGAACCTCTCAGTCAATCAGTCAATCAAGGTATATTAAATGCCTTTTATGTGTCAGTACTTTGCTAAGCACTGGGAATTAAAAAAAAGGCAAAAATAAGTCCTTACCTTCAAGTTGCTCATTGCCTAGTTGGGGAAACAATATGCAACTAACAAGTATAAGAATCTATCGACAAGATTAGAAATATTCAGCACTAAATTAAAAGGGGTTAGGAAAAGTTGGCACTTGAAGAAAGCTAGTAAGTCAGGTCCCTTTTCCTGGGTCAGAGAATTCAGGAACTATGATTGCTACCTTAGGAAAGACACATGGATGGGTCTTCCCAAGTTCCTGAAAGTAGGCTGGTCCATTTAATACCAGTTTTTGAAAAGTCAAAAAGATGAATTTCAACTGGAGCAGAAGAAGAAACTCCTGTGCACCCCAGATAGAACTAGGGATGAAAGAATTCACCTTTTACTCTTTGCAGCAAGGCCAAGAGATATTTTCTTTTGTCTCTGACCAAAAAGAAAGAAATTAACAGCATTCACTCTTCTTCTAGACTTCAAAGCAGAGATCAGATACCAAAATAATGAGGATGGAGAGGACCACCAAGGAGGTCATAGTCCTTGGAAGTAGGAGGAGGGCACTTTCAGGTATAGACTCAGAGTTTGTAGGATGCCCATTGCCTGGCAATGCTGGACATGGACTCTTCTTTAAAATGATATAATTAAGAAGAAACAAAGATGAGGCAACATCCTTAGTCTGGATACAAACACATTCTTGAAAATACTGAGTTTCACAATCTGTTTGAAATAAGAAAATTAAGATTTGAATAAAACAGGAAATAGAGAATGAAGTTATGAGTCAGGATTTACTGACCTAGAAATATCAGGTGTTATGAACCCCAACTCTCCACCTCCCCTCATAAAAACACATATATTTCTATTACTAATGGAGATTTGCTCAATTCCCTAAATATGAGACTCTCAGGAGGGATCCAAGATCAGGGAGGGCTCAAGGTGATTCTCTTAGCTTTAGATGTTTGCAAATTTTATTATTCTTTGATTGTCTTCCATTGTGTTTCAGTGAAGGGAATGGTGGGCTATTGGATAAAGAGATAGGTTTGGGTAATTAAGATCTGGGTTGGAATCTTCTCTCCGGATACCTACTTGCTGGAACACCAGAGGACACATTGTTTAACCACTTTGAACATCAGTTTCCTCACTTGTGAAATGGGAATAATAATAGCCATATACTACTTACTACTTACTTATATACTTACTATACTACATCGCAAGCACTTTAAAAATGTTAATAGATTGATTGATATGTAAAGAGAAAAAAGGAAACCTTTCCAATAAATTCAAGGGTAAAAAAGAAAGGATAGGAAAGGATTAGTTAGGATAGGAAAGGATCATTAGTTTTTTTTTTTGTGGGGGCAAGGAATGGCTATTAATTTTTATTTGGAAGGCATGTATTTTTTTTTTTCTGGTTTGCTTGTTTTTTGTTTTTGCAATGCAATAGGTTTAAGTGATTTGCTTATGGTCACTCAGCTAGATTATTATTGTCTTAGGTTAGAACTCAGGTCCTTCTGACTCCAGGGCTAGTGGTCTATCCACTGCACCACCTAGCTCCTCCTAGAAGGTATCTAAAACCTATTTTTACATTAATCACATTGAGATAAAAAAGAAAAATAAATAACAAATTTGCTTTAATCTGCTCTTAGAGATCATCAGTTTTCTAGAAAACTGTACCATCATAATCATCTGTAAAGAAAAACAATTTTTTTCTCTCTTGGTTTTTTTTTTTAGCAAGGCAATGGGGTTAAGTTATTTGCCCAGGGTCACACAGTTAGGTAATTATTAAGTGTTTGAGGCCATATTTGAACTCAGGTCCTCCTGACTCTACTATGCCACCTAGCTGCCTCAAACCCTAATATTTTAAATAAATTAGAGTAAATATCTAGTGTAACTATTCCATTTAATTTATTTCTCTATTTGTTTTTAACTTAGTACCCATAGACTGGTAGGTTTGTGACTGCATTGTCTTTGTTTTTCTTATTCTTATTTGAAATTTACAACATTTTTTTACTATCCTTTCCTATCCTTTCTTTTTTACCCTTGAACTCATTGGAAAGGTTTCCTTTTTTTTCTCTTTACATATCAATCAATCTATTAACATTTTTAAAGTGCTTGCAATGTGCCTGGCTAATATAAAACTGATTCTTGGTTTTAGATAGACAGTACTGATCATGAAGGTCCATTCATTTCTTCTTTAGAAGAATTGTGTTGTAGTGTAAAAGAAAGTCAGAAAAGTCAGGTTGGAATTTAAATCCTTTTTTTGACAAACCCTGCCTGAGTGAACCTGGGTAAGTCTCCCTCCCAGTGTTCATCTCTTTAAAGTTACAAGTTGCAGAAAAACTGAAGCTTATATGTAGTATTTTCTAGTATCAATGAACTCAGAAGTCCAGTTTCTGTCCTCATCTATCTATTTTTGCCCATTTTAATATCTTTGGTGAAATGGTGGTTGTCTTTCATTCTGGAAGAAGACCAAAATGACAACACTCTGTTTGAGTCTAGGTACATTGTGTCTGACTAAGGATGATCAGAAATCCTACCAGAGGTTGGACAGTAGAAGTGATGTTATATTTTGCCAGAAATCTTTTCTGTTTCTTTTTCTATGGCATATGATTTTTGCTTAAAGTTTTCTTAATGTTTGTATTCCTGATGGAAATTTATCCTGTTCCTAATATGTGATCCTTCTAATTTATTGCTGTAGCTTCTTTACTTTTATTTAATCTTTTTGTGTCTATATTGATTGTTAGTCTATATTTTTTTATCTTTTTGTATCTATATTCATTAAGGCTGTCAGTCTATAGTTCTTTTTGTTACTCTGTTTTATCTCTTCCTGACTTATGTACCAATATCAAATCTGAATTATTGAATGATTTATTTACTTTGCATGTACCTTATACATAACTTTTAATATATCTTTTGTAAAAGAATTATATAAAAAGAATTGTAAAAGAAATATATATTTTGGAAAAGAATTAATAGAATTAATTTGTGTGTGTATATATCTATATATCTATATATATCTATATATCTATCTCTATCTATCTCTATCTCTATATCTATCTCTCTATCATCTCTATCATCTCTATCTCTATATCTATATGGTTCTGACATTTTTTTCCTTTTGGTGAAGAAGCTCATTTATAACTTGTTTAATTTTTTCTTCTAAAATTTAATTATCTAAATTCTTTATTTCTTCAATTAATTTAGATTATTATTATTTGTATGTGTTCATCTAATTCAGTTGTTATCAATTTTATTGTCATATAATTAGGCAAAATAATTTTTTATTCTTTCATTTGTTGAAAATTTTTCACTATTGATTTGGTCATTTGATTTTCTTTTTTTAAAAAATTAGATCATCTAATTTTCTATTTTATTAGTTTTTTCCAAGTGCTTATAGTTTTTGTCAACTAAAATTTATTTTAAAATTTCTTAAGCTCTGATTTTTAGAATTTATATTTCTGTGTTTCATTGGAACTTTTGTTATTTTTATAGCTTTTTTAGTTGTAAGCCCAATTCATTGGTCTGTATATTCTTTATTTTATTGATTAAAAAGTTTAGGAATATGAACCTTATCCTGAATTGCTTCGACCAAATCTCACAAATTTTGATCATGTTTTTATAAAATTATCTGTTGTTTCTTTGTTTTATTCTTTGACTCACATATTTACTTATTTGGTCTCCTTTTAGATTTGAATCTGTTATTAAAAGTTCATTTATTGAAAGCTATTATTATTGAAGTGAAGGACATGATTCTTTTTTTTTTAGTTTTTTGCTAGGCAATGGGATTAAGTGGCTTGCCCAAGGCCACACAGCTAGGTAATTATTAAGTGTCTGAAGCTGCATTTGAACTCAGGTCCTCCTGACTCCAGGGTCGGTGCTCTATCCACTGCGCCACCTAGCTGTCCCTGAAGGACATGTTTAATCTTTATGCTTTTTTTGCATTTATTTATGAGATTTTTCAATTCCTACTGCAGCCAATTTTTCTAAAAGTGTCACACACAACTGAGACAAAGGTATTAACATATATTTCTTTCTAGTAGTATTCTTCAGTCACTAGAGAGCTTTCTTATATTTCTTTTGTATGTCTTTTCAGTCTTTAACTTCTTTCCTATTTATCTTTGTTCGGTCTATCTTGGTCTGAAATAAATACATTAAGATTTTCAGACCTTCCATTTGTTACTGGGATTTGGGGTAACCTAATAAAGATAGAATTTGAGGGTTACTGAAAAACAAAGGAATTCACATGTTCCCTGGGATTTTAAAACTGATCCGGATTTATTGTAAAATGTTGCAAAGTAAACAGGTTAAAACTTCTTCTCCCTGAGTGTCAGCAAGCACATTAAGGCAAATAACAAAAGGCTAGGCAAGGTTGCTTGGGAGACAGAGAGAGATAAGGGAGAGGAAGAGAGGAAAACAGAATTGATTGGAGCCAGTGGGCAAGGTGGAGGGGGGGGGTAGGTCCTTTTTAATAGCCTTACCCATTGTCTGGGCACTGAGGGCAAAAAGGGAAATCCCTCCCCCACTTAAATGATCAAAACTAGATAGAAAGTTGGAAGCTGGGAGTTGGGATTGAGGAGACCGGATACAAATTTTTCATTTAACAATGAAACAATAGGAGTCAATTTACATTTCAAGACAAAGCACCTTCCACACCTTAACAAGATTTAATAGCATTAAAGATTACAGAATTTGTTTCTGATTATAAATTTTCTACAATCATAATTCTCTGTATCACTATTGCCCTTAGGATAAAATGCAATTTTCCTCAATATTTAAACACTCTACAAACTAATAGCTAATTGTCTTTCCAGATTTACCTCATTTTAGTCTACTTTACACACTCTACATTCTAGACCAACTGATCCAATAAGCTTTTTCTTGAAGTTAGCATTTTATCTCACAACTGTTTATATTCTCATGGGATGTTCTTCAGATCATGTACTCCTTTCCTACTTGGGAGCTATGATAATAATAATAATAATAATAATAATATCAATATTTATTAAACACCTACAGGAGGATGTGACCAAAGTTCTCCAATCCTGTCCCATGAATATAAGATTAATCAGTATTTATTAAGTATCTATTATGTTCAAGTCTTTATGCTAATTGCTGAGATGCAAAAAGAACAAAAGGCAGTTGCTGCCCTCAAAGAATTTAAAATTCAATGGGGAGACATATTACATATAGGATAAATTTTACTGTTGCTTTTATTCAATTCTGTCCATCTCCTTGAAACTTCATTTTGGGGGTGCTCTTGGCAATGATACTGGGGTGGTTTGTCAATTCCTTCTTCAGTTCATTTTACAGATGGGAAAATGAATAGATAGGTGATAATTAACTGAAGAATGACCCTGGCATTAAGAGGAGTTGTAGAAGGTGGAACTGTAGAAAGTGGAATTTTAATTGACACTTAAAGCTTAGACTCTTTAGTGCCCTTTAGGTATGATTCCCTTGATGGGCAAGGGTCTGAAACTCTCCAGTTCTTCATTTTCTCAGCTCTGGAAGTGGAGTTGGACTAAGCATACTAAAATAGTCTTGTGTGCATATATACAAGTCATCCAGGAAGTCAAGGGGCAATTTTAAGCTTTAAACAGCAGAAAATGATGCTAAACCTTTTTGGGACATTGCACGTGTAAATCAGCTCTTCTGAAATGGAATGAATCTATGATTCTAAAAGATTATTGTAATTGCAAGGTTTACCCAGCAGAACCTGGGTTCAAGTCAGTGTGACAAGAACTATGTGACTGACTTAAGAGAAAAAAAGAGTCTGAAGAAGATGAAGACTCTGTCATTGGGAAGAATAGATAAGTCAATGATTTTGACTTATTTGACTTATTGGTTCAGAAAATAAATATTTCTTGATTTGTTTTGTTTTAACATCAGCAGAACTTTCATTTCCCCAATATATCCCTCCTCCATCAGCCCCATCTAATCTGCCTTATATGATCCCATAGCTAAGGTAGATTTCTCTGGCATCAAAGGACTTGAGTTCAAATGCTTCTTCTAATGCTTCCCCCATGAGTGATGCTGAGAAAATCACTTCACCTGCCCCAGCATTCATTTCCTTATTTGCAAAATGAGGGGTAGGACTAAATGGCCTTTGAGGTCTCTTATGGTTCCAGATATTTGATCTTAAGATTTTAATTCAGGTTTTATGAATTCAAATATAGGAATTTTGACATGAGAGAAAGAGGAAGTAGAAGATTTGGCAATAGAGTAGGAGAGGTTGGGGTGATCTAAAAGTAATGGAGTAAAGAAAGATTTGTGGAGGGAAGAATGAATCCCAAAAGGAAGACTGGAAAATAGAAAGGAAAGCAATCTTGAGCCCAAGCAGTATAATACATACTAGGATGTGGGATTTTAATTGGCATGTAATATGTTCTCCAACATAGGGGACAGTCAGAGAAAATGTTGCAAGTGGAGTTTGTTGAGTGAGTGACTGAGTGAATGTGTGTGTGTGTGTGTGTGTGTGTGTGACCTGATTAGATCTGACTTTTAAGAAATTCACTTGAGCAGTTGAATGGAGAAAGATTGGATTTGGGGTTTTGGGGGCAGAAACTTGGGAAAAGGAGTCAACTTTATTATAATAGTCCAGGCAGGAAAAGATATGGGCTTGTACAGAGGAGTGACAGTCACTGTGTCAGATGAGGAAAGGGATCATTTTCTTTCTTTTTTTTGGGGGGGGGGAGACAAAAGCCATTTATTTTTTTAAATTTAATATTTATTCATTCTCATTTTGTACAAATAATGTTTTTATACATTAATAAAATATTCTTGTTTAAGAGTAAACAAAATACCCCTTCCCCCTAAAAATATAGACTTCCTTGAGTGATAAAGTAAAGGGGAGAGAAAACAATTAAAATTTAAATTAAAAAAAATAATTTTAGGTATGGCCAGGTGGCTCAGTGGACAGAGTACCAGCCCTGGAGCCAGGAGCACCCAAGCTCAAATCTGGCCCTGTACACCCAACAATCACCCAGCCATGTGACATGCAAGCCACCCCAACCCCACTGCCCTGCAAAAACCAAAAAAAAAGAAAAAAACCAAATAAAATAAAATATTAATAATAGTAGGGCTGGCCAGGTGGCGGACAGAGCACTGGGCCTTGATCCAGGAGCACCCGGGTCCAAATCCGGCCTCAGATACCCAATGATCACCCTGCTATGCGGCCCCAGGCTGGCCACCCAGCCCCATTTGCCCTGTACACCCCCCCACCTAAAGAAAGGGATCATTTTCTTTTTCTTTTTTTCTTTTTTAGATTTTGCAAGGCAATGGGGTTAAGTGGCTTGCCCAAGGCCACAGGACTAGGTAATTATTAAGTGTCTGAGGCCGGATTTGAACTCAGGTACTCCTGACTCCAAGGCCAGTGCTCTATCCACTTCGCCACCTAGCCGCCCCAAAAGGGATCATTTTCAAGAGATGTTACAAAAGTGACATCAACAAGCCATGGCAAACAGTGTGACTATGGGGAAATAAATTTGACTTTCTCTTTCTCTCAGGGAAATGTCCAGGAATTTTGCTGGAGTGTAGAGTCCTTGGTCTCTTCTAGCTCACTTCTAGCTCTCCAGACCACCATAGACTAATCCCCTAGGGAAATATCTCAAGGAAGAAAAAGAGGTATCACTGTTAGACCAGGAGATAGGAGAAGGAAGAGGGAAGTGAAAAACTGGAGTAAGAAGAATCAGAGCAAGAGAAAGAAAAAGAAAGAAGTGGACTGAGGTCCTCTAAATTTTGTTCATTGAAAATATTGTGCCATCTTTACCTTCACTGATTCAAACACGGGATCAGATAAATCAAGTTGGGTGGGGCTGGTAGAGGGAGGGATATATTAGGGAACCCAGAGTGCTGCTGATGTAAAAATAAAACAAAATCAAGAAATATTTATTTTCTAAACCAAGTGTCCCAATAATACTTGGTTAAGTGTTGGTTACTTGTTTAAGTCAAAGTCAGTTTTGTTTTTGAAACTATAACTATTCTTTCCATGGTTAAAATGTCAATGTCCTTTGTTGGTGGAGCTGTGAACTCATCCAACCTTTCTGGAGAGAAATTTGGAACTACACCCAAAGGGCAACAAAAATGTGCATACCCTTTGATCCAGCAATACCACTACTGGGTCTATACCCTGAAGAGATGATGAAAAAGGGTAAAGACATCACTTGTACAAAAATATTCATAGCAGCCCTGTTTGTGGTGGCAAAGAAATGGAAATCAAATAAATGTCCTTCAATTGGGGAATGGCTTAGCAAACTGTGGAATATGTATGTCATAGAACACTATTGTTCTATTAGAAACCAGGAGGGATGGGAATTCTGGGAAGCCTGAAGGGATTTGCATGAACTGATGCTGAGTGAGATGAGCAGAACCAGAAAAACATTGTATACCCTAACAGCAACATGGGGGCAATGATCAAACTTGATGGACTCACTCATTTTATCAGTGTAACAATCAGGGACAATTTGGGGCTGTCTGCAATGGAGAATACCATTTGTATCCAGATAAAGAACTGTGGAGTTTGAACAAAGTCCAAGGACTATTTCTTTTAATTTAGGAAAAAAAGCCCTGATATCTTATTGTCTGATCTTGCTATCTCTTATACTTTATGTTTCTTCCCTAAGGATATGATTTCTCTCTCATCACACTCAATTTGGATCACTGTATACCACGGAAACAAGGTAAAGACTGGCAAATTGCCTTCTGTGGGGGGGGATGGGGGGAGGGAAGTAAGATGGGGGGGAAATTGTAAAACTTAAAATAAATAAAATCTTTAATGGAAAAAAAGTCAATGTCTTCATCTTCTTCGTTCTTAGGTCAATTGGATCTTGACCCACTGTTCTTAGAGATTGGCATAGATTATAGATCATGAGGCCCTTCCTAGGAGGTGAAGCTAAAATATGACAACAAGAGAGAAAGGTGAATATTTCAGACCCAGGCTTCTTTCTTTTCCACCATGTAGCCCTTCTGTCTTCTTGCTTTCTTGCCTGCCACCCTCATGCCTATTAAGCCCAGGACCACCATCTCCATGCAGCATGTCACGACTCTTCCTTTATATCTTGTGTTGCCACCTCAATCATTCCTTGAGAGTGTCCTTAGGAAGCTCTCTGGCCTCACTTTCCTCTCCATTCTTCCTTTTTTCTTCCACTGGAAACTGAGTAGCAGCTGAGGAAAGAGAAAGAGGATTATATGTGAGTCAGAGGTCATGGGTTCAAATCCAAGGTTTTCTCCTTATTCTCAACATCAGTATAGCTTTAGCACTTCTCTTTTCTGGGTCTCAGCTTCCTCTTCTTCCAAAAGGGGAGGAAGTTAGATAGGAATATATATCTAAAATCTATTTCAGTTCTAAATGTATGATCATATGATCCTGCCCATCATGCCTTATAGGGCACAGACTACTCTGTTCTCTTTTCTCCTGTGCCCAGACAGAGGATGAGACTCAAGACTTCTGGGAACAAAAAAATACAGGGTGTTTTTTCCTGGGTGCCCTCTCCTCTCAAATATCCTCCCACTTAGCAAAGGCACAGGGGTGTGAGCCCCACCATTTTGCAAGCTCTTTTTGCCTCTCCCCTCTCTCCCTGTCTCCTTCCCTACCTCAGATGTATTTCTTGGACCTGTTTACTTATATGACAACTGTCATGGAGCTGGCATTAACAGAGTCAACCACAAATTTTTTAGGAATGGGAATATTAACATGTGTGAAGCAGAAGCTAATTTAGGAGGAAGGGGAAAGGGGCAAAATGAAGACCAGACTGTGAATCAGGGCAAGTTCACTTAATTTGTCTGATCCCATAGAGACCAATGAAGGAAGAGAGGACTGAATGCTTCTTATGGAAGGAATCTAGAAGATACAGGCCCACAACTCTTCCTCTCCTTTCCCCCTCTTTTCTTTCTATTCTATCTTATCTTATCTTTTGTTTGTTTGTTTGTTTGTTTTTGCAAGGCAATGGGCTTAAGTGACTTGCCCAAGGCCATACAACTAGGTAATTATTGTCTGAGGTCAAATTTGAACTCAGGTCCTTCTGACTACAGGGCCGATGCTCTCTCCACACCACCTAGCTCTTTTGACTCTAATTATTCTATTCTCTCTTTCTTCTTTTACTTCCTGCTCTCTTTTTCTTCTATCTGCTACATGTCCTCTTCTTATATCTTGTCTTCCACTCCAGTTATTCTGTTCTTCTTTCTTCTTTTCTCTCCTCTCTCTAGGTTCATATTTTCCATCAGTCAGACCATGATGGGCCAAGATTGGGCAGTGAAGGCCCCATCTGACTACAACAGGATCAGGTTCTTACACCCCCCGCTTTCTGGTCCCCCAGAAAAGTAGGTCTTAGACATTCCATGAGAGGAGCTCAGATGCCTGAGTCAGGATGGGAGGGTTTTGACTACATTCTTAGAGACTCTAAGAACTTGTCTGAGAAGGAGGAAAACCAGAGCTCCTTCTTCTCTCTGTCCCCTCATCTCAGGGAGACCTTGAGCAAATTCCTCAGTCCCTCTGAAGTATATGTGAAATAAGGATGATCCTTCTGGTCCCTGGCAGCCACCTGTCTTGGACCAAAAGTGGTTTTTAAAAGCAAAAACCCCTTGTTCTTAGTAAAGGATTTCCTCATCTTGGTTCCATATATTTCTCTGATACCACTGAATAGATTGAGGACTGGGTGGGCCTTTTATGAACTTTATGTCAAACCTCTCTGTTTTAGTAGATAAGGAAACTGACTAGTTAACCCAGGGAAGATATAAAAAAGTCAGGATCTGATGCCAGATCCTCCTCTGGCCCAATCATCCTTGCTTCCTGATAAGGGAAGGCACTTCAACCATGGTGTTACTGTTTCCCTCCTCCCCTGCACCTGATTCTGCTATGGCAAAGAGCACCCTGAGTCTGGTCTCTCAGAAAGCCCCTGGACCCTGGAGAGAAATATCCAGGGTCTTTACCCACTCACATCCTACGAATTCACTGATCCCTCTCTCATCACTTTCTGGAGAAGCAAAGACTTGGATTTAGAGAAGACCAGGGAAATGTTCACCTTGCTTCCCTAAAGGGAAAGGAAGGAGTGGTTCTTATAGGGGATACCATCAATACTTGGGACATCCTCATTTATGTAGTAGACTAGGGACTGTTGTCAGGAACAATTTATGTTTCAACTCCCACTGGCAACTTTCCTTACTCTTTCCCCCAATAATTCTAAAAGAAAAGAAGTAATTTTACTTTTCTGCTAGAGAATCAAAAATAGTTTAGAAATGGATTGAGAAAGATGGAAAGGACAGGCAAGGGAATCATAGTTCTTGGAGATAGGAAGATAACAGAAGAGACCCAGAGCTCTGAGGATGCCTGTTCTAACTGTCCTGATATCCAGTCTCAGACAATCCTTTTATGGGCCGCATGTGACTGAAAAGGAACAGGATTAACCAACATCTCAGAAGTGATTCCAAATTGATTCTCCAATAGTGCATAGGGTGGAACAATCATCCTGACATGGGAAGTCAGTTTGGACTGAAAGACAAGCTATGCACTGAATGTCCTCCCAGGAATATTCAGTGTCAAAGAAAGCAGCAAAGTCAATAAAATAGAGGGTTGAGAAATGATCATGGGTAATTTAAGAGAGAGTGGTTTTAGTTGATGCTGGAAGAATTTTAAGGTTCTAGTGGATGAATAGGCAAAGAGAGAGAGCATTGATGGCTTTTTCAAGAAGTTTGAGAAATGTAGGAGAGCTAAAGGACAATAGATTGAGGGAGATCACAGGGTTCACTGAAGATGTTTTAAGAATGAGAGAGATTTAAGTATTTGAAGGCAGTATGGAAGTAAACCCAGCAAAAAGGGAGATGAATAATGAGAAAGTATATTTAGGGAAGGAGGGACCTCAAATATCATCTCCTCAATGTGCTGTGGAGGAGAAAATAGATGAATCATAAACTACCTTGCCTTCAAGGAGTTTAAAGTCCATTAGGAGAATAAGGGGGAAAATATCATTATTCAGAGAACTCTAGTCAAGGACCACCTAATTGCTTCAAGGAAAATAGGAATATGGTGCTTCCCCCATTTTATTTCTCATTCTCAGTCAGTGGATGGATGGAGAGATTTGGGGTCTGGAGAAACCTTCTACACAGGCAATGATCACTGAGATGTTGGTTTAAGCACCCACCAAACAGACTGATTATTCTCAGAGTTGACTGCACATTGGAAAACTCCTTCCATTTTATACAACCAAGTCCAAGGATCCCTTAGAAGACCATGGCCAGAATCTCAAGCTCTTGTTCCTCCCTCCATTCTGTTCCTGCACTTCCCTGACTATGCCCAGAATAATTCTTTTACATATCCATTCAGTCCTGTCAAGAGCTCAAATTCTTATCTTTTTTAGGGAAAAAAAATCTATCTAAACAAGATATATCCTACTTGCTCAGTTATCCCCAGTGAGTGACTTTGATGGGATTATGACTGCTATAAAGAGCATGAAAATGATAAACATAACACAATCTGATAAGGCTTCTGTTAATTAGAGCCAAGGGAAGAAGAGATAACCAGTATGATAGCAGATATGATGACTTGAGCAGTCTGAATGGAGGAAACACAAGCACCACTGCAAAAATGGGAAGAGACGGCGATCCAATCTGACGCCAAAGAGGAGAGATAGGAAGATACCTACTGTACTGCTTTGTGCAGATGTGGGTGACTGAATTTGGACCATTTACAGTCAGCCTTTCTCCATGTGATAATGCATTTTTTCTGAAATGCTTTCTCTGTTCCCATTTTGATTCTCTGTTATAAAAGGAAGATTCTGGGAGGAAAAACAAGACTTAGGTTTCCCACTTCCAAGAAAAGTTCTTCAGTCCCTCTTGAGATGTGCCTCAAGCTGTTCAATCTTGTTTCATATATTTAGCTTTTCTCAGGGAATGTCCAAGCCTATCTGGGTGATGGATCTTCCACTTGCAGAGAAACATAATCCCAGATGTGTTATGGCTTATATTGAGCCTTCTTTCATATTCCAATTTCCCAGAGTAGTCTGTGAAGGAAGGGAAAGGAGGATAGTTAGGAAAAGAAGAGAGAGAGAAGGAAAAGAAGAGGGAGGGAAGGATTAGGATAAGAAGAGAAGTAATAGATAGAAAGGGGATAGATGAAGTTGAGGAAAAGGAAAGGAGGACTGATGGGTGAGTCTAGGTCCTTCAGATTTTCCTGCCAGAAATGCAGACTCATCTCTTCTTTCATTGCCCTCATGATATTAAACTAATCAGGTGGGATCTGAAGGAAGAGATAGATGGGAATTCAGGGCTGTAGGTTTTGGAAACAAGACATATTAACAAAAATCTTTTATTTTTTCAACCAGTGTCAAAATGTCAAAAAGTTTTATTTTTGAATCCATATCAATTCTTTCAATGGATCAGTTTCAAAGTCTTCATCTTCCTCTAGCCCTTCCTTGTTTTGAGTGCGGCCATATGGTTCTGGACCCATTTATCTTCAGGGTTGGCACAGAGCATCTGACCTCTCTTGGTGGTGAAGCTAAAGTAAATAAAATAAAAAGAGGAAAGATTTCAGACCCAGGGTCCTTTCTCACCTCCCAGGTGGTCCTTCAGTCTTCTTGCTTTCTGTTCCTATCATCCTCATGCCTATTAATTCCAGGATCATTATCTCTATGCAGCAAATCAAGGCTCTTCCTCAATGCCTGTACTACCCTATTAGTGACTCACTGGGGGATCTTCTCAGGAAGCTCCCTGGCCTCTCCCTCCTCCTCACTCTCCTTTTTCTTTACCATTGGAAGTTGAGTAGTAGCTGGGGAGGAAGGAAAAGCATTATATTTGGAATCAGAGGACATGGGTTTAAATCTAGAGTTTTCTTCTTACTTATTTGCATCAGCAGCATGATCTTAGGCAAAGCATTTCTCTTTTCAGGGTCTCAGTTTCTTCTTCTTTCAAAAATGGAGCCAGATAGATAGGAGAGTGTCTAAGGCACATTTCAGTTCTTAATTTATGATTGCATGATCCTGCCCATCACCCCTCTAGGGCACAGACAACTCTGGGCTTTTCTTTTCCCCTGTTCCTAGACAGAAAATGAACCCCCAAACTTCTGGAAACAACAAATACAGGAAGTTTTTTCTAGTACCCTGACTCTTTCTTCTCCTAAAGTACTCCTCCACTTGGTAAAGGGGTGTAAGAGCCAACCTTCTGTAGCTGCAGTCATACATTCAACTTCCCAGAATGACTGCTTGTGGTGGCCAAGCCCTTCCCAATCCTGCCCTCTCCCTCCTTGGCTCCTTTTTACCCCAGATGTAATCTGTGGCCTTGATACTCACATGACTCCGGGTAGGGGGCACTTCTCGTAAGTAAAAATGTAGTCAAGCACCATCTTTCTGGGAATGGGCCTGCTCATATATGAGAAGCAGCAGCTAATTCCAAAGGCATCTGCAGAGGAAGGGGCATAATGAAGAGTAGGCAGGGTGAATCAGGGCAGCCTCACCTCATTTGTCTGATCACAGGAAGACCAGTGAAGGAAAGAGATGATTCATTTTTTTTTTGTGAAAGGAATCTGGTAGATCCAGACCCATTTCTCTTCCCCCCCCCAATTTCTGTTATTTCTCTTTTTCTTTCTCTTGCATCTAATCTTCTGACTTCATTTATTTTTATCCTCTCTTCCTCCTTTTTTCTTCTCTCTTTTCCCTCTACTTTCCCATCTTCTCTTTCCGAATCATGTCTTCCCAATCCTGTTATTCTCTCCCCCTTTCTCCTTTTTTCTCTTCTCCCCAAATTCCTCCTTTCCTTCAGTCAGCTACTACCCCAGATTATTAGCCCATGATGGTCTGGTTAGGGAAGTTTCTTTCTTAAAATTTTATTAATATTTTATTTGTTTTCCAATTATATTTAATAGGTTTCTACCTATCATTTTTGTAAGGTTTTGAATTTTTCAGTTTTTCCCCCACTCTCCCTTCCCTCCACCCATTTCCCCCCCATGATATGAATTGATTGAAATTGAATGTGTTGAGAGAGAAATCATATCCTTGAGGAAAAAATAAAATATTAGAGCTAGCAAAATTATGTAGTACATATGACATTTAAAAAAAAATGAAGGTAATAGTCTTCGGTCTTGTTCAAACACCACAATTCTTTCTTTGGATACAGATGGTGTTCTCCATCACAAGTACTCTAATACTGTCCCTGATTATTGCATTGATGGAATGAGCAAGTCTATTAAGGTTGATCATCACCCTCATGTTGCTGTTAGGGTGTAGAATGTTCTTCTGGTTCTGCTCATCTCGGTCAGCATCAGTTCATGCAAATCCTTCCCCACTTCCCTGAATTCCCATCCCTCCTGGTTTCTAACTGAACAATAAGTGTTCCATAACATACACACACACAAACACACACACACACACACACACACACACACACACACACGTAGCACAGTTTGTTAAGCCATTCCCCAATTGATGAATATTCACTCAATTTCCAATTTTTTTGCCACCACAAACAGAGCTGTTATGAATATTTTTGTATAAGTGATGTTTTTACCCTTTTTCATAATCTCTTCAGTACCACCCAGTAGTGGTATTGCTGGATCAAAGGGGATGCACATTTTTATGCCTTTTGGGCATAATTCCAGATTGATCTCCAGGTAGGCTGGATGAGTTCACAGCTCCACCAACAATATATCTGTGTCCCAGATTATCCACATCCCTTCCAACATTGAGCATTGTCCTTTTTGGTCATATTGTGGGCAGGAAAGTTTCAATCTGAGCCACAAAAGGCATAGAGTCTTATCCCCATGCAAGAGGAAGGTACATAACTCAGAGAGGGCTTGGGATGTGACAGTTTGGCCACACAGCAGGAAAGCCAAAAAAAGTCGACTAAATTTCTCTGTTTTTCCCTCAGGGTTGAGAGATCTTGAATAAGTTCCTCAGCCCCTCTGAAGCTCTGTTCCCCTTCTATGAAATAAGGATGATCCTTCTAGTCCCATGTTAGGGATTCTTGTGAGGTCCCTAAAGACAAAGTTTGTATATTGCTGAATTTGAATTCTCCTATCAGAGAGAAACAGCTGTCATCTGCCTTGGACCAAAAGTGTTTTAAAAGAGCAATAAGGCCTTTTTCTTACTGGTGGATTTCCCACCCTGTCTACATCTATTTCTCTGATGCCACTGAATGATGGATTGAGCATTGGGAGAGACTTTTTTAGTCTTCTGTCAAATTTTTCTGTTTCAATGGATAAGGAAAGAGGGATAAAGAGGATAAATGGTTTACTCCAGTTAACCTATGAAAAAAGGAGCAAAGTCAGGATCTGATGCCAGGTTGTCCATTGGTCCAATCATCTTTGCTTTGAAGCAGGAGGAGGTACTTATGCCATATTCCTGCTATTCTTCTCCTCTGCCTATCCATGATTCTGCTAGGATCCAGAATAACCGAAGCTTGGTCCCAGGAAGTCCCTGGGTATATGAGACCTATGCCCTCCCACTTGTTCAGAGAATTGACTGGTCCAGAAAATCGACTTGTTTCTTTCTTGACAGCCAAAGACATGTATTTATAAAAGAACAGGACGAATGTTCATCCCTCTTCCTTGAAAGGAAAGGCAAGTATGGTCCCTATAGGAGAAATCACCAATAATGGGAGGTATCCCTAATTATGAAGAAGGTTAGCAACTGTTATCAGAACAACTAACTGCTATAACTCCTATTGATAGCTTCCAGACCCTTTCCTCAGAGTTCAGATAGTATGTTGAATTTTACTTACCTGCTGGAGATGTAAAAAAGATTCCAGAAATGGAAATGAAAAGGATGGAAAGGATGGGCAATGAGATCATTATTCTTGGAGACTGGAAGCCAACACTTTCAGGAAGAGACCCAGAGTTCTCAGGATGCCTGTTCTGACTGTTCTGATCATTCTGACATCCAACCTCAGATTCCCCCTTTATATGGACAGTATAAGACTGAAAAGGAACAGGGTTAAACAGTTTCTCAGAATTGACTCCAACTCATTTCTTCAGAAGTGTAGGAAGAAGATCACTTCTTGCCACAGGGGAAGTGAGTTTGGAATGAAAAGAAAGCAATAGACTCTACAGTATTACAGTAGAGAAGTCAACTAAGTAGAAGGTTCAGAAATGACCTTGGGGACTTTCAGAGAGAACAAGTTTAGCTGATGGTGTTGGATGTCAGATTTTCAAGGGCTGGTGAATAAATGGACAAAGGCAGCCAGTATAAATGACTTTCTCAAGGAATTTGAGAAAGACAGGAGAGCAAAAGATTGATAGATTGAGGAGACAATAGGGACTACTGAAGATGTTTAAAAAAATGAGAGAGATCTGAGTATATGAAGACAATATGGAAGCAAGTCCAGTAGAAAAGAAGGTGAAGAATGATTTGAAATTTATTGGTGTTATGTAGATAGAGTATAGAGTCGGAGATAGACCTTAGACCCCTTCTCCTCTGTTTGAAGTTTTGCACTAAATTCTGTGGAAATATGTTTAAAATTCATTCTGAGAAATGGGAGGGAAAGATCATTATTCAAGGACCTCAAGTCAAAGACTAGCTCCTCTGTGAGAAATAGGAATATAGTACTCCCCCCACTGAATTCTCTCTCATTGCCAGTCAGTAGATTGATTGAGAGATTTGGGGTCCTAGGGACTTTCTGTACAGACAGTGGACATTGAGATCTGTTTTAAGCACCTGCCAACCAAATATACCTGGGTAACCAGAGTGATCATGCTCAGTGTTGACCTTTGGAAAACTCATTTCCTCAGTACAACTAACTTGAAGGACTCTTTAAAGACTAGACCCAGAATCTCAGACTATTATTCCTTGCTCCATCCTATACATGTGCTTTCCTGACTTCTCAGACTCATTCTTATGCACAACCATTTAGTCCTTGCAAGAGATTTGTTTTTTAATTTTTCTGAAATAAAGCCAAATAGAGTTCTCTGTATCCCATTTGCTTAGCCATATCCAGTCAGAGTCTTTGATGAGATTATGACTGCTTTATACAATGATGAAAATGATAAACAAGCACATTCTGTTAAGATTTCTGTCAATCAGAACCCAGAGAAAGAGAGACAACCAGGACAACAGTAGGCAGAGAATTCAGCATCGTGAATGGAGAAACCCATATTACTACAAAAATGGGAATGGCAGTGATCAAGGCTGGCACCAATGAGGAGAGGTAGGAAGGAACCCACTGCTCTGCTTGTGTGAGTATAGGTCTGGACTATTTGGAGTTGGTCTTTCTCCATGTGGTGATTCATTTTTCTGAAATGCTTTTCCCCTCCCCCTTTGGATTCCTTGTTAAAAGGGAAGTCACTGGAAGGAATGAATGACAAGAAAGAATCTTGGGTTTCCTATTTTTTTATTTTTTAGATTTTTCAAGGCAATGGGGTTAAGTGGCCACACAGCTAGGTAATTATTAAGGGTTTGAGGCTGGATTTGAACTCAGGTACTCCTGACTCCAAGGCCAGTGCTTTATCCACTGTGCCACCTAGCTGCCCTGGGTTTCCTGTTTCTAACAAAAATTCTCCAGTCCCTCTTGAGGTCCTAAGATGTTAAATCTTATTTCATGTATCTGGTTTTTCTCAGGGCATGTCCAAGCCTAACTGGGTGATAGACCTTCTAATTTGCAGGGGAATATAATTTGAGACCTGTTATAACTCACACTGAACCTTCCTTCATATCCCAATTCCCTAGAGCAGTCTGTGAGGTAAGGGACAGGAGGACTGTTATGAGAGGAAGAGAGAGAAGGAAGAAGGGAAGGAGGGAATGAATGGGACAAGAAGAGAAGCAAAAGATGAAAAAGGAGATAGAGGAGGTTGAGAAAAAGGAAAGGAGGAGGAGTTCTTTCAGATCATTTCCCTCAAGAAATGCAGACTCATCTCTTCTTTCATTGACCCTTGAGATCAGACCAAACTGGTGGAGTTGGGAGGGAGGGATGGATGGCATTCAGAGCTGAAGATTTTGAAAACATAAGATATATCAACAAATATTCTTTTATCCAACCAATGTTAAAAAATCAAAGACAATTTTATTTTTGAATCCTATAAATTCTTCTGGATTAATTTCAGCCATCACCTTCCTCAGACTCTTAACCTTCTCTTAAGTAAGCCAGATATATGGTCCTTGAATCATTCAACTTTGAGATCTTGAAGCCTGTTTTTGTGGTGAAGTCAAAACATGAGAAGATAGATAGAAAGAGGAATAATTTCAGGCCCAGGCATCTTTTTCATCCCCCAGGTGGACCTTCAGTCTTCTTGATTTCTGTGCCTATCATCCTCATGCCCATTAATCCCAGAACTATCTTCTCCCTGGAGTGTGTTGTCCCCTCAGTGACTCCCTGGGGGTCTTCTCAGGAAACTCCCATGGCATCCTGCTCCTCCTCACTCTCCTTTATGTCTCCCACCAGAAGCTGAGTAGCATCTGAGGAGGAAGAAAATATTTGGAAGAGAGGACATGGTTCCAAATCCAGGATTTTCTCTTTGCATATTCTCAGTATCAGCATGGTCTTAGGCAAAACGCCTCTCTTTTCTGGGTCTCAGTTTCTTTGTCTTTCAAAAATGGAGCCAGATAAATAGGAGGGTGTGTAAGGAGCCCTTCAGCTCTAAATTTATGATTACAGGATTCTACTCATCATCCCTCTAGGGCATGGAGAGTTCTGCTCTTTCCATCTCCCCTATTCCTAGATAGATGATGAGCCCCTATGTTTCCGAGATGGTTTTGTTTTCTGGGTGCCCTGGTTCTCTCACCTCTTAACCTCCACTTAGTCGGGGTACTGGGGTGTAAGACACATCCTTCTTCTGCCTCAGTCATCCATCCAACTTCCCTGAAGGGTGGCTTGTGGTGGCCAAGCCTTTCCCAATCCTGCCCTCTCCCTTCTTGGTTCCTTTTTACCCTAGATGTGCACTGTGGCCTTGTTGTTCACATGATTTCTGGCAGGGTGCATTTCTCAGAAGTAAAGGCGTAGGCAACTACTCTCTTTCTGGGAATGGTCCTGTTCACATATTAGAAGCAGCAGTTAATTGTGGACACATCTGCAGAGGAAGGGGCAGAATGAGGATCAGGCAGTGTGATCAGGGCAGCCTCACCTCATTTGTCTGATCCCAGGGAGACCACTGAAGAACAGAGATGATTCAGTCTCTTGTGGAAGGAATCTGGTAGACCTAGGCCCATTTCTCTTCTTCTCCTTTCCCCCCTCTAACTTCTCTTATTTCCATTTTTCTTTTTCTTGCATCTCATCTTCTGACTTTATTTATTTTTATCCTGTCTTCCTCCTTTTTTTCTCCTCTCTTTTCTTCTACTTCCCCATCTTCTCTTCCTGAATTTGTTTTCCCAATCCCATTATTCTTCCCCTCTTTCTCCCCATTTCTCCTTTCTCCAAAATCCTCTTTTCCTTCAGTCAGATACTACCCCATATTATTAGTCCATGATGGTCTGCTTAGGGAAGTTTCTTTTTAAACATTTTATTAATATTTTATTTGTTTTCCAATTATATTTAATAGAATATTCTACCTATCCTGCCAGATAATTGGACCATGATGGTCTGGGCAGGAGTTACATACTGACTTTGCCAATTTATTACCCAGGCCTTGAAAATCTGACATCCAACATTATCAACCAAAATTGTTCTCTCTGAAGGCTCCCAAGGTCATTTCTGAACCCTCTATCTAATTGACTTCTCTGCCACAAAAGGCACAGAGTTTTAACCCCATGCAAGAGGAGTATATTCCTCAGAGAAGTCTTGGGATAGGAGGGTTTGGCTACACACCAAGAAGGGCTGAATTTTTTCTGAATGAAATTTCTCCGTCTCCCTCTCAGGAGTGGGAGATCTTGAATAATTTCCTCAGCCCCTCTGAAGCTCTTTTCCCCATCTGTGAATTAGGGATGATCCTTCTATCTTGTATCAGGTTGCTATGAGGTGACTAAAGACAAGTTTATAGATTGCTGAGTTTGAATCCTCCTATCAGAGGGAAATAGCTGACATCTGCCTTGCACCAAAAGTGCTTTCAAAGGGCAATAAGGACTTTTTCTTACTGGTGGATTTCCCATCCTGTCTACATCTATTTCTCTGATGCCACTGGATGATGGATTGAGCATTGGGAGGGACTTTTCTAGTCTTTCATGTGTCAAACTTTTGTTTCAATAGTTAAGGAAAGTGAATGATAAAGAGGAGAAATGGCTTGCTGCAGTTAACTCATGAAAAAAGGAACCCTATCAGTATCTGAAGCCAGACTGTTGCCTGGTCCAATCATCCTTGCTTTGAGGCGCGAGGAGGTACTTCTGCTATATTCCTGCTCTTGTTCTTCTCTTCCTGTTCATGGTTTTGCTAGGACCCAGAGCAGCCTAAGCTTGGTCCCAGGAAGTCCCTGGGTATCTGGGTCCTATGACTCCTACTTATTTTGAGAATTTTGAGAATTCGCTCTCTCGTTACTTTCTTGGCAACTAAAGATTTGTATTTAGAGGAGAACAGGAGAAATATTCATCACCACTTCCTTGAACAGAAAGGAAAGAATGGTTCCTATAGGAGAAATCACCAATAATGGGGAACATCTCTAATTATGAAGAAGGCTAGCAACTGTTATCAGGAACAATTAACTGCTATAACTCCTATTGATAGCTTCCAGATCCTTTCCTCACAGTTCAGATAGTATGTTGAATTTTACTCACCTGCTGGAGATGTAAAAAAGATTCCAGAAGAGAAAGATGGAGAGGAAAGGCAATGGAATCATGGTTTTTGGAGATGAGAAGCCAATACCTTCAGGAGAAGACCCAGAGCTCTCAGGATACCTGTTCTGATTGTTCTGACATCTAAGCTCAAGTCCCCCCCCCCCCCCCTTTTATGGGATAGCATAAGACTGAAACAGAACAGGGTTGAACAATTTCTCAGAATTGACTCTTTTCTTTAGAAATGAGTGCAAAAAGAGACACAATCTTCTTGCTATAGGGGAAGTGAGATTGGAATGCAAAGAAAACAATGGGCTGAGTGACCCTCCAGCTAGGGAGTTACAGTGTTAAAGAAAGCAGAGAAGTCAATTAGATAGAAGGTTCAGAAATGACAATTTTGCTTGATGATGTTGGATGCCAGATTTTCAAGGTCTGGGGAATAAATGGGCAAAGGCAGTCAGTTTAGATACCTTTTCCAAAGAATTTGAAAAAGATAGGAGAGCAAAAGATCCATAGATCATGGATACAACAGGGACTACTGTAGATGTTTTAAAAATGAGGAAAGATTTGAACATTTGAAGGCAAAATGGAAGAAATTCCAGTAGAGAAGGAGTTGAAGAATAATTCAAAATTGATTGATGTTTTATAGATGGAATAAACTTTTGGAAATAGACCGTCTCCTCTGTTCAGGGATTTGTGCTAAATTCTGTGCAGCATGCACAGAAATACTTGCTTTCAAAGAGGCAAACTTCAAATGACCTTCAAAGAGTTCAGTAGGAGAAAAAGGAGGGGAAAGATCAATAGTTGAGGAACTCAAGTCAAAGACTAACTGCTCCAAGAGAATTAGGAATATAACATTTCCCCCATTCCTCTCATTACTGGCCAGTGAATTGATTGAGAGGTTTGAGGTCCTGGGGAACTTTCAAAAAAATTTTATTAATTTAAGGCAATGGGGTTAAGTGACTTGTCCAAGTCACACAGCTATGCAATTATTAAGTATCTGAAGCCGGATGTGAACTCAGGTCCTCCTGACTCCAGGGACTGTGTTTTATCCACTGTGTCACCTAGCTCTCCCCAGAGGAACTTTCTGTTCAGAGAGCAGTCAGAGAGATCTGTTTTAAAGATCTGTCAGCCAGGCATACCTGGGTGGCCAGACTGAACATCCTCAGTGATGGCTTTTGGAAAAGCCATTCCATTCAATGCAATCATCTCCAAGGATTTTTGAAAGGCTAGGCCCAGAATCTTAGGCTATTGTTCCTACCTCCATACTATGCATGTGCTTCCCTGACATCCATCCTCATTGTTATGCACAATCATTTAGTTTCAGCAAGTACCCTGATTTTTATTTTTTTTGAAAAACTTATAAAGCCAAATATGGTTCCCTGTATCCCATTTGCTTAGCCATCTCCTGTCAGTGACTTTGATGAGAATATGTCTGTGCAATACATGATAATGATAAAGAAAGTACAGTCTGATAAGGCTTCTGTCAATCAGAGCCAAGGGAAGGAGAGAGAATCCAGGATCATGATTGGAGAAAATACCAGCACCACTATAAAAATGGGAATGGCAGTGATCAGGTATCTCCTGCTTTACTTGTGTGAGAATGGATTTGTATCATGTGATGATTCATTTTTCTGAAATGCTTTCTCCCTCCCTTTTGAATTCCTTATTATAAGGGAAGTCACTAGAAGGGATGACAAGAAGGAGTTTTGGGCTTCCATTTCCACCAAAATTTCTCCATTCATTCTTGAGATGTACCCTAAGGTGTTCAATCTTATTTCATGTATCTGGCTTCCATCAGGGAATGTCCAAGTCTGTCAGGATGATGGACGTTCCACTTGCAGGGGAATATAATCTGAGATCTGTTATGACTCACATTGAACCTTCCTTCACATCCCAATTCCCTAGCATAGTCTGTGCGGGAAGGGAAAGGAGGATTGTTATGAGAAGAGAGAGAAGGAAGAGGGGAAGGTGGGAACTGATTGGGATGAGCAGACAAGCAAAAGATGTAAAAGGAGCTGGATAAGGTTGAGAAAAAGAAAAGGAGGAGGGAGTCTAGGTCCTTCAAATTCTTTCCCTTTAGAAATGCAGACTCATCTCTTCTTTCATTGACCCTCATGATATCAGGCAAATCAGGTGGATTTGGGAGGGAGGGATAGATGGGAATTCAGAGCTGAGGATTTTGGAAACATAAGACATATAAACAATTATCCTTTTTTCTTTTTTACAACCAGTGTCAAAATGTCAAAGACAATTTTATTTTTGAATCTATATCAATTCTTCCCATGGATTAATTTCAAAGTCTTCATCTTTCTCAGACTCTTCCATCTCATAAGTCAGCCATATAGCTCTGGACCCCACTGATATTTGGGGCTGGCACAGATCTGTCTTCCCCTTCTGGTGATGAAGCTAAAACATGAGAAGTAAGAGAGAAAGAGTAAAGATATCAGGTCTAGGTTTCTTTCTCATCCCACAGGTGACCCTTGAGTTTTCCTGCTTTCTGTGCTTGTCATCCCCTGCACATGAATCCCTGGACCATCATTTCCATGCAGCATGTCAAAGCTCTTCCTCAATGCTTAGTGACTCACTGGGAATCTTCTTAAGAAATTCATTGACCTCCCCCTCCTCACTCTCCCTTATCTCTCCCACTGGAAACTGAGAAGCAACTGAGGAGGAAGAAAAAGCGTTACATTTGGAAACAAAGGTCATGGGTTCAAATTCAGGTTTTCTCCTCGCATATTCTCAGGAGCAGGCAAAGTATCTCTCTTTTCTGGGTCTTTGTTCTTCTTTCAGAAATATAGCCAGATAGATAGGAATGTGCTTAAGGCACATTTCAACTTTAAATTTATGATCACATGATCCTGCCTATCACCCTCTAGGGCACAGAGAGCTCTGCCGTCTCCTTCTCCCTTATGTATAGACAGAGGTTGAGCCCCCAAATTTCTTGGAACATCAAATACAAGGTGCCCTGACTTTCTCTCCTCTTAGAAAAGTAGGTGTAAAGGGGTGTAAGTGCCAACTTTCTGCTGCCTCAGTCATTTTTCCAACTTTCTTGAAGGGCTGCTTGTGGTGGCCAAACCCTTCCCGATCCTGTCCTCTCCCTCCTTGGCTCCATTTTACCCCAGATGTACTCTGTGGCCTTGATATGCACATGACTGCTTGCAGGGGGCAAGTCTCGGAAGTAAAAGTGTAGTCAACCACTATCTTTCTGGGAATGGGCTTGTTCACATATGAGAAACAGCATTTAGGTAAGGAGGGATCTGCAGAGGAAGGGGTAGAATGAGGGCCAGGCAATATGAATCAGGGCAGACTCACCTCATTTGTTTGATTCCAGGAAGATCAGTGAAGGAAAGAGATGATTCAATGTTTCTTGAGGTGGGAATCTGGTAGACCCAGCTCATTTCTCTTCCTCTCCCCGCCCCCAACTCCTCTTATTTCTGTTTGTTTCTTTTGCATCTAATCGTCTGACTCCAGTTATTTCTATCCTCTCATTTTCCTTTTCTTTTCTCCTCCCTTTCCCCCTCTACTTCCCCATCTTCTTTTCCTGAATCTTGTCTTCTTATTCCAGTTATTCTCCCTCTTGTTCTTTTTTCTTCTCTCTTCAAATTCCTCTTTTACTTCAGGCAACTACTACCCCAGAATATTAGACATGATGGTCTAGGCATTGAAGTTTCAATCTGAGCCAAAACAGACACAAGGTCTTATCCCCATTTAAGAAGAGAGTCCATCACCCGGGGAGACCTTGAACATTCTCAGAGAGGGTTCAGTTCCATGAGATATGATGGGAGGGTTTGGCCACAGACTAAGAAGGCCAAAAGAAGCTGACTAAATTTCGCTGTCTCTCCCTCAGGGTTGAGAGACCTTCAGTAAATTCCTCAGCCCCTCTGAAGCTCTGCTCCCCTTTGGTGAATTAGGGATGATCCTTCTAGTCTCATGTCAAAGATGCTATGAGGTCCCTAAAGACAAAGTCTGTATATTGCTGAGTTTTAATGCTTCCAGTCAGTGGTTATTAGCTGCCACCTGCCTTGTACCAAAAATTGCTTTTAAAGAGCTATAGAGCCTTTTCTACAATTAGGAAGATTTCCCCATTCTGTCTTCATATATTTCTCTGATGCAACTGGATGATGGATTGAGCATTAGGAGGAACTTTAATAGTTTTCTATGTGTCAATAGACAAGGAAAGTGAGTGATTAAGAGGAGAAATGACTTCTTCCAGTTACCCCAAAGTCATGATCTGATGCTAGATTGCCCCTGGTTCAATCATCCTTGCTTTGAGACAAGAGGAGGTGCTTCCTCCATGTTCCTGCTGTTACTCTTCTCTACCTGTCCATGAATCTGCTAGGGTCCAGAGTAGCCTAAACTTGGTCCCTGGATGCCCTTGGGCATCTGAATCCTATGCTTTCTCCCTTAGTAAGAGAATTGACTAGTCTTTCTCTCACTACTTTCTTGACAGACAAAGAGGAGAACAGGAGAAATGTTCATCACCACTTCTTTGAATGGAAAGGAAAGAATGGTTCCTACAGGAAAAACCACCAATAATAGGGCACATCCCTAATTATTAAGAAGGTCAGCAACTGTTGTCAGGAACAATTAATTGCTACAACTTCTATTGATAACTACCAGACCATTTTCCTCAATTAGTTTTTTGAATTTTCACTCACCTCCTTGAAATACAGAAAAGATTCCAGAAATGGAGTTGAGAAAGATGGAGAGGACAGGCAACAAGATCATGCTTCTTGGAGATGAGATGCTAATACTTTCAGGAGGATACCCAGAGCTCTCAGGATGCCTGTTCTCAGTGTTGTGATTTTCAAGCTCAGATTCCCTTTTTATTTACATCATATGACTGAAAAGGAATAGGGTTAAATGACCTCTCAAAATTGACTCCAACTTATGTCTTCAAAAGGGCTGAGGCTAGCACAATCTTCTTGCCACAGGGGAAGTGAGATTGGAATAAAAAGAAAGCAATGGACTAAGTGACCCTCCAGCTGTAGATGGTGGTTTCCAGCATTAAAGAAAGCAGAAAAGTCAATTAGATAGAGGGTTCAGAAATGGCCTCGGATACCTTTTGAGAGAACAATTTTGGTTGATGGTTGTGGATGCCAGATTTTCAAGATCTGGGGAATAAATGGGCAAAGGCAGTCAGTATAGATGTCTTTTTCAAGGAATTTGAAAAAGAAGAGAAAAATATCCTTAGATTGAGGAGTTAACAGGGGTTACTGAAGATGTTTTTAAAAGATTTGAATATTTGAAGGCAATATGGAAGAAATTCCAGTAGAAAAGGAGCTGAAGAATAATGCAAAATTGATTGTAGATGGAGTAGAGATTTGGAGATAGACAATGGATTTGTACTAAGTTTTATGAAGCATGGAAAGGTAAATTAAACACTTGCCTTCAAAGAGGTAAACATCAAACAGACTTTCAAAGAGTTCAGTAGAAGAAATAGGAGGGAAAGATCACTATTCAAGGAGCTCAAGTCAAAGACTAACTGTTCCAAGAGAATTAGGAATATACCATTCCCTGCATTGAATTCTCTCTCATTGCCAGCTAGTGAATTGATTGAAAGGTTTGGGGTCCTGGGAAACTTTCTATATACACAGCAATTATTGAGATCTGTTTTAAGCATCTGTCATCCAGGAATATCTGGGTAGCCAGACTGATCATCCTCAGTGTTGGCCTTTGCAAAACCCATTCCATTCAGTACAATCATCTGCAAGGATTCTTGAAAGAATAGGCCCACAATTGCAAGCTGTTTTTACTCTCTTCATTCTGTATGTGGGTTTCCCTGACATTCCAGCCTAAGTCTTATGCACAGTCATTTAGTCCTAGAAAAGGCCCTGATTTTTAATTTTTTTTGAAAAACTTATAAAGCCAAGTATAGTTCCCTGTATCCTATTTGCTTAGTCATTTCCAGTCAGTGACTTTGATGGGAATATAACGGGGCTATACAGTACATGAAAATGATAAACACAGTACTGTCTGATAAGGCTCCTGTCAATCAGAGCCAAGGGAAGGAGAGAGAACCAGGACAGAGTAGACAGAGAATTCAGCTTTGTGAATGGAGAAACACCATGGCAGTGTTCAAGACTGGCACCAATGAGGAGAGGTAGGAAGGTACCTAGTGCTCTGCTTTGTGTGCACATAGGTTTGGACTATTTAGTGTTAGCCTTTTTCCATGTGGTGATTTGTTTTTCTGAAATGCTTTCTTCCTCTCTTTTTGATTCCTTGTTATAAGGGAAGTCACTGAAAGGGATAACAAGGAGTCTTGGGTTTCCTATTTCCAACAAAAGTTCTCTTGAGATGTACCCTAAACTGTTCTATCTTATTTCATGTATCTGGTTTCTCTCAGGGCATGTCCAAACCTATCTGGGTAAAGGGCCTTCCTCTTTGCAGGGGAATATAATTCTAGACCTGTTATTGCACCTTCCTTCATATCCAATTCCCCAGACTTATCTGTGAAGGAAGGGAAAGGAGAGTTGTTATGAAAGGAAGAGAGAGAAGGAAGAGGGGAAGAAGGGAATGATTGGGACAAGAAGCAATAGTTGAAAAAGGAGATAGATTAGGTTGAGGAAAAGGAAAAAAGGAATGAACTATGTCCATAGTCTTTCCCTCAAGACTCATCTCTTCTTTCATTGACTCTCATGAGATCAGACAAAGCTGGTAGAGTTGGGAGGGAGGGATAGATGAGAATTCAGAGTTGTAGATTTTGAAAACCAAGATATAACAAGTATCCTTTTTTGCAACCAATGTCAAAATGTCAAAGACAGTTTTATTTTTGAATCCATATCAATTCTTCCAATAGATTAAAAGTCTTCTTCCTCAGACTCCTCCTGCTCTTGGGTCAGCTCCATGGTTCTGGACCCATTGATCTGGGGATTGACACAGATTATGTGTCCCTTCCTGGTGGTGAAGGTAAAACAAGAGAAATAAGATAGAAAGAGTGCAGATTTCAGCCACAGGCTTCTCATCTCCAGGTGGCCCTTTAGGCTTCTTGCTTTCTCTGCCTGACATCTCTATGGGCCATCAATCTTGGGAGAATCATCTCTATGAATCTTCTTCAATTCTTGCTTTACCTCTCCAGTGACTCCCTCCTTAGGAAGTTCCACTAGCCTCCGCTTCCTCCTCACTCTCTCTTTCCTCTCCCACTGGAAGTTGAATAGCAACTGAGGAGAAAGAAAGAGAATTACATTTGAATTTAGAGGACAAATTCAGAGTTTTCTCCATGTATATTCTATCAGTATGGTCTTAGGCAAAGCACTTCTCTTTTCTGGATCTCAGTTTCCTCTTCTTTAAAAAAAAAGGTTACAGATAGATAAGAGAGTGTGTAAGGTACATTTCTTCTCTAAATTTATTATCACATGACCCTGCCCATCACCCCTATAGGGCACAGACAGCTCTGTTCTCACCTCCTCCCCTGTGCACAGAAGCAGCATAAGCCCCTAGACTGCTGGCAATAACAAATTCAGGTTGTCTTTTTCAGGGTACTCTGGTTTTATCTCTTCTTAAACTTAACTCCCTCCATTTAACAAGGGCATAGAGGTGGGAGACCCAGTCTTCTACAGCCTCAGTCATCCATTTGACTTCCCTTGTCCTTCTTGCTTTTGCCTTCTCTCTCTTCTCTTTCTCTTTCCTCCCCACCCCAGATGTGATCCTTGGATCTGTTTATTCCCATGACCTCTGAAATGGAGAAACTGATGGCTAATATCAATATACTCAACCATGAACTTCTTGAGAATGGGGAAGTTAATAAGTGTGAAGCAACAGCTAGTTGTGGAGGCATCTGGAGAGAAAGGGGCAAAATGAAGACCAGACAGTATGAATCAGGGCAACCTCACTCATTTGTCTGATCCCAGGGTGGGTAGTGAGGAACAAGATGACTCTTTGTTTCTTGAAGAAAGAATCTAGAAGAATCTAGAAACTTCTTTGTCTCCTTTTTCCATTTCTTCTTTCTCCTCCATTTTGTCTCCTGACTTCAATTATTTTATCTTGTCTTCCTCCTTTTTTCTTCTTTTCTCTTTTTCCCCTACCTCCCCCATCTCCTTGTCCTATATCTTGTCTTCCATTTCAGTTATTCTGCTCCTCTTTTTCCTTTTCTCTCCTCTACCTAAATACTTCATTTTCTTCAGTCAGATGCTACCCTAGGTAATCGGGCTATGGTAATCTAGGTAGAGAAGATTCCAGCTGAGCTACAAGAGGTCCAGGATCTTACCTCCCTGGATGAGGGGTACTCCCTCATCCAGCTAGGCCTCATTCCTTGAGGGTGATCAAAGGTATGAAAAAGGATGGGAGGGTTTTGGTTACATTCTAAGAGATCCTAAAGAACTTGCCTGAGAACGAAGAAAACCAGGTCTGGGAGATCTTGAACAAGTTACTCAACCCCTCTGGAGTTCTTTCCCCTCAGCTGTGAAATAGGAAGATCCTTTTGGATGCTGCCATCAGTGGGAAATTACTGCCACCTTGCCTTAAACCAAAAGTGCATCCCTTATTTTTCCTAGAGAATTTCTCTATTCTGCTTTCAGACATTTTTCTTATATGACTGCATGATAAATCGAGAATTGGGAGGGACTTTTTTTTATCTCTCTGCCAAACTTCTCTGTTTTAACAGATAAGGAAATAGAGTTAGAGAGGAGAAATGATTTGCTGTGGTTTACCAAGGGAAGATGAAACAAAGATGATGCTAGGTACTCTATTAATCCAATCATTCTTGTTTCCAGGCAGGGGAAAGTATTCAACCATGATATTGCTGTTCCCCCTCCTCCCCCTACACCTGACTCTGCTAGGGCATAGAGCAGCCCAAGATTGGTTTTAGAAAATCTTGAGACCCTGGTGCCTAGCCAGGGCCTTTGTCCTCTCACTTAATCTAAGAATTCACTAGTCCCTCCCTTGTCACTTTCTTGAGAGTCAAAATCTTGGATTTAGAGGAGAGCAGGAGAAATGTTCCTCTCCACTTCCCTAAATGGAAAGGAAGACATGGTCCTTATGTGGGGCTTTATCAAAAATTGAGACATCCCCAATTATGAAGTAGGTCAGGGACTATTTATCAGGAACAATTAATTGCTATAGTTCCCATCGATAGCTCCAATATTCCTGACTCTGTCTCCACTACTCAAAAGGGAAAGAAAGAAATTTTTCTCTCCTGTTGAAGATACAAAAAAGAGTCCAGAAATGGAAATGAGAAAGATGGAGAGGACAGGAAAGGAGAACATAGTTCTTGGAGATGTTTTTTCAGAAAGAGACCCAGAGCTCTCAGCCTTTTCTCAGTCTTGATAGCCAGGCTCAAACATTCCCTTTATGTGTCCTATATGACTGAAAAGGAACAGATACTTCTTCAGAAGTGCTGAGGGTGGCACAGTCTTCTTGACACAGGGGAAGTGAGATTGGAATAAAAAACAAGTAATGAACTGAGTCACTCCCCTCCCGAGCAATAGAGAGTGATCTACGTTGTTAAAGAAAACAGAGAAGTCAGTGAAATAGAGGGCTGTGAAATGACTTTAGGTAACTTCATACCAAGCAGTTTTAATTGATGTTGGAAGCCAGAATTTCAAGGTTTGGGGAGTGATTGGGTAAAGGTAGCCAGTGTAGACAAGTTTTTTTCAAGGCATTTGCCTGAGAAAGACAAGAGAGCTAAAGGACATATTTAGGAGACAAGTAACTGAAGATATTTTGAAGTGAGAGAGATATGAGTATGTGAAGTCAGTGTAGGAGAGCCCTGTAGAAAGGGAGTTGAAGAATAATGCAAAAAGTATGTATAGTGTGGAGATTAATTGAATGGTGATCTGTAGAAGGAGCATAGATTTAGAGCTAGACCTATCAGACACTATCTCATCTATTCAGGGTCTGTGCTAAGTGCTATAGAAGACAGAAGGATAAAGCGTAAGTTAACTCTGCCTTCAAGGAGTTTAAAATTTCTGAGGAAAGCAAGGAGGAAAAGACAAATATTCAGGGAACTCTGGTTAAAGACCAAGTAACTGCTCCAAAGGAAATAAGAACATGGTGTTTCTCCCGTTTGAATCCTCTCTCCTTCCTGGCCAGTGGATGGCTTGAGAGCTTTAGGGTCCTTGGGAGCCTTCTGCATAGACACTGATCGCTGAGATATTGCTTCAAGTACCTGCCAAATAGGCATCCCAGGGCATCCAGATTGATCATTTTCAGTTAGTCTGTACTTTGGAACCCTCATTCCATTCAGTGCAACTACCTCCTAGGATTCATTAGAAGGCCAGGTCCTGTACCTCAAGCTATTGGTAATTCTTTCATTCTGTACATGAGCTTCCTTGTCATCCTAGCACCCTTTTTTACGCACACCAATTCAGTTCTAAGAAAGATCTTGCTTTTTCTTTTTATTATTTTAAGAAAAACACGCCATAGCCAAATATGGTTATCTCTATCCTACCTGCTTAGTTATCTCATCCGTGACTATGATCAAAATTTGACTGTGCTATAAAGTACATGAAAATGAGCTACCAGAACCATGGGAAGAAAAGAGAACCAGGATGAAGAGAGAACCAACAGGAATGGGGACTCCAGCAGTGAGAATGGAGAGAATGAACAGCACCACCACAGAAATTTGAAATGACCAGTGATACAACCTGATGCCAAAAAGGAGAAATAGGAAGGCACTTCTCTCTCTGCCTCTATGGAGGTGGACGACTATATTGGATGCTTTACTTTCAGTCTTTCTCCATTTGGTGATTCATTTTTTTCTGAAATGCTTTCCCCCTTCATTTTGGATTCTTATAATAAGGGGAGATTCTAGGAAGGACTACAAGAAGGAACACTGGATTTCCCACTTGCCAGACAAGTTCTCCAATTCCTTTTAATATGTGTCCAAAACTGTTCAATCTCATTTTATGCATCTGTTTTCTCTCAGGGAATGCTCAAGCCTATCTAGGTAGTGAACTTTCTGCTTGCAGGGGTGTATAATCCAGCCCCAATTCTCCAGGGTAGTATGTGATGGAAGAGGAAGGAGGGCTGTTGGGAGATGAGGAGAGAGAAGAAGGAAGAGGGGAGGGAGGGAAGGACTAAAGCAATAAGAGAAGAAGGAGGAGATAGATGAAGGTGAAGAAAAGGTGAGGAAGAAGAGTGGGTCTAGGTCCTACAAATTCTTTCCCTCAGGAAATTCACTCATCTCCTCTTTCACTGACCCTCATGAGATCTGACAAAGCAGGTGAAGCTGAGAGGGAGGGCTAGATTGGAATTGAGAACCATAGTTCTCTTTTGACAACTAGTGTCTAAATAAGTCCAAGACAGTTTTACTTTTGGAACCATTTCTATTGTTCCCATGGATAAAACGTCAAGACTTTTTTCTTCTTCTTGCCTTGGTTTGGTCATGTTTTTCTGAATTCACTGGTTTTCAGAAATGGTATAGACCTTTTAACCAGGTTAAAAAAGGATGAAAATTTCAGGGCTAGACTTCTCTTCTCCAAGATGACCTCTATAGTCATCCTGCTTTCTCTATCCATCAGTCCTATATGGCCCATTAATCCCACAATCATTATCTCTCTCCAGAATTTTAAGACCCTCCTCAAACCTTTCACTGTTCCTTCAATGACTTTTTGGGCATTTGCTCAGAAAACTTTCTTTGCCTCCCCTTGTTCATCAGTCTTCTCTTCCCCTTCCATTAGAAGTCTGAGAAACAGACTGAGGAAGAAAGAAGAATGTGAAATTTGAAGTAACAGGACCTGAATTCAAATCAGGTTTTCCTTTTCTTATTCTTACTGTCTATGTGATCTTAGGTAAATACTACTCTTCCTGAACCACAGTAAAAAAAAGTGATGGAAGAGGTTAGTGAGTCTCTAAGGTCCTTTCCATCTTTAAATCTAAGATGACTGCTTGTTCCTCTTCTGGTCACAACCTGCTTTGCTTTCTCATTCTCTCCTCAGCCCAGCCTCAGCACCATGGCCTATTATTTCTGGGCACAACAGACACAGATTAATCTTTCTCTCTGTCTCTGTCTCTCTCTCTTTCTCATCTTCCTCTCTCATCTCTCTCTCTTTCTATCATCTCTCTCTTATCTATTTATCAACAATCTCCCATCTATTTATCTCATCTCTCTCTATCTCTCTATTTATGTCTCATCTATCTCATTTATCTATTGATCTATCCCAGCTTTGTCTCTCTGAATCAATGTATTTCATCTATCCCACTATGTAATCTATCAATCTATATCTATCTATCTTACTATCTACTATCTATAGCTATATCTATTATCTACCTATCTATTATCTGTCTACTTATCTATCTCATCTCTCTTTATATCATCTATCATGTATGTATGTATGTATGTATGTATGTATATATGTATGTATGTATCTCTCTATCTCTCTATCTTCCTATCTTCCTCAAGTCCTGATTTTCCATTCTCTTTAATCCCTTCCCTTCTATGCACTTAGGGACACAAAAGTCTGAGACCTCCCTTTTTGTAGTCATACCTTCAAGATTCCCGGAGGATTGTTTTCCACTTCCTGCTCCTTTTTTTCTTCTTTCTTTCCTTTCCCCTTTCCTTTTTTCTTTCTCTTTCCCTTTCTTTTCTCTTCCCCCTTTTCTTTCTCTCTTTTTCTTTTCTTTTTCCTTTTTCTCACTCTCCTTTCCTTTAGAAGTGGCCATGCTCCCCTTTACTCACATGACCCCTGGCCTAGGGCACCTCTCTTGGCTATTAATATAATCAACCACTACATTTTGTGGAATATTGTCCCTGGAAGAAGAAAGGCAGGAGAGAGCTACAAGTGGAGGTACATGTGTAAGTAAAGGGGGCACATGAGAACCAGGTAGTCTCATGCGATTTCTCTGATCCTGCAAAGCCCAGTGATGAAAGAGATGGTTCCTATGGGAAGGAATCTAGAGGACCTAAGTTCATGCTTCCTTTTCCCCTTCTTCTGCCCCTTCCCTTTCCTCCTCCAGAATCCTTCCTTCCCATTCCAGTTATTTGACTCTCTCTCTCTCTCTTTCTCTCTCTCTCTCTCTCCTTTTCATTTCTCTCCCAACAATCCCACTTTTCCTTTATTCAGATGCTATTCCAGGGAATCTGGTTTGATGAACTGGTCAGGCAAGCTTCAATATGAGCCAGAATGGACCCAGGAAAAGGAGGTTCCATCACTCAGAGAGACCTCAGAGGGACCAGATGTATGAAACAGGATGGAAAGGTTTTGTCTACATCCCAAGATCCTGATTGTGAAGCAGGGGTTCCCTCAGGAATGGGAGCTCTTTTTAACTAGTGATGTGATCTTTTTATTTTTTTATTCTCATTTTGTACAAATTTTTTTTTACATTAATAAAATATTCTTGTTTAAGAGTAAACGAAATACCCCCTCCCCCCATGAATATAGACTTGCTTGAGCGATAAAGTAAAGGGGAGAGAAAAAAATTAAAATAAAAAAATAGTAATAATTGTAGGTATGGCCAGGTGGCGCAATGGACAAAACACCAGCCCTGGAGCCACGAGCACCCAAGCCCACATCCAGCCCCGTAGACCCAACAATCACCCAGCCATGTGACATGCAAGCCAACTGATCCCCACTGCCCTGCAAAAACCAAAAAGAAGAAAAAAAAGACCCAAAATAAAATAAAATAGTAATAATAGTAGGGGTGGCTGGGTGGCAGACAGAGCATTGGCCCTTGAGCCAGGAGCACCCAGGTCCAAATCTGGCCTCAGACACCCAAAGATCACCCTGCTATGTGGCCCCAGGCAGGCCACCCAGCCCCATTTGCCCTGCACCCTTCCCCAAATAATAATAATAATAATGATAATAAAATGTGCTTCAGTCTTTGTTCCAACACCAACAACTCTGTCATGGGTGGATCACATTCTCTATGGTAAGTCCATCACAAAAGTTACTTCCATATTTTTCCAACGTTGCCATTGCTGATCGCAACTCCCTCCTTTCTTATTTCTCCACTACCATGTACTATATTTTCTCTCTCCTTTCACTCTGATTCTGCTGTAGGGTCGCTGAGTGGCGCAGCAGACAGATCTCTGGTCCTGGGGCCAAGAAGCCCTGAGCCCCCATACCACCCCTTAGGCCCAGAATCCACCTGGTCCTATGGTCCTGGGCAGGCCTTCCAATCCCAGCCCCTTGCAAGAAGTAAAAAAGAAAATGTGTTATATCTGAACACTGTCCCCCCATGGTCCATCCTCTCCTCCTTTATTCACATCCCCACCCCTTCCCCCTGCTCCCCCCTCCTTCTTACTCCAGATGTCTATACCCCATTGAGTATATATTGCTGTTTCCTCTCCTAGCCACCTCTGATGAGAGCAAAGGTCCCCTCATTCCCCCTTGCCTCTCCCCTTCCATATCATTGCAATAGCTCATTGTAATAAAGAAAAATCTTATTATATGAAATATCTTGGCCTATTCCCCCTCTCCTTTTTCTTTCTCCCATTACATTTCCTTTTTATTCTATTGACTCCAGTTTTATACCACATTTTATCTTCAAATTCAGCTTTCTCCTGTGCTTCAACTATAAACTACCTGCTCTATTAACTGAGATGGTTCATATGAGTATTATCAGTGTCATTTTTCTATGCAGGAATACATGCAATTCATCATCATTAAGTCCCTCTTATTTTCCCCCTCTCCTCCAATCTCCATGCTTCACCTGAGTCCTGTATCTGAAGATCAAACCTTCTGTTTAGCTCTGGCCAAGGAATGGGAGCTCTTGAGAAAGTTACTCAGTCACTCTAAAGCTCTGTCCCCGAGTTGTGAAATAAGAGTGATCTTTCTGGAGTCATTTCAGGGATCCTGTGAGATCACTAAAGGCAAATTTGTTCATTGCTGGGTTTGAATGCCTCCTGTCAGGGGAAAACAGCTGCCACCTGCCTTGTTCCAAAACTGATTTTAAAATACAGTAATTCCTTGTTCTTACTAGGAGATCTCCCCATCTTGTTTTCATATATTTCTTTGTTGGCACTGGATGATAGATTGAGGACTGGAAGGTGCTTTTAATCTATAAAATCTTTATGTTTTAACATATAAGGAAACTGAGGCATAGAGAGGAAAAATCAACACAGGGAAGAAGTAACAGAGCCAGGATTTGATCCCAGGTCCTTCTTGGAACTTCATTCCACCATTCTTCTCACAGCTCTATGCTTTCTTTCCTTGTTTCTCCAGAATTTTGTCTCTGTAATATGATGCTGTCTTCCCCAGGGCCCCTTAAGCTTCTTTTCAGTCCCTGTTGCACCATCTTTCTCTTAAGTTTCTCAGAGATGATTCCCAGCCACAATCAAAGGAAGAAAGTCTTCTCCTGGGGAGGGGCTGCCTGGATCTTTGAATTTATCATGCTTGGGATCTTCCTTACACTGATGTAACCTAGCAGCCATCAGGGAGTGAAAAATGATGTGTCCACAGTTATACAGCTAGTCTGAGCCAGAGTCAGGACTAGAACTCAGATCTTCAGGAAGAATTTTTTTTTTTTTTTTAGTTTTTGCGAGGCAATGGGGTTAAGTGTCTTGCCCAAGGCCACACAGCTAGATCATTATTAAGTGTCTGAGGTCAGATTTGAACTCAGGTACTCCTGACCCCGGGGCAGGTGTTCTATCCACTGCACAACCTAGTTGCCCCAGAAAGAATTTTCTTATGGAAAAGATAGGTGCCTTTGTTTTTGGGAGAGGCTTGGGATCAATAAAAAAATTCTTTGTGTTCTCATAGTCAATCCATCCTGTTCTCCAGCAGAGGAAGACTTTTAGCATTGTTGGTGGACTCTTTCATGGAATATTTATGGAAGGGTACAGACAAGAGTCTTACAGAATGGGCAGGAATGGAAAGAGTGCTCCCAGTAGTGAGATCACAGACCAGTGGAGTGCAGGACAAAACACATTCACAGCACCTCTCATTTGGTCCTTATCATTTCATGGGGTAGATACTATAGTAATTTTTAATCTCCATTTTAAAGAAGGGGGAACTGAGTCTCCAAGAAGCTGACTGATTTGCATAGGGCCACACAGTGGTAGGACTAGGATTCAACCTGAGCCAAAACATTTGATTCTGAATCCTTTGAGTTTTTCACTATATCTGAGAAAAAGTGTCTTGACCAGTGGCTATGGGGAAAATCTGGTATATTTTGACTCATTTCTCTGATGGTGTCAATTTCACCATGAGCCCAATAATTCCAGTCTCAAGACAAGGGAAGGCACTGTCAGCTTTTTTCCTGCTGTTCCCCTTCTTCTCTTGCCTATGATTCTGTCTGGCTTCAATCTGGACAACCGTGGTCCCTGGTCAGTATGACTAAGACCTATGCCCTTCCACATAATGTAAGAATTGGGTGTCCATCTCATACCATGTACCTGAGAACCAAGGAGTTGGATTTAAAGAGGATCAAGAGAAGGACCTCCTTATCCCCCTACCCCAAATGGAAAGGAAGGAGTGGTCCCCATAGGAAAACCCCCAATTATTCATCAGACCAGGAATTATCAGGAACAATTAACTGCTATATCTCTCACCAGCAGGTCCCACTTTCCTGACTCTTCACAATAAAAAAAAAGTCATTGAATCCATGTGAGAATTTGAAGCAGAGATCAGATATGGAAATGAAAAAGATTTAGAGGACTGGCAAGGAAACCTTTGTCCTTGGAGTCAAGAAGGGGCAGTTTTTAAGAGGAGACCCAGAGTTCTCTGGATGTTTGTTCTGACTGCTTTCTACCCAGGTTCACAGCCTCCATTTAAGACTAGTAAGTGACTGGGAAGGAATAGGATTTGGCAACATTCACTGAATCGGCATGAATACAATTCTTCAAAAGTACTGATGGTGGCACTATCTTCTTAAAAATAGGAGAAGTGAGATTAGAAGGAAAAGTAAATAGTGGACTCATTGGTCTCACATTTACTGTCCCAACTGGCCAATCTCTAGCCTTTCCACCTGTGTGAATGCAGAGTGAGGCTGGGGACTAGGAATTCTTTTTGTCCTTTATTAAAAGGAGACATAATTGTCTCCCATATGGAGAACTGATAAGAGTGAGATCAGAGGAAGGGCTCTGACTTGTATGCTTAAGAAGGAGATATAAAATGATCTACATGATAGATACTTTACCTCCCTTTACCTCCATCCAGGAGAAAAAAATCTTCAATCAGACATGGTCAATAGCTGCCACTACAGCTATTTGAATCAGACTCTTGGTCTCATCTAGAAGGATTTCTTGCATCCAAATTGGAAAAAATAATAAAGAAAAACAAAGCCTTTGTAACTAATATACATAATAAAAATAAATTCTCACATTGGCCATGTCCCAAAAATTCTCCGTCTGCACCCTGAGACCATTCTCTCTCTGTTAGAGGAGTTGTATACTTCATCATCCTTTTTCTGGAATCATGATTGGTCATTGCATTAATCAGAGTTCTTAAGTCTGCCAAAATTCTTAAACTTTACCTTTTTGTTGTTGTTGTATAAATTGTTCTCCTGGTTCTGTTCTTTTCACACTTCATTATATCATATATACCTTCTGGTACTACTCTGTAGGCATTCCTTTCCTTTCCTTTCCTTTCCTTTCCTTTCCTTTCCTTTCCTTTCCTTTCCCTTCCTTTCCTTTCCTTTCCTTTCCTTTCCTTTCCTTTCCTTTCCCTTCCCTTCCCTTCCCTTCCCTTCCCTTCCCTTCCCTTCCCTTCCCTTCCCTTCCCTTCCCTTCCCTTCCCTTCCCTTCCCTTCCCTTCCCTTCCCTTCCCTTCCCTTCCCTTCCCTTCCCTTCCCTTCCCTTCCCTTCCCTTCCCTTCCCTTCCCTTCCCTTCCCTTCCCTTCCCTTCCCTTCCCTTCCCTTCCCTTCCCTTTCCTTTCCTTTCCTTTCCTTTCCTTTCCTGAAAATGCAACCAGTTTGATCAGAGATGGGGTGGGTGAGAGTTCCACTGGCCTGATCATCAGGGCAGACTAGAGCCTGAAAGCCTAAAAGATGGGCAAGCCTGACCAGCTAACTAGGGAGCAGAGGCATTGGTTGTGGCACTGAAGGTCTGGAGCTTGCCAGCAGAGCTGGAGGGAGAGTTCCAGTGCTTCCTTTCAGCTGAAGCCTCTTCCCAGAACAAACACAATTACAGCCCACCTCTGTCCCAGGCCTATGAGCAGAAGACCTCCTTCAGGTGTGAATAGGGAGAGCAGTTACCTTGCCCTAGGGCAAAATCCACTATTGATCAAAGATAAAAATACTCAACAGCTTCATTATCTACTCCAAGTTAAGGGAGAGGGCCTCAATTAAGGTCATAAGACACTTCAGAGAAAGCAACCAACATAGCCTTCTGGCCAGCCCACTTGGTGTTACTAAACCCAGTGAACTGTGAACCAGCCCCTTGTTGACATAAGGTTTTAGTAAAATGAAGAAAGGCCAGAAGAGGGGGGGGGTTCCATAGAAAAATTCCTAGAAGGAAAAGACCTTAACTCAGAGACACCTAGAACCTCTGAGGAGAATATGTTCTGGTCTCTAGCACAGAAGGACTTCCTTAAAGAAATCAGGAAGGAGTTTAAAAATCAATTGGAAGATTTGGGAGAGACAATTAACACCTTGCCACAAGAAAAAAAAAATCATTGGAAAAAACAATTGGACAAATGCAAAAAGAGAATAATTCTCTCAAAACCTCAATTAGTCAAATGGAAAACTCTTTCAAAAATAAAATTGACCAATTGGAAAAGGAGTTGCAAAAGGTAAATGAGGAAAATTCTTCTCTAAAAAAAAAATGGAGTCTGTGGAAACTAATGACTTCATGAGACAACAGGAGCCTGTTAAACAAAACCAAAAAAATAAAAAAAATAGAAGAAAATGTAAAATACCTCATCAGCAAAGCCACAGACCTTGAGAACCAATTGAGAAGGGACAACCTGAGAATTATAGGTCTTCCTGAAAACATTGAAGAGAAAAAAAAGCCTGGACTTGATAGTACAGGATTTAGTGATGGAAAATTGCCCTGATATCATGGAACCAGAAGGCAAAATTGTATTGAAAGAATACATTGATCCCCTCCAGAAAGAGATCCTAAAAATGAAAACACTGAGGAATGTTGTGACCAAATTCTAGAACTATCAGATAAAAGAGAAAATCCTACAAGCATCCAGAAAGAAACAATTTAGATACCAAGGAGCCACAGTAAGGATTACACAGGACCTGTCTGCATCAACATTAAGGGATCAAAGGGCCTGGAATGAGATATCCTGAAGAGCAAGGGAGCTTGGAATGCAGCTAAGAATCCATTACCCAGCAAAGCTGACTCTTCCCTTCCAGGGGACAAGATGAACATTTAACGAAATGGAAGACTTACAACTTTTCCTGATGGAAAGAGCAGAGCTAAATAGAAAATTTGGACAGCAAACAGGAGGCTCAAGAGACACATGAAAAGGTTAAAAAAAAAGTGGGGGGGGGGTAAAGGAAAAAAACTGCTATCCAATAAGATGAAACTGTCTATATACCCACTTGGGAGAAATGTTCTCATAACTCTTGAGAATTGTAGCTCTATTAGAAAGAAGATAACTTAGCCAGAAGTGAGGGACACTCATGACTTTTCTGTGACTCAGATAGAATGGTTTAAAAACAATACCTCCTTGAAAAGAGGGACAGTAAGGAGACGGGAAAAGGGAGGAGAGTGAATGGGGTAAATCTCATTACATTAAGAGGTACAAAAGACCTATTGTAATAGAGGGGAAGAAGGGAGAAGCTGAGAACCACCTGAATCTTCCTCTCATCATACTTGGCTTAAAGTTACACAAATACTCAGTTAAGAAACTTATTTTACCTTTCAAGTATTAAAAAGGGAAAAGAGGAGGGAGGAGATGGGGGGGGGAAAGGGAAACTAACAGAAAGAAGGGAGGGAAGAAGGGGAAAAGGGGAAAGGGGAAAGAAAGGGGAGAGGGGTTGACATAGTAGGGCAAACACACTGAAGGTGGTGGTATCCAGAAGCAAAATATTGGGGAATATGGATAAAGGCAAAAAGGGGGGAAATACAAATAGAGGGCAGATAGCATGGAGTGCAATAAAGAGTTAGTAATTATAACTTTGAATGCAAATGGGATGAACTCTCCTTTAAAATTTAAGTGAATAGAAGGATATGATTTCTCTCTCATCACATTCAACTTAGATCAATGTATACCATAGAAACATTTTAAAGACTAACAGATTACCTTCTGTGGTAGGGTGAGGGAAGGAAGATTGGGGGGGAAAACTGTAAAACTCAAAATAAATAAAATCTTAAAAAAAGGAAAAAGAAAAATAATCTACCATGTTGGAGATCTTGTGGTGGATACAAGAGAAGCTTCAGGAATTTGGGGTGTTTTAAGTGTAGTGATAGAATTATGGGCCCCACAAATGTAAGTGAGGACTCCACAAGTAAGGAGAGGGGGCTGTTGTAAAGTTTGCTTCAAAGGAAAATAGAATAGAAATCTTGAGCCTCATTTCCCTGCCATCTTTCTCCAAGGGAAACATTCATTCCTATAAGGAGGGGAAGTAGGAGGGAGGAAGAGATCACTGTTGCTGTCCTCAGAGTGATAGCGGTACCATATTAGTATTCTATCTGTTTCTCCAAGTATTGTTTGTCTAGGGAATATGATCAGTTTCCATCTAATTTTTAGTTGCTTTTTCATTTTGGAGAGGAGAGACTCCAAAATTTTATATCTTAGGTTAGATTCCTTCCCTACAAGTTCCACAATAAACATACAGAGAATAGCAAAGAAACCTATTTATCTAGTTAATAGCAAAATATAAATCAGGGGAAATATATAAATAGGATAATATATAGTAGATTCTAGAGTGATGGAGCTCTTTCATCAGGTTTGAGATAAGAGCTCAAACAAGAAAAAGTCCCTGACCTCATTCAAAAGGAAACCACCTGAATTTCTTAAGAGTAGCAAGTTTAGGAATTAGCGACATGATGATGACTGCTCAATCCTCTTATCTTTTCCCAGAGTCTTTTCTTTCAGTAACATGAAGTGGTGTTGACTTCCTCCATCTTCTCACTCAAAACTGGGTGCCTAATCAATGATCCCAAAGAGGTACTCCTGCTTGAAAAAACTGCAAAGGAAAGGGCTGGAAAACTGAATATCTAATTTTTTACTAATTCTGATCCCTACTTTTTTTTGCAGGGCAGGGTTCTGTATCTATCAATAAGAAATGAGTCCCTCACCAATGGGTTTTGGGACTAAGAAAAATTATTATTAAATAACCAATTATTGAGAAGATCCAGAATTTTTTTTTCTTTTTTGCTTCCTCATTTTCTACAGAGCATTGGTAGGGCATTGTTCATAATGAGCTTGAAATTGTATTAACTTTCTCCTCAATCTTGTCCAGACCTCACCCAAGTGAGAAAACACATTTTGGTGGGGGTAGATCTTTTGTCTAGATTGCCTGGGGCTGGGAGTAAAAGTGACATAATCATCCCTTTATCTCTCATTAGATTAGGTCTATGTGACTTTGGGCAAGTCACTTAACCCAGTTTGCAAGGCCATCTCCAGTCTTCCAGATTCCTATCTGGACACTGGACCCATATGGTTCCCTAGGAGAAAGTGAGGCCAGTGACTTTGCACAGTCCTTTTTCCTCCCCTCCCCCCCACTCATCCATTTCACTTGCATGTCTTGGCATGGCATCACCTGCTTGTTGTCATAGTCTTCTTCAAGAATGAAGGATAGGGCAGCTAGGTGGCACAGTGAATAGAGCACCAGCCCTGGAATCAGGAGTACCTGAGTTCAAATCCAGCTTCAGACACTTAATAATTACCTAGCTGTGTGGCCTTGGGCAAGCCACTTAATCCCATTGTATTGTAAAAAAAGAAAGAATGAAGAATAAACCACAGGATTAGTTCTATATGTCAATATAAACCCATTCTTACTAACAATTGCTAACAAATTAATTAATTAACTAATCAGAGTTGATTGCCATCTGTTGGGAGCCTCTCATTTTCCAAGGGTAAAGAAGTATCCATGATCCATCTTTGGTCCACTAGAGATGGCCAAATGATCAATACTTTTATTAATTATTCACTAGTCATAATAAATAAAATGATTACTTACTCAAAAATTATATGGATATCCACATAACATCACAAGATTTACATATAGATTTCATGACCATGAGTCCAACATTCTATGCAATATGGCGCCATTTAGTGGCCAGACTCTTTATCACCTAGCTGTCCTGTAAAAGCAGTTGACATGGTTTGATTCTCTAAGAATATGGTTAAAAGTCAGAATGAAATGAGGCTGGAGAGGAATTCTAAAGGACCAAAAAAAAAAAAGTGGGGGGGGATTAGGAGGCTATATTTGGAGTAAGAGGAAGGAGTGAAGACTTGATAAGACCAATGTTCGGGATGAAGAGATGATGATAATGGTTTAATGGGGATGACCTGCATGAAGATCCAGCAAAGGGGGCTGAGGAGAGTTTAGACAGATTGGAAGAGAACCAGGGAGAGAAAAGAAAAGTGATATGAAAACCTAGAGGGAAAAGATAATCTACGAAGAAGAGAGGGTGATAAATAAAGTCAAATGCTATGGAGAGGTCAAGAAGGCTGAGGATTGAGAAAATGCCATTAGATTTATCAACTAGGGAATCACTGGTAACTTTGGGAATATCCAGAATGAAATATCACCTCTATTATTTATAGGTTGTGTGAAGTTGGAAAAGTTACCTCAACTCTCTTAAACAATAGATTATTATCATAATTAACAAAGTATTAAATATAATTAATAATTACAATAACACTCTTATAATTATAATACTCTAAACAAAATTATTTACACATATACTTATTATTCATATTTCAGAGAGTTATTTTGATAATCAAAGGTGGTACTAGGGTAAAAGTAATTTTTTTTTAGGTTTTTTTTTTTTGGCAAGGCAAACAGGGTTAAGTGGCTTGCCCAAGGCCACACTGCTAGGTAATTATTAAGTGTCTGAGACTGGATTTGAACCCAGGTACTCCTGACTCCAGGACCAGTGCTTTATCCACTACGCCACCTAGCCACCCATAAAAGTAATTTTCAAACCATAAGAAGTCTTATCAGATTTAGCCAGGTAGTGGTGGTGCTGTTGGATTAGGAGTGGGCATAGTTGGCCATCAGTTTTGGTGAGGGCCATGGAATTTCTGGCAAACTTTACATCTACTCCTACCTCACACAGAGGGATGATTGAATTTGAGAAGAATATTTCTTCTTTCTTTCTGCAGTTCATTATCATCATCTCATTCATCCCAAACATCAGTCTTACTACATCATTTTTCTTTCCTTCAATATAGCCTCTAGAGCCCTCTTTGGGGATTAGGATAATTTTGTTCTTAGTATTCCTTTTCAGTCTCAATTCATTCTATCCTTTTTGGTCTTCCCTTTGCTATTCTAATAGAATCAAACCATGTTGTTGCATTTATAAGGAAACTAGGGGATAAAGCAGATAGAGTGCTAAGTCCCAAAGACCAGAATTCAAATTTTGCTTTAGAAATTTATTTAACTGTGTAATTCTGGGAAAGTCTCTTAACCTTGTTCAGCCTTGCTTTCCTTATCTGAAAAACAGGGATGATAATAGTAACTACCTCAAAGGACCAAATGGGAGGATGAAATGGGATAACATATGTTAAATGCTTTGCAAACTTAAAAACACTCAATCTTTTACATTCTTTTACTTGTCTTTGCTTCTCTGACCCCCAAAATCCATTGGTACGAGAACTCTACTATATATATATATATATATATATATATATATATATGTATATATGTTTTTAAAACCCAACTTGACTAATAATTTACTTTTCTGTGTATCCACATTGCTTTCTCTGAACAAGTCTTCCTTTTTCTTTTCTTTGGAATTGCTTCACTTTGTGTCTTCTGAATTTCATTCTTCAGAGCTTGTCTCTCCCTCCTAAGTTAGGTTCTCAGTAGAAATTTATTCATGAAACCCTACCTAATTTTTCTCTGAACCTTTTGAAATCAACTTTCCCAAATTTGTTGAACTGTATCTTACTCCCTTGTCCTTAGTTTTCATGAATTACATATGATATGGTCATTCTTTCCTCTCACCCCCTCACAGGTTACCATTAATTCTGCTTTGCCACCAGATAATTAATTTTTCCAGTTGCCTATATCCATGAATCAGAAAAAAATGAAATAAGAAACAGACTTCATTCTTTCATCCCCTTTTGCTTTTGTAGTGATGGTGACTGAATGGTAGAAAAAAGAATAGAGGATCAGAAGAACATCCATAATTTTTAGTCCAGTTACAAGCATTCATTGTAAAGATGGTGTCCTTAGTGTGACTTCTTTGTTCAGTAGTCACCATGTTGGAGAAACAAAGCCATAATCCTGATAACATTCTCAATAGAAAAGAAAACCAGAAGACACAAGGAAACTGCTATCAAATGGAAGGATAGCTTGTTAACTTCTCCTTAGAATGATGAACAAAAGAGTTAGCAATTTTGGGTATCAAGAGCATGAAAAATACACTTTCACAATAGACTTGATCATCTCACTTGACAGAGATCTTTGTAAACAAAGGTAAAATAGGCCTCATTGAAAATATCTCCTGATTATATCAGATCTCATCATAGAACCTCTTAGTTCCCGAGGAATCTTAGTTATCTTTTTTGCTGAGGTCGTTCAATCATGTCCAACATGCTTTTTTTTGGGGCAAAGATATTGAAGTGATCTGCCATTTTTCTCTCTAGCTCATTTTATGAAGAAAATGAGGGAAACAGGGATAAATGATTTTCCCAGGGTTACACAGCCAGTAAGTATATGAGGTCAGATTTGAGCACAATGAGAGGAATTTTCCTGATTCCAAGTTCAGTGCTCTATCCACTTACAACCTCTCTGGTCTTCCTTTGGGGTTTTCTTGGAAAAGATAATGTAGCAGTTTACCATTTCCTTCTCTTGCTCATTTGCCAGAGGAGGAAACTTGGGCAAACAGGGTCAAGTGACTTGCCCAGAATCACACAGCTGGTAAGAGTCTGAGGCTAGATTTGAACTCAAGTCAGTCCTAGCATTATATCCCCTGTGCCACCCAGTTGTCCCTTCAGTTATCTAGGGATAGGAAACTGGCAGCAGCATTAACAGGCATATTTCTAATAGGCAGGGATAGATTGGCACAGGCTTCAGAACTTTATTAATGATTACTTACCATGCTGGTATGCACAGACAAATCCTATTGTATAAGACAACCTGGGAGAATTGGGAAACCCTCAGGAAATAATTGTAGAGACACAAAAGGAAACAATTCTGAAGAAGAGAGAACATGAGTTATCTGAAACGACCAGTGAAGACATACAAGAAATTCGCCACTCAACTTATTTTTTGTTTTTAAAACAAATTTTATTTTTCTCAATTACATATAAAGATTATTTTAACATTCATTAAAAAAAATTGAGTTCTAAATTTTTTCCCTCCCTCTCTCAACTCTCCCCTTGTCCAGATGGCAAATAATTTGATATTGGTTATACAGATGCAATTATTCAAAAACATTTTCATATTAGTTATGTTGTGAAAGAAGATAGACCCAAAAAATCCTACAAAAAAGTGAAAAATTGCATGCTTCGATCTATATTCAGTTTTCATCCGTTCTTTCTCTGGTGGTGGATAGTATTTTTAATCATGAGTCATCTGGAATTGTCTTAGATAACTATATTGTTGAAAATAGCTGTCATTCAAGCTGGTCATTGTATAATATTGCTATTAATTGTGCACAATGTTCTCCTGGTTTTGCTCACTTTACTTTTTTATTAGTTGTAAACAACTTAAGATTTTTTTTTTAAAAGAGCTATATAGAAGATACAAGGAAGGTCAGGCAATGGAAGATAAGTAGAAGAAATTTCTATAATCCTGTGAAAAATAGTCTCAGGAGTACTAAATCTCAGAATGAACTGAGATTGGTAACAGAAGGACAACAGAAAAGGTATTGTATTTTTATACAAAATTAAAGGAAAGACTTGCATCAAAGAAATATTATTACCAAAAACAAAAATACATAAATAATAACCTAAGAAAAGATAGGATTGAAGCTATAGGTGAATGGGGCAAGAAGAATGACTGGTTGTGTTTTTTATTGATCCCTTGATATTATTTACTATTTGAATTTTATATAATTTTCTTCTAGATTTATGAAATAATTCTTTGTTAGGTGTCTGAAAAGTTTTGAAGAGGAGAATTACATGATCTAATTCTGTGCTTCAGGAAGATTATTTTGGTTGCTAGATAGAGGATAAATTAGATAAAAGAGGCTCAAACCTCTAAGAGGCAGTTTGAATAGCTTAGAAGTGATAAATAGAATAGAGATGAAGGCTTGATTTTAGGTGTTGGTTATATGACTAGAAGAAAGGGGATGGATATAAAAGATACTGTGGAGTAATGTTGATAAGAGCAAGCAGCTGATTGGAATAGGGCCTGGTAGCTATCCAGCATTCTTTCTTTCTTTTTTTTTTTTTGCAAGGCAAATGGGGTTAAGTGGCTTGCCCAAGGCCACACAGTTAGGTAATTATTAAGTGTTTGAGTCTGGATTTAAAGCCAGGTACTCCTGACTCCAGGGCCAGTACTTTATCCACTGCACCACCTAGCCGCCCCAGCATTCTTTCAATGCAGAATATTGTCTCTCCTGGGAGCTGACCCATGTATATAAAATAGGGTTGGATGTATAAAGCTTGCTTTATAAATTAAGATAGCACTGCAACTACCAGTACTACTTTGAAAAAACATCAAATCATTCTGTAGTCACTATTCCCCAAATCTCTTCTATGCTCTGATCTCAGGGAATCTCTAAACTCTACTGAAGTTTTTGGACTTACTCTGAAATCCTTCCATTCAGTCAGAAAACCTGATGTAATCATAGGATCATAGGCTCATTCATAAAGAGTTTGAAAAGATCCTCAGAAACCATGCAGTTTAATACCTTCATTTTCCAGAGAAGGAAACTGAACCCATAGGACAGGGGAAGCAATCTAGTCTAATTCTCTCATCTTACATATGAAAATACAATTCTGATGGGTTGTGTTTGAATGCCAAAAGTATGCTTGCCAAAAAAGACTATTTTATGGAAAACTCACACAGGGCAAACACAGAGAGGTCCCAAATAAGTGATTCAAGGACACTCTTATGGTCTCTCTTAAGAATTAATTGTGCTTGGGGCAGCTAGGTGGCACAGTGGATAGAGCATTGTCCTTGGAGTCAGGAGTACCTGGGTTCAAATCTGACCTCAGACACTTAATAATTACCTAGCTGTGTGGCCTTGGGCAAGTCACTTAACCCCATTCATTTGAAAAATCTAAAAAAAAAAGAATTAATTGTGCCACATGGGAGACACTGGCACAGGACCATCCAACATGGTGGACCCTCATCAGAGAGGGTCCTGGGCTCCAAGAGCTTATGAGCAAGATGCTCTTTGAAAGTGATGTGCAAATTAAGAGAATCCATCCCAGGTGGGCTATTTGTGCACAACTTGTGGTGGAGTATTCTGAGCTTGTATTGGTCTGATCAGTCACAGTTGGATATACTGTAAGACTCTAATATAGTGATGTCATTTAGGACCTCTGAGAATGAAGGACAGCAACCAACAAACCAATCAATGAATATATGAGGAAACCAGGGCTCAGGGAGGTGAAATAATTTGTTCTAGGTCCCATAAGACAAAGAAATAAGACAGCATTATATTCAGTCCAGTTCATCTTAAAAACATATCTTTATTTTCTTCAAGGGCTTTGGATAAAGAAAACTATAACTCACAGAAAATGTTCATGAGATACCCATGGATTAAGCCCTTTGTCACTGTCATACAGACACTTAGCACCATGACATCAGCCATCAAGTTGATGGAAAAAAGTCAGGAAAGTGGAGGGAGAGAATGGCATGTGGTCTCTCCTCACAAACATCTGATAAATAACACAATTCAACACTGACAATAAATTATGAACATTAAATATGATAAGTTAGCTTAAATTAAAGTCAAGCAACATTTTGGAGTTTTAAGTCAAGGCCAGCTTGACTTGGATATTGTCACTGGGGGCGGTAGAGACTTTTCTGGCTCTGGTTCCTTGTTCCTCATCCCAGAAGGAATTTGAACTCTTTCTCTCCATGTCCAGTCCTTCTTAGAAGTTCAACTCTTTGATATACTTCTGGACCCATGACTCACTAGGGTCTGCACACCTTTGATGACCTTTTTTGGTGAGGAATCTGTGGCACAAAAAATAAAAAGTTGCAAAATGGAGAAATTCAACTACTGGGGAAGAAGAGTAAATTACCACTGCATTTCTATAACCCTCTGATCCCAGGGGCAACTCAGACTCATTCTCCTTTTAGGAAGCTCATCCCTATATCCTTAAAAACCCTTCTCTCAAAAAAAAACTAAAAAAAACCCCTTCTCTCTATTCTTTGGGGCATAGATTCCCAAGTATTCCTAAGGTTCCCAGGGAACCTCTAGAAGTCCCAAGGACACTTTCAAAACTATTCATAATAATTCTAATATGTCAAATTTTTTATTATGATAAAAAGAGATAGATACAGTCCACATAAACAACAGCTCTTTGGGTCCTCCAATAATTTTTAGGAATCTAAAAGGGTCTCGAGATCTAAAAATTGGAGAAACATTTCTCCAGGGGATTTTGGTCTCTCCTGTTTTTTTTTTCTCTCTTGACTTCACCCTCTAGTGAGAATGGCTCCAAATTGTTCCTTTAAGTGCACCATCCCAGACTTGAAGTCACAGATCTCTTTGCTCTCTTATCCTCAGGTAGAGCATCCATTGCAATGCTTCAGAACCATGGAGCAAATGGAAGCTCTCTTCTGGGAGACCCAGTGGAAGTTTTCCCCAATATATTTTAGCAGGATCTATAAACTATTTTTCATTGGGCTTAAGTTCCAAGGGTTTTTATTTTTTAATCATCCTGGGTCTTGATGTCATCTCCCTACATAACCCTTGCCTCTCTCCCGAAACATGGCCATTGGCACCTCTACTCACATGATGCCTGGCAGGGGACATTGACTACTGGTCTCATAAAAAGCCACCACTTGTTCTTGAGAGATTTTGCGGGAGGTATATTTGAAGCAGCAAGCATCAGGACCTATAAGGAAAGAAATACTGTGAGGTGTGTGCCATTCATTAACTGAAAAAGTGGGGACATGGAGTGATGTGGAAAGAGCAGAAGAGATTTGGGGAGGATATAGAATGTCCTTTCTTTCCCTCAAATATCCCTCCCTTCCCTTCCTCTTTCTTTATCATTATTATATAAATATTTTATTTGTTTTTACAACTACATACAATGTTAGTTTCTATCAAGAGTTGTTTTGCAAATTTTTGAGTTTTACAATTTTCTCCCTCCCTCCTTCCCCATCCCCCATTCCCCCTTTCCCCTCTGGAAAGCAATCTGATATTCCCTCCCTTGTTTTTATGAATGGTGTCCTGGTACAATGAACAGAGCTCTGGACTTGGAGTTAGGAAAACTTAAGATTTGAATTCTGCCTCAAAAGCATAGGAGCTCTGTGCCCCTGGGCAGGTCACTTAACCATGCTGAGTCTCAATTTCCTTATCTGTGAAATGGGTATGATAAAAATAGCAGTTTTTTTTTAACAGCATTGTGGTGAAGATCAAATCCTGTGTCTGGGGAAGTTGATGGGAAAAACCTCATTTTGAGACAGAGGTATCAACCTACACTTTCACTAAAGAGTTTCAGTCCACAAGTTCCAGGTGCTCTTGTCTCTATCTCCTCAAAATTATCTCTCCTCCCATTTAGAAACAGAGGAATGGTTTAAAAAAAGGGGACAAAAGGAAAAACAGACTGACCTGGTAATGCAGAGACCTGATAGCAGAAGGCAAAGGCCATGATGAAGACAGAGAGCATAGCTATGGAGCTTTTCATGATGTTGGTGAAGGGTAAGAATTCTGAGAGTGTGATAAGTCCTTCAACTGGGAGAGACTTCTGAGTTTTGAGCTCCTTGGCTTCCTATGTCACTCATTCTGTGTTTGTCTTCTTTTTAAAGGGGATGCAGGAGCTTAGGGTGGATTGGAATTTTTTTAGTAAGTTTGATGTCATAAGGTCACTTGCCTAATCACATGGCCCTAGAATATCCAAGAATAGTCATGCTCTCTGCTACTTGGAAGATTCAAAAGGAGTGGGACATAAGGAAACAGTTGTAGGGGGGAGGAGAAGAGGGAAATTAGCTTCTCTAACAAGTTAGAGTAAAGGGTGTCAGGCTGTCACTATTAATAGTTAGTTCCTCCTTATGAGAGCATAGCCATATGTGGGCTATTCAGTTAATTTTCCTTTCCTTTCCTTTCCAACTTTTGATGTCCCATATGATGACTCCAACCTTTGTCAAGGCACTACCCCAGAGTCTCATGATTAAATAAGCAACATTAATTTCTCCAGCCGAGAGAGAGAGAGAGAGAGAGAGAGAGAGAGAGAGAGAGAGAGAGAGATGCATTAAGAAAAGTCAAGGAGTCAAGGAGATTGGGTTTGAGGGGTGAGGGAAAGGGAAAGGGAAAAATTTATATCAGGTTTTCAAACATTCATTGGAATAAGAATAGGGAATGAATCTATGATTTCTTTGTTGTAAGTAATTCCTAGGTAAGGAACTCTCTCTACGAGTGCAGGCCAGTACCTCCTTAGCAACTTAGAGAGTCTTAAAGAATTTCTAAGTGACTTTCTTGAGATCACAGCCAGTAGGTGTGAGAGGCAAGACTTGAACTCAGATCTACATGGTCCTAAACCCTGCTACAGCTTTGCTTCCTTGTAAAACAAAACAAAACAAAACAAAACAAAACAAAACAAAACAAAACAATAAAATAAAATAAATAATGGATTTGCATAGGGCAAGCAGGTGTGCTCAGATCATCAATCTTAACAAATTAATGGGCTACCCAATTGCATTCTATTCAATCATTCATTTATTCAATGAACATTTTATTGATCTCATTCTGGAAACTAAGAAAGAGTTTTTTGCATTAACCCTTGATGTCCCTGATGTAGGTGTCTCACTCCTAGGTAAGGAAGCTCAATCTACCAATGCAGAAAGTAACTACTTTGCATTTTATAGTCTTATGGCAGGGGTGGGAAACTTTTTTCTGCCTAGGGCCACTTGGATATTTATAATATCACTCCTCTGCTATATTTGCCAAAATTAAAATTCATCCCTATAAAAGCTCCTAGATTTATTGAATTTTGAGTCCCACATGTGGTTGCCATGGCTGCGCCAGACCAAATAATTTCATGATCCTTATGTTCCCTGCCTTGTCTTATGAGGTTATCTAGAATATTGAGATATCAAGGCATTTGCATAGCCAGGCTTTATTAGAGGCAAGATTTGACCCCAAATCTGCTTGACTGGAGGCCAGCTCTCTATATGCTATATAATATTTATATCTTGTGTTAGGGATGCAAAGATAAAATACTATCCAGTTCCTTCCCTCAGGGAGGATATTCTCTTTGGAATTGGAGGGTAGGGAATAGCATATGTAGAGAAAATCTAGTATGAGATAAACAGTGATGATATCAGTCAGATAATAAATGTTTATTATCTAATAAATATGTCAAATATCTCAAATTGTGTGTCTAGGCAAGTTGTTCTAGGAAAAATGAGAGCATACTTATAGGTAAAGGGTGAAGAAAAACCTCTTTCTGAACTGAATCTCAAAGGAAGTGAAGAATCCTGAAAAACAAATGTGAAGAGAGGGTAAATTCTAAGCATGGGGAAGAGTTTTTGTAAAAGGTCAAAGATGGGAAATGGCATGTCAAAGTCAAGTAAAAATGGCTTGTACTCTAGCTTAACCATAATGAATAGAGAATAAAGGGAAGGAATATGAAATAAAGGTTGGAAAACAAAGTAGGTTGGAACTGAAATATAGAGGGTCTTTAATGTTATGCTGAGAATCTGTAAATAGGAGGTCATTGAAGGTTTTTGAGCACTGTCAGTCAAAAATCATTTTTAAAATTCTTAAAATGCACTATAATCTTAGCAAAGAGGACACAAAAAGAGGCAAAAGATAAGTCTTTGCTCTTAAGGGGCTCACCATCCAATGATATGTGAATAGAAGTTGGGGGGGGAAGGGGTCAGACCTACATCTTAAAATGATTATTTTGGCAACTGTGTGGAAATGAATTGGAGGAGACACTGTAGGTATGGAGGCCAGTTGAGAGAATACACACAAGAAGTGATGAAAGCCTGAACCAGAGTGGAGAGAGGAGAATGGATATGAGAGATGTTGTAAAGGTAAAATCTACAGGACTTGGCAATTGACTGGGCATCAGAGAGCAGACTCAAAAATGAGTCTGAGAAGAGGGGCAGCTAGGTGGCGCAGTGGATAGAGCAACAGCCCTGGAGTCAGGAATACCTGAGTTCTAATCTGACCTCAGACACTTAATGATTACCTAGCTGTGTGGCCTTGGGCAAGCCACTTAATCCCATTGCCTTGCAAAAATCTAAAACAAAAAGAGTCTGAGGGGGTTTGCCTCCCATCTGTTAGATTGGCAACAATAATAAAAGATAAAAATGATAAATGTTGAAGAGACTAGGAATGACAGGCACAAAGAGGCATTATTGATGAAGCTGTGAATTTATTTCAACTGCTCAGAGTACAATTTAAAATTAGGCTAGAAATTCCAGTAAAGTGATTTTGATTTAGCAATATTACCAAGGAGATCAAAGACAGGGTTAAAGGTCTCATACCTTTGTACTTAGAGCAGCATTTCTTTTGGTAGTAGCAAAGGAACTGGAAGCAAATTTGGAAATGGTTAAGCATAGTGTGACATATGAACCCATATGAGTTCAGAGAAACCCCGAAATACTTCTATGAATTTATACAGAATCAAGTGAGTAGAACCAGGAAAAGAATGTAAAGACAAACAATATTGAGACATTTATGAATTTTGTTCAAAGTAATGACAGATTGTAGTTTCAAAAAATTAATGATGAATCATTTTGTCGAATTTGTATAGCAAAGGATTAAATTAGAGGTAGAGAAGGAGACTTTTTTTGGACTTGCTTAATGTATGATTTGTTTTTCTTGATTTTACTTTATTACGAAGAAGGGTCTTTTGAGTGATGGAAGTCATTTGGAAATTAAATTAAATAAAAAAATCATAAAACTTTTTTGTTTTGTTTTAAAGGTGATTGAATTAGAAGGTGGTATCAACAACAAAGAAAAGGAAGTTAAAAGAAAGATGATAAGTTCTTATTCAAACATGGTAAGTTTGAGGTACCAACAAGACAGCTGGTTGGTCAAGGACACCAGAAGTTCAGAGTAAATGTATAGATTTAAGAGTCATCTGAATAGAGGAGATAACTTATAGATGAACTCACCAAAATAAAGAATGTAAGAGGGTCTTGGATTAAAGGAAGATGAAGAATCAGCAAAGGATATCAAGGAGGGATGATTGGAGAGGCATTGTGAAAGCTGAGCGGTATTAAAGAAGTCAAGGGAAGACCTGGAAGCTGTTAGCTGTTAGACCTGAAAGCTACTGAAAGAGGATGAGGTTGAGGAGGAGCCAAAAAATTTATCAATTTAGGAAAAAAAACATTGTCAGCCCATCAAAAAAACTTTAGTGCACTGATGGAGTTGGAAGGTAGATTGTAATGGAGGAAATAGAGTGAGGAAATATAGACTGGCAAAGTATACACTACTGTCTGTGAGTTTAGTGGAATGACATTGTTTAGTGAAGATCTTATTTAGAGAAGATGAGACCTCACTCTTTGAGAAAAACCTGTTGGAGAAACAAAACTGGCTGGCAGAAATTGGGTTTAGATCAAAATTTGATACCATATACTAAGATAACTCCAAATGGAAAACTACAAATGTATTGATGGATCCTAGATACATGATACCAAGTATCAAAGGTCACATAAAAATTGATGAGAAAGGAAGAAATTAAAAACAAGATCTATGGAGAGGGAAAGAATTCACAAGTAAACAAATGATGGAAAGGATAACACAAGAAAAAATGGAAAATGATGACTGAATAAAATGTTTCGTTAAACAAATCAAATGTGTTAAAATTAGAAGGGAAACTGATAATGGGGGGGATTTAAAAAATCTCACAGAAGATTTCTCTGATAAAGTTCTCAAATCCAAGTTATAAAATGAACCAATTCAAATTTATATACTAAGAGCTAACTATTCCTTGGGAGATAAATGTTCAGAGAATAGCACAAGGAAAATTTCAAAGGAAGTTATTAACAACCATATGAAAAAAGTTGTTAACTACTATATAAAATTTATCTAAATTTCCAGTGATTAGAGAAATGGAAATAAAGCAACTTTGAGGTTTCATCTTGAAAGCATCAGACTGAAAACAATGATAGAAGAGGAAAATAACTGATCCTGGAGGGATTATAGGAAAACAGACACACTTGTACAGTCTTGGTGGACTTGTGAATTTGTCCGGCCTTCTGAAAAACACTTTAGAATTATGATTTCAAAATGTTACTAAAATGTTCATACTCTTTGACTCAAGTGTACCATTACTAGACTTATGTCTGAGAGACATCAAAGAAAGAAGAAGAGGATCAAAGCATATAAACATATAGTGCAACTCTTTTCAAAGTAGCAAAAAAAAATTTAAAAAAATCCTTCTAAGAGGAGAGGAATCCATATATTGGGGAAATGACTAAATGAGTTATGAAAATGTAATAGAATATTATATTGTGACATACTAACAGAGAAATGATAAAGAAATGGAAAAAATTGTATAGTTTCAGAGGAACCTGGAAAGACCCCTATGAATTGATGTAATGCAAAGTGAGCAGAAATAGAACAATTACTACAGTGATAATATTGGAGAGAAAAACAACTTTTAAGACTTTAAACCCCAAGTACAGAAGCCTGAAGAAAAAATATGACTCCTTTTGGAGAGGTGCTATGTGTAAAATATATAGAGAAAAACATGCAGTTTGGTTATTGACCAAAATGATGGTCCAATTGTTTTGTAAGACTATGTATGTTGATGATCAAAATTTTATTTTATGGGGCTTCTTGGGGGTTCAGGTAGGGATAGATTATATGGGAGCTATAGATTATAAGAGTATACACAAATGAAAATGTGTATTTATTTTAAAACAAAAGGAAAAAAAAAACCAGAGCAACATTTATAGATGGCAGGGAAGGATCCAATGATTAGGAAGTAAATAAAGATGTTGGGGTAGAATGGAGAGAGGATTGAGGTTAGATGTAAGCAGAGAGAAACTCCAATTTGAGCATCTTGTTTTCTTCCCACTTATAGTCATTTCAACTAAATGGTTCTGTCTCTCTCTTTGTGAAGACCTTGTGTCCTAGGATAGCCTCTCCATTTCTCTTCCTTCTTCATAGTCTAGCTCTATGCTGAAACCCACAAACATCACAGTGGAACCTGCCCTCAGTCTTAACGGAAATGTTGAGATTACCAATTACCTCCTCTTGACTCACTTTCCAGGGACACCCCCACCTCACTCATGATTCAGATTCTGAGAGAGACCATGGATGAATTGAGGAAGGTGAGAAAAAAGGAAATGGAAAATGCTGTATCACCATTTAGAAAATAGTAAAGAGGATCACAATGGCCTGTGGTGTGAGAGATTAGGGAAATCTTAGAGGAAGCCTAGAAGGATTTAATTGCTAAATTCTTTGGCCTTTCTTCAGTTCTCATTTTCTTTGACCTTTGTACAGCTTTTAATATTGGTGATCACAGATCATCCTGGATGTTTGCTCCCTCCTTTGGTTCTCTAACATTCTACCCTGGTTCTCCTGCCCATCTGACTCCTCTTTTTTGGTCTCTTTTGCTGGATTTTCTTACTGCCAAGACTCTTAGTAGTCCACTTTCTTCTCGTTTTATATTCTTTACACCTTCAGATCCAACTCCTCTATTTTACAGAAGAGAGAACTGAGGCCCAAAGAGGATGAATGATTTATTTCAGGTCACATAGGCATTATCTGGAATCAGCAATGGGGTCCTAACCATATCTGAGAAACACCATTGTGCTCTGAAACTCACCTTTGTCTAGTAAAAGGACTTCCCATCCAAGGTGTACCAGAAAAGCAAGAGATAAAACACCCCCTAACCCCAGCCAAGAGGCTGAATTCTTTCATTTCACTTCTATTCAAGGTTATGCAATAGGAACTGGAGATACAACAAAGTTGCCCTGTATTAAAGAATTTCCCCTAGGGATCACATATAGTATAGTGGAAAGTGGACTACATTTGAAATGAGAATACCTGCTACTTTTCAAAGTAATGTTTCCTATCTGAGTCTGTTTCCTCATAGGCAAAACAAAATGGATTGGTCTTGAAGGTCCTTTCTTGTGCTTTGTGTTAAAGATTGGAACTTCCACAGATAAACTATTTTAAGAATTGATCACCCTAACCTCTGGACCTGGACCGGAGATATCAGAGACTTTAGCTTTATGACCTTAGGCAAATTACTTCTTACTTTAGTTTTTTTTCATCTGTGAGATGGAGATGGCCAGTTCTAGATTGGAAGTTAGGTGACTTAGATTATAATTCCAAGTCAGTGATGAATTCAGTATATGACTTTAGTTCAATCCTATTACCCATTAGTTTTGTAACTTGATATATCAGTACAATATTACATTTACCATGTTACTTCACAGGATTGTTATCAAGATCAATTGTTTTCACCCCTGGAGTCAGGAGTACCTGAATTCAAATCCGGCCTCAGACACTTAATAATTACCTAGCTGTGTGTGGCCTTGGGCAAGCCACTTAACCCTGTTTGCCTTGCAAAAAAAAAAAAAAAGAAAAAGAAAAACACAAAGCCCCATTCCAAGATCTTTGTTCTACCATGATTGGCAACAGTCTTGGGCAAGTTGCCTAATCTTTCTCTCCTTATAAACTTTTAAGGAGTTTGAATCAAGAAGATACAAATCTTCTGGTGTGTGTGGGCTACTTATGTCACCTTGGGGAAGTAATTTAATATCTCTGGGTCTAAGTTTTCTTATCCATAAAATGAAGGAGTTGGATTAAATGACTTTTGAGGTACCATAAACCTTAAATCCATGATCTCATGAATAGATATTCTAAATTCTAAAGAGTTTTACAGATGGTGAGTGTTATGATAATAATAACTTTTTTGTTACTTGTTGGTGATGGTTGTTAGTGGCTACTGTGGTAGTTCATTTCCTCACCATTACATGCCTCACAAGGGTGGTGGGAGGATGATAAAATACTCATTGCAACTGAGAAGGTACTTGGGAAGGAAAATTCAAAGGGATATATTGAACTAGATGACCTTTAAGTTTCCTTTATGTTTTAAAAGTGTGATGATCCTATGACTAAGAGGTCAAATTTTGATGAGATTTTAAAGCTTTCAAAGTGATTTTTTTCATGATAATTTCATGAAGCAGACCTGAAGGAAGATGGTGGTCGTATAATTGCAGAGGAGACAGTACAACAGATACTCTGAAAAAAATATAGCAAATGATTAGATTTGGTGAATGAAATGTTGAAAGTTTCTCCAAGTTTGAGAACTTTGGTGACTGGAAAGATAATAGTGTCTTTGACAAAATCATGGTAGTTTGGAAGTGGGGGAGGATGGCTGGTCTAGGAGAGGAAACAAAATGTTTTGGATTTGTTAAGTTTGAAATGCTTGCCACACATTCAAGTGAAGAACTCTGCCAGCCAGTTAGTGGTAGAAGCAAAGTTCTAACTCCCCTTACTCCTAATCTGAGGTTCTTTCTTTCTTCATCAAAATGGTATCCACACTCATGCTTTATGATCTTGGGCAAATCTGTTCTCTTTTCTATACTTCAGTTTTTCCTAACTGTAAAATAGGGACAATGAGCTCTAGAATTGATACCTAGATCTGTAAGATGGAAAAGACTTGGAGGAAATGGATAATTATCTTAGTCTTTAGTTTTATTATAGCCTGGGAATAGGAATTATATCCCCATATATTTTCTCTCCTTCGTAATAGCAGCAACAATAACAAAAGCATTTCCAAAATGCACTAAGATTTGCAAAGAACTTTATTTACATGATGTCCTTTGAGTCTCAAACTCATTGAAGTAGTTACCATGACTAATAATTTATCCCTATTTTACATATGTAGAAACTTAGGTAGAGAGTTGTTAAGTGATTTATACCAGGATACCCAGGTATTAGTGGGATTTGAATCTCAAATGTTCCATCTCCAAGTCCAGTCTTTCAACTACTAAAAAACAACTTCTGAGTGAGGAAAAGGGCAGAAAATTCACCAAATCTGTCCATCCTTGCTGTTTGCTTTTCTAAAAGCACTCAAGGTGTAAAGCAGAAGTCCTTTCTTGTTTACTTGTGCTGAATGGGGATTCTAGATTGAGGGTAGTTTCCTCCTCCTTTCTGTATGGGTCAGGAGAATGTAATGAGATACTTTTTCCTTTTCTGTCTATTCCTCTCCTTTGGCCTCTCTTAAACTTTGGTCTTCAAGTGCATCCAGGGTCATCTTCAGTCATCCTGATCCCTATCTTGCTATTGGATCCCGATGTCTCTGGAAGAGAAAGTGAGGCTGGTGACTTTGTTCAGCCCTCCCTCATTAAATCCAATTCACTTGCAAGTCATGGCAAGTGATGTCATCAATAGTGAAGAACAAACAACAGCCTTTCTCTCCCAGAGTCTGGCAAAAACCAAGATTCCTTCCAGTCCAGATCTTACGAAGATATTTCTGTGGGTCTGCTCCAGCATTTCATCTTTAGTTTCTTGTTTTTTTTCCCAAGATACTCTTTGTATGGCTTCAGGCTATAGTGGGGTCTCCCATACATTGGCTTAGATCTCTGGATGCCTTATGTGTTTAGATTTTGTCATCAGGACATTGGGGAATGTGGAAGAGAGAGAGAGGAGAAGAAAAGAGGAGAGAAAGAGACAGACTGAGACAGACAGACAGACAGATAGAGAGAGAGAGAGAGAGAGAGAGAGAGAGAGAGAGAGAGAAATAGAGAGAATGAGAGAGTGAGAGAGACTTTTGACTCAGTAGAGGGAGAAAGGGAGCACTGCTATAGAGAAGATATCCTAATTCAATAAAAGCATCTAGGAAACTTATTCAATAAAAGCTTCTTGTAAAATAGAGCATGGGGGGCAGCTAGGTGGTGCAGTGGATAGAGCACCAGCCCTGGAGTCAGGAGGACCTGAGTTCAAATCTGGTCTCAGATGCTTAATAATTACTCAGCTGTGTGGCCTTGGGCAAGCCACTTAACCCCATTTGCCTTGCAAAAAAAAAAACCCTAAAAAAAAGGAAATAGAGTATAATAGTAATAGCTAGAATTTACATAGTTCTTTGAAGTTTGTAAAGAATTTTCTAATATATCATTTGATCATTACAACCACCCTGGGAGGTGGGTGTTATTTTTATCCTCCTTTTGTAGATGAGGTACAGAAATGCTCAAGTTAACTTACCCAATTAAGTGTCTAAGGCAAAAATTTGAACTCAGGATTTCCTCCCTCCAAGTCCAATGCTTTATGCAATAAACCATGCAGATACCTCAAACTTTAAATGGATGCACAATTGTGATGAGAAAGGTCATACCAAAAACAGATTAAAGGAAAAGAGAAGGAAATATTTTTCCAAACTGAAAATTGATAAGGAAAAATACTTAAACAAACAAGGGAGTAGAAATTGCCATAAGGAATGAAATGGACAACGTTGGTTTCAGAAAACTGAAGGTTTGGCACAAACAAAATTAATACAGGAATGATTAGAAGGGAACATTGAACATTGTTAACTGGGAGGGAATGGAGCTTAACAATAAATTTCTCTGGTAAAAGTCTGATATTCAAGATATTTAGGGAATCGATTCAATTATATATATATATATATATATATATATATATATACATATATATATATATATATATATATATCACAAGAACTATTCCCTAATAAATAATAGTCAAAGAATATAACAAAGTTCTCAAAATGAAGAAAAGCAAGTCATCAACCACCACATGGAAAATATTGTTCAATCACTAATGATAAGAAAAATTCTGATTAAAGCAACTCAGAGTTTTCATCTCCCACCTCAGATTGATAAAGATGACCAAAAGGGTTAATGACAACTGTTGGTGGGCATATGGGAGAAAAGACAAACTAATATCTTTTTGATGAAACTGTGAACTTATACTTTTTTTTTTGTTAAGAAACCAATGTTTATTTTCCATCTGCAGTTTTCCAACACTATTAGAGCATCTGGGTAAAACTTAGGACCACTTTGTGGTAGTTCCTACCCATTCAGTGGCCTGAGCAGTAGGAGCTGCAGACCAGTCCTCAGTAGCCGGCTGAGCACTCCAATCTTCAGTAGGGAACTGCTGAATGGGCACAGGTGGCACCTGGATGCCCTCAGACCAATCAGCCACCTCTGGCTGAGCAGCAGTGAATTCTGGGGCAGGTGCAGTCCATTCACCCTTTGTCACTGCCTTCTCAGCTGCGGCCTGCTCTTCCTTTTCAATCTCCTCTGGATCTCTGTAGAAGTAAAGATCAGGCATGACCTCCCATGGGTGCTCACGGGAGATTGTGCCACTCATCCGCAGGACTTCTCGGGCCAGCATCCACCACATCAGACCCACTGAGTGAGCTCCCTTGTTGTTACATAGAATTGCAATGTCCACATAGCGAAGTGGGGAGTCTGTGTTGCACAGTGCAATGGTTGGAAGGTTAACATATGGTGCTTCAGTCAAAGGCTGATGATCTGCACGAGGATCAGTGACCACCAAGAGGCGAGGCTCCCTGAAAGCTGCCTGGATCTGGTTAGTGAAGGTGCCTGGGGTGAAGCGTCCAGCAATAGGTGTGGCGCCAGTGGCAGCAGCAAATTTCAGAACAGCTCTCTGGCCAGTGTTCCTGGATGAGATGACACTAACATCAGCTGGATTTTCAATGGCAACAATGGCACGAGCTGCCAGCAGAAGCTTTTCCCAAGTTCTCTTCAAATTAACGATATAGATGCCATCACTCTTCCTTTTGTAGATATACTGTTCCATGTGGAAGTCCAAATTGGTGCCACCCAAATGGGTGCCCGCAGCAAGGAATTTGAGGACATCCTCCTCCTTCATCTGCAAGACATCCAAGGCTCCGGACATTGTGAAAGTTTCCCTTGAAAGTTACGACAGAAACCGTGAACAACGCTGTATGGACCCCTCTTCTGGGCAGCGCGGAAAGGAACTGTGAACTTATTCAACCATTATAGAAAGCAATTTTGAACTACACTCCTGAAGTCACTAGATTATATCACAAACCCTTTGTCCTAGTTAAACCATTGTTAGACAGATATCAAAGAAAAAGGAAAAGGATCAATACTGACAAAAATGCTTGTTGTATTTGTGGGGGCAAAGAACTAGAAATGAAGGGGGTATACACTAATTGGATAATGGCTGAATAAATTTTTGTATGCACATATCATAGAATACTATTGAACAGTAAAAGAAAAAAACACTGATTTTAGAAAAACATTAGAAGATGTGAATGGTTGCAGAAAATATAAGTAGAATCAGAACAATATTATAATGGGTAAAATTTTGTTAAAAAGTCCAACTATTAAAGAATAAAAGATTATGAGTAATTCAAAGACCATTTGGTGACTCCAGAAGTCTGAGGGTGATCATATTGCTCAGATTTTGACAGAGAGATGAGGAATTGTAAAGGTTCAGAAGATGACACACATATTGAGTCACATTCAAAATGTGTATTTGCTGGACTAAATTTATTTGTTATTAAGGAAGACTTCTCTGTGTGGGAAGGGGTGAAGAGAGGGTAATGGAACAGAGTGGGAAGTAGTGGAAAAAGAAAACTGACCCTGATATTTATTTAAAAACACACAGAAGAAAACCGAAAAAGCTTTGGAAAGGGATATATATATACAAATAAGGTGTTTTTGAAACTACTGTGTTAAATTTAACATCCATATCCTTAAAATACTAGACAATATATAGAAATTTGTAGTTTTGTGAATTTCAAAGCAGTTTCACAATCCTCTTTCTATTCACTGTAAGAGGAAGTGCTCATATTTGTTCATGCTTTTTGAGTTCATAGTAACAAAAATTGAATTTTATTTTCTTTTTAATATTTTATTTATTTTGCAATTATATACAATAGTAGTTTCTACCTATCATTTTTGTAAGGTTTTGAATTTTACAATTTCCCCCCACAGCAGTTTGATAATCTTTACATTCTTTCCATGTTATACATTGATTGTTGAGAGAGAAATCATATCCTTGAGAAAAGAATAAAATATTAAAGATAGCAAAATTATGTAGTACATAAGACATTTTTTTTTAAAATGAAGGTAATAGACTTTGGTCTTTGTGTAAACTCCACAGTTCTTTTTCTGGATGCAGATGGTATTCTCTGTCATAGGTACTCTTATTGCAATGATGGAATGAGCAAATCTATTAAGGTTGATCATCACCCCATGTTGCTGTTATGGTGTACAATGTTCTTCTGTTCTGCTCATTTCATTCAGTATCAGTTCATGCAAGTCTTTCCAGGCTTCCCTGAATTCCCATCCCTCCTGGTTTCTCATAGAACAATAGTGTTCCATGACATACATATACCACAGCTTGTTAAGCCATTCCCCAATTGATGGACATTCACTTGAATTCCAATTTTTTGCTACAACAAACAGAGCTGCTATGAGTATTTTCATGAGCATTTAGATCCAGTAGTGCAAAAACCGAATTTTAAGGTATTTTTTTTTGATAAGGCAATGGGATGAAGTGGCTTGCCCAAGGCCACACAGCTAGATAATTATTGCCTGAGGCCAGATTTGAACTCAGGTACTCCTGACTCCAGGGTCCTTGCTCTATCCACTGCACCACCTAGCTGCCCCCAAAACTGAATTTCAACAGATCCTAGATGCATTGAGAGTTGGAGGTAGTACTTGGAAAGTGATCTGTGTGAGAACACAGGCTATTCTAATGGCCCTGCCACCTGGACAGTCTCAGGAGCTGGCATATCGCCCTGAGAGATAAGGTGTGCTGGAGTCCTTGGGAGCTGGTCATTCTGCCCCATGGCCCAAGGGCACAGGATACAGCTATGTTTTACCACCTCCCCCCTAATGTACTCCCTTATCCTGTGATGTAAGTGCTGCATGTAGACCCCACTTGACACATACCCCCATTCCCTCATTTCCTTTGTTCTACCCTGGAAGACCTAATAGTATATATGTAGAAGCTAAGCAGTAATAAATTTGAGCTGGAGGCATAAGGCAGTGTGGCTTGACTCCTTATTCTCAGCTCCCCTCTAGGAGGGAAGTCATCGCTGATAGGGCCCCAAGGTGGAGCAAGCCACAATAGATCTGTATACCTCTTCTGAGCAGAAAGAATTGTTCTAGGTGAAAAAGGGTTTAATTCAAGATAATAGAGAAAAGAGGCACTTGATAACTAAATGGCTGAAGGAAATATTTGTATTAGAAATGAATAGCTCATCTCAATTTCCTACATCAGAAACAGAGGATTGTCCTATGATTAAAATGAAAAACTAGATCTATATATATGGAAAAAGGACATCTCTGCTATTAGTGGGGCCACTCTTCTGGAGGAAATACCAGAGTCAAATATAGCACAGTCATAGGGATTCCACTGGTTAAACATAAATCTTCTCTGAAATGGACCCACTTCCTCCTGGGTTCAATCATGGGGAAATTCATATAACCTGTATATAATTAATTATAACTAATCTTAATATATTTCACATGTGACAAAGCACTTTATAAAAATTATTTCATTTTATAGCAACAACTTTATAAAGTAGGGACTGTTGTTATTCTCCATTTTATAAATAAGGAGACTGAGGGTGAGAGGTTAAGTAAATTGTCCAGATAGGTAGCAAGTGTCTGAAGGAAGATGTGAACTCAATCTCAATCTAGCCTAGAAAAGAAGGATATGCTAATAGACGACTAATGTTTCAGGGGCTTGTAGGGGACCTGAGGTCTGCCAAGCTTGGCATCACATGGTGGATTTGTGGTTAATAACTTGAAAAGTATTTGTATGGTGATGAAATAGCAGACCAAGTATTTGCTCCATTTAACCACTATTTCAGCTAGGGGAGTAGGGTGAAAATGTATTGGGGAAGATTCTTTTACTTTTGTAATTTAAATGAACTCCATATTACTGAGGATGTTGGAGAGGAGGGAAATAAGGCCTAAAGAAGAGAACATGACCAGGCTTGAAATTCAGCTGGGAAAACAATGACTGAATCCTTCAGATTTTGAAGAGTTGTTAGAATCAGTGAGATCAAATTAAGTTATCAAGCATTTATTAAACACTTCCCCCATGGAGGCATAGTATTAAGTCTTTTGGGTACAAAGAAAGGCAAAAATATTCTCTGTCTTCAAGGAGTTTAAAGTCTAATGGGGAGAGAACATGCAAATAACTATGTTCAAATAAGATATATAAAAGCAGCTAGGAAAGACTTCTTCTAGAAAATAGAATTTGAGCTAAATCTTGAAGGTAGCCAGGAAAACCAGGAGGCAGAGACTAGGAGGGAGATCAATACAATCATGGAAGATAGCAAAATAAAAGAGATGGAAATAAATAAACAGTAAACAAAAAAATAAATAAAAGAGAGAAAACCAGTGTTCTTAGATAGCTGAGTATGTGGAGAAGAGTGAAATGTAAGACTAACAATGTAGTTATTGATATGGATATATTTAATATTGTTATACATATATAATCTATATTCGATTGTTTTCTGTCAATGGGAGGGGGAGGGATGGGAGAGGAGAAAAATGTAAAACTCAAAATTTTACAAAAATGATTGTTGAAAACTAACTTTGCATGTAATTGCATGTAAAGACTAACAGTGAAGAAAGGTTAAGCTGAATTTGAAGATTTTTATATTTGATCCTGGTGGTAATAGGGAGCTATTATACTTTATTGAGTAGGGTAGTGAACCACATGATTGGAACTGTACTTCAGGAAGATTATTTTGGCAATTGAATAAAGAATGTGCTAGAATGAAGAGAGACTGAAGGCAGAAGGAAACCACTAAATAAACTTTTTGAAATAATAAGGTAAGGGGGTCAAGGGGAGACTGAAGGCCTGAGCAAAAAGGAGATAAAACAATCTCTTTGAACAAAATAATTCCTTCAAATGTAGAATGGAACTAAAGGAAGTTGATGACTTTGTGAGAAATCAAGAAACAATGAAACAAAAAAACCAAAAAAATGAAAAACTAGATGAAAATGGAAATATCTCATTGGAAAACCAATTGACCTGGAAAACAATTCCAGGAGAGATAATTTAAAAATTATTGGACTACCTTAAAGTCATATCAAGAAAAGAAGCTAGGGGTGGCTAGGTGGCGTAGTGGATAAAACACTGGCCCTGGAGGCAGGAGAACCTGGGTTCAAATATGGCCTCAGACATTTAATAATGACCTAGCTGTGTGGCCTTGGGCAAGCCACTTAACCCTGTTTGCCTTGCAAAAATCTAAAAAAATAAAAAAAGAATCTAGACTTCATTTTTCAAGACATTTCCAGGAAAATTGTCCTGATATCCTAGAAGCAGAGGATAAAATAGAAATTGAAGGAATTTACCTCCTGAAAGAGATCCCAAAATAAAAAGTCTCATAAATATTATAGCCAAGTTGTCAGAACTCCCAAGTTAGGGAAAATAATATTACAAGCAGCCAGAAAGAAAGAATTCAAATATCTTGCAGGCAGAATTACACAGTATTTAGCAATTTAGCAGTATTCACATTAAGGAATTGTAAAGCTTGGAATATGATGTTCTGGAAGACAAAAGAGCTTGGATTACAATCTAGAATCAACTATCCAGAAAAACTGAATATGCTCTTTAAGGGAAAAAGATAGACATTCAATAAAATAGGGGACTTTCAAATTTTCTTATTGAAATGACCAGAGCTGAACAAAAAGTTTGATCCTCAAATATAGGACTCAGGAGAAGCATTAGAGAAGGTACATGGGAAGGGCAAATTACAAATGCTTGTATTCCTGCATGGAAAGATGAACCTTCTCATTTAAGGCCATTAGAAGGGGTATATATAGATAAGGTACAGGAAGGTATAATGTATTATAAAGATGGTATAATGTACTATAAATTTGAATTTGAAGGTATATGCATTATAAAGGTGGAATTAATGGGAGAGAAAGGGAAAGGAGAGGTTGAATGGGACTGAATTAGTTCACATTAAAGAGGTAAGAAAAGCTTTTACAATGGAGTGGAAGGAGAGAAAGTGAGGTGGGGGATGAGTGAACCTTTATTCTCATCAGAAGTGACTTAGAGAGGAAATAGCATACACACCTAATAGGGCATAAAAATCTCTTACCCTAGAGGATAAAAGTAGTAGAAACAGATAGGAGAAAGGGGACAGGCAGGGTGGGGTGGTATAGGTGACAGAAGAAAGGGAAGATCATGGGAGAGGATAATCACATAAAACACACTTTTGAGGAGGGACAAGTAAAAGGAGAAAGATTAGAATAAATGGAGGTGGGGAGGAATAGGATTGAGGGAAATATAGCTAGCAATAGCAATAGTGGGAAAAAATACTGAAGCAGTTTCTGTTATGAACTTATGATATGGAATGTGATCCATGCCAAAGATAGAACTGATGGTATCTGTATGCAAGCCAAAGCACACTTTTCCCCCTCTCACTTTATTTTTATTGAGGTTTCTCTATCTTTGTGGGGGGAGAGGGGATTTTGTTTACTTTTACAACAAGATGATTGTAGTAATGTGAAAATATAATTGATAAAAACTATCATTGTGTGTAGTTAGAAAAACAAATAAAATATTTACAAAGATGAAAACCCCCAGAAGTATCCTCAGGCATTTGGGCTATGTAGGAAAGGCAGCCAAAATAGAGATCTAGAGTCCAAGACAGGAGCTGTAAAGCAACATTGTGATGTTGGGATTGAGCTTGAGGAATATAGATGAAACCATTCTAAATAGAAGAGAAATGGAACAACATCAGCCTGTTACACAAACCTCACCAACAGGAAGTAACCGACAAAGCAGAACTACCTTCTTCATAACCACAAAGAAGGGGGCCAAATAGAACTTGGATATACGCATAAGGAGAATGCAACCTCAGTGCAGAAACTGAGGCCTACAAGATCAACTTTAGAAAAAAATTAATGGGTCAAGAAAGACGATCTTGCTATTTGCTAGGTTGAAACTTGGACAAATCACTTAATAACAATAGATAGTAATTATAAATAATCAATCATATTTCTATCTTCTTTTGTCTTTTTAAAAAAATGATATTATTTTCAGAAAAAAATAGCCATTCCCCAATTGAGAAATGGTCAAAGGATATGCAAAGGCAATTTACAGATGATGAAATTAAAGTGATTCACAGTCATATGAAAAACTGCTCTAAATCATTACTTATTAGAGAAATGCAAATTAAAGCATCTCTGAGATACCACCTCACACCTCTCAGACTGGCTAATATGACCAGCAAGGACAATGATCAATGTTAGAAGGGATGTGGGAAATCTGGGACACTAATACATTGTTGGTGGGGCTGTGAACTCATCCAATCTTTCTGGAGAGAAATTTGGAATTATGCCCAAAGGGCAACAAAAATGTACATACCCTTTGATCCAGCAGTACCACTACTGGGTCTATACCCTGAAGAGATTAAGAAAAAAGGTAAAAACATCACTTTTACAAAAATATTCATAGCAGCCCTGTTTGTGGTGGCAAAGAATTGGAAATTAAGTGAATGTCCTTCAATTGGGAAATGGCTTAACAAACTGTGGTATACATATGTCATAGAACACTATTGTTCTATTAGAAATCAGGAGGGATGGGAATTCAGGGAAGCCTGGAAGGATTTGCATGAACTGATGCGGAACGAGATGAGCAGAACCAGAAGAACATTGTACACCCTTACGGCAACATGGGGTGATGACCAACCTTCCTCATTCCATCAGTTCAACAATCAGGGCCAATTTTATGGTTTCTGCAATGGAGAGTACCATCTGCATCCAGAGAAAGAATTGTGGAGTTTGAAAAAAAACCCCCAAAACTATTACCTTTAATTTAGGGGGGGGACCCTTTATCTTACTATGTAATTCTGTTATCTGTTATACTTTATTTTTCTTCCTTAAGGATATAATTTCTCTCTCATCACATTCAACTTAGATCAATGTATATCATGGAAACACTGTGAAGACTAACAAACTGTCTCCTGTGGGGGGTGGGGAGGGAAGAAAGATTAGGGGAAAATTGTAAAACTCAAAATAAATAAAATTAAACTTCTAAAAAAATAAATGATATTATTAATGATGTTAATAAAAGTAGTATTTCTCCTTGAGGATAGAGTCTGTATATGGGTTTTTACTTCCTATCACCAAAAACTGGCATAATTCATATCATTTTTTGGGTTCTGTCCCCAATCTGTGATTTCATTCTTAAGGAAACTCCTCCCAAAGCAGCTGAGCAGCTACTGGAAAACTAGAGATTGACCCAAAAATAGTGTGAGGTTTAGGGTCACATAGAAAGTAATTTTTAGAAATGGGAACAGAACCCAAGTCTTCTTTCAAGTCTCAGTTTCTTAATGAATGAAATAATCATAATAATAGCAATCCTATCTACCTTAAAGATTCAATGAGTCCCTAATGACATCATATGTAATTTGAAAATACCTCAAGAGACCCTGTCCTCATGGAGTTTACCTTTTAATGGGGATAGATATGTATCATGCACATCATAGATTAGTGGTGAGACTCAAATGCAACAATACATTTTTTAAAGAAAGATTTTATTTATTTTGAATTCTACAATTTTTCCCCCTAGTCTTGCTTCCCTCCCCCCACACCCCACAGAAGGCAGTCTGTTAGTCTTTACATTGTTATGCAATTGATGGTATGCATTGATCTAAGTTGAATGTGATGAGAGAGGAATCATATCCTTAAGGAAGAAACATAAAGTATAAGAGATAACAAAATCACATAATAAGGTAACATTTAAAATAATTTTAATATTTTTAAAATAATTGTTAATTTTAAATAATTGTTCAAACTCCACAATTCTTTCTCTGGATACAGATGGTATTCTCTATTGCAGATACCCCCAAATTGTGCCTGATTGTTGCACTGATGGCAACAATATTTTTAAGAGCTTTGCAAACTTTAACATTTAATATTAATAACCACAAATGTCAAGGTTCTTTGGAACCTTAAAGTACTGTATATTTTTATTATCCCTGGATAAGAAGGCAGACACAGAAGTAAGGAAGGAATCATCATTCTCCATTTCCTCCCATTGCTGCTATTTGCACCAACCTCTTCCATTGGATTCATACAAACACCAAAGATTGTTTCTCTCTCTGTACTAGCCTAGCTATGCATATGGAAAGATGTGGAATTAGCACCCCTCTGATCAGATTCAGTATCTGCCTCTTGCTACCAGTGAGACCTTGAAAGAGTTATTTAACATTTATGTGGCACGGTTTCCTTATTTGTAATAGGAAGGGTTTGGGTTAGATGATTGCTAAGAGCCCTTCTAATCCTAAGATAATAGGTAGTTATAATGTCAAAGCAATAGGAATGTTACATTAAAAGTCCTTCAAATCAGTTATCAACACAACTCTCCTTCCTATTTTGTTTGCATCTGTTTTGTCTGCCTCTGATATTTCCAACTCACTACTTCCCCCTTGGTACTCTTGTCACCATGCCACACACACTTCTTCCCTCTCTAACTTCTTCCCCATCCCTACCTCCCACCTCTTCTCACATGACGAAACTACAACTCAGTCCTTGACATGCAAATTTACATTTCCTGGACTTACTTTTCTCTTAATGACATCAAATTTCCATTCCCTTTCTAGTTCTCTAGTTACTTCCAGAAGCACATATATAGAGAGGATTCAGGGATGAGACAGAGGCATAGATTTTCAGAGTCCTTAGCTTGTACTCTGCTTCTCCAGGATCATGAAGAACTCTGTGGTTGCCCTCTCCATCCTCATGGTCATGGTCTTCAGCTCTCTAGCTTCCTCTACTCCAAGTAAGTGAGCTCTCTGCTGCCCAGGCTCTGCTCATAAGATGGACAGAGATTAAGACCAATTAGATTATTAGGATCTGGTCAGAGTGTGTGTGTGTGTGTGTGTGGGGGAGCTGCAAGGACAGAAATAGACAGATTGAATTTGAAAGCATTAATTTAACCTTTACTATTTATGCTGCTTAATATATGAGTTTAAGGCAGAAAAAGAGAGCAGAAAGGGCAATAGACTGAGTTCTAGTCCAACCAGGTTCTAGTTCTGGCTTGATCACTAACTGTCCTTCTGGCAAGGACAAAAATATTCTCAAAAATAGGCAGTTGGATGGGCTTATCTCTGGCATCCTTGCACCTCTTCCTTTTCATGTTTTCTCCCTTGATCTATGGAATGGGAACAACAGGTTTGACTCTCCTCTTTATATAGTGAGAATTATACCATAGAAAGAACTAGGAAAGGGAGATTTGACATCTACACTATATGTGATGAAAAACATTTTCATGGGACATAGTCAGCAACTATTGAATGTATAGTATAAATATATGACCCCAATCCTTTGTTTCCCTTTTTCTCTGCAGTAGCTTCTGATCCTCCTATCTCCTGCTGTTTCTCCTATGTTAGCCAACGAATCCCCAGAAAATTAGTGGCAGACTATTATGAGACCAGGAGCCTGTGCTCTCAACCAGCTGTGGTGTGAGTATCTACCTTCTCATTGTCTCTAGGGAATATAGGGAAAGAGGTTGAAAAGAGGAAATGGAATCTTTTGATACTTGGTCAAATGGATAGCTCAGTCAACCAAGATAAAGCCTGGCTACAAAGGAATAGTCCATGTAGTCCCAGAACAAGGTTTGCTCCCTGTGTAAAGAACTATTCTCACCTGATGCAACAGGAGCTTGATATTAGGAGAGAGGTTTCCAAAAAGGGACTCCTTAATGGGGAGGAAATGATTGACTCAAAAAGACCAGGGGAATTGTGCAAAACATGGGAATTGTCCCTTAATCCCTTCCAGGAGTCTATAGGAAGTTGTCAATGTTTTGTGTGGGGGGAATATGAAGAAGTTCTCTTCTTCTCCAGGTGAAAAACTCATTGATCTCTCATCTCTCCTTCTCTCACTTCACAGGTTCCTGACTAAAAGAGGCCGTCAGGTGTGTGCCAACCCCAATGAAAACTGGGTTCAAAATTATGTGAATTACCTGGAATTGAACTGAGAGCTTCAGAGCTTTAGGCAATGAATCCTAAAGAAAAATGAGCCAAAACAAAAACTTGCAGTTGGAGGAGAGCTCGCAGAACTGAAGATTTTCTGAAATTGATTTTCCCATTATAATTTTTTTGTCAGTGAGAAAACTTATTATGTAAACTATTTGGTGGCAGCTTTGGTTATTTATTGGTACAATTTGTACTTCTGGAGGGGCACCTATGCCCCATACAGACTCCTAGTAGCAGGTGAATTTATGCTCCTTGGAGTTCTGGGGCTACCTGTAGATTCCTTGAGAATTTGTTAAACAGTCTTCAGAATAAACATTTAAAAATCCCTATCTTTTCACCATGGTTTCTATTCTGTCAAGGGAAAAGAGTTGAGAGCAGGGTTCTGCTATTTTTATAGAAGATGGGTTTGGAATCATTAGACAACAATGTTTCTGGAATAAAAACTCCAGATTCAGTGTATGACCATCTCGCTTTTGAACTGGCAAGATGAAAGAGAAACCAATAAGAACTTTTTGACTGAAAAACAAGCTTCCAGAGGTAGAGAGGCATTAGGGTCACTGTTATATGGCCTGGGCAGACCACACTCAGACTATTTTAGTCAGTTTTGGGAACTATGATTTATGCAGAACACTGGGAAGGGGGAAATGGGAAGAGGAGTCAACCAAACATTGAAAGTATCTAATCATAAGATGATGAGTTGAAGGAACTTGGGAGTTTAGTAGGAAAAAGAGAAGAACCAGGTTTCAGTCTTTAAATATTAGGTCTATCCTTTGGAAGAACATAGATTTGTACTGTTTGGGTGGGTACCAAGGACAGAACCAGGGGCAATTGGTGGCAATTGAAAATTTAGTCCTGATTTTAGGAAAACCTTTTTTTTTTTTTTTGCAAGGCAATGGGGTTAAGTGACTTGCCCAAATGTGAGAGGTAGATTTGAACTCAGGTCCTCTTGACTCCAGGACCATTACTCTGCCACCTAGCTGCCCCTGGAAAACCTTCTTAATAATTATAGTCCTGTAAACTGGAATAGATTACATCAAACTTTAGAGGGTTTCCTCTTCATTGGAGACCTTTAAGAAGAGTCTGGATGACTACTTACAAAGCATGGGAGAGTAGCGATTTCTTTTAATCACTTTTTGGAGAAGATGGATGAAGAAATTGAGATTATGAGATTAATTGGTTTTCCTATGTGAATATAACTAGGTAGTATCCAAGGTAGGGTTCACTGCTCTGGATTTTCAGTTTCTACACTATTGTGTTATTTCAGTTCCACCATATTATCTATTCTACCAACCTGGGATGAAATAGTTAATAGAGTACTGACCAAAAATATTTATCTCATAGGAGTTATACCAAGGAACGATTAGGGAAAATGGAGAAGAGAGGAGAGACAGGAAAGATTTAATAAAAATGGGAACTATTTCAAAACATGTGGAAGATGTGAAACTGCTTTCTTTGGTGTCTAAGTGCCCAAATTAAAATTCAGTTTCACTCTTTGCAAGACTAGCCAAATCAAATACCAGCTCTGACCCTTTAGATAAATTTAATATATTTAGCCATAATCTAAAAATCATGTTTTTGTTGACTGAGAAATTTATGGCAACATGGCCAGTTTGATGGTCAATTTGTTTGAAATTCTATCCTAGGTGTAATGCTTCTTATCTTCAGAATAAAAAAATGCTGAATTCCATGTTTTTATTGTGCCTATATTTTTCAAGAATTCAACTATAGAGTAAGAAAATCTATCTTAGCTATATCCCAATTAAATAATGTTACCCTGATAGATGATCTCTTTTTCTCATATTTCCCATTTCATCCTTCCTTCAGCTGTCAAAGCGATCTTCCTAGTGATTATATTACCCTCTACTCAATAAACTCCAATGGAACCCTATCACTTCCCTGATCAAATATAAAATTCTCTCTTTGACTTTTGAAGCTCTTCATACTCTGCCTTTTTCTTACTTTCTGAGTCTTTTTAAACATTTTACTGTCCTCCAAGAATCCTTTCTGTTCCTCCCAGAAATCATTAAGGTCATTTTTACCTCTTGGTCCTTTTCACTACCTTCTTTACCTCTAGACTCAACCTGTCCCAAAAGACTCCCGTTATCTCTCTTTGCTTCCTCTCCCACCTCATCCCTTTTGTTCCCTCTGAGATGTTATCTGAGATGTTAGAGTTGGGCCAGCTCTAACATGGCGATGGCTCTTTCTGCCCTAGAGACAGGAAACTGGAATATTGAATGAATAGAAATCCTTGGACAAAAGTCTGTTATTTCATTGTGTTTCAGTTTTCTAACTAGTATTATGAGCATTTACCCATTACTATGTCACCTTAAAGGGATGCAAGGAAGACCATGAATGAATGTATGTATAAATTCCTGAAATGCATCTAGTCCACCTTGGCATTCCCACTTGGACTCTGCTAGCCTTTAGCTTTTTGATGTTGGACAATCCATCTAAAGTTTCTTTCCTGGTCATCCTTTAAGACTGACCCAAGGCTGATATGACATAAGAGGGTCTGCAGAACAAACTGAGAACTGTAAAGAACTTCACTGAGGCAAAGACTGTGTATTATGCTTTGTAATTTTCTATTAGTGAGTGGAAGTTATGGGTGGACCACTTCCTGCACTGCCTGCTGGGAAGATGAAATCCCAAGGGAGATTTGAAAGGCATTGGGAAGGACAATGAGTCTGTGTTGAACTTCATACTCTCTAAGATAATCAAATACTTGATTCTCTAGTCCAGAATTCCCAATCTTAGGGTGTTTTGAAGTTTCCAAAGGACTTTTCTCTCAATAATCCTTTGAAATAGGTTCAGGAAGTATTTTTTATCCCCATTTGATGGATGAAGAAATTGAGATTATGAGATTAATTGGTTTTCTTATGTACATATAACTAGGTAGTATCCAAGGTAGGGTTCACTGCTCTGGATTTTCAGTTTCTATACTATTGTGTTATTTCAGTTCCACCATATTGTCTATTCGACCAACCTGGGATGAAATAGTTACTTCTGTGTTTGAGATGGATGGAATGTATTTTTACCTCTGAGAACATGAGAGGCTCTTAAATGTGACAGAGAAGGCTGGAGATGTTAACAAATAACTTGCTGTCCTTTCAAAATTTGAAGTTATTTTTTGCTAATATATTTTCAAGATCATTCATTTCTGAATATTACTTATTTAGTGAATTATCCCAAACAACAAAAATTTTTTTAAAAGGGACAAAAAGTTCAGTAAAACTTGCACAATGACCATATTTGACAGTTTATGCAATGTTCCACATTCCACATCCTCTATCTTCACAGATGGAGAGTATTGGTACATTTTCTCAACTCTTCTTTGGAGCCACAACTGGTAACTTGCTCAAGAAGTGAGTGAGAGAAACCATGAGAGGAACCACTGAGGCCAATGATATAGCCAAATCAGTAATCCTCTCTACAACATTAATTGGAATTCCACAAGCTTTTAAATGACTACCATATGCTAAGCATTGTACTAAGTGGTGTGGTCCCAGAGACAAAAATGAAACAACTCTCTACTCAGAAGGACTTTGTAGTCCAATAGAATATGCTCTAATTGTTAGACTAAAACCAGAGAAGTAAATATCCAAATTGATTTACAAAATCAATTTACAGAAATTCCAGATGGTGGGGAGAAAAATTAACTTCTGGTGGAATCAAGAATAGCTTCTTATAAAAGATAGCAGTTGAGTAGAGCCTTGAAGATAGTGAGGACTGTTAGACATAGAGGGAAGGAGAAAGAGTCTTAGAGGGATTGGCTTTTCAAAGATCCAGAAGACAAATATGGAATGGTACAGGAAATACTGGAGCTTGTTGAGGTGATGGGTGATGTGGTCAGACATAAGCTTGAAGAATGTCAGTTCCAATTCTGTGGAAGATGGATTGGGGAGATGAAAACCTGGAGAGGACAAGGGGCCAAGCAGAAAACTATTCCAAGAGTCCAGGTGAGAAATGAGGAAAAACTTGCCCAGAGTGATGGCCATTTAAGAGCAGAAAAGGGAACATTCAAGGGGTATTCTGGATGGAAATAGTGAGAGAAGAGTTGAGGATGACTCTGAAATTTCGAACCTGTCAACCTGAAAAGATGAGGAGAGTCTAAAAGAAAACTGAAATGGAAAAAAAGGCAAGTTTAAAGGGAAAAAAGTCAGTTCTGCTTGGAGTAGATTGAATTGAGTGCTAGCGGTACCTCCAGGTCAAGAGATTCATCAGACAGCTGGTGATGGGAAGGGGGACTGAGGAAGAAGATAAGGGAATTTAAAGGACTAGGGAAGTGAAAGTATTTGAAGGATGAGGATGATGGCTTATCTTGTCCATGGAAACACAGATTGCTATATCAATATGAAAGGCAGGGCAAACCTCATCTTCCCTCACTCACACTTCATCTGTTGGAGGAAAAAAGGGCAAGAAATTAATAAAATCTGGTCTGACTAGTCCTGTGAGGAGGATCCCCATTTCTAGTTGAAATGCAAGAGAGAAAGAAGATAATTTTTCCCCTGCCTGGGCGTGTGTGTGTGTGTGTGTGTGTGTGTGTGTGTGTGTGTGTGTGTGTTTTACTTATCAGGTCAAAAGAATATAGTATTCCTATTTTCCATCTCTTTTTCTTCCTTTTTCTAGCCTTCAGATAGCCCTATTGTTCTTTTTGTTTCACTAAGCAATTTTTGTGGGTTTGCTGGATCATTGAACCTTCAATTTTCTGTCTCTCTTCATGGCTTTTGTCTATCTTGGCATCTCATATTCCCCTGGACCGTTCTACCTATGCCCATCTGAGTTGAGGCATCAGGACACCGAGGATGAATGAGGGAGAAAGATGTGTGACTCTCAGAATAGGAAGAAGAGGAAATCCCAGGCCACAGAGAAACCTCAAGCCAATATTAAAACAAGATGGTCTTCTACAAACTGAATCATTGGTCATTGAAGGGTGACCTCTAAACATTTATCATTGTATTTCTCCCAGTTTCTTTTGTACAAAAAATTGCCATGACTCTGACCTATTAGACATTTTCTTTTTTATTATGAACATGAATATATCAACAATTAGGGACATTTCAATAGACAGAGAAGAACAGAAAAGAGGAGACAATATGCACCTGTAAAGTTCTATTGAATAGTTTTGTAAAGGCATACATTAAATGCCTATCAATAAACTCCCTTGCTTTTTCTCTCCTCATCCAATAATTTTTTATTTATTTTTTATTTCATTAAATTTTTTTTATTTAAGGCAATAGGGTTAAGGGACTTGCCCAAGGTCACACAGCTAGGAAATTATTAAGAGTCTGAGGTCCGATTTGAATTCTGTGCCACCTAACTTCCCCCAATATTTTATTGGTACTCTTCCCTTTCCTCCCCTCCCCTCCCCTCCCCTCTGCTCCCCTCCCCTATTTTCCTTTCCTTTCTATTTCTGTCACCACTCACCAGCTTCTATCAGTTGTCCCTCAGAAGTCTGCCTATATATCAAATTTCAGTTAATGAATCAAAAAAAAATTTCCCTATAGGTGAAAATTTTGTGCCTTGGTCATTCACCTCTGTGTAACAGAGAGGAAGTTTGCTTTATCTTTAGTTTTCTGCTAGAATGGTTTGTCATGGCAGTGATCAGCATTCTTGAGTCATTTAAACTTGTTTCTGTCTCCAATGCTTCAGTTAATGCACCAGATCTTTTTCTTAGTTCCTGACCTCATTTGGGAAATGGCAGGATATGACCATAACAGCAAGGAGCTTAGCAAATCAGAGGAAATCATTCACTTGGGTCAGCATTCTGTATGTGACCAGTTCTACTGGGAAAGCAGAAAAGCATCTAAATAAAAATCTAGCTTCCATCAACATCTCATACCATATACCAAAAGAATCACCATGTGTCAGTCATGGTAGGAGTTGGAAATTGAGGAATGCATGCAGGAAATCCAAGTCTGGGGCAAATGGTCAGGTTCACTTCTCAGGTAAAATTTTGTTACAATGAAGAGAGGCAGGTACATGCAGAAAAGAGAAATGTGGGTAGTGGGATAATGAGGGGACTGAGGAGGCAAGCTGTGACCCTGAGTTAGCAGTAGTTAGATGAAAGAATTGCAAAACTAACTCAGAGTTATATTCATCATTGATTTGAAGAAAGCTTAATATAATATTCATTCTACTTTGACAAGATAATTCCCTTGATTTTAAGAAGTCATTTTGAAGGTAGATTGACCCTTAGTTATCTAATTGAACACCATCATTTTGCAACTAAAGAAAAGGCCCAGAGAGAAGTGACCTGCTCATACTGATAGTCAGGGGAAGATTCTTGATCTGATCTCAGGTTTGCTGACTTTCACCAGGGGTGGGGAACCTTTTTTTCTGTCACAGTTCATTTGGATATTTATAATGTCATTGGCCTCCTATATTTGGTCAAACAATTCATTAATTCACCTTAGAACCTCCTAGATTTACTGAATTTTTTGTCCCACCTGTAGTTGCCATGGCAACTCCAGGTCAAATGATTTCCAGGGTCTTATACCAATGCAGCTTGGACATTTCCTGCCCCTATTCTAAGCCTTCACAGAAAGGTTATATCTGAAAGGAATTGCAAGAAAACTGAAGGGTATGCCTGTCCTACACTTCTAGTCCTGAACCCATTAAAGAGAAAGAACACATTCTTACATATTGTTTTATCTTCTTTACATCTTGTTTTTCTTACATCTTGTTTTATCTTCTTTAACATGAATTTCATTCCATTGGATTAAAAAATGTTGTGATGTCTGTGAAGTAAAAAGAAAATTCTCATAATTCTAGTGATTGTTTCATATCTACACTCCTCCCCAGAGTTTTATGTTGCCTCTTTTCCCATAGGGATCTGCCCCATTATTTTGTGAAAACCAGTTTGCAATCAGAAGACCTAAGAAATCTGGAATTTGCTACTTCCTTTGTGATAAAGGTCAGTGTCAAATCTTTTGTATCCGTAAAGTGTAACTCTAATGTAAGTTGTTAAAATCATCATATAAGCAAGAATATATAAAGATAGACAAAAACCAGGTGTCCACATTCCAAGACCACCATTTGCACAAAAATTATCAATGAGTGTCTTTGAAGGACCACAGAGGGTTCGTCCTTATGGATGATTGTCTGTGACTATAAAGATATGAAGGTAATAGACCTGGAGCCATATCCAGGCACACTTTGGATTACCAGTATGACTGTGGACAAGTCACTTCTCATTGTACCACAATTTCTTTATCTGGAATCTGAGTGGTGTATTAGATTACATAGTGCCTTTTTAGTGCTAAATCTACATTGCTAAGACCTAAGTAGTTATGATATCAAAGCAGTATGACAGACCTAGTGAATATGCTTTCATATGGTCAACACAAATCTCCTTCCAATTTAATCTTGTATATGTTTTATCTTTCTGAGCTTCTAGCTCAACTCCATCACTTCCCTTTTAGATGCCTGGTCACAGTATTACATACATATTTCCCTTTCTAGACTTTTCTTTTCTCTCCTCCCTTCCCTGCATGATGAAACTACACTAGGGAGATAAAGCTTACTCCTTCTTCCTTACTCCAAAATCATCTTTAATTTCTTGATCTAATTTTGAGTTTCTACAGTCTCTGATTACATCACCTCTTAACCAGAATTTTCACTCCTTTTAATTTACTTCTTTTTTCCCTGATACTTCCAGAAACCAGTATAAAAAGAGAGGCAAAGTGTGAGAAGAAGGCACAGATCTTCAGAGGCTCTTACCTTCTGTTCTGTTCCTCCAAGCCCTCTCTCCTCTCAGCATCATGAAGGTCTCCTTGCCTGCCTTCTCCATCCTCATGGTCATGGCCTTCAGTTCTCTGGCATCCTCTGAATCAGGTAAATGAGCTTTTTGACCTCTTCTTTCACCAAAGGGATCTGCTGAGTGTGGGGGGTGGGGAAGTAAAAAGCAGGGAAAAAGGGGAAGGTGAAGAACTGTGGACCAGAGAGGATGTCTGTAATTTTGGATTTTAAGATATTAACAAGCTCTTGGTAGCATATGCTGGTTAAATGTTAGAGATGTAAGAAGGGTGGAAAGTTAAATGGAACTGAATTATGTGTCTAGCTCTACTCTCATTCTGGTTTTGCTGTTAAGCTCCCTGGGATCGACCACAAATGCCTTCCTTGACAAAGGGCAGGAGTGGGATGGGCAGATCTCTAGCATACTTTCTAGTTTCCACACTTTGGTTATCCTCAAAATAAAACAGCAGGACTGATCCTCCTCCAGATACAATGAGAATCACACCTGATATGGGAGAGAAGCAGAATAAGGGAGATGTTAAGGATTACATCTTAGTGCAGACTATGTCCCCTGGGATGGATTAAGAATGTAAAATATGAACCTTAAATAATCTCATGTTTCTTCTTTCTTCCTAGTGACCTTTGACTCTCCCACATACTGCTGCTTCTCCTATGTCTCACAACCAATTCCCAGAGAAAATGTGATAAAATTTAAAATAACCAGCAGCCAATGTTCCCAACCAGCTGTGTTGTGAGTATTTATCCATTGAATCTCTTGAGGGGACACAGGAAGAGAAAATGGCAAATGGAAATGAGGACATTGGGCAACTTGTTCAAATATATAAATTAGATCACTCAGGGAAAAGCCTGATTACAAGAGAAAGAAGTTCCAAAAACAGTCCCTGGACAAGGTTGGGGTCTTCATGGAGCCAGGTGGGAACTACTCATCCAAAAGGGGGGAGGGAGAAACAAATGCAACAGGAATCTTATGCCAAGATGCCATTCCTGAGAGACTCCCCATTGGACAGACCTCTAGAGAAACCCTGAATGACTAAGAAGGGCTTGAGAGATGTTACTAGAAGTAAGGATAGTTCCTTAAGGCCCTTTAGAGATTTCCAGGAAGTTGTCAGTGCCATCTCCTCCATTCATGATTTCTCAACACTCTTCCTCTCCATCCTCAGATTCTGGAAGAAAGACAACAGTGTATTTTGTGCCAACCCCTGGGATGCCTGGGTTCAGAGCTATCTGAAAGAACTGGAGTCATATTGAAGTGCCTTTGGGCCTTGGAGACTGAATCCTAAAGGGAAATGGATCAAGTTGGGAAATTCTATAGTCAGATACAATCTTCTGAGACTTTAGCCTTTCTGAGATTCTTTCCCCCATTAGAATTTATTATTTTCTGTGAAATTTAATTTAGCTAAATAATTTGGTAACCACTTTGGGTATTTTTCTAACTATTTGCATTTCTGTAAATCAACTGTACCCCAGCCTTTTTTAACCTGATATCCCTTCCTTAGAGTTTTTGAGTCACTTTCAGAATGCCATTGTCTTCTGTAGTGCAAAGGTTTCAGAATAAAATATTTGAAAATGGTGTCTTTGTGTTGTGGCTTCCTTCAATGATCTTTGGGTCTTAGGGTTTCAGGAGAGGAAGTTCTGCTCTTATTAGATGGATGGCAACAAAGGTTCTGTAAAGAGATCTCTGGATTCAATGACTCACTTTGAATCAGCAGGTTGATTATGAAAATCCCACCCTCTGTTTTGTTGAGAAGGACCCGTCCAGGAATAAAGAATTATATTGCTATTATTCTTCTTTGATGAGACCACACCCAAAGTTTTATGGTCAATCTAGGGATCCACAATTTAAGGAGAACTTTGGGAAGCTGGGGAATGTTTAGAGGAAGACAAGAGAAGATATGAAATGCCAAAAGGTCAGTGGGGAGAAGAGAATAGTCACATTAGTCTCGATTTTTCTTTTCAAGAACTGGAAAGTCTGTTCCTGGGAAGCATTGAAATTGGTGCTCTCTAGTGACCAAGGATATAAGAAAGGGCAAGGGATGGAATTTGTGAGGACCTAAATTTGAGACTGACATTAGAAAAATTTTCTCCATAATTAGATCCATTCAGATGGGAATGGATTGCATCAAGTTGTTGGGGAACCCTCCTCCCATGGAGGTCCTTAATCAGTGATTAACTGACCACTCATAAATGATATGATAGTGTAGATTTTTTCAATCTCCTTTTGGGGCAAATAACTGGTCTGAAGGAAAAGGATATAAAAAATCTCTCTGAAGAAAATAATTCCCTCAAATGTAGAACTGAGCTAAGGGAAGTTGATGAGTTTGTATGAAATCAAGAAAAATTGAAACAAAACCAAAAAATGATAACCTAGACAAAAATGTAAAATATAGTATTTGAAAAACAACTGACTTGGAAAACAGATGCAGGAGAGCTTATTTAAAAATCATTTGGCTTCATCCACCCTTTCTGGATAGCTCTTTGGACCTAGCCCAAAGGGCAACAAAAATGTGCTTACCCTTTGATCCAGCAATAACACTACTAGGTCTATACTCTGAAGAGATGATGAACTCCCAAGTCAAGGAAAAAAAATCTAACAAGCAGCCAGAAAGAGACAGTTCAGATATCATGAAACTATAGTCATGATTACAAATGAATTAGTAGAATCCACATTAAAGGCTTGTGCTGCTTTGGGATATTATATTCTGGAAGACATAAGAACTTGGATTTCAATTGAGAATCAACTACCCAGCACAACTGAACATATTCTTTCAGGGAAAAAGATAGATAGTCAATGAAATAGGGGACTTTCAGAAATTCCTGTTGAAATGATCAGAACTGAACAGAATGTTTATTCTTCAAATACAGGACTCAGGTGAAGCATAGAGCAGGTGTATGGAAAGGGCAAATAATCAGAGATTTGCTGATGTTGAACTGCTTGTATTCCTGCATGGGAAGATGATACTGATAATTCATATCTACCTTCTTATTTATTAAGGGACTTAGAAGGAGCATATACAGACAAGACCAGGAGGAAGCTGAATATGAAGAAATAAAGTATTATGAAGTTGGAATTATTGGGAGAGAAATTAATATATTGGAAGAAAGGGAAAGGAGAGGTTGAATTGACTAAATTATTTCACATTAAAGAGGTAAGAAAAAGCTTTTGCAATGGAGTGGAAGGAGGGAAAGATGAGAAGGAATGAGTGAATCTTCAGTGACTCAGAGAGGAAATAATGTCTACATTTAAAATGATATAGAAACTTATCTTACCCTAGAGTGAAAAAGGAGAGTAACGGGATAAGTGAAAGGGAAGGGGAGGGAGAGTGTATGTGACAGAAGAGAGAGGGAAGATCATGGGAAAGTGTTGTCAGATACAACTTTCTGGGTGAAAGGAGAGAGAATAGAATTAAATGGGGGTATGGAGGAATAGGATGGAGGGAAATACAGCTAGCAATAGCAACTATGGGAAAAAACATTGAAGCAATCTCTCTGATGGACTTATGATAAAGATTGCAATCCATTCCAAAGATTGAGGTAAAGGTATCTGAATAGACTCTGCCATTTATTTTTCTTGAGGTTTCTCTATCATTGTGGTGGGGAAGGGGGATTAGCTTTACTTTTACAATAAGACTATTATAAAAATGATTGCTAAAATAATCATGGTATGTATTTGGAAAAACAAACAAAATATTTACAAAGATAAATAAAATAAAGAAGTCTCCATAGGTATATGGGCTATGTTGGAATGGTAACCATACTAGAGATCTAGAGTCCAAAGACAGGAGCCTTAAAGCAACATTGTCATGTTGGGATAGGGGTTAAGGAACATAGATGAAACCATTCCATAAAAAGAGGAAAAGGACAACATCAGCTTAAACAAAAACCTGTCCAACAGGGAGCAACTGACAAAGCAGAACCACCTTGCATGTAACAACAAAGAAGGGAGTCAAAATGAACTTAGACTTATTCATAAGGAGAATGCAACCTCAATGAAGAAATTGAGTTCTACAGGATTAGATTTAGAAAAAACATAAATAGCCCAAAAAAGGGACTTTTGCTACTTGCTAGTTTTAAACCTGATCAAATCAATTAATAACAATAAATACTATGTCTGAATAATAAAATATTATTTCTTATCTTCTTTTTAAAAAATAAATGAGATTATAATGATGTCAATAAATGTGTTATTTATCCTTGAGGGTAGAGTCTGTATATAGTTTTTTTCCTTCAAATCACCAAAAGCTAGCATAATTACTCTCATTTTTTTGCTTCCGTTTGCAATCCGTGATTTCATTCATTTGGAAACTAGAGATTGGCCCGGCAATAGTGTGAAGTATAGGGTCACATAGAAAGAAATTTTCATAGACGGGACCAGAACCCAAGTTGTCTTCTCTCAAGTCTCAATTTTTTAATGAATGGAATAATCATAATAATGCCAACCCTATCTACCTGAAATGGGTGACATCATAGATACAATTTGAAGCCACCTAAAAGTTCCATGTCCTCATGGTGTTTACCTTTTAATGAGGATAGATCTATATTATGCATACCATGGATTAGTTGTGAGGCTTAAATGCAACTATATTTTTAAGAACTTTGCAAACTGTAACATAAATGCCATTTAATATTATTAACCATAGATGTTAAGGTCCTTTGGAACCTTAAAGTGCTCTATACTGTTATTACCTTTGGATAAGAAGGCAGACACAAAAATGAAGCTAAGTACAGGACTCATCATTGCCTGTTCCCTCCAACTGCTGCCACTTGCACCAACTACTTCCATGGGAGCCATGCAAATACCAAAGATTGTTCCTCTCTAGACTAGTGTCCTTGAGATGGAAATGGAAAGCTGCAGAGTCAGATCAGTTTCTCAATCTGCCTCTTGCTACCTGTGAGACCTTGAAAGAGTCATTCACCCTTTATGTGGCACCGTTTCCTTAATTGTAAAGGGAAGGGTTTGGGTTGGATGATTGCTAAACCCCTTCCACCTCTATATCTACAGTCTTAAGATATAGGCAGTTATGATATCAAAACAGTAGGAATGTTACCTCAAAAGTCCTTTCCAATCCATTATCAACCCAACTCTCCTTCCCACTTTGTTTTGCATCTATTTTGTCTGTCTCTGCTATTTCCAGTTCATTACTTCCCCCTTTGTATGTTATTACCCTATCATGCACACGTCTCTCTAACTTCTTTCCGATCTCCAATCCTTTTTCCCTTGACACTGCAATCTTACATTTCCTGGGCTTGCTTTTCTATCACTTTCTGTTCCTCTAGTTACTTCCACAAGCCCATATAAAGAGGCAGTTCAAGGATGAGACGGAGGCTCAGACCTCCAGAGTCTCTTAGCTTGTACTGTACTCCTCCAAGCCCTCTCTCCTCTTAGGATCATGAAGATCTCTACAGTTGCCTTCTCCATCCTCCTGGTCATGGTCTTCACCACTCTGGTTTCCTCTGCTGAAAGTAAGTGAGCCGTCCATTGCTGTCTGTGTCTGTGCCTAGGCTCTAGCACTAAGATGGACAGAGCCCTGAGAGAGGGTAATCTCAGTTAGATCATGAGGATCTGGAGAAGCTGTGTGTGGGTGAACAGCAAGGGAAGAATAGAGGTAGGTAGGTTGCCTTTGAAAGCATTCCCTTTAGAGTTACAGCTGGTTAATATAGAAGTTTAAGCCAGAACCAAGAGAGTAGAAAGGCTAATACACTGGGTTTTATTCTTACCAGATTCTGGTTCTACTCAGTCACTAGCTGTCCTTGTGACAAGTACTTTTCTCACATAATGGTAGAAGTTGGATGGGCTTATCTCTGGCATTCCAGTACCTCTTACTTTGATGGTTTCCCCCCTGATCTACTGTGGGAACAATGGGTTTGACTCTCCTCTATACATAGTGAGAATCATGTCATAGAAAGAACTAAGGGAGATTTGACACCTACTCTGTGTGAGATGGAAAATAGTTTCATGGGACATAGTTTGTAGCTAAGGAATATATAATATGAATATAGGAGCCTAATTCTATGCTTCCCTATTCTCTGCAGATGACTCTGCCCTTCCCATTTCCTGCTGTTTTGCCTATGTCAGTCAGCAGATCTCCAGAAAAGTCATCATAGATTATTATGAGACCAGCAGCATGTGCTCCCAACCAGCAGTGGTGTGAGTATTTACCTCCTCATTGTCTCTTGGGAATATAAAGAGAGAGGATGGAAAGAATAGGTCTTTCCCAACTTGGTAAAATGGCTAGATCAGGCAACTACGATGAAACCTGGCTACAGAGGAGTAGTCCTTTAACTCCTCAGGGTACAAGAGCTATTCTCACCTGAGGGACAGTATTAATCTGATGCAACAGGAGCTTTAGACCAGGAGAAAGGGTTTGAAAGAGACTCCTTATTGGGGAGATATCTAGAAAGGAAATGATTGACTCAAAAAGACCAAGGGAATTGTGTCAAACATGGGGAAGTCTGCAGGAAGTTGTTAATATTGTGTGTGGGGGTGGGTGAGGGGAAGTTGAAGAAATGCTCTTCTTCTCCAGGTAAAAACTCATTGGTTCCTCTTGTGCCCTCCTCTCTTTTCTCAGATTCCTGACCAAAGGGGGCCGTCAGATATGTGCCAACCCCAATGACAACTGGGTTCAGAATTATGTGAATTACCTGGAACTGACTGAGAGGTTCAGCGCTTTGGACAATGAATCCAAAAGAAAAATGATTCAAAACAAAAAAAACACTGCAGTTGAACAGATCTCCCAGGACTGAAGTCTTCCTGAGATTCACTTTCCCATTACAATTGCTTTTTTCAGTGAGAAAATTTATTAAGTAAATTATTCGGTAGCAACTTTGGGTATATATTGATTCCATTTGTACTTCTGGAGGACACCTGTGGCCCATAAGGATGAATTTATGCTCTTTGGAGTTCTGGGGCTACTTGTTGGATTCCTTGAGTATCTGATAATGAAAGACATCAGAATAAACATTTAAAAACCCCCTAACTTTACACCATGGTTTCTGTTTTCTCAAGGGAAAAGAGATTGAGAGATGGGTTCTACTATTTTTGTAGAAGATGGGTGCGGCATCATTAGACAACAGTGTTTCTGAAATAAAATCCCTAGATTCAGTGGATGGCCATCTCACTTTGAGGCATCAGGATGATAGGGAAGCAAGCTTCCAGAAATAGAGAGGCAATAGGGTCATTGTTGTGTAGCCTGAGCAGACCACACTCAGACTATTTTGGTCAGTTTGGGGAACTACAATTTATGCAGAACACTGGGATGTGGGGAAATGGCAAGAAGAGGCACCAAAGACTGACAGTGCCTAATCATAACATGATGAATTGAAGGAATTTGGGAGTTTAGTAAGGACAAGAGAAAAACAGGTGAGACATAATTTCTGTCTTTAAATATCAGAAAGTCTGTCCTTAAGAAGAGTATAGATTTATGCTCTTTGAATACCAAGGACAGAACCAGGAGCAATTGCTGGCAACTGTGAGGAGGCAAATTTAGTCCTGATATTAGGAAAACCTTCTTAACAATTATGGTCATCCAAAGTGGAATGGAGGACATCAAGACCACACTCAGACAATTTTGGTCAGTTTTGGGAACTAAGATTTATGCAGAACACTGGGAAGTGGGGAAATGGCAAGAAGAGGCAACAAAAGATTGAAAGTGCCTAGTCATAACATGATGGACATAATTTCTATATTTAAATATCAGAAAGTCTATCCTTAAGAAGAATATACATTTGTGCTCTTTGAAGACAGAAGCAGAAGCAATTTCTGGCAACTGTCAGGAGGCAAATTTAGTCCTGATGTAAGGAAAACTTTCATAAAACTTATGGTCATCCAAGGTAGAATAAAGGACCTCAAGCTTTGGAGGATTTCCCCTCCCTTGGAGATCTTTAAAGGGAGACTGGATGACCATCTAAAAAGAAAGGGATAGTAGGGATTGCTTTTAGTCACTTTATGGAGTAGATGATTATGATACTTTCCCAAACTCAATGTCTGTGATTCCATGATATTATTAGAATATTGATCAAAAATATTTATCTCATAGGAGTTATATCAAGGAACCATTATGGAAAATTTAGAAGAGAGAAAGAAAAACAAGAAAGATTTAATAAAAATGGGGACTTTCAACACATGTAAGGAGAAAAAATGCTTCCTTTGTAGTCAACATTCCAAAGTTAAAATTCTGGCTTCACTCCTTGCCTGACTGTTGTCAAGTAATATACCTAGTCCAAGCCTTTAGAAAAATTTAATGTATTTAGCCAGAATCTAAAAATCATGTTTTGATGAATGACAAACTTAAGGTAACCTTGTCAAATTGAATATTAAATCACAAGATTTTAAAACCTTTCCTAGTTCTAACACTTCTTACCTTCAGATAATTCTTATCCCCTATATGAATCCCATATTTTCATTGTGCCTTTATTTTTCTAAAATTTTTTTATGGATTAAGAAAATCCACCTTGGCCATATCTTAATTAAAGTAATGGTATCCTGCAGGATGATCTCCTTTTCTATTATTCCTTATTCCATTTCATCCTTTACTCAACTATTAAAGTGATCTTCCTAAACAATTCGTCTGACCATGTCAACCTCTACTTAATAAACTGCAGTGCTGCCCCATCATTTCCCTCATCAAATATAAAATTCTCTCTTTGAGTTTTGAAGTTCTCCACTGCCTGTCCTTTTCTTACCTACTGAGCTCTCTAACAATTTACTGTCCACCAAACTGTCTATCATCCTTTGTGTTCCTCCCAGAAGGCATTATGCTATGGTCCTATGGTCCTATACTCTGCCTTCTTCACTGATAGACCCAACTTGTCTCAATTGATTCCCTTTACCTTTCTTTGCCTCCACTCCCACCTTGTCCCTTTGGGTCCATCTGTTTATTAGAGCTAGGCCAACTCTCACAGGGAGATAGCACTTTTTTAGAGACAGGAAACTAAGGGATAGTGAATAAATAGAAAGCCTTGGACAAATGTCCATTATCTCATTGTGTTTCAGTTTTCTAATTAGTCTTATGGGCATGATGTTACTCACTAACAGCTTACCTCACAGGGTTGTAGGGATAACCATAAACTACTGTATGTATAAGCTTCTGAAATGCATCCAGTCCTCCTTGGCACTCCTACTTGGACTCTTTGAGGCTGTGGCTTTGTGATCTTGGGTAATTCATCTAAAGTTTCTTTCCTGGTTGTCCCTTAAGGTTGTCCTAAGTTTGATCTGATGGAAGAGAGGGCAGTAGAACAGACTTTTAGAACTGTACAGAACTACATTGTAGCAAAGACTGGGTATTATGCTTTGTAGTTTTATAATACTTCAGTACAAATTGTGGGTGGACAGTGTTACCATTCTTTCTACACTGTCTGCTGGGAAGACGAAATCCTGTGGGATATTTGAAAGGGATCAGGAAGGAAAATGTGTCCATATTGAATATCATGCTCTCTAAGGTAACCTCCAGCTTCAAATACTTGATTCTCTCATTCAGAACTCCAATTCCCCTTGAAATATGTTGAAAAAGTGTTATCAACCCCATTTGATGGATGAAGAAATTGAGATTATGAGATTATTTGATTTTCATGGGAAGCATCCAAGTTAGGGTTCATTGCTCTGGATTTTCAGTATCTACACTATTGTTCTATTTCAGTACCACCATATTGCCTATTCTACCAACCTGGGATGGAATAGTAACTACAGTCTTTGAGATGGATGGAATGCATTATTACCTCTGAGAACATGAGATACTCTTGACCATGACAGAAAAACATGGAGATGTTAGCACATACCTTTCTCTCCCTTCAAAATTTAAAATTATTTTTGGTTGGTGGCAAAGTGGATAGAGCACTGGCCCTGGAGTCAGGAGTACCTGAGTACAAATCTGGCCTCAGACACTTAATAATGACCTAGCTGTGTGGCCTTGGGCAAGCCACTTAACCCCATTTGCCTTGCAAAAACCTAAAAAAAATGTAAAATTATTTTTGCTAACACATTTTAAAATACCATTGATTCCTGAATATTTCTTATGCAGTGAGTTATCCCTTGCATCCAAACTATTTTAAAAAGAGACAATAAGTTCAGTAAAACTCACTAACACACTGACCATCTTTGGCACTTCATGCAATGTCCCACCTACACTTCTTTGGAACCACAACTGGTAACTCTAAATGTACACATATAATTTCTTGCTCAAAACTGAGTGAGAGAAACCATGAGAGGAACGACTGAGGTCAATGACCATAACCAAGTCAGTAATCCCCTCTACTACTTTCATTGGAATTCGACAGTCTTTTAGGTCACTACCATGTGCGAAGCATTGTGCCAGATTGTGAGGTGCTAGAGATAAAAATGAAACAACCTCTACCCAAATAGACTTTGTAGTCCAATGGAATATACCTTAATTGTTGGAAACTACATGAAACCGGAGAAGTAAATATTCACATAAATTTACAAAATCAATTTACAGTTATTCCAGGGGGTGGGGAGAGACAGCAACTCCTGGGGAACCAAGAATGTCTTCTTCGAAAAGACAGCAGTTGTGCAGAGCCTTGAACATAACGAGGATTGTAAGACATAGAGGGAAGGATTAAAGAGCCTTTTAGATATGAGGAACAGTCTTTTGAAAGGCCCAGAAGACAAATATGATATGGTGCAGGATATACTGGAGCTTCTTGAGCAGGTGGATGATGTGGTCAGACATAAACTTGAGGAATGTCAATTCGAATTCTGTCGAAGATGGATTGGGGAGATGAAAGCCTGGAGATGACAAGGGGCCAACAAAAAACTATTCCTAGAATCTATGTGAGAGATGAGGAAAACCTTGCCCAGAGTGATGTCCATTTAAGAGCAGAGAGGGGAACATACAACAGGTATCATGAATGGAAAAGTGAGAGAAGAGTTGAGGATGACTCTGAAATTTGAAAATTTTGAACCTGAAAAGATGAGGAAACTCTAAAGGTAAGTTGAATTGGAAAAGGAATGGAAGTTAAAAGGGAAGAAAATCAGTTCTGCTTGGAGAAGATTGAAATGAGTGCTAACTGGACTTCCAGGTCAAGAGATTCATCAGAAAGCTGGTGATGGGAAATGGAATTGAGGAAGGAGATAAAGGAATTTAAGGGATTAAAGAAGGAAAGTGAAAGTATTCGAAGGCTGAGGATGATGGCTTAAATTGTCCATGGAAACCCAGATTGCTGTGTCAATACGAAAGGCAGGATTTAAACCTCAGCTTCCCTCACTCAAATATATCACTTGATATACTATATCACACTTTATCTGTTGGAAGGGAAAAGGTCAAGAAATTAGTAAAATCTGGTCGAATTAGTCCTGTGAGGAGGATCCCCATTTCTAATTGAAATGCAAGAGAGAGAAAGATGATAATTTTTTTCCTCCCTTGGACATACATGTGTGTGTGTTTTTGAATGTGTGCTTGTGTGCGTGCATGCGTGTTTGTGTATGTGTGTGTGTGTGTGTGTGTGTGTGTGTGTGTGTGTGTGTGTTTTACTTCTCAGGTCAAGAGAATATAGTATTTCTATTTTTCATCTCTTTTTCTTCCTTTTCCCAGGTTTCAGATAGCCCAATTGTTCCTTCCTCTTGAGGTTTGACTAAGCTATTTTTGTGGGTTTCCTAGTTCACTGAACATTCAATTCTCTGTCTCTTTCTCTTTGTGGCTTCTGTCTATCTTGGTATTTCATCTTCCCATGGATCTTTCTACCTATGCCCATCTGAGTTGAGGCATCAGGACACTGAGGATGAATGTGGGAGAAAGATGTATGACTCTCAGAACAGGCAAAAAGACGAAAACCCACACCCAAAGAGAAATGTCAAGACCATATTAAGACAAGATGGTCTTCTACAGACTGAACCATTGGTCATTGAAGAATTACATCCAAACTTTTGTCATTTTATATCTCCCAGTTTCTTTTGTACAAAAAAATTTCCATGATTCTGACCTATTATACGTTATTCTTTTTTATTATGAAAATGAATAGATCAAAATTAAGAACATTTCAAAAGACAGAGAACAGAAAAAGAGGAGACAATATTCATCCGTGAAATTCTACTGAATAGTTTTTTAAATGCATATCAAGTATATACAAATAGACATGCTTTTCTTCTCTCCACCCATTTTTTATTGATGTTCATTCTTCCCTTCTCTTCCTGTCCCTTCTCTTCCCTTCATGTCCTTTCCTTTAGTTTCCATTTCTTTCATTTCATCTTCTATCAGTTGTCCCCCAAAAAACTCTGCTTATATATTAAATTGTATGTAATGAAACAAAAAAGAATTTCCCCAGAGCTGAAAATTTTGTGCCCTTGGTCAATCACCTCTGTACAGAAGAAGGGGAGTTTGCTTTATCTTTAATTTTCTGCTAGAATGGTTTGTCATGGCAGTGATCAGCATTCTTGAGTCATTTAAATTTGTTTCTATCTCCAATGCTTCAGTTAATACACCAGATCTTTTTCTTGGTTCCTGACCTCATTCGGAAATGGCAGGATATGACCGTAACAGCAAGGAGCTTAGCAAAACAGAGGAAATCATTAACTTGGGTCAGCATTCTGTATGTGACCAGTTCTACTGGGAAAGCAGAAAAGCATCTAAATAAAAATCTAGCTTCCATCAACATGTCATACCATGTACCGAAAGAAGTACCATGTGTCATGGTAGGAGTTGGAAATTGAGAAATGCATGCAGGAAATCCAAGTCTGGGGCAAAGGGTCAGGTTCACATCTCAGGTAAAATTTTGTTACAATTGGGCGGCTAGGTGGTGTAGTGGATAAAGCACCGGCCTTGGAGTCAGGAGTACCTGGGTTCGAATTCGGTTTCAGACACGTAATAATTTCCTAGCTGTGTGGCCTTGTTCAAGCCAGTTAACCCTATTTGCCTTGCAAAAATCTAAAAAAAAATTTGTTACAATGAAAAGAGGAGGGTACATGCAGAAAAGAGAACTGTGGGTAGTGGGATAATGAGGGGACTGAAGAGGGAAGCTGTGACCCTGAATTAGCAGTAATTAGATGAAAGAATTGCAAAACTAACTCAGAGAGTTATATTCATCATTGATTTGAAGAAAGCTTAACATAATCTTCATTCTGCTTTGACAACACAATTCCCTTGATTTTAAGAAGTCATTTTGAAGTTAGATTGACCCTTAGTTATCTAATTGAACACCATCATTTTGTAACTAAAGAAAAGGCCCAGAGAGAAGTGACCTGCTCATAATGATATTCAGGGGAAGATTCTTGATGTGATCTCAGGTTTGCAGACTTTCACCAGGGTTGCAGAAACTTTTTTCTGTCACAGTTCATTTGGACATTTATAATGTCATTAGCCTCCTATATTAGGTCAAACATTTCATTAATTCACCTTAAACCTGCAAGATTTACTGAATTTTTTGTCCCACCTGCAGTTGCCATGGCAACTCCAGGCCAAAGACTTCCAGGGTCTTATACTAATGCAGCTTGGATATTCCCTGCCCCATTCTAAGCTTTCACAGAAAGGTTATATCTGAAAGGAATTGCAAGAAAACTGAAGGGTGTGCCTGTACTATGCTTCTAGTCCTGAACCCTTTAAAGAGAAACAATACATTCTTACATGTTGTTTTATCTTCTTTACATCTTGTTTTTCTTACATCTTGTTTTATCTTCTTTAACATGAATTTCATTCCATTGGATTAAAAAATGTTGTGATGGCTGTGAAGTAAAAAGAAAATTCTCATAATTCTAGTGATTGTTTCATATCTACACTCCTCCCCAGAGTTTCATGTTCCCTCTTTTCCCATAAGCATCTGCCCCATTATTTTGTGAAAACCAGTTTGCAATCAGAAGACCTAAGAAATCCTGAATTTGCTACTTCCTTTGTGATAAAGATCAGTTTCAAATCTTTTGTATCTGTAATGTGTAACTCTAAGTTGTTAAAATCTTCATATAAGCAAGAATATATAAAGATAGACAAAAACCAGGTGTCCACATTCCAAGACCACCATTTGCACAAAAATTATCAATGAGTGTCTTTGAAGGACCATAGAGGGTTCTTTCTTCTGGATGATTATCTGTGAATATAAAGATATGAAGGGAATAGACCTGGAGCCGTATCCAGGTACACTTTGGACTACCAGTGTGACTGTGGACAAGTCACTCCTCATTGGACCACAGTTTCTTTATCTGGAATCTGATTGTTGTATTAGATCACATAGTGCCTTTTTAGTGCTAAATCTACAATGCTAAGACCTAAGTAGTTATGATATCAAAGCAGTATGAAAGAGTTAATGAATATTCTTTCATATGGTCAGCAATGGTCAACACAAATCTCCTTCCAATTTAATCTTGTATATGTTTTGTCTGTTTCAGCTTCTAGCTCAACTCCATCACTTCCCTTTTAGATCCCTGGTCACAGTATTACATACATATTTCTCTTTCGAGCTTTTTCTTTTATCTCCTCCCTTCCCTGCATGATGAAAATACACTAGGGAGAAAAAGCTTACTCCTTCTTCCTTACTCCAAAATCATCTTTAATTTCTTGATCTAACTTTGAGTTTTTACAGTCTCTGATTACATCACCTCTTAACCAGAATTTTCACTCCTTTTAATTTACTTCTTTTTACCCTGTTACTTCCAGAAACCAGTATAAAAAGAGAGGCGAAGTGTGAGAAGAAGGCACAGATCTTCAGAGGCTCTTACCTTCTGTTCTCAAGCCCTCTCTCCTCTCAGCATCATGAAGGTCTCCTTGCCTGCCTTCTCCATCCTCATGGTCATGGCCTTCAGTTCTCTGGCATCCTCTGAATCAGGTAAGTGAACTTTTTGACCTCTTCTTTCACCAAATGGATCTGCTGAGTGTGGTGGGCAGGGAAGTAAAAAGTAGGGAAAAAGGGGAAGGTGAAGAACTGTGGAACAGAGAGGATGTCTATAATTTTGGATTTTAAGATATTAACAAGCTCTTGGTAGCATATGCTGGTTAAATGTTAGAGATGTAAGAAGGGTGGAAAGTTAAATGGAACTGAATTATGTGTCTAGCTCTACTCTCATTCTGGTTTTGCTGTTAAGCTCCCTGGGATCGACCACAAATGCCTTCCTTGACAAAGGGCAGGAGTGGGATGGGCAGATCTCTAGCATACTTTCTAGTTTCCACACTTTGGTTATCCTCAAAATGAAACAGCAGGACTGATCCTCCTCCAGACACAATGAGAATCACACCTGATATGGGAGAGAAGCAGAATAAGGGAGATGTTAAGGATTACATCTTAGTGCAGACTGTGTCCCCTGGGATGGATAAAGAATGTAAAATATGAACCTTAAATAATCTCATGTTTCTTCTTTCTTCCTAGTGACCTTTGACTCTCCCACATACTGCTGCTTCTCCTATGTCTCACAACCAATTCCCAGAGAAAATGTGATAAAATTTGAAATAACCAGCAGCCAATGTTCCCAACCAGCTGTGTTGTGAGTATTTATCCATTGAATCTCTTGAGGGGACACAGGAAGAGAAAATGGCAAATGGAAATGAGGACATTGGGCAACTTGTTCAAATATATAAATTAGGTCACTCAGGGAAAAGCCTGATTACAAGAGAAAGAAGTTCCAAAAATAGTCCCTGGGCAAGGTTGGGGTCTTCATGGAGCCAGGTGGGAACTATTCATCCAAAAGGGGGGAGGGAGAAACAGATGCAACAGGAATCTTATGCCAAGATGCCATTCCTGAGAGACTCCCCATTGGACAGACCTCTAGAGCCACCCTGAATGACTAAGAAGGGCTTGAGAGATGTTACTAGAAGTAAGGATAGTTCCTTAAAGCACTTTAGAGATTTCCAGGAAGTTGTCAGTGCCATCTCCTCTGTTCATGATTTCTCAACTCTCTTCCTCTCCCTCCTCTGATTCCGGAAGAAAGACAACAGTATATTTTGTGCCAACCCCTGGGATTCCTGTGTTCAGTGCTGTCTGAAAGAACTGGAGTCATATTGAAGTGCCTTTGGGCCTTGGAAACTGAAACTTAAAGGGAAATGATCAAGTTGGGAAATTCTATAGTCAGATACAATCTTCCGCAACTTTAGCCTTTCTGAGATTCTCTCCCACAATAGAATTCATTATTTTCTGTGAAATTTAATTTAGCTAAATAATTTGGTGACCACGTCGGGTATTTTTCTAACTATTTGCATTTTCTGTAAATCAACTGTACCCCAGCCTTTTTAAACCTGATATCCCTTCCTTAGAGTTTTTTGAGTCCCTTTCTGAATTCCATAGTCTTCTGTAGTGCAAAGATTTCAGAATAAAATATTTGAAAGTTGTGTCTTTGTACTGTGGCTTCAATGATCTTTGGATGTTAGGGCTTCAGGAGAGGAAGTTCTGATCTTATTAGATGGGTGGCAACAAAGGTTCTGTAAAGAGATCTCTGGATTCAATGACTCACTTTGAATCAGCAGGATGATTATGAAAATCCCACCCTCTGTTTTGATGAGAAAGACCCGTCCAGGAATAAAGAATTATATTGCTACTATTCTTCTTTGATGAGACCACAACCAAAGTTTTATGGTCAATCTAGGGATCCATAATTTAAGGAGAACTTTGGGAAGCTGGTGATTGTTTAGAGGAAGACAAGAGAAGATATGAAGTGCCAGAAGGTCAATGGGGAGAAGAGAATAGTCACAATAGTCTCGATTTTTCTTTTTAAGAACTGGAAAGTCTGTTCTTGGGAAGCATTGAAATTGGTGCTCTCTAAGTGACCAGGGATAGAAGAAAGGGCAAGGGAAGGAATTTGTGAGGACCTAAATTTGAGACTGACATTAGAAAAATTTTCTCCATAATTATAGCCATTCAGATGGGAATGAATTACATCAAGTTGTTGGGGAACCCTCCTCCCATGGAGGTCCTTAATCAGTGATTAACTGACCACTCATAAATAATATGATAGTGTAGATTTTTTCAATATCCTTCTGTGAGTAAATAACTAGTCTGAAGGAAAAGGATATAAAAAATCTCTCTGATGAAAATAATTACTTCAAATGTAGAATGGAGCAAAGGGAAGTTGATGACTTTGTGTGAAATCAAGAAAATTTAAAACGAATCCAAAAAAAGATAACGTAGACAAAAATATGAAATATACTATTTGAAAAACAACTGACTTGGAAAACAGATGCAGGAGAGATTATTTAAGAATTATTTGGCTTCATCCACCCTTTCTGGATAGTGCTTTGGACCTAGCCCAAAGGGCAACAAAAATGTGCTTACCCTTTGATCCCGCAATAGCACTACTAGGTCTATACTCTGAAGAGATGATGAACTCCCAAGTCAAGGAAAAAATCTCAGAAGTAGCCAGAAAGAGACAGTTCAGATATCATGAAACTATAGTCATGATAACAAAGGATTTAGTGGAATCCACATTAAAGGCTTGTGCTGCTTTGGGATATTATATTCCAGAAGGCAAAAGAACTTGGATTTCAATTGAGAATCAACTACCCAGCACAACTGAACATATTCTTTCAGGGAAAAAGATAGATAGTCAATGAAATAGGGGACTTTCAGCCATTCCTGTTGAAATGATCAGAATTGAACAGAATGTTTATTCTTCAAATAGAGGACTCAGGTGAAGTACAGAGCAGGTGTATAGAAAGGGCAAATAATCAGAGATTTGCTGATGTTGAACTGCTTGTATTCCTGCATGGGAAGACGATACTGACCATTCATATCTACCTTCTTATTTAATAAGGGACTTAGAAGGAGCATATACAGACAAGGCCAGGAGGAAGCTGAATATGAAGAAATAAAGTATTACAATGTTGGAATTATTGGGAGAGAAATGAATATATTGGAAGAAAGGGAAAGGAGAGGTTGAACTGACTAAATTATTTCACATTAAAGAGGTAAGAAATAGCTTTTGCAATGGAGTGGAAGGAGGGAATGATGAGGAGTAATGAGTGAACCTTCAGTGACTCAGAGAGGAAATAATATCTACATTTAAAATGATATAGAAACTTATCTTACCCTAGAGTGAAAAGGGAGAGTAAAGAGATAGGAGAAAGGGAAGGGGAGGGAGAGTGTATGTGATAGAGGAGAGAGGGAAGATCATGGGAAAGTGTTGTCAGATACAACTTTCTGGGTGAAAGGAGAGAGAATAGAATTAAATGGGGGTATGGAGGAATAGGATGGAGGGAAATACAGCTAGCAATAGCAACAATGGGAAAAAACATTGAAGCAATCTTTCTGATGGACTTATGATAAAGATTGCAATCCATTCCAAAGATTGAGGTAAAGATATCTGAATAGACTCTGCCATTTATTTTTCTTGAGATTTCTCTATCATTGTGGTGGGGAAGGGGGATTAGCTTTACTTTTACAATAAGATTATTATAAAAATGATTGGTAAAATAATCATTGTATGTATTTGGAAAAACAAACAAAATATTTACAAAGATAAATAAAATAAAGAAGTCTCCATAGGTATATGGGTTATGTTGGAATGGTAACCATACTAGAGATCTAGAGTCCAAAGACAGGAGCCTTAAAGCAACATTGTCATGTTGGGATAGGGGTTAAGGAACACAGATGAAACCATTCCAAAAAAAGAGGAAAAGGACAACATCAGCTTAAACAAAAACCTGTCCAACAGGGAGCAACTGACAAAGCAGAGCCACCTTGTGTGTAACAACAAAGAAGGGAGTCAAAATGAACTTAGACTTATTCATAAGGAGAATGCAACGTCAATGAAGAAATTGAGTTCTACAGGATTAGATTTAGAAAAAAACATAAATAGCCCAAGAAAAGGACTTTTGCTACTTGCTAGTTTTAAACCTGATCAAATCAATTAATAACAATAAATACTGTCTGAATAATAAAATATTATTTCTCATCTTCTTTTTAAAAAATAAATGAGATTATAATGATGTCAATAAATGTGTTATTTCTCCTTGAGGGTAGAGTCTGTATATGGTTTTTTTCCTTCAAATCACCAAAAGCTAGCATAATTACTCTCATTTTTTTGCTTCTGTTTGCAATCTGTGATTTCATTCATTTGGAAACTAGAGACTGGCCTGGCAATAGTGTGAAGTATAGGGTCACATAGAAAGAAATTTTCATAGACAGGACCAGAACCCAAGTTGTCTTCTCTCAAGTCTCAATTTTTTAATGAATGGAATAATCATAATAATGCCAACCCTATCTACCTGAAATGGGTGACATCATAGATACAATTTGAAGCCACCTAAAAGTTCCATGTCCTCATGGTGTTTACCTTTTAATGAGGATAGATCTATATTATGCATACCATGGATTAGTTGTGAGGCTTAAATGCAACTATATTTTTAAGAACTTTGCAAACTGTAACATAAATGCCATTTAATATTATTAACCATAGATGTTAAGTTCCTTTGGAAACTTAAAGTGCTCTATACTGTTATTACCTTTGGATAAGAAGGCAGACACAAAAATGAAGCTAAGTACAGGACTCATCATTGCCTGTTCCCTCCAACTGCTGCCACTTGCACCAACCACTTCCATGGGAGCCATGCAAATACCAAAGATTGTTCCTCTCTAGACTTGTGTCCTTGAGATGGAAATGGAAAGCTGCAGAGTCAGATCAGTTTCTCAATCTGCCTCTTGCTACCTGTGAGACCTTGAAAGAGTCATTCACCCTTTATGTGGCACCGTTTCCTTAATTGTAAAGGGAAGGGTTTGGGTTGGATGATTGCTAAACCCCTTCCACCTCTATATCTACAGTCTTAAGATATAGGCAGTTATGATATCAAAACAGTAGGAATGTTACCTCAAAAGTCCTTTCCAATCCATTATCAACCCAACTCTCCTTCCCACTTTGTTTTGCATCTATTTTGTCTGTCTCTGCTATTTCCAGTTCATTACTTCCCCCTTAGTATGTTATTACTCTATCATGTACACGTCTCTTCTAACTTCTTTCTCCTCTCCCATCCTTTTTCCCTTGACACCGCAATCTTACATTTCCTGGGCTTGCTTTTCTTTCCCTTTCTGTTCCTCTAGTTACTTCCAAAAGCCCATATGAAGAGGCAGTTCAAGGATGAGACAGAGGCTCAGACCTCCAGAGACTCTTAGCTTGTACTCTGCTCCTCCAAGCCCTCTCTCCTCTTAGGATCATGGAGATCTATACAGTTGTCTTCTCCATCCTCCTGGTCATGGTCTTCACCACTCTGGTTTCCTCTGCTGAAAGTAAGTGAGCCGTCCGTTGCCGTCTGTGTCTGTGCCTAGGCTCTAGCACTAAGATGGACAGAGCCCTGAGAGAGGGTAATCTCAGTTAGATCATGAGGATCTGGAGAAGCTGTGTGTGGGTGAACAGCAAGGGAAGAATAGAGGTAGGTAGGTTGCCTTTGAAAGCATTCCCTTTAGAGTTACTGCTGGTTAATATAGAAGTTTAAGGCAGAACCAACAGATTAGAAAGGCCACTAGGCTGGCTTTTAGTCTTTCCAGATTCTGGTTCTACTCAGTCACTAGCTGTCCTTGTGACAAGTACTTTTCCCACATAATGGTAGAAGTTGGATGGACTTATCTCTGGCATTCCAGTACCTCTTACTTTGATGTTTTCTCCCCTGATCTACTGTGGGAACAGCAGGTCTGACTCTCTTCTATACATAGTGAGAATCATGTCATAGAAAGAACTAGGGTAAGGAAGATTTGACATCTAATCTATGTGTGATGGAAAACAGTTTCATGGGACACAGTTTGTAGCTAAGGACTGTATAATATGAATATAGGACCCTAATTCTATGCTTCCCTATTCTCTGCAGTCGATTCTTACCCTCCCATTTCCTGCTGTTTTGCCTATGTCAGTCAGCAGATCTCCAGAAAAGTCATCATAGATTATTATGAGACCAGCAGCATGTGCTTCCAACCAGCTGTGGTGTGAGTATTTACCTCCTCATTGTCTCTTGGGAATATAAAGAGAGAGGATGGAAAGAATACGTCTTTCTCAACTTGGTGAAATGGCTAGATCAGGCAACTAAGATGAAACCTGGCTACAGAGGAGTAGTCCTTTAACTCCTCAGGGTACAAGAGCTATTCTCACCTGAGGGACAGTATTAATCTGATGCAACAGGAGCTTTAGACCAGGAGAAAGGGTTTGAAAGAGACTCCTTATTGGGGAGATATCTAGAAAGGAAATGATTGACTCAAAAAGACCAAGGGAATTGTGTCAAACATGGGGAAGTCTGCAGGAAGTTGTTAATATTGTGTGTGGGGGTGGGTGAGGGGAAGATGGAGAAATGCTCTTCTTCTCCGGGTAGAAAACTCATTGGTCCCTCTTGTGCCCTCCTCTCTTTTCTCAGATTCCTGACCAAAAGTGGCCATCAGATATGTGCCAACCCCAATGACAACTGGGTTCAGAATTATGTGAATTACCTGGAACTGACTGAGAGGTTCAGTGCTTTGGACAATGAACCCAAAAGAAAAATGATTCAAAACAAAAAACACTCTGTAGTCGAACAGATCTCCCAGGACTGAAGTCTTCCTGAGATTCACTTTTCCATTACAATTGCTTTTTTCCAGTGGGAAAATTTATTAAGTATATTGTTCAGTAGCAACTTTGGGTATATATTGGTTCCATTTGTACTTCTGGAGGACACCTGTAGCCCATAAGGATGAATTTGTGCTCTTTGGAGTTCTGGGGTTACTTGTTGGATTCCTTGAGTATCTGATAATGAAAGACATCAGAATAAACATTTAAAACCCCCTAACTTTTCACCATGTTTCTATTTTCTCAAGGGAAAAGAGATTGAGAGATGGGTTCTACTATTTTTATAGAAGATGGGTGTGGCATCATTAGACAACAGTGTTTCTGAAATAAAATCCCTAGATTCAGTGGATGGCCATCTCAATTTGAGCCAGCAGGATGATAGGGAAGCAAGCTTCCAGAAATAGAGAGGCAATAGGGTAATTGTTGTGTAGATTGGGCAGACCACACTCAAACTATTTTGGTCAGTTTTGGGAGCTACAATTTATGCAGAACAGTGGGAAGTGGGGAAATGGCAAGAAGAGGCAACAAAAGATTGAAAGTGCCTAATCATAACATGATGAATTGAAGGAACTTGGGAGTTTAGTAAGAACAAGAGAAACACAGGTGAGACATAATTTCTGTCTTTAAATATCAGAAAGTCTATCCTTAAGAATAGTATAGATTTATGCTCTTTGAATACCAAGGACAGAACCAGGAGCAAGTGCTGGCAACTGTGAGGAGGCAAATTTAGTCCTGATATTAGGAAAACCTTCTTAACAATTATGGTCATCCAAAGTGGAATGGAGGACATCAAGACCACACTCAGACAATTTTGGTCAGTTTGGGAACTACGATTTATGCAGAACACTGTGAAGTGGGGAAATGGCCAGAAGAGGCAACAAAGATTGAAAGTGCCTAGTCATAACAAAGTGCCTAGTCATAACATGATGGACATAATTTCTGTATTTAAATATCAGAAAGTCTATCCTTAAGAAGAATATATATTTGTGCTCTTTGAAGACAGAACCAGGAGCAATTGCTGGCAATTGTGAGGAGGCAAATTTAGTCCTGATGTTAGGAAAACTTTCATAAAACTTATGGTCATCCAAAGTAGAATAAAGGACCTCAAGCTTTGGAGGATTTCTCCTCCCTTGGAGATCTTTAAAGGGAGACTGGATGACCATCTAAAAAGAAAGGGATAGTAGGGTTTGCTTTTAGTCACTTTATGGAGTAGATGATTATGATACTTTCCCAAACTCAATGTCTGCGATTCTATGATATTATTGGAATATTGACCAAAAATATTTATCTCATAGGAGTTATATCAAGGAACCATTAGGGAAAATATAGAAGAGAGAAAGAAAAACAAGAAAGATTTAATAAAAATGGGGGACTATTTCAACACATGTAAGGAGAGAAAATGCTTCCTTTGTAGTCAACGTTCCAAAGTTAAAATTCTGGCTTCACTCCTTGCCTGACTGTTGTCAAGTCATATATCTAGGCCGAGCCTTTAGAAAAATTTCATGTATTTAGCCAGAATCTAAAAATCATGTTTTGATGAATGACAGACTTAAGGTAACCTCATCTAATTGAATATCAAATCACAAGATTTTATATCCTTTCCTAGTTCTAACACTTCTTACCTTCAGATACTTCTTATCCCCTATATGAATCCCATATTTTCACTGTGCCTATATTTTTCTAAAATTCTATTATGGATTAAGAAAATCCATCTTGGCCATATTTTAATTAAAGTAATGATATCTTTCAGGATGATCTCCTTTTTCTCCTATTCCTTATTCCATTTCATCTTTTACTCAACTATTAAAGTGATCTTCCTAAACAAGTGGTCTCACCATGTCAACCTCTACTCAATAAACTCCAGTGCTGCCTCATCACTTCCCTCATGAAATATAAAATTTTCTCTTTGACTTCTGAGGCTCTCCACTGCCTGTCTTTTTTTTTACCTACTGAGCTCTCTAATAATTTACTGCCCACCAAACCGTCTATCGTCCTTTCTGTTCCTCCCAGGAGGCATTATGCTATGGTCCTCTAGTCCTATGCTCTGTCTTCTTCACTGATAGACCCAACTTGTCTCAATTGATTCCCTTTACCTTTCTTTGCCTCCTCTCCCACCTTGTCCCTTTGGGTCCATCTGTTTATTAGAGCTAGGCCAACTCTCACAAGGAGATAGCACTTTTTAGAGACAGGAAACTAAGGGATAGTGAATAAATAGAAAGCCTTGGACAAAGGTCCATTATCTCATTGTGTTTCAGTTTTCTAATTAGTCTTATGGGCATGATGTTACTCACTAACAGCTTACCTCACAGGGTTGTAGGGATAACCATAACCTACTGTATGTATAAGCTTCTGAAATGCATCCAGTCCTCCTTGGCACTCCTACTTGGACTCTTTGAGGCTGTGGCTTTGTGATCTTGGGTAATTCATCTAAAGTTCTTTCCTGGTTGTCCCTTAAGGTTGCCCTAAGGTTAATCTGATGGAAGAGGGGCAGTAGAACAGACTTTTAGAACTGTACAGAACTACTTTGCAGCAAAGACTGGGTATTATGCTTTGTAATTTTATAATACTGAAGTACAAATTGTGGGTGGACAGTGTTGCTGTTCTTTCTACACTGTCTGCTGGGAAGACGAAATCCTGTGGGATATTTGAAAGGGATCAGGAAGGAAAATGTGTCCATATTGAATATCATGCTTTCTAAGGTAACTTCCAGATTCAAATACTTGATTCTCTCATTCAGAACTCCAATTCCCCTTGAAATATGTTGAAAAAGTGTTATCAACCCCATTTGATGGATGAAGAAATTGAGATTATGAGATTATTTGATTTTCATGGGAAGCATCCAAGTTAGGGTTCATTGCTCTGGATTTTCAGTATCTACACTATTGTTCTATTTCAGTACCACCATATTGCCTATTCTACCAACCTGGGATGGAATAGTTACTACAGTGTTTGAGATGGATGGAAGCATTATTACCTCTGAGAACATGAAATACTCTTGACCATGAAAGAAAAACATGGAGATGTTAGCAGAAACCTTTCTCTCCCTTCAAAATTTAAAATTATTTTTGCTAGGTGACACAGTGGATAGAGCACCGGCCCTGGAGTCAGGATTACCTGAGTTCAAATCTGGCCTCAGACACTTAATAATTACCGAGCTGTGTGGCCTTGGGCAAGCCACTTATCCCCCTTTGCCTTGCAAAAACCTAAAAAAAATTTAAAATTATTTTTGCTAACACATTTTAAAATATCATTGATTTCTGAATATTTTTTTATGCAGTGAGTTATCCCTTGCAACCGAAGTATTTTAAAAAGGGACAATAAGTTCAGTAAAACTCATTAACACAGTGACCATCTTTGGCACTTCATGCAATGTCCCACCTACACTTCTTTGGAGCCACAACTAAATGTACACATGTAGTTTCTTGCTCAAAACTGAGTGAGAGAAACCATGAGAGGAACCACTGAGGTCAATGACCATAACCAAGTCAGTAATCCCCTCTACTACCTTCATTGGAATTCGACAGTCTTTTAGGTCACTACCATGTGCTAAGCATTGTGCCAGATTGTGAGGTCCTAGAGATAAAAATGAAACAACCTCTACCCAAATAGACTTTGTAGTCCAATGGAATATACCTTAATTGTTGGAAACTACATGAAACCAGAGAAGTAAATATTCACATAAATTTACCAAATCAATTTACAGTTATTCCAGGGGGTGGGGAGAGGCAGCAACTCCTGGGGAACCAAGAATGTCTTCTTTGAAAAGACAGCAGTTGTGCAGAGCCTTGAACATAATGAGGATTGTAAGACATAGAGGGAAGGAAAAATAGCCTTCTAAATATGAGGAACAGTCTTTTGAAAGGCCCAGAAGACAAATATTATATGGTACAGGATATACGGGAGCTTCTTGAGCCGGTGGATGATGTGGTCAGACATAATCTTGAGGAATATCAATTCCAATTCTGTGGAAAATGGATTGGGGAGATGAAAACCTGGAGTTGACAAGGGGCCAACAAAAAACTATTCCAAGAATACAGGTGAGAGATGAGGAAAACCTTGCCCAGAGTGATGACCTTTTAAGAGCAGAAAAGGGAACATACAAAAGGTATCATGAGTGGAAAAGTGAGAGAAGAGTTGAGGATGACTTTGAAATTTCGACATTTTGAACCTGAAAAGATGAGGAAACTCTAAAGGAAAGCTGAATTGGAAAAGGAATGGAAGTTAAAAGGGAAGAAAGTCAGTTCTGCTTGGAGCAGATTGAATTAGTGCTAATTGGACCTCCAGATTAAGAGATTCATCAGAAAGCTGGTAATGCGAAATGGAATTGAGGAAGGAGATAAAGGAATTTAAGGGACTAGAGAAGGAAAGTGAAAGTATTCGAAGGCTGAGGATGATGGCTTAAATTGTCCATGGAAACCCAGATTGATGTGATAATATGAGAGGCAGGATTTAAACCTCAGCTTCCCTCACTCAAATATATCACTTGATATACTATATCACACTTCATCTGTTGGAAGGGCAAAGGGCAAGAAATTAATAAAATCTGGTTTGATTAGTCCTGTGAGGAGGATCTCCATTTCTAACTGAAATGAGAAAGATGAAAATTTTTTTCCTCCCTTGGACGTGTGCATGTGCGTGTGCGTGTGTTTTTGAATGTGTCCTTGCGTGCGTGTGTGTGTGTGTGTGTGTGTGTTTTACTTCTCAGGTCAAGAGAATATAGTATTTCTATTTTTCATCTCTTTTTCTTCCTTTTCCCAGGTTTCAGATAGCCCTATTTTTCCTTCTTCTTTAGGTCTGACTAAGCTATTTTTTCTGGGTTTCCTAGTTCACTGAACATTCAATTCTCTGTCTCTTTCTCTTTGTGGCTTCTGTCTATCTTGGTATTTCATATTCCCCTGGATCTTTCTACCTATGCCCATCTGAGTTGAGGCATCAGGACACTGAAGATGAATGTAGGAGAAAGATGTATGACTCTCAGAACAGGCAAGAAGAGGAAAACCCTGACCCAAGAGAAATATCAAGACCATATTAAGACAAGATGGTCTTCTACAGACTGAACCATTGGTCATTGAAGAATTACATCCAAACTTTTGCCATTTTATATCTCTCAGTTTCTTTTGTACAAAGAAATTGCCATGATTCTGACCTATTATACATTATTCTTTTTTTATTATGAAAATGAATAGATCAATAATTAAGAACATTTGAAAAGACAGAGAACAGAAAAAGAGGAGACAATATGCATCTGTGAAATTCTACTGAATAGTTTTTTAAATGCATATCAACTATATACAAATATTCATGCTTTTCTTCTCTCCACCCATTTTTAAATTGATGTTTGTCCTTCCCTTCTCTTCCCTTCATCTCCTTTCCTTTAGTTTCCATTTCTTTCATTACTCACCAGCTTCTATCAGTTGTCCCCCCAAAACTCTGCTTATATATTAAATTGTATGTGATGAAACAAAAAAGAATTTCCCCAGAGCTGAAAATTTTGTGCCCTAGGTCAATCACCTCTGTACAGAAGAAGGGGAGTTTGCTTTATCTTTAGTTTTCTGCTAGAATGGTTTGTCATGGCAGTAATCAGCATTCTTGAATCATTTAAACTTGTTTCTATCTCCAATGCTTCAGTTAATACACCAGATCTTATTCTTGGTTCTTGACCTCATTCAGAAATGGCAGGATATGACCGTAACAGCAAGGAGCTTAGCAAATCAGAGGAAATCATTCACTTGGGTCAGCATTCTGTATGTGATCAGTTCTACTGGGAAAGCAGAAAAGCATCTAAATAACAATCTAGCTTCCATCAACATGTCATACCATGTTCCAAAAGAAGTACCATGTGTCATGGTAGGAGTTGGAAATTGAGAAATGCATGCAGGAAATGAAAGTCTGGGGCAAAGGGTCAGGTTCACTTCTCAGGTAAAATTTTGTTACAATTGGGTGGCTCGGTGGCATAGTGGATAAAGCACTGGACTTGGAGTCAGGAGTACCTGGGTTCGAATTCGGTCTCAGACACTTAATAATTGCCTAGCTGTGTGGCCTTGGGCAAGCCACTGAACCACATTTGCCTTGCAGAAACCTAAAAAAAAATTTGTTACTATGAAAAGAGGAGGGTACATGCAGAAAAGAGAAATGTGGGTAGTGGCATAATGAGGGGACTGAGGAGGCAAGGTGTGACCCTGAATTAGCAGTAATTAGATGAAAGAATTGCAAAACTAACTCAGAGAGTTATATTCATCATTGATTTGAAGAAAGCTTAACACAATCTTCATTCTACTTTGACAACACAATTCCCTTGATTTTAAGAAGTCATTTTGAAGTTAGATTGACTTTTAGTTATCTAATTGAACACCATCATTTTGCAACTAACGAAAAGGCCCAGAGAGAAGTGACCTGCTCATACTGATAATCAGGGGAAGATTCTTGATCTAATCTCAGGTTTGCTGACTTTCACCAAGGGTAGGCAACCTTTTTTCTGTCACAGTTCATTTGCATATTTATAATGTCATTAGCCTCCTATATTTGGTCAAACATTTCATTAATTCACCTTAAAAACCTGCTAGATTTACTGAGTTTTTTGTCCCACCTGCAGTTGCCATGGCAACTCCAGGTCAAATGATTTCCAGGGTCTTATACTTCTGCAGCTTGGATATTCTCTGCCCCTATTCTAAGCCTTCACAGAAAGGTTATATCTGAAAGGAACTGCAAGAAAACTGAAGGGTATGCCTGTCCTATACTTCTAGTCCTGAACCCATTAAAGAGAAACAATACATTCTTACAATATTGTTTTATCTTCTTTATATCTTGTTTTTCTTACATCTTGTTTTATCTTCTTTAACATGAATTTAATTCCATTGGATTAAAAAATGTTGTGATGGCTGTGAAGTAAAAAGAAAATTCTCATAATTCTAGTGATTGTTTCATATCTACACTCCTCCCCAGAGTTTCATGTTGCCTCTTTTCCCATAGGGATCTGCCCCATTATTTTGTGAAAACCAGTTTGCAATCAGAAGACCTAAGAAATCCTGAATTTGCTACTTCCTTTGTGATAAAGGTCAGTGTCAAATCTTTTGGATCCATAAAGTGTAACTCTAATGTAAGTTGTTAAAATCATCATATAAGCAAGAATATATAAAGATAGACAAAAACCAGGTATCCACATTCCAAGATCACCATTTGCACAAAAATTATCAGTGAATGTCTTTGAAGGATTGTAGAGGTTTCTTTCTTATGGATGATTATCTGTGACTATAAAGTTATGAAGGTAATAGACCTGGAGCCATATCCAGGTACACTTTGGACTACCAGAGTGATTATGGACAAGTCACTCCTCATTGGACCACATTTCTTTATCTGGAATCTGATTGTTGTATTAGATTACATAGTGCCTTTTTAGTGCTAAATCTACAATGCTAAGACCTAAGTAGTTATGATATCAAAGCAGTATGAAAGACTTAATGAATATTCTTTCATATGGTCAGCAATGGTCAACACAAATCTCCTTCCAATTTAATCTTGTATATGTTTTGTCTGTTTCAGCTTCTAGCTCAACTCCATCACTTCCCTTTTAGATCTAGAGAAAGAAAGTGAAAGTATTCGAAGGCTGAGGATGATGGCTTAAAATGTCCATGGAAACCCAGATTGCTGTGTCAATATGAGAGGCAGGATTTAAACCTCAGCTTCCTTCATTCAAATATATCACTTGATATACTATATCACACTTCATCTGTTGGAAGGGCAAAGGGCAAGAAATTAATAAAATCTGGTCTGATTAGTCCTGTGAGGAGGATCCCCATTTCTAATTGAAATGCAAGAGAGAGAAAGATGATAATTTTTTTCCCCTCCCTTGGACGTACATGTGTGTGTATGTGTGTTTGAGTGTGTGCTTGCATGCGTGTGTGTGTTTGTGTGTGTGTGTGTGTGTGTGTGTGTGTGTGTGTGTGTGTGTGTGTTTTACTTCTCAGGTCAAGAGAATATAGTATTTCTATTTTTCATCTCTTTTTCTTCCTTTTCCCAGGTTTCAGATAGCCCTATTGTTCCTTCTTGTTGAGGTTTGACTAAGCTATTTTTGTGGGTTTCCTAGTTCACTGAACATTCAATTCTCTGTCTCTTTCTCTTTGTGGCTTCTGTCTATGTTGGTATTTCATATTCCCCTGGATCTTTCTACCTATGCCCATCTGAGTTGAGGCATCAGGACACTGAGGATGAATGTGGGAGAAAGATGTATGACTCTCAGAACAGGCAAAAAAGACGAAAACCCACACCCAAAGAGAAATGTCAAGACCATATTAAGACAAATGGTCTTCTACAGACTGAACCATTGGTCATTGAAGAATTACATCCAAACTTTTGTCATTTTATATCTCCCAGTTTCTTTTGTACAAAAAAATTTCCATGATTCTGACCTATTATATGTTATTCTTTTTGATTATGAAAATGAATAGATCAAAAATTAAGAACATTTCAAAAGACAGAGAACAGAAAAAGAGGAGACAATATTCATCCGTGAAATTCTACTGAATAGTTTTTTAAATGCATATCAAGTATATACCAATAGACATTCTTTTCTTCTCTCCACCCATTTTTTATTGATGTTCATTCTTCCCTTCTCTTCCTGTCCCTTCTCTTCCCTTCATGTCCTTTCCTTTAGTTTCCATTTCTTTCATTTCATCTTCTATCAGTTGTCCCCCCAAAAACTCTGCTTATATATTAAATTGTATGTAAAGAAACAAAAAAGAATTTCCACAGAGCTGAAAATTTTGTGCCCTTGGTCAATCACCTCTGTATAGAAGAAGGGGAGTTTGCTTTATCTTTAGTTTTCTGCTAGAATGGTTTGTCATGGCAGTGATCAGCATTCTTGAGTCATTTAAACTTGTTTCTATCTCCAATGCTTCAGTTAATACACCAGATCTTATTCTGGGTTCCTGACCTCATTTGGAAATGGCAGGATATGACCATAACAGCAAGGAGCTTAGCAAATCAGAGGAAATCATTCACTTGGGTCAGCATTCTGTATGTGACCAGTTCTACTGGGAAAGCAGAAAAGCATCTAAATAAAAATCTAGCTTCTATCAACATGTCATACCATGTACCAAAAGAAGCACCATGTGTCATGGTAGGAGTTGGAAATTGAGAAATGCATGCAGGAAATCCAAGTCTGGGGCAAAGGGTCAGGTTCACATCTCAGGTAAAATTTTGTTATAATGGGGCGGCTAGGTGGTGTAGTGGATAAAGCACCGGCCTTGGAGTCAGGAGTACCTGGGTTCAAATCCGGTCTCAGGCACTTAATAATTACCTAGCTGTGTGGCCTTGGGCAAGCCACTTAACCCCGTTTGCCTTGCAAAAACCTAAAAAAAAAATTTGTTACTATGAAAAGAGGAGGGTACATGCAGAAAAGAGAAATGTGGGTAGTGGCACAATGAGGGGACTGAGGAGGCAAGCTTTCACCCTGAGTTAGCAGTAGAATTAGATGAAAGAATTGCAAAACTAACTCAGAGAGTTATATTCATCATTGATTTGAAGAAAGCTTAACATGATCTTCATTCTACTTTGACAACACAATTCCCTTGATTTTAAGAAGCCATTTTGAAGTTAGATTGATCTTAGTTATCTAATTGAACACCATCATTTTGCAACTAAAGAAAAGGCCCAGAGAGAAGTGACCTGCTCATAATGATATTCAGGGCAAGATTTTCTTGATCTGATATCAGGTTTGTTGACTTTCACCAGGGGTGGGGAACCTTTTTTCTGCCACAGTTCATTTGGATATTTATAATGTCATTAACCTCCTATATTTGGTCAAACAATTCATTAATTCACCTTAAAACCTCCTAGATTTACTGAATTTTTTGTCCCACCTGCAGTTGCCGTGGCAACTCCAGGTCAAATGATTTCCAGGGTCTTATAATACTGCAGCTTGGACATTTCCTGCCCCTATTCTAAGCCTTCACAGAAAGGTTATATCTGAAAGGAATTGCAAGAAAACTGAAGGGTATACCCATTAAATAAAATCAATACATTCTTACCCCTCTCCATCTTTTCTTTCTTTCTTTTTTTTTTTTTGGTTTTGTTTTATTTTGGTTTTTTTTCTTAACAAGGCAAATGGGGTTAAGTGGCTTGCCCAAGGCCACACAGCTAGGTAATTATTATGTGTCTGAGACTGGATTTGAGCCCAGGTACTCCTGACTCCAGGGCTGGTGCTTTATCCACTGCACCACCTAGCCGCCCCTCTCCATCTTTTTTACATCTTGTTTTATCTTCTTTAACGTGAATTTCATTCCATTGGATTAAAAAATGTTGTGATGGCTGTGAAGTAAAAAGAAAATTCTCATAATTTTAGTGATTGTTTCATATCTACACTCCTCCCCAGAGTTTCATGTTGCCTCTTTCCCCATAGGGATCTGCCCCATTATTTTGTGAAAACCAGTTTGCAATCAGAAGACCTAAGAAATCCTGAATTTGCTACTTCCTTTGTCAGAAAGATCAGTGTCAAATCTTTTGTATCCATAAAGTGTAATTCTAATGTAAGTGTTAAAATCATCATATAAGCAAGAATATATAAGGATAGACACAAACCAGGTGTTCACATTCCAAGGCCACCCTTTGTATAAAAATTGTCAATGAGTACTTTTGAAGGACCATAGAGAGTTCTTCCTTATGGATGATTATCTGTGACTATAAAGATTTGAAGGTAGTAGACCTGGGGCCATATCCAGGTACACTTTGTACTACCAGTGTGACCATGGACAAGTCATTTCTCTCTGGACCAGTTTCTTTATCTGGAATCTGATTGTTGTATTAGATCACATAGTGCCTTTTTAGTGCTAAATCTACAATGCTAAGACCTAAGTAGCTATGATATCAAAGCAGTATGAAAGACTTAATGAATATTCTTTCATATGGTCAGCAATGGTCAACACAAATCTCCTTCTAATTTAATCTTGTATATGTTTTATCTGTCTCAGCTTCTAGCTCAACTTCACCTTTACCATTTTAGATCCCTGGTCACAGTATTACATACATATTTCTTTTTCTAGTCTTTTCTCTCCTTCCTTCCCCCCATGATGAAATTATACTAGGGAGAAAAAGCTTACTCCTTGAAAATAAGCTTTAATTTCCTGAGCTGACTTTGAGTTTCTACAGTCTTTGATTACATCACCTCTTAACTGGAATTTTCAGTCTTTTTAGTTTACTTCTTTTTTTAACTGATACTCCCAGAAACCCCTATAAAAAGAGAGTCCAAGTGTGAGAAGAAGGCACAGGTCTGCAGACGTTCTTCACTTCTGTTCTGCTCCTCCAAGCCCTCTTTCCTCTCAGCATCATGAAGGTCTCCTTGGCTGCCTTCTCCATCCTCATGGTCATGGCCTTCAGTTCTGTGGCATCCTCTGCACCAAGTAAGTGAGCTTTTTGACCTCTTCTGTTACCAAAAGGATCTGCTGAGTGTGAGGGGAGGAAAAAGTAAAAAGGGTGAAAAAAGGAGATTATGAACAGCTGGTACAGAAAGGATGTCTATATTTTTGGATTTGAAGGCATCAACAAGTGCTTGGTAGCATATGCTAGTTAAATGCTAGATGGAGATGTAAGATGAGTAGAAAGTTCAACAGAACTGAATTGTGTCTAGCTCTACTCTCATTCTGGTTTTGCTGTTAAGCTCCCTGGGATCTCCCACAAATAGCTTCCTTGACAAAGGGTAGGAGTGGGATGAGCAGATCTCTGGTATACTTTCTTGCTTCCCCACTCTGGTTATCCTCAAAATGAAACAGCAGGACTGATCCTCCTCCAGGCACAATGAGAATCACACCTGATATGGGAGAGAAGCAGAATTAGGAAGATGTTAAGGATTACATCTTAGTACAGGCTATGTCCCCTGGGATGGGGTCTGTAGCTAAGTCTAGCTATGATGGAGTCTGTAGCTAAGTCTGCAGCTATGAACATTTAATAATGTTAAATGATCTTATGTCTCATTTTTCTTTCTAGTGGCTCTCAACTCTCCCACATACTGCTGCTTCTCCTATGTCTCCCAACCAGTTAGTAGAGAAGATGTGATAAAACTTGAAAAAACCAGCAGCCGATGTTCCCAACCAGCTGTGTTGTGAGTATTTATCCATGGAATCTCTTGAGGGGACACAGGAAGAGAAAATGGCAAATGGAAATGAGGACATTGGGCAACTTGTTCAAATATATAAATTAGGTCACTCAGCGAAAACCTGGTTATAAGAGAAAGAAATTCCAGAAATAGTCCCTGGGCAAGGTTGGGCCTCCATGGAGCCAGGTGGGAACAACTCATCCAAAAGGGAGGGAGAAACATGCAACAGGAATCTTATGCCAAGATGCCATTCCTGAGAGATTCCCACTGGACAGATCTCTAGAGAGAGAACCTGAATAACTAACTCAAAAGGGCTTGAGAGATCTTACTAGAAGTAAGGATAGTTCCTTAAGGCTCTTCAGAGATGTCCAGGAAGTGGTCAGTGCAATCTCCAATCCATGATTTCTCAACTCTCCTCCTCTCCCTCCTCAGAATCTGGAACAAAAAAGACCGGATACTTTGTGCCAACCCCTGGGATGCCTGGGTTCAGAACTATCTGAACGAACCGAAGCCATAGTGAAATGCCTGTGGGCCTTGGAGAATGAATCTTCATTTTTTTTAAGGTTTTTTTTTTGCAAGGCAATGGAGTTAAGTGGCTTGCCCAAGGCCACACATCTAGGTAATTATTAAGTGTCTGGGGCTGGATTTGAACTCAGCGACTCGTGACTCCCGGGCTGGTGCTCTATCTACTGTACCACCTAGCTGCCCTGAGAATGAATCTTAAAGAGAAATGGACCAAATTGTGAAATTCCATAGTCGGATACAATCTCCCCAGACTTTAGCCTTTCTGAGATTCTCTCCCCCATTACAATTTATTATTTTCTGTGAAATTTAATTTATGTAAATTATTTGGTGACCACTTTGGGTATTTTTTCTAGCTATTTGCACTTCTGCAAATCAACTGTTCCCCAACCTTTTTTGGCCTGGTCCCTCTTCTTTAGAATCCTTTGAATTCCATTGCCTTCTGTAGCCCAAGGGTTTCAGAATAAAACTTTTGAAAATTGTATCTTTTTTTTCCTTGGCTTCAATGATCTTTGGGTGTGAGGGATCCAGGAGAAGGATTTCTGCTCATATCTTATTAGATGGGTGGCAACAAAGGTTCTGCAAAGAGCTCTCTGGATTCAATGACTCCCTTTGAATCAGCAGGTAGAATATGAAAATCCCACCCTCTGTTTTGTTGAGAAGGAATCTTCCATGAACAAAGAATTGCATTGTTGTAATTCTTCTTTGAGAGACCACACCCCAAATTTTATGGTCAGTCTAGGGATCCACAATTTAAGAACTTTGGGAAGCTGGGGGACTCTCAGAGGAAGACAAGAAAAGATATAAAGTGTCAGAATGTCAGTGGGGAGAAGATAAGAGTCACATCAGTCTTGATTTTTCTTTTCAAGAATTGGAAAGTCCATTCCTGGGAAGCATTGAGATTGGAGCTCTCTAGGGACCAAGGACAGAAGCAAGGGCAAGGGGTGGAATTTGTGAGGACCTAAATATCAGACTGATATTAGGAAAACTTTCTTAATAATTATAGCCATTCAGACTGGAATGGATTACATCAAGTTGTGGGGGAATCTTTCTCCCAAAGAGATTCTTAATCAGTGTTAGCTGACCATAAATGATATGATAGTGAGGATTCTGTTCAATGTCCTTTTGGGGGTAAATAAATATATTTTTGTTGTTGTTGAGTCATTTCTGATTTTTTGTGATCGCATTTGGAGTACTTTTGGCAGAGATACTGTAATAGTTGGCCATTTCCTTCTTCAACTCAGTGGGCAAATGAGGAAACAAACAAATAAAGCTAGGTAACTTTTCATGCTCACACAGCTAGAAAGTTTCTGAGGTCAGATTTGAATTTAGGAAAATGAGTCTTCCTGACTTCAGGCCCAGCATTACTCTATTAATGAAAGGGTAAATTCGAAGAATGCATTCAAACTCCTTGGCATTTCTGCTTGACCTCTGTCAAGGCTTGAGCTGTGTGATTTGGGGCAAACTTTTTTTCTTGGTTATCCATTAAGGTTGTCTTGAAGCTGACATGAGAATATAAGGGAAGCAGAACATGCTTTTAGAAATGTAAAGAACTTTAGTGAGGGAAAGGTTGTTTATTACTCTTTGTCATTTTTGATTAATTAATGGTGGCTGTAGGTGGTCAGTGTGACCCTTGTCCCTGCACTACCTGCAGCTCATGGCTGCTTGGGAAAGGAAATCCCAAGAGAGATTTGAAGGGATAGGGAAGGAAAATGAATCAATGCTGGACTTCTTGCCCTCTTTGACCCTTTCCAACTCTACATCCCTAATCCTTTACTCCAGTTTTCCCATTCTTGGAGGGGGGGGTTGAAACCTCCAAATCCATGGGAAATTGGGAGAGAGAGAGAGTTTTGTTATCCCTATGAAATGGATGAGGAAATTCAGACTGCTGTTGTTAACTTTATGCTGTATCAGAAGCAATTGAGCACAATCACACAATATTCAATAAAGCCAAGGAGACCAACAATTGTGATGAGAACTCTTTATTCTGGGAAAACTGGAGAGTAGTCTGACATAAATTGAGTTTAAATCAACTTCTCATATCATAGACCATAAAAGTTATAACAAGCATTTACAAATACTTTGAAGTTTGCAAAGAATTTTATAATATATCATTTGATCACTGCAACAATGGGAGGTAGATGTTAGGCACAGTGAGGTGTTGAAGTGGATAGAGCACAGATCCTGGAGTCAGGAGGACCTGAATTCAAAGCTGACTTGAAACACTTATTAATTGCCTAGCTGTGTGACCTTGAGCAAGTCACTTTTAAACCCCATTGTCTTAAATAAATTTAAAAAAAATTTTAAAAATCTATAGGGAGATCAGATATTATTATTATTAATCCTCCTTTTATAGATAAGGTATGAAAATGTCAAGTAAGTACTTCAGGGTCACTCAGTTCATAAGTGTTTGAGGCAAGATTCAAACTCAGGTTTTCCTAATTCCAAGTCCGATGCTTTTTTCAATGAACAACATGGATACCTCAGATTTTAAATGCATGCACAATTGCAATGAAAAACATTATATCAAAAGTAGTTTAAAGGAACAGAAGGCAGTAATTTTCACAACTGGAAATAGATAAGGAAAACTTTGTACCTAAAGAAAGAGTAAAGATTGCTGTAAGGAATAAAACAGATAGCATTGTTTTCAGAAAACTGTAGTCTTTGCACAAACAAAAGTAATATAGGGCTGATTAGAAGTGAAACTGTTAACTGGGAGAAAATGGATCTTTCCATTAAATTTCTCTAGTAAAAGTCTGATGTTTGAGATATTTAGAGAATTACTTCAAATATATATATCATAAGAAATATTCCTTATAAGATAAATGGCCAAAGCATATATCAGGAAGTTCTCAAAATGACAAAAAGGAAGTTGTCAGTCACCAGATGGGAAAATATTGTTCAATCACTAATGATAAGGAAAATTCTGGTTAAAGCAACTCAAGGTTTCTATCTCCCATCTCAGACTGACAAAGATGACCAAAAGGGTAAATGACAACTTGTTGGAGAGGATCTGGGAAAACAGACGAACTAATATCTCTTTGATTAAACTGAACTGATCCAATCAGTAGAGAAAACAATTTCAAACTATACTCCTGAAATCAGTTGATTATGTCACAAACCCTTTGTCCTAGCTAAGCCATTGTTAGACAGATGTCAAAGGAAAAGGTAAAGGATCAATATTGGCAAAAATGCTTGTTGTATTTATTGGAGCAAAGAACTAGAAAAGAAGGGGGTATACATTGATTGGATATTGACTGAATAAATTTTTGTATGCATATTATAGAATATTATTGAGCAGTAAGAAAAATAAAACCACTGATTATAGAAAAACCCTGAAAGATGTGAATGGATACAGATAATATAAGCAGAATCAGAACAATATTATAATGGGTAAAACATTATTAAAAAACCAAATGTTAAAGAACAAAAGATTATAAGTAATTCAATGACCATATGGTAACTCCAGAAGACTGAGGATGATCATATTTCTCAGGTTTTTACAGAGAGATGAAGAATTGTAAAGGTTCAGATGTAGGTTTGCTGGACTAAATTTATTTGTTGTACAGAAGGACTTCTCTGTGTAGGAAGGGGTGAAGAGAGGATAATGGAAGAGAGTGGGAAGTAGTAGGAAAAAGAAGAGCAACCCTGATATTTACTAAAAATTCAGAGAAGAAAACAGAAGAAGGTTCTGAAAAGGATAAGTACAAATAGGGCATTTTTGAAACTACTGTGTTAAATTTAACATCCTTCTTCTTAAAATAGTAAATAATCCATAATAGAAATTTGTAGTTTTGTGAATTTCACAATCTTCCATTTCTATTTATTGAAAGAGGAAATGCTCATATTTCTTCATGCTTTTTGAGTCCATAATAACAAAAATTGAATTTTAACAGATCCATGGTTGCAATGAGAGTTGGAAGTAGTACATGGATGGTGATCTTCTGCTCTTTTGAGCAGATAGAGCTGTTAAAGGTAAAAGAGGGTTTAATTCAAGGTAATAGAGCAAAGGGATACTTGATAGCCCAATGGCTGAAGGAAATATTTGTATCAGAAATGAATAGCACATCTCAATGTCCCACAACAGAAATAGAGGACTCACCTATGATTGAAATTAAAAACAAGATCTGATATGGAAAAGGCCAAAGTTAGGTCTACTGAATCAGATAGAGAAACTCTTATGGAGACAATCATAGGGACAAGTTTAGCCCAGCATCTGGATGCCACTGATCAAACTTATGAGTATTATCTGAAAAGGACCCATGTCCTCCTGGGATCAATCATGGGGAAACTCATGAAACCTGTAAGTAATTAATTATAACTAATCATAATATTATATTTCAAAGGTGACAAAGCACTTTATATAAATTATTTCATTTTATAGTAACAACTTTACAAAGTAGGGACTGTTGTTATTCTCCATTTTATAAATAAGGAAACTGAGGGTGAGAGTTTAAGTAAGTTGTCTAGATAGGTAGCAAGTGTCTGAAGGAAGATGTGAACTCAATCTCAATCTAGTCCTCTGTCTACTATGCCATCTAGATAGATGCCTCAGCTTTTAGCCTAGAAAAGAAGGATATGCTAATGGAGGACTAATGGCTCAGGGGCTTGCAGGGGGCTGGAGGTTAGCAAGCTTGAAATCATATTGGGGATTTACATTTGACAACTTGAAAAGTATTTGTAAGGTGATGAAATAGCAGAACAGGTATTTGTTTCATTTAACCACTATTTCAGCTAGGGGAGTGGGGTGAAAATGTATTGGGGGAGATTCTTTTACTTTTGTAATTTAAATGAACTCCATATTACTGAGAATGTTAGAGAGGAGGGAAATAAGGCCCAAAGAAGAGAACGTGACCATGTCTGAGATTCAGTTGGGTAGATAATGACCAAATCCTTCAGATTTTGAAGAGTTGTTGGAATCAGTGAAATCAAATTAAGTCATCACGCATTTATTAAACTCTTCCTATATGAAAGGCACAGTGTTAAATTTTGTGGGTTCAAAGAAAAGCAAAAAGACTCCCTGTTCTCAGGGAGTTTAAGGTCTAATGGGGGCAGACAACATGCAAATTACTATGTTCAAATAAGATATATAAAGCCAGCTAGGAAAGACTTCTTATAGAAGATAGAAGTTGAGCTAAATCTTGACAATAGCCAGGAAAGCCAAGAGGCAGAGGCAAAGAGAGAGCACTCTAATAAAAGATGCCTAATTAAAAGAGATGGAACTGGGAAGAGTAGCAATAAGACCAGTGTTCTTGGATTGTAAAAGTATGTGGAGAAGAATAAAATGTAAGCCTAACAATGTGGTGATTAATATGAATATATTTTTAATATTGCTATACATGTATAATCTCTATTTGATTGTTTTCTGTCAGAGACAGTGGGAGGGGTGGGAGCAAAGGAGAAAAATGTGAAACTCAAAATCTTACAAAAACTGATTGCTGCAAATTATCTTTGCGTGTAATTGTATGTAAAGACTAACAATATAGGAAAGTTAAGCTGAATGTGAATATTTTCTATTTGATCCTGGTAGTAATAGATAGCCACTGTACTTTATTGAGTAGGGAAGGGAACCACATGATCAGAATTGTACTTCACAGGAGGCAGCTAGGTGGCAAAATGAATAGAGCACTGACCATGTAATCAGGAGGACTTGAGTTAAATATGACCTCAGACACAATAATAATTACCAGCTATGTGACCTTGGTCAAGTTACTTAACCCCATTGGCTTGTCAAAAAAGGCAAAAAACAAAAATAATTTTTCTTCAGGAAGATTACTTTGGCAACTGAATAGAAAATGGACTAGAGTAGAGAGACCTATGGCAGAAAGAAACCACTGAATAAACTTTTTGAAATAGTAAGGCAAGGGGATCAGAGAAGACTGAAAATGTTTCTCTACTATCTCTGAGGTTGGACTCTGTTGTTTTGTCCATATTCAGTTCCCAGACTCAGAAAGGAGAACTTTACTGCCATATTGAGAATTTTCAGGGCAGAGGGTAGTGCTAGTGCTCATCCACAGACCAGAGTACAGGCCAGGAGAGCAGTCAGAGCCTCTTATAAGGTAACAGAGGGGTGTCCCTGAAAACACCTGCAAAAACCCTTAAAACCTTGGGATAGTGTACCCTCCACCATAGAAGAGGCCTACCTTAACAAAGAGTTAAAAACAAGGCATACAAGGGAAAATGAGCAAACAATAAATGAAAAAGAATCTGACCATAGACAATTACTCTGGTCCCATGGAGGATCAAAATAGATTCTCAGAAGATGATAAAGTCAAAGCCACTGTATCCAAAGTCTTTAAAAAATATGAATTGCTCTCAGTCTATGGAAGAACTCAAAAAAGCATTTTAAAAGTCAAGGGAGGGAGCTAGAGGAAAAATTGGGAAGAGAATGAGAGTGAGGTGGAAAATCATGAAAACATATTTAGCAGTAAGTCTGGTGAAACAGATACAAATGTACAGTGAAGAAAATAACATCTTAAAAATCAGTATAGGTCCACAAGGTTATGAGGAAAAGAATTCCTAAAAACAGAACTGGTCAGAAGGAAAAGGAGATAAAAAAGCTCTCTGAAGAAAATAATTCCTTCAAATGTAAAATGGAGCTAAGGAAAGTTGATGACTTTGTGAGAAATCAAGAAAAAATAAAACAAAACCAAAGAAATTATAAACTAGACAAAAATATGAAACATCTCATTGGAAAAACAACTGACCTGGAAAACAGACCCAAAGAGACTATTTAGAAATTATTTCACTACCTGAAAGTCATGACCAGGAAAACAGCCTAGACTTCATTTTCCAAGAAATTCTCCAGGAAAATTGCCCTGATATTCTAGAAACAGAGGATAAAATAGAAGTTGGAATCTACCACCTGACAGATATCACAAAATAAAATCTCCTAGGAATATTATAATCAAATTCCAGAACTCCCAAGTCCAGCAAAAATTATCAGAAGCAGCCAGAAACAAACAATTCAAATATCGTGAAACCATAGTCAGGATCACACAGGATTTAGCAGAATTATCCACATTAAGGGCTAATGGAGCTTTGGAGTATCATATTCCAGGAGGCAAAAGAACTTGGATTTTGACTGAGAATCAACTACCCAGCAAAACTGAACACATTCTTTCAGAGAAAAAGATAGACATTCAATGAAATAGGAGACTTTCAAACTTTCCTATTGAAATGACCAGAGCTGAACAGACAGTTTAATCTTCAAATACAGGACTCAGGTGAAACATAGAGAGGGTGGACAGGAAGGGCAAATAATCAGGATTTGATTATGTCAAAATGCTTGTATTCCTACATGGGAAGATGATACTGATAATTCACATGAAACTTCTTATTTATTAGGGGATTTGGAAGGAGCATATATAGACAAAGCCAGGAGGGAGTTGAATGTGAAGGAATAATATATTATAAAGATGGAATTAATGGGAGAGAAAGAAATATAATGGGAGAAAGGGAAAGGAGAGATAGAATAAATTATTTCACATAAAAGAAGCAAGAAAAAGCTTTTGCAATGGAGTGGAAGGAGGGAAAGATAAGGAGGAATGAATGAGTCTTCATTCTCCTCAGTGGGTCAGAAAGGAAATAATATTCACATTTAGTAAGATATAGAAACCTATCACATCCTAGAGGAAAAAAGGAGAGAAAAGGGATAGGAGAAAGGGGAGGGGAGGGGGAGTGTAGGTGATAGAAGAAAGAGGGAAGATCATGGGAATGGGTAGTCAGATGACATTTTCTGTGTGAAAGAAGAGAGAGAAAAGAATTAAATGGGGGTAGGGAGGCATAGTATTGAAGGGAAACACAGCTAGCAATAGCAACAATGGGAAAAAATATGAAAGCAATCTCTCTGATGGACTTATGATGAAGAATGCAATTCATTCCAAAGATTGAGGTAAAGGTATCTGAATAGAATCTCTGACTTTATTTTTCATGAGATTTCTCTATCTTTGGGGGGGATTATGTTGACTTTTATAAGATTATTGTAGCAATATCAAAAATGATTGGTAAAAACTATCATGGTATGTAGTTGAAAAACAAATAAAATATTTACAAAGATGAATAAAAAAAGAAGTATCCACAGGCACATGGGCTATGTTGGAAAGGCAATCATAATAGAGATCTAGAGTCCAAAGATAGGAGCCTTAAAGCAACATTGTGATGTTGGGATTGGGGTTTAGGAACAGAGCTGAAATCATTGCAAATAGAAGAGGAATAGGGCAACATCAACCTTAAACACAAACCTCACCAACAGGGAGCAATTACCTTCTTTAAAACCACAAAGAAAGGGGTGGCTAGGTGGCATAGTGGATAAAGCACCGGCCCTGGAGTCAGGAGTACCTGGGTTCAAATCTGGTCTCAGACACTTAATAATTAACCTAGCTGTATGGCCTTGGGCAAGCCACTTAACCCTATTTGCCTTGCAAAAACCTAAAAAAAAGAAACCACAAAGAAGAGAGTCAAATAGAAGTTAGAAAGGAGAATGCATAAGGAGAATGCAACCTTAATATAGAAATTGAGGTCTACAGGATCAGATTTAGAAAAAATAAATGGCCAAAGAAAGGGATTTTTGCTACTTGCTAGGTTTAAACCTGACCAAATCACTTAATACAAATAAATAATTTCCAAATAGCAAATGACATTATTTTTAAACTTCTTTTTTTTAGGTTTTTTTTTTTTGCAAGGCAATGGGGTTAAGTGGCTTGGCCAAGGCCACACAGCTCAGTAATTATTAAGTATCTGAGGCCGGATTTGAACTCAGGTTCTCCTGACTCCAGGGCCAGCACTCAATCCACTGTGCCACCTAGCTGTCCCTAAACTTCTTTTGATAAAAAAAATAAATGGTATGATAATGATGTTAATAAAAGTGACATTTCTCCTTGAGGATAGAGTCTGTATATGGGTTTTCCATCATATCAGCAAAAGCTAGCATAATTCCTGTCATTTTTTTGGTTCTGTTCTCAATCTGTGATTTCATTCATAAGGAAACTTCTCCTAAAGCAGATCAGTAACTACTTGAAAACTAGAGATTGGCCTGGAAATAGTGTGAGGTGTAAGGTCACAAAGAAAGTAATTTTAGAGATGGGACCAGAACCCAAGTCTTCTTCTCTCAAGTCTCAATTTTTTAATGAATGAAATAGTCATAATAATACCAATCCTATCCATCTTAAATATATGATGGGTCCCCAATGACATCATAGATGCAATTTGAGACCACCTAAAACTTCCTTGTCCTCCTAGAGTTTACCTTCTTAATGAGGATAGATCTGTATTATGCACATCATAGATTAGTTGTGAGGCTCAAATGTAATAATATATTTAAAAACTTTTCAAACTTTAATATAAATGCCACTTAATATTATTAACCATAGATGTCAATGTCCTTTGGAATCTTAAAGTGCTGTATACTGTTATTACCTTTAGATAAGAAGGCAGACACAGAAATGAAACTAAGTAAATCATCATCATTCTCTGTTCCCTCCTACTGCTGCCATTTACACCACCCACTTCCATGGGAGTCATGCAAACACCAAATTTTGTTCCTCTCTCTAGACTAGTCTCCTTGAGATGCAAATGGAAAGTTGTAGATCCAGATCAGATTCAGTATCTGCCTCTTGCTACCTGTGAGACCTTGAAAGAGTCATTCAACCTTTATGTGTCACAGTTTCCTTATTTGTAAAGGGAGGGGTTTGGGTTGGATGATTGCTAAGCCCCTTCTACCTCTATAGCTACAGTCTTAAGAAATTGGCAGTTATGATATCAAAGCAGTAGGAATGTTACCTCAAAAGTCCTTTCCAAACATTTATCAACACAACTCTCCTTCCTATTCTGTTTTGCATCTGTTTTGTCTATCTCTGCAATTTCCAACTCACTACTTCCCCCTTAGTATCTTATTACCCTGTCTCACACACACTTCTCCTCTAACTTGTTCCCCACCTCCTACCTACCCTTTTTTTCACATGATGAGATTACAATTCAGTCCTTGACATTTCAACCTTACATTTCCTGGGCTTGCTTTTCTCTTAATGACATCAAATCTACCCTATCCATTCCCTTTCTGTTCCTCTAGTTACTTCCAGAAATCCATATAAAAGGCAGTTCAAAGATGAGACAGAGCCACAGACCTCCAGAGTCTCTTAGCTTGTACTCTTCCAAGTCCTCTCTCCTCTCAGTATCATGAAGAACTCTGTGGTTGCCCTCTCCATCCTCATGGCCATGGTCTTCACCTCTCTGGCTTCCTCTACACCAAGTAAGTGAGCCCTCTGTTGCTCTCTGTGGTTGTGCCCAGGCTCTAGCAATAATATGGACAGAGCCCTGAGAGAGGGTAATCTCAGTTAGATCATGAGGATCTGGTGAAGGTGTGTGTGGGGGGAAGGCAAGGGACTAATAGAGGTAGGTAGATTGCATTTGAAAGCATTAAAATTCCCTTTAGAGTTACTGCTGGTTAACATATACATTTAAGGCAGAACCAAGAGAGTAGAAAAGGCACTAGACTGGGTTCTTCTGCTTGGTCACTAACTGTCCTTGTAGCAAATAATTTTCTCATAAAAAGGTAGAAGTTGGATGGGCTTGTCTCTGGCATTCCTGCACCTCTTACTTTGATGTTTTCTTCCTTAATTTACTATGGGATGGGAACAGCAGGTCTGACTCTCCTCTATACATAGTGAGAATCATGTCATAGAAAGAACTAGGGTAAGGGAGATTTGACATCTACTCTGTGTGTGATGGAAAACAGTTACATGGGACATAGTTTGTAGCTAAGAAATGTCTAATATGAATGAATATATGATACTAATTCTTTGCTTCCCTATTCTCTGCAGAGGACTCTGACATTGCCACTTCCTGCTGTTTCTCCTATGTCAGTCATCGGATCCCCAGAAAATTAGTGATAGATTATTATAAGACCAGGAGCATGTGCTCCCAACCAGCTGTGGTGTGAGTATTTACTTTCCCATTGTCTCTTGGGAATGTAAAGAGAGAGGATGGAAAGAATAGGACTTTCTCAACTTGGTGAAATGGCTAGATCAGGCAACTAAGATGAAACCTGGCTAGAAAGGAGTAGTCCTTTAATTCCTCAGGGTACAAGAGCTATTCTCACCTGGGGGACAGTTTTAATCTGATGTAACAGGAGTTTTAGACCAGGAGAGAGTGTTCCAAAGGGACTCCTTATTGGGGAGATATCTAGAAAGGAAATGATCGACTCAAAAAGACCAGGGGAATTGTGCAAAACATGGGAAGTCTCCAGGACGTTGTTACTGTTGTGTGTGTGGAACATTGGAGAAATATTCCTCTTCTCCAGGTGAAAAACTCATTGGTCTCTCTTCTCCTCTCCACTCTTTTCTTAGGTTCCTGACCAAAAGGGGCCATTGGGTGTGTGCCAACCCCAGTAAAAAGTGGGTTCAGAATTATGTAAATTACCTGGAACTGAGAGGTTCAGCACTTTGGACACAATCCAAAAGAAAAATGATTCAAAACTGAAAAAAACTCTAGTTGAACAGAAGTCTTCCTGAGATTCACTTTTACACTACAATTTTTTTTTGCCAGCAAGAAAATTTATTATGTAAATTATTTGGTAGAAATTTGGGTATATATTGGTGCCATTTGTACTTCTGGAGGCCACCTGAGCCTCATAATTACTCCTAGCAGCAGGTGAATTTATGCTGTTTGGAGTTCTGGGGCTACCTGTAGGAATCCTTGAGTATCTCATAAAGCAAGACATCAGAATAAACATTTTAAAATCCCTAAATTTTGCCATGGTTTCTCTTTTCTCAAGGGAAAAGAGATTGAGGGAGGGGTTCTGTTATTTTTATAGAAGATGGGTGTGGCATCATTAGACAACAGTGTTTCTGAGATAAAACTCTAGAGATTCAGTGGATGGTCATCTCACTTGGAGTCAGTAGGATGATAGGGAAGCAAGCTTCCAGAAATAGAGAGGCAATAGGGTCATTGTTGTGTAGCCTGGGCAGACCACACTCAGACTATTTTGGTCAGTTTGGGGAACTACAATTTATGCAGAACACTGGGAAGTGGGGGGAAATGGCAAGAAGAGGCAACAAAAGATTGAAAGTGCCTAGTAATAACATGATGAATTGAAGGAACTTGGGAGTTTAGTAAGGACAAGAGAAGAACAGGTGAGACATAATTTCTGTCTTTAAATATCAGAAAGTCTATCCTTAAGAAGAGTATAGATTTATGGTCTTTGAGTACCAAGGACAGAACCAGGAGCAATTGCTGGCAACTGTGAGGAGGCAAATTTAGTCCTGATGTTAGGAAAACCTTCTTAACAATTATGGTCATCCAAAGTGGAATGGAGGACATCAAGATTTGGAGGGTTTCCCCTCCCTTGGAGGTCTTTACAGGGAGACTGGATGACCATCTAAAAAGAAAGGGATAGTAGGAATTGCTTTTAGTCACTTTTTGGAGTAGATGACTATAATACTTTCCAAAACTCAATTTCTGTGATTCTGTGATATTATTATTATTATTATTGACCAAAAATATTTATCTCATACAAGTTATACCAAGGAACCATCAGGGAAAATGGAAAAGAGAGGAGAAACAGGAAAGATTTAATAAAGATTGAACTATTTCTACATATGTGGAAGTAGAAGAAAATGCTTACTTTGTAGTCAAAGTTCCAAAGTTAAAATTCTGGCTTCATTCCTTGCCTGACTGTTGCCAAGTCATATACCTACTCTGAGTCTTTAGAAAAATGTAATGTATTTAGTCATAATCTTAAAATCATGTTTTTGATGAATGACAAACTTTAGGTAACTTTATCATTTTGAATATCAAATCACAAGATTCTAAATCCTTTCCTAATTCTAATACTTCTTACCTTCAGATATTTCTTATCCCTTATATGAATCCCATATTTTTATTTTGCCTATATTTTTCTAAAATTCCACTATGGATTAAGAAAATCAGTCTTAACCATATCCCAATTAAAGTTATGATCCCCTGTTAGATGATCTCCTTTTTTTTTTCATATTCCCCATTCCATTTCACCTTTCCCTCTGCTGTCAAAGTGATCTTCCTAAACAGCTGGTCTGACCACATCACCCTGGACTCAATAAACTCCATTGCTGTTGTATCATTTCCCTGATCAAATATAAAATTCTCTCTTTGGCCTTTGAAGCTCTTCACTCCCTTTCTTTTATTTGCCTTCTGAGTTTTCTACCATTTTACTGCCTTCTATGAATTCTATCATCCTTTTCTGTTCCTTCCAGAAGGCATTAAGGTCATTTTTAACTCTTGGTCCTGTGCTCTGTCTTCTTCACTGGTAGACCTAACTTGTCCCATTTGACTCCTTTTACCTCTCTTTGCCTCCTCTACCACCTTGTTCCTTTGGTTCCATCTGTTTATTAGAGCTAGGCCAACTCTAACAAGGAGATAGCACTTTTTAGAGACAGGAAACTAAGTAATAGTGAATAAATAGAAAACTTTGGACAAAGGTCCACTATCTCATTGTGTTTCAATTTTCTAATTAATCTTATGGGCATGATGTTACCCATTACCATGTCACCCCACAGGGTTGCAGGGAGGACCATAAATAATATATGAATAAGTTCCTGAAATGCCTCAAGTCCTCCTTTGCATTCCCACATGGACTCTTCAGGTTTTAGCTTTGTAATGGTGGACAATTCATCTAAAGTTTTTCTGGTGATCCCTTAAGGTTGCCTCAAGGCTAATATGACATAAGAGTGGCAGTAGAACAAACCTTTAGAATTGTAAAGAACTTCACTGAGTCAAAGACTGTATGTTATGATTTGCAATTTTCTATTTATTTGTGGAAGTCATGGTTGGACACTGTTTGCATTGCCTGATGGGAAGATGAAATCCCAAGGGAGATTTGAATAGGATCGGGAAGGACAAGTCCATGTTGCATTTCATACTCTCTAAGATAACTTCCAGCTTCAAATACTTGATTCTTCAGTTCAGAACTTCCATTCTTAGGGTGTTTTGAAGTTTCCAAAGGACTTTTCTCTCAACAGTCCTTAGAAATAGGTTGAGGGAGTATTATTATCCCCATTTGATAGATGAAGAAATTGAGATTATGAGATTAATTGATTTTCTTAGGAAGTAGGAAGGTAGGGTTCACTACTCTGGATTTTCGGTTTCTATACTATTGTGCTATTTCAGTACCACCATATTGTCTTTTCTATCAACATGGGATGGAATAGTTACTTCAGTGTTTGAGATGGATGGAATGTATTTTTACCACTGAGAACATGAGAGACCCTTGATTGTGATAGAAAAAATAGAGATGTCAGCGTATACATTGCTCTCCTTTCAAAATTTAAAATTATTTTTGCTAACATATTTTAATGTTCATTCATTTATGAATATTTCTTATTCAGTGAGTTATCCCTTGAAATAAAACTATTTTAAAAAGGGGCAAAAAGTTCAGCAAAACTCACTAACACACTGAACATGTTTGTCAGTTTATGCAATGTTCCACATTCCACATCTCCTATCTTCACAGTATGAGAGTGTTGGTGCATCTTCTCACTTCTCCTTTGGAGCTGGTAACTCAAAGTGTGAATAAGCAATTTTTTGCTCAAGAAGTGAGTGAAAGAAACCATGAGAGGAACCACTGAGGTCAATGAGTATAGCCAAGTCAATAATCCCCTCTACAACATTCATTTGAATTCTACAAGATTTTAATGACTACCATATGCTAAGCATTGTGCCTTAGTGGTGAGGTCTCAGAGATACAAATGGAACAATTACATAAAACTAGCAAAGTAAATATTTAAATCTATTTATAAAATCAGTTTACAGTAATTCCAGGGGTGGGGAGAAACGCCAACTCAGGGTGGGGGAAAACAAGAATGATTTCTTATAAAGATAGCAGTTGAGCAGAGCCTTGATGATAGTGAGGATTGTAAGACATAAAGGGAAGAAGAACCTTCTATAATTGAGAAAGATCTTTTAAAGGCCCAGAAGACAAATATGGAATGGTACAGGAAATACTGGAGCTTCTTGAGGAGGAGGAGGATGTGATCAGACATAAGTTTGAGGAATGTCAATTCCAATTCTGTGGAAGATGGATTGGGGAGATGAAACCTGGAGAGGACAAGGAGCCAACCAGAAAACTATTCCAAAAGTCCAGGTGAGAGATCAGGAAAACCTTGCCCAGCGTAATGGCCATTTAACAGCAGAAAAGGAAACATTCAAGAGGTATTCTGAATGGGAAAAAGTGAGAAAAGAGTTGAGGATGACTCTGAAGCTTCAAAATTTTGAACCTGAAAAGATAAGAAAACTCTAAAGGAAAGGTGAATTGGAAAAGGAAGGGAAGTTAAAAGGGAAGAAAGTCAGTTCTGCTTGGAGTAGATTGAATTAGTGCTAATTGGACCTCCAGGTCAAGAGATTCATCAGACAACTGGTGATGGGAAATGTGATTGAGAAAGATAATAAGGGAATTTAAAGGAGTAGGAAAGGAAAGTGAAAGTATTTGAAGGATGAGGATGATGGTTTATCTTTTCCATGGACATCCAGATTGTAGAGTCAGTTTGAAAGGCAGGATTTAAACCTCATCTTCTCTGATTTAAATTTCAAATTTCAAATTTCCATACACAGGAGGAACTCAAAATTCAATAGATCTAGGAGTTTTTTAGGGTGAATTAATTAAATGACTAAATGGAGCAGGTGAATGATGTTATAAAAATCCTTGACAGGAAAAGGGTCCCCACTGCAGACTAGAGTCAGCAAACCTGGGACCAAATCAAGGATCTTCCTCTTTATGATCCGGTCCCTGGGTATTTTCTTCAGTTGGAAAATAATAACTAAAGGTCAATTTAACTTCATAACTATACTCTTAAAACCTAGGTAATTACGTCATAGCAGCAAAAGATGATGGTAAATTCTCTTCAAATCAATGATCAACTATTGTTTTTCCTAGGGGAGGGGAGGGGAGGGGAGAAGGGAAATGTAAAATTCAGAGCCATGGAAAATTTTTGGTATGAAAGAAACTGGAAAAGATACTATGACAAAAGTTTGAAAGTCACTCTTGTATGACCAATGGTTCAGTTTGCAGAAGACCACATTTTCTTAATATTGGCTTGGCTTTTCCTCTGTGATCAGGGTTTCCTCTCCTTCCCTGTTCTGAGAGTGATACATCTTTCTCCCTCACTCATCTTCAATGTCCTGATGCCTCAACTAAGTAGAAAGATCTAGGGGGAATGTGAGACCCCAAGGTAGACAGAAGCCATAAATAGAAAGTCCTCAGGGAGATAGAGAATTGACAGTTCAATGTTCTAGTAAACTCTCTCACTCTCTCTCTCTCTCTCTCTCTCTCTCTCTCTCTCTCTCACACACACACACACACACACACAGACACAGGACTGCACAAGAGGGGAAAAAAGTCATCCTCTATCTCCCTTGAGTTTCAATTAAAAATAAGGATCCACCTTAGGTCAGACCAGATTCTATGGATTTCTTGCCCTTTTCCCCTGCAGCAGAATTATTGTAGAATAGTGTATGGAGATTTGAAATTTAAATCAGAGAAGATGAGGTTTAAATCCTGCCTTTCAAACTGACTCTACAATCTGGATGTCCATGGAAAAGATAAACCATCATCCTCATCCTTCAAATACTTTCACTTTCCTACTCCTTTAAATTCCCTTATTATCTTTCTCAATCACATTTCCCATCACCAGTTGTCTGATGAATCTCTTGACCTGGAGGTCCAATTAGCACTAATTCAATCTACTCCAAGCAGAACTGACTTTCTTCCCTTTTAACTTCCCTTCCTTTTCCAATTCAGCTTTCCTTTAGAGTTTTCTTATCTTTTCAGGTTCAAAATTTTGAAACTTCAGAGTCATCCTCAACTCTTTTCTCACTTTTTCCCATTCAGAATACCTCTTGAATATTTCCTTTTCTGCTGTTAAATGGCCATTACGCTGGGCAAGGTTTTCCTGATCTCTCACCTGGACTTTTGGAATAGTTTTCTGGTTGGCTCCTTGTCCTCTCCAGGTTTCATCTCCCCAATCCACCTGGGGAGCTGCCATGGTAGCCCCAGACCAAATGATCTCAAGGATATTATACAGCCTGTAGACTAGACATTTCCCACTCCTATGCTAAGCCTTCACAGAAAAGTTGCATATCAAACAAACTGCAAGAAAACTGAAGAAGATGCCTGTCCTCTAGTCCTGAACCCATTAAGCAGTGACATTATATTCACACCCATCTTCATTTTTTCTTACTTCTTGTTTTATATTCTTTAGCATGAATTTCACTTCTATTAGATAAAAAAATTGTTGGAATGGGTGTATACTAAAAAAAAATTCGCCAAATTCTAGTCATTGTTTCCTATCTACATGCCTTCCCAGAATTTCATGTTGGCCAACTTGTTCAAATAGATAAATTAGGTCACTCAGGGAAAATCCTGGTTACAAGAGAAAGAAGTTCCAAAAATAGTCCCTGGGCAAGGTTGGGTTCTCCATGGAGCAAAGTGGAAGCTACTTTTCCAAAGGGAGGGAGAAACAGATGCAACAATAATCTTATGCCAAGATGACATTCCTGAGAGACTCCCCATTGGACAGACCTCTAGAGGTAAACCCTGAATGACTCAGAAGGGCTTGAGAGTTGTTAGTAGAACTAAGGATTGTTCTTTAAGGCCCTTCAGAGATGTCCAGGAAGTGGTCAGTGCAATTTCCTCCATCCATGATTTCTCAGCTCTCCTCCTCTCCCTCAGATTCTGGAACAAAGAAGACCAGATAATTTGTGCCAACCCCTGGCATGCCTGGGTTCAGGGCTATCTGAAAGAACTGGAGTCATAATGAAGTGCCTGTGGGCCTTGGAGAAGGGAAATGGACCAAGTTGAGAAATTCCATAGTCAGATACAATCTCCCCAGACTTTAGCCTTTCTGAGATTCTCTCCCCCATCATAACTTATTATTTTCTATGAAATTTAACTTATGTAAATTATTTGGTGACCACTTTGGGTATTTTTTTTAGCTATTTACACTTCTGTAAATCAACTGTTCCCCAACCTTTCTCTTCCTTAGCGTGTTTGAGTCCCTTTCTGAATTCCATTGCCTTCTGTAGCCCAAAGATTTCAGAATAAAACTTTTGAAAGCTGTATTTTGTTTTTACCATGGCTTCAATGATCTTTGGGTGTGAAGGCTTCAGGAGAAGGAGTTCTTCTCTTATTAGATGGGTGGCAACAAAGGTTCTGTAAAGAGCTCTTTGGATTCAATGACTCACTTTGAATCAGCAGGTTGATTATGAAAATCCCAGGAATAAAGAATTACATTGCTATTCTTCTTTGATGAGACCACACCCAAAGTTTTATGGTTAATTTAGGGATCCACAATTTAAGAACTTTGGGAAGCTGGGGAATGTTCAGAGGAAGACAAGAAAAAATGTGAAGTGCCAGAAGGTCAGTGGGGAGAAGAATGTGTTGAAAGAAAAAAACATATCCTTGAGGAAAAAATAAAATATTAGAGATAATAAAATGATGACCTCTTCTAGCCTGGTCTTTCTGTTGTGTTGAGAAGGAACCTGCCAGGAATAAAGAACTCTTTTGCTATAATTATTCTTTGATGAGACCACACCCAAAATTTTATGGTCAATCTAGGGATCTGAGGAAAACTTTGGAAAGATGGAGAATATTCAGAGGAAGACTGGAAAAGATGTGAAGTGCCAGAGTCAGAAGAGCATGGGCCAAGGATGATCAGTGGGAGAAGAGAAGAGTCACATCTGTCTTGATGTTTCTTTTCAAAAATTGGAATTTCTGTCCCTTGGAAACCTTGGGATTTGTGCTCTCTAGAGACAAGGATAGAAGCAAGGGCAAGGGGTGGAATGTATAAGGACCTAAATTTGAGACTGACATAAGAAACAATTTCCTAATCATTATAGCCATTTGGACTGAAATGGACAACATCAAGTTGTGGGGGATTCCCTCCCCCAGGAAAGTCCACAGTGACTAGTTGACCACCCATGAATAATATGATGGTGAGAACTTTTTTATTTTCCTTTTGGTATAGATAAAAATGTTTTTGTTGCTGTTCAGTCAATTTTGATTCTTTGTGACCCCATTTGGAGGGTTTTGGGGGGGGCAGGGAGACTGTTATCATTGATCATTTTCTTCTTCAATTTATTGAACAAATAAGGAAAATGAAACAAACAAGTTTAGGTGACTTGTCCAGGTTCACACAGCTAGAAAGTGTCTGGGGTCAGATGTGAAATTAGGAAAATGAGTCTTCCTGTCTTCAGGTCCAGCATTTTATCCACTAATGCAAGTAAACACGAGGAATGCATTCAATTTCCTTGTTAGTGTTACTTAACCTCTGCCAAAGCATTAGTTGTGTGATCTTTGGCAGTTCATTCAAACTTTCTCTCCTGGTTATCCTTTAAGACTGTCTTGAGGTGGCTAAGGTGGTGCAGTGGCTAGAACATCGGCCCTGGAGTCAGGAGTGGCAGAGTTCAAATCTGGCCTCAGACACTTAATAATTGCCTAGCTGTGTGGTCTTGGGCAAGCCACTTAACCCTTGAAAAATCTAAAAAAATCTAAAAATCTAAAAAAAAAAAAAAGACTGTCTTGAAGCTGACATGAGAAGACAGGGGAAGCAGAACATGCTTTTAAAAATATAAAGAACTTCAGTGAGGGAATGACTATTATTCGTTTTCATTTTTACTTAATTGTTGGTGGTGGTGAGACTGGACAGTGTGATCCTTCTCTCTGCACTGTCTGTAGCCTTGGAGAGAGGAAATCCCAAAAGAAATTTGAAAGGAATTGGGAAGGGAAATGAATCTATGTTGGACTTCTTGTCCTTTATGATGCCTTCCAGTTCCAAATTCCTGATCCTCTACTCTAATGTTCCCATTCTTAAGGCATTTTGAAGTCTCCAAAGTATTAACTTTTTTCTGTAACCCATGGGAAATAGGAAGAGCTTTATTATTCCTATTTGATGGAAGAGGAAACTCAGATTATGAGACATTAAATGATTTTCCCATGTGCACATAGTTAGAACAAGTACATGGCCAACTTCCAGCATTGCTCTACACTTTGAACATCAGCATATTCTCTACCAGAAGAGGGCTGGAATGGTTCCCATAGGGAACGAGTGAAGCAAACCTGTTCTCTCTCTAAGAATTGAGAGACTCACAAAATGGCCTAGTACTTTTCTTGGTCTCTGTTGCCAAAGTGATTTTATTTTTATCAATGATTATTTCACACCATTCTTTTTTTAATGTCTCTTGTTTCTTGAAAAAAAAAGATTTTATTTTTTTGTGTTTTTTTTGTTTTTTATTTTTTATTCTCATTTTGTACAAATTTTTTTACATTAATAAAATATTCTTGTTTAAGAGTAAATGAAATACCCCCTCCCCCCATGAATATAGACTTGCTTGAGTGATAAAGTAAAGGGGAGTTAAAAAAAATTAAAATAAAACAATAGTAATAATTGTAGGTATGGCCAGGTGGCGAAATGGACAAAGCACCAGCCCTGGAGCCACAAGCACCCGAGCCCACATCCAGACCCATAGACCCAAACAATCACCCAGCCATGTGACATGCAAGCCACCCGATCCCCACTGCCCTGCAAAAACCAAAAAGAAGAAAAAAAAAGACCCCAAATAAAATAAAATAGTAATAATAGTAGGGGTGGCTGAGTGGCGGACAGAGCATTGGCCCTTGAGCCAGGAGCACCCAGGTCCAAATCTGGCCTCAGACACCCAAAGATCACCCTGCTATGTGGCCCCAGGCAGGCCACCCAGCCCCACTTGCCCTGCACCCTCCCCCAAATAATAATAATAAAAAATATGCTTCAGTCTTTGTTCCAACACCAACAACTCTGTCACAGGTGGAGCACATTCTTTATGATAAGTCCATCACAAAAGTTACTTCCATATTTTTCCACCGTTGCCATTGCTGATCGCAACTCCCTCCTTTCTTATTTCTCCACTACCATGTACTATATTTTCTCTCTCCTTTCACTCTGACTCTGCTGTAGGGTCGCTGAGTGGCGCAGCAGACAGATCCCTGGTCCTGGGGCCAAGAGGCCCTGAGCCCCCATACCACCCCTTAGGTCCAGAATCCACCTGGCCCTATGGTCCTGAGCAGGCCTTCCAATCCCAGCCCCTTGCAAGAAGTAAAAAAGAAAATGTGTTATATCTGACCACTCTCCCCCCACGGTCCATCCTCTCCTCCTTTATTCACATCCCCACCCCTTCCCCCTGTTCCCCCCTCCTTCTTACTCCAGATGTCTATACCCCATTGAGTATATTTGCTGTTTTCTCTCCTAGCCATCTCTGATGAGAGCAAAGGTTCCCTCATTCCCCCTTGCCTCCCCCTTCCATATCAGTGCAATAGCTCATTGTAATAAAAAAAATCTTATTATGTGAAATATCTTGGACTATTCCCCCTTTCCTTTTGCTTTCTCCCATTCTATTTCCCTTTTTTTCTATTTACTCCATTTTTACACCATATTTTATCTTTGAATTCAGCTTTCTCCTGTGCTTCAACTATAAAGGCTCCCTCTATCTGCTCTATTAACTGAGAAGGTTCATATGAATATTAACAGTATCATTTTTCTATACATGCAGTTCATCCTCATTAAGTCCCTCATATTTCCCCCCTCTCCTCCAATCTCCATGCTTCACCTGAGTCCTGTATCTGAAGATCAAACCTTCTGTTCAGCTCTGGCCATTCCAAAAGGAACATTTGAAATTCCCCTGGTTCATTGAAAGTCCATCTTTTTCCCTGGAAGAGGACATTCAGCCTTGCTGGGTAGTTCATTCTTGGCTGCATTCTAAGCTCTTTTGCCTTCTGGTATATTGTATTCCAAGTCCTACGAGCTTCCAATGTAGCTGCTGCTAAGTCCTGTGAGATCCTGATTGCAACTCCACAATATTTGAACTGTGTCCTTCTGGCTGCTTGTAATATTTTCTCTTTGACTTGGGAGTTCTGGAACTTGGCTATAATATTCCTAGGGGTTGGTTTTTTGGGATCTCTTTCTCAGGGGGATCGGTGGATTCTCTCCATTTCTATTTTGCCCTCTGCTTCTAGAATATCAGGGCAATTTTCCTGTAGTAATTCTTTGAAAATGATGTCAAGCCTCTTTTCCTGATCATGACTTTCAGGTATTTCAATAATTTTTAAATTATCTTTCCTAAGTCTGTTTTCCATATCAGCTGTTTTTTCAATGAGATATTTCACATTTTCTTCTAATTTTTTCATTTTTTTTGGTTTTGAAGTATTGATTCCTGATTTCTGGTAAATTCATCAATCTCCCTGAATTCCATTCTTTGTCTGAAGCATTTGTTCTCCTCAGAGAGTTTTCTTATCTCTTTTTCCATCCGGCCAATTTTGCTTTTTAAAGCATTCTTCTTCTCAATAACTTTTTGAACTGTTTTATCCATTTGACCTAAGCTGGTTTTTAGCAGGCTATTTTCTTCAGCATTTTTTTGGATTTCCTTGACTAAGATGCTGACTTCATTTTCATGTTTTTCCTGCATCTCTCTCCTTTCTTTTCCCAGTTTTTCTTCCAACTCCCTCATTTGATTTTCAAAGTCTTTTTTTGAGCTCTGTCATAGCCTGAGCCCAATTTCTGTTTTTCTTGGAGTCTTTAGATGCAGGATCTTGTGCTTCCTCATCTTCAGACTGAGTATTTTGATCCTTCTTGGGCTCATTTGCAAAATATTTCTCAATAGTCTTCCTCTTATTTCTCTGCTTGCTCATTTTCCCAGCCTGGGCCTGATTTTGGGGTGCTTCCTGAGCTTTTGGGACACTCCCACAAGGGTCTCAGTGTGTGAGGCTCTGTCCTCCCTCCTGGCCTGTGAATGACCATAAGCTCCCCCCTCTGCCACGGGGCCGAGGTGGGGGGGCCTGCTGTTCTATGGGGGGACCTAGACCGCGATCACGATCTGAATGTGGTCAGAGCCCCAGAGTCCTGTTCCAGGGGCAGAGGACAGAGCTTGGCAGTCTCTCTCTCTTCACTCCCCTCCCTCAGCTCAATGGGCTTATGCCCTGGAAGCTTCTGCTTCTGTTTCTGGGTCTGGGCAGCCAAAAGACCAAGCTGCTTGCTGTGTGCCCTGAGGGCTGGGCTCCATGTTCTCACTCTGGCAGAGGTCCCCCTCTGTTCCCCCACTTTGTGCCCAGTGCTCCCCGGGGTGCAGCTCGGGAGACTCCCCTGCTGCTGTGAACCTCGGCTCCCAGTGCCCTGGGGCTGCCTCCGGGAGGCTGAAGTTCTTTCGCTTTGGCAGGCCACCCCTCCGGCGGGCCGCCCCTCCAACCTCTGGGGAGCAGAGCCTTTCTGCTCTTTTCCAGGTTACCTTGAGTAGGAGAACTGCCTCACTGGGTCCCTTTGTGGGTTCTGTCTCTCGAAAGTTTAGTTAGAGACCTTAGCTTATGAGTTTTATCAGAGAGCTCCTAAGACTCGATCCCTTCTTGTCCCCCGCCCCCAAAAAAAAGATTTTAAAAAGAAAAAAAACCTCAGGGAATTTAAAAGATTAGGAAAGGAGGGGTGACTAGGTGGCACAGTGGATAGAGCACTGGCCCTGGAGTCAGGAGTACCTGAGTTCAAATCAAACCTCAGAAACTTAATAATTACATAGCTGTGTGGCCTTGGGCAAGCCACTTAACCCCATTGCCTTGCAAAAAAACCCCAAAAACCTAAAACCTAAAAACCTAAAAAAACCTAAAAAAAAATTAAAAAAAAAAGATTAGGAAAGGAAATGGTTGCTTTCTAAAAAATGAGGAAGATTGGGTGACTTCACCAGGGATATCTTGTTTTTTAGTGTCAGGAGCAGGGATTGTACCTTTAGGTCTCTGACTCTAAGTTCAGTCTTCTGACCACTACCCCACATTCCCTGTGCTGGAGGGAAAAAGTGCAGGGCATACACAGAATTTGAGCAGATTTGCTATGCAAGTGAAATACTTATTTCTAAATGAAATTCATGGGAAAAAGAAGTTCTCTTTTTCCTTCCTATTGATGTAATGGAATGTTAAAACCCAGTATGGTTTCCTGTTTTTTCTTTCTTTCTTGCATAAGGAGTATGTAGTAAATATAATTCCTTTCCTTCTCGTTTTCCTTCCTTTTCCAAGGTTCAAGTCTTCTTGTGAAAGTTTAACTAAGATGTTTTTGTGACTTTACTTTAGCATTTAATTTTTAATTGTCTTTTTTGAGGAAATGTTCCCATGGCATTCCTATATTGGGTCCCATATTCCCTTGGGTCTATGTCCATGTAACTCAGTTTAGGTAGCAGGGCAGGGAGTAAGAAAGAGAAAGAGTGACTTATGATTCTCAACACTGGGAGGAAGAGGAAGCCCTGAGCCCAGAGAAGAGCCACAGTGCAAAGTTATATTAAGGCCAGATTAGACTCTGCAAACCCAAACACTAACTAGAAGAAAGTTATATTCAAAGTTATTACAAGAATGTTTCCCACATCACAGTGACCATCACACATTATTAATTCATTCATTATTATTATGAACATCAAAATATCAGTAAATAGGGACATTTCAAAATATAAAGAATAGAAAGGAGAGTGTAGGAAATTGTGAACTCTTACTGAATATAATTTGGTGGTTTTAATTGTATATTAAATTTGGCATAATGATGAATCAGGGAGTGTCATCTTCTTGATTTTCTTCCCCCCTTCCTTTATTTCTCTTGTTTTTGCCCTACTATCAGGTGCCCCAAAGAAGTCCTCCTATATAACACATTGCATATAACGAAACAAAGTAAAAGTGTTGGTTAGAGTTGAAAGGGTCTGTCTCATTTGTGTTCTTTAGTTTATCACCTTCTCATCAATAGTTGGGGAATAGGCATCATCTTTAGTCTTCTGTTGGAAACGATTGCAGTGATTAGTGTTATTCTCAAGTCATTCAAATTGATTTTCACTGACAAAACTCCAGTCATTTTATTAGTTTTTCTTCAGATTCTGTTTAGCTCATTCAGATATAGAAGCAACTGACCATGAAAAGTTTAACAAACCCAAGGAAATTGATATATGATCAAAACTACTGGGAAAACCATAAAACAGCAAGAGAGAAATCAAGCTTAGACCATTATCTCACTCTGTATGCCCAAAGAAATACATGTTCCATATGTTGGCAATTGAAAAAGGAGTTACAAAATATAAACCTGGGTCAAGAGCCAAGGTTTTGTTTCTCACAGTTGGTTCATCATGGGAGAAAGATCTAAATAAGTATGGGTGTGGTGCAGTGCCAAACATGCTGGGGGGTGGGGGAGGAATAAAGGAGATAGTAACAGAGAATAGCAGAAAAAATGCAAAACTAAATCGGTAGGAGAGTTAGGGTCACTCCTTATCTAAAGCATGACCTTCATAGTGCTTTGACATCACAACTGACCAGATCACAGGCCTTTAGATTTAGGAGCAGAATGGTTTTAGATTTCTAGTCTAACACCATCATTTTGCAACTAAAGAAAATGGTCCACCAAGTCCTTGTTCAAGGCCATTCTAGGAGTGAGAGGCAGATGCTGGTGCTGCTGACTCCAAACCTGCATAGGAATGTTACATCTCAAATAAATTTGAGTAAAATTGAAGGAGATGCCTGTTCTACCTTGCCTCTTCTGAACCCATTTAACTATAACTTTAGGAAAGGAAATGGTCAGTTTCTAAAGGATGAAGAAGATTGGGTGACTTCACCAGGAACATCCTACTTGTCAGAAGGGATTATACCTCAACCTCTCTGCTCTTAAGTTCAGCCCTCTGACCACTATCCCAAACTCCTGTGCTGGGGGAGAAAATTTGACCAGACAGAATTTGACCAGATTTGACCCACCTATGCACATCTTCCCTCTACATCTTATTTTCTCTAACATGAATTTTGTTTTCACTGTATAAAAATGGTTATGAGGATGCATGTATATATATAATATACATATAAATGTCCTATAATTAAATTCATTAGCACAGCTCCTCAGATAGTCTCATGGGGCCTCAGCTCCCACTGGAGAGACTGCCCCATAATTTGATTAGACCTTGCCTGAAGTCAGAAGATCTAAAGTTGAATCCTGAATCTATCATTTTTTGGTTATGAAAATTTGGACAAGTCATTTAATAATAACTTCTAGTTATATAGCAACTATTCTACAAATGATCTGATTAGAGTGTTGACTTGAGGCTGATGGGTTGCTGTCTTTTGTTCTTGAAGAGGATCAGAATAATATCACAATATTAAATCAAGTTACAATGTGTCTGACTTTGACTGATCAGACCAATCTGATATCAGAATGCTCTACCTTGGGCACAGATAATCCATATCATCATTTGTGTGGTGGATTATCTGAATTTGTGCATCTCTTATTTCTTTTGAACAATTTCAATTCTACTTACCTCATAGGGAAGGCAGCTTCTTTGATGAGGGTATGCTATGCTGAACAGTCTTGTGCCAGTATCTCCCATGTCACACATTCAATTCTAAAGTTCTTGAGAGAGACCTTGAGAGTGTCCTGGTATCACTTTTTCCAACCACCACATGAGTGCTTGACAGTGTGTGAACTCTCCATTAAATAGTCTTTTTGGTAAGTATATGTTTGGCATTTGAACAATGTGTTCAGTCCATCGAAGTTGTGCTCTCTACAGTAGAGTTTGAATGCTTGGCAATTTAGTTCGAGAAAAGACTTCAAGTCTCTGGTATCTTATCCTACCAGTTGATCTTCTGAATCTATCTAAGACAATTCAAGTGGAAGTGATTCAGTTTTCAGGCATGACAGTGGTATAATGTCCAACATTAACAGGCAGACAACGATGAAGGCAGCACAAACTTTCAGTTTGGTAGTCAACCCATGATCTCTTCTCTCCCGCACTTCCCTTTAGTCTCCAAACCTTCAACTAGTTCTGGCAATGCTTGTGTCAGCCTTATTATCAGTATATACATTCCTGAAAAGTAAGTTGCCAAAGTAAGAGATCCATAGCAGGGAAAACTTCTCCATTTGTGATAACCAATGGTTCAACATATGGATGGTGTGGTATTGGCTGATGGAGTGCTTGTGCCTTCCTAGTGTTAATTATTAGGTAAAAATTAACAGAAGCAGCAGAGAATCAATCCATACTTTGTTACATCTTAAATTCAGAGGCTGCATTGAATGTATAAGCATCTGCAAACAGAAAATCATGCACCAACACTACCTTTACTTTTGTCTTGGCTTGTAGCCTTTTCATCAGTATGGTAGCTGATCTTGATGCTGAAGTCATCCTCATTGAAGGTTTTTGATAATATGATTGAAAATAACATGCTGAAAAGCATGGGAGCAAGCACAGAGCCTTGTTTCACTGCAGTGGTGACTGGGAAAGTGGGAGAGCATCATCCAGTATCTGGAAACCAGGCAAACATGTAGTTGTGAAATTGGCATACAATTGTGATGAACTTTTTTGAGAAACCAAATTCTGACGTAATTTTCCTGACACCTTAATGATTTTCAGTATCAAAATCCTTGGTCAGATCTATAATGCATTTTTCAGACCTCTGTTTTGCTCTTGCCATTTCTCCTGGAATTGTTGGACGGCATATATTATATCAACCATTCCTCAACCCTCTCTGAAGGCATACAGGTTATCAAATAGAAGACCATTTTTCCAGGAGAATGATCAGGCTGGTGGCACTGTGAAGTTAAAGATCACCTAAGTGAATACATTTCAGAGATGGAACTTAATCCCAGGTCTTCCTGACATTCAGGCTAAGATTCTATCCCTTCTAAGTTGAGGGTCCTAAATAGATGAGAGTTAAAAATATCTACCTTTGTTACTATATAAAGTTACTGTAGAGATGATGTGAGATAGTCAATGTTAAAATCTTTTGTATTCTTAAAGTGATGCAAATGTAAGTTATTAAAAAATCATACAATAAAGCAGACAAAGGAATGGACCAAGACCTGGAGTCCCCATTTCTTTGTCCTGCTCAAGGTCACCTTTTGTACAAAAATTGTCCATGAGTGATCTTGATGGAACCAAGTTTCCTCTGTGTGATATAAATGAGTATAAAGATGTGAAGTTAACTGACCTGGAAACATATCTAGTACCTGGTTCTGACTATCAGTATGACCTTGAACAAGTCGCTCCTCTCTGAAACACAGTTTCTTTAGCTGGAAAAAGAGTGTTGAATTAAACCTCCCAGGACCCTTCTAAATCTAGAGGTGCAATGCCTACAGTCAAGGCAATTATGATGTCAAAGTAGTATGAAGGTTCAGTTGACTATTCTTTCAAATCAATGGTTAATAAAACCCTCCTATTTGACTTTGTATATGTTTCAATTGTCTTTGCAGCTAACTCAAGTTCACCACTTCCCTCTTAGCACCCTTGTCATTCAACCACATGCATTCTCCCTCCTCTTTGTCCCATGATGAAACTGAACTGTGAGAGAACCTCAGTTCTTGACACCAGCCATACATTTCTGGGACTCAGTTGTTCTCTGTCCATTTCCTACCATAAGCTCAACCTTGGAATTTCTAGTCTTTTTAGGAAATTCTTTTTAGGAAGGAAACACTTCCATTTTTCCATGTTCTCCTGGAAGCCCCTATAAAAAGAGAGTTCAAGCATAAAACAGAGACACAGACCTCTAGAATCTCTTATCTTTTTAAAAAAATATTTAAGGTAATGGGGTTAAATGACTTGCCCAAGGTCACACAGCTAGACAATTTATTAAGTGTCTGAGACTGTATTTGAACTCAGGTCCTACAGACTCCAGGGCTGGTACTGTATTCACTGTGCCACTTAGCTGCTCCTTAGAATCTCTTACTTTTTGCTCTGCTCCTCTTTAGCCCTTTCTCTGCCTTCTCCATCCTCATGGTCATGGCCTTCAACTCTCTGGCATCTTCTGCACCAAGTTAAGTGAGCTTCCTACTGCTCTCTGTGACTGCCTAGGCTCTGTAGAACATTAATAAGAGCTAAGACTAGGGGGCAGGTAGGTGGAGCAGTGGATAGAGCACCAACCCTGGAGTCAGGAGTACCTGAGTTCAAATCCAGCCTCAGACACTTAATAATTACCTAGCTGTGTGGCCTTGGGCAAGCCACTTAACCCCACTGCCTTGCAAAAAAAAAAAAAAGATAAGACTAGTCTGACCATAGGGATCTATTGAGGGTGGAGAGGGGTTGAGCTAAAAGGAAAGGTCAGGAGAAGGAATGGGAGGAATAAAATGCCTTTTCCACTAAAAGATATTAATATGCTCTTGACAGTATCTTTGGGTTGTTAGGTGGAGAATGGATATATGAGAAGAAAAGACACTAGATTGAGTTCTAGTTTTGGCTATGATCTCATTCTGATTCTATTGTTTATTACAATGTGATCTCCAGGAAGTGGCTGCCTGATCAGAAGAGGAATGAGAAGGGTAAATCTGGTGAGATACATTTTAGTCTGCCTACTTCAGAGTTTCTCAATACATTTTCTGTAGGGGTAGGTCTATCAGATCTCATCCTCCTCAGGCATAATGAGAATTATACCTTTTATTGCAGGGAATCAGGGTAAAGGAGACATGAGGGATCATATCTCCATTGTGCTGAGTTCAGAGGCTGTCTTTAGAATGGAGTCAGTAGCTAAGGAATGTAAAGTGTGAACATATGGCCTTACTAATCTCATGACTCTTTTTTTTTCTTTTCAGTGGGTTCTGACCCTCCCACCTCCTACTGCTTCAAATTATGTTAGCCAAAAGATGTCCAGAAAATTTGTGACAGATTATCATGAGACCGGTAGCCTGTGTTCCCAACTAGCTATGGTGTGAGTATCTGCTCACTGAATCTCTCCTGAGAGGATACAGGGAGAAAGATGGCAAGAGGAAATGGGCCTATTAGCCATCTTGGTGAAAAGGATGAATCAGAAAATTCAGGGGAAATGTTGGTTACAAGAGAAAGTATTCCCCAAAATGGTCCCCTGAGCAAGGTTGGGTTCTCCATGGAACAAGGAGTGAGCTATTCACACAAAAGGGAGGGTAAAACAGAAGCAACAGGAATTTTACAGCAAGATTAGGATTCTTGAGAGACTTTTCACTGGACAAGTCTCTAAAGAGAAGCTAAATGACCATAAAGGTCTGAGAGGTAGGTAGAGATGAACATTGTCACTTAAGTCCTCCAGGGACATATAGGAAGTGGTCAGTGCTGGACAGGGGGAGAGCATAGAGGAACATCTCCCAATCTATACTTTCTTATCTCTCTTCCTCTCCCTTTCTGGGTTCCAGACCAAAAGAGGCCAACCCCAGTAATGCCTGGGTTCAGAGCTATGTGGAAGAACTGGAGTTGAACTGAGGGGCCCATTGACCTTGGAGAATGAATCTTAAAGGAAAATGGACTGAGCTAAGGAATTCAACAGTCAGATGCAGATCCAACCTTACTGAGAAAACCTTCCCCATAATGATTCATTTTAAGCTGTGAGATTTAATTTATGTAAATTATTTGTTTTCTACTATGAATATTGCTATTTGCACTTTGGGAAGATAATTGTTCCCTGGGGACCTCTCCTAGCAAACTGAACTCTCTTCCTTAGAGTCTTTTGGGTCACATGTTGGATTCCATGATCTTCTGTAGCACAAAGAATTAAGAATAAAACTTTTGAAAGCTGTATTTTTTTGTTGTGGTTATAATGTATTTTGGGGGATGAGGATTTCAGGAGAGGGAACTCTGATCTTTTCATATAAACTTTTCATAGGGTTCTGTAAAAGTTCTGTGGCTTCAGTGGACTGAATATGAAAATATCCACCAGTAGGTAGATAAACTATCAAGAATTTTGCTATTGTCCATTAATAGAAGTAAATTTTAAGGAATTGAGAGGTAATATTCCTACTGTTTGGCTATGATATGACCATGCAGGGAGTCTTGTGGTCTGTTTAGATATCCATGGTTTTAGAAGAATTTTAGGAAGCTGGAGAATTTTCAGAGGAAGCCAACCAAGGATGTGAAGTATCTTGAGTCAAAAGAGGATGATTTGAAGGAACTAGGGATCTTCCAGGGGGAGAAGAGAAGAGCCACATCAGTCACGATTTCTGATTTCAAGGACTGGAACACCTGTCCTTTGGAAGAGTTGAGATTTGTGTTTTCTGGGGCCCAAGCAGAGAAGCAAGGACAATGAGTGGAATTTGTAAGGATTTATATTATGTCCTGAAGTTAGGAAAAACTTCTTAACAATTACAGCTTTCCAAAGTGAAATATGTTCAACTGTGGTAGGTTCTCTCCACCTCAAGGGAACATAGTACCTGGCTTACTATCATAAAGGATGTGATAGTGGGGCTTTTTTTTTTCAGCCACCCTTTGCAATAGATGACCATGTTGTTCTTGGTATTGTTCAGTCATTTGAGTCATTTCTAATTCTTTATGCCTCCATTTAAAGTTTTCTTAGAAGCAATAATGGAATGGCTTGCCAGATCATTTGATAGATAAGGAAACTGAGGCAACAGGGTTAGATGATTTGCCAAAGATCACACAGCTAGTAGAATTCTATGGCCAGATTTTTACTTAGGAAGATAAATCTCCCTGACTTCATGGCCAGCATTCTATCCACTAAAACATGACTAAGTTCTTGAAATGCATCCAGTTCTCCTTGGCATTCCCACTTGACTTCTGCCAAGGATTAGCTGGATGATCAGGGAAAATTCATTCAAAATTTCTCTCCTGTTTATCCTTTAGGGCTGCCTGGAGGCTGACATGATATAACAGGGGCAACAGAACATGCTTTTTTAAACTACAAAGAGCTGTAGTGGGTCAAAGACTTTTTATTATTTTTTTTATCAGTTAGTGGTGGTTGTGGGTGGGCAGTGTTACCATTCTCCCTGCTCTGCCTGCAGCACAGGGCAGATGGGAAGATGAAATCCCAAGGGGAGAATGAAAAGGGCTGGGAAGAAAAATGAATCCATGCTGGACTTCTTGGCCACTATGCTTCCTTTCAACTCCAAATACTTGATTCTACACTAGAACTCTCACTCCTAGAGGTCAAAATTTCCAATAGATTAACTTCTCTCAACAACCATTTAAAATAAAGAGAGGGAATATTATTATCCCTATTTGATGGATGAGGAAACAAACGTTGAGACATTGATTATTCCATGAGCATACAGCTAGGAAGAGGCTAAGATGGAGTTTAAATACCACTCTAGGATTTGAATACCAGCATATTATCTACTCGTTCAGATTATGTTGAATGGTTCCCCCAGGGAATGCAGGTAGATCAATCTTTTTTCTATCTCTAAGAGTTAAAATGGTCTCAAAATGGCCCCATGGGGAGGAAAAAATAGAAAAGCCCAAAGAAGTACCTGTTCTTTTCTTGTTTTACTTTTATAACTTCATTTATTTTTGTCAATGGATATAATTCTGAATGTATCTTGCCCTCATCTCTCGCTTTTTTTTTTGTTTGTTTGGGTTTTTTGGGGGGGGCGGTTCAAGGCCATTGAGTTAAGTGACTTTCCCAAGGCCACACAACTGGGTAATCATTAAATGTCTGAGGTCAGCTTTGAAGTCCTTCTGACACCAGGCCAGTGCTCCATTCACTGTGCAACCTAGCTGCCCCTCCCCATCTCTTAAAAATAAGATTTTTTTTTTTTTAGTGAGGCAAGTGGGGATAAGTGACTTGCTCAAGGTCATGAGGTAGTAAGTAAGTCTTAGGCCAGATTTGAACTAAGGTCCTCCAGAGTTGGTACTCTATTCAATGTACCACCTAGCTTGAAATTTTTTTTTTAAAGAAGAGAAATAAAAACCTCAGAAAAATTCAAGAAATTTAAAGACTTAGGGAAGGAAATGCCCAGTATCAAAAGGATGAGGATGACTGGGTGACTTGCCCAGGGGCACCCTGTTAGCTAGTCAGTATCAGGGAGCAAGGTTTATACCTCATCCTCTCTGATTCTAAGTTCAGTCTTCTAACTACTGCCCCACACTCTCTGTCCTGATGGGAAAAAGGGCAGGGTATCCATACAAAGTGACCAGACTTTTCATGTGAGTGGGATCCTTATTTCTTTCTGAATTTCAAGGTAGAAAGAAGTCTTCTTTTGCTTCCCACTAATGAGGGAAATGAGCCAAAATGAGCCAAACCACAGTCTTCTTTTGTTTTCCCCCCTCTTCCTTCTTGGATCAGTAGTATGGAATGAGACCCTCCTTTTACTTCTATTTTCCTTTCCTCTCCCAATACTGCAGTCTTCCATGGGAAATCTGTCTAAGATATTTTGGTGGCTTTATTGTAGGGCTGAATTTTTAATTCTCCATTTTTGGAGGACATTCTCCTGGGACATTCACATATTGGGATCCCATATTCCCTTCAATCTCTCTATATCCATGTGATTCAGTTTAGGTAGTAGGTCACCAAGGAGAAAAGGGAGAATAACTCAGGATTCTTAACACAGGGAGAATGAGGAAGCCCGAAGACCAGAGAAGAGCCACAGTGCAAACCTATATTAAACCTATATTAAGGTACCCTTAATATAGTAATATGTAAACTCACATCAGAATGCCTCTCAAATCAACATGACTCTAACACATTATTAATTTATTCATTTTTATTATGTGCTTTAAAAATCAACAAATATGAGCATCTCAATATATAAAGAAGAACCAAAAGGAGAAGGTTGTCTGAACCTATGAACTCCTGAATAAAGTTTGGTGGTTTAGTGGTTTAGATTAAGTTTATCCCAATGGTAAATCAATTCCCTTTCTGATTATATACCCTTCTAGAATTTCTTTTTTTCTTCAACATTTTTTGTTGTTCTTTTCTTCAATTTTTTCTATTTTTTGTATTACTGTCAGTAGCCCTAAACAAACCCTCCCATATCAGAAGTTGTGTATACTCAAAGCACCACTGTATCCAGATCTGAAAATGTTTGTCTCATTTGACATCTCAAGTCTATCCCCTCCCCATCAAAAGCTGGGGAATGTGCTTTTACTGAAATGTATACTGATTGCAGTAATCAGCCTTCTCCAGTCATTTGATTTGTTTTCTTTGACAATATGCTAGTCATTTCATCATCTCTTCTCCAGGTTCTGTTTTCCTCATTCAGAAAAAGAAGCAGAGGAACATGGAAGCAGAATGTTTAACAAATCCAGTGGGATCATGATTTTGGGTCAGCATTCTAGATTTGATGAAAACTCCTTGAAAAACTGGGAAGTAGTCAAAGAGAAAAAAAAGTTTAGACCAATATATTACACTTCATACCACAAGAAGCTGCATGAGTCATGGTGGGAGGTAGAAACTTAAAAAAGGATCACAGGAAACTTAGGCTTGGTCAAGAGCTTAAGTTTTGTTTCTGACTACAGTTTCATCATAGGGATAGAGCAAAATGGATGGAGAGAAGAAAAATGTGTGTGGATTTCCAAGACAAAGGTGCTGAGGGGAAAGCAATAAGGTTGAGATAGTAACAGAGACTGATGAAATAAATGTAAAAACTAAGTAGAAAGAATTATGGTGACCCTTTATCATAATGAATACTCATCATAGTCCTTTTATAATATAACTGCCTAAATCTCAAGACTATGGTTGGAGAAGTCAAAAGGCCTTTACTTGTCTAGTCCAATACCTCTCTCTTGCAACTAAAGAAACTGTGTCCTAGAGAGACAGTCCTTGTTCTAGGTCATTCTAGTAGTGAGAGGTAGATATTGGATCTGGGTCCAGGACTACTCACTCCAGAGCTGCATAGGAAAGTTTTATTTCAAAGAACTTTCAGGACTATTGAAGGAAATGTTTGTCCCATACCATCTTTTCTGAACCCATTAAGTAGTAACATTGTCTTCCCACCCATCACCAGCTTCCCCCAACATCTTGTTTTCTCTTCTTTAACCTGAATTTCATTTCATGTATATATGTTCTATGTATTTAATTTGTATATGAATTTAAGTAAGTTCCATAATTTTAGTCATTCTTTCACACATAACACTTCTCCCTTATGTGAACTCCCCTTTCATGAACTTGTGTCCCAAAATTTGATCAAAACTTTCCCAAGATGAAAAGACTTAAGGTTGAATCCAGAATCTATCACTTCTTGCTTATTAAAATTTCGTAAATCATCTAAAAACAACTGTCAGTTATATAAATACAATTCTTCAAATCATATGATTATGATGATGATTGGGGCACTGTGGAGTTAAAGATCACTGAGTTAATAAATTTCAGAGACAGGACTTGAACCCAGGTTTCCCTGATTTCAAGCCCATGACTGTATACTCTATGTCAAGTCTCATAGAGGAGAGATAAAAATATCAACCCTGTCTATTTCATTAGGTTGTTGGGAAGGTGATATGAGCTAATCATTGTTAAAGGATGAATGGATCCTTAAAGTGCTCCAATGGTAAGCTGAAAAATCATTACACATTAAAGCAGATGAAGGAGTGATCAAAGACTGGGGTCTTCATTTCGTGAACCTGCTCATGTCCACCATTTGTGATCAGTAGCTTATAACGACTCTAGGTGATTCCTCTGTATGGACCATTTTCTGTGAATATAAAGATGTGAAGTTACCAAGCTTGAGGATATATCCAGGATTTCCTTTTGGCTATCAATATGACCCTCAGCCAATTACTTTACTCTGGAACACAGTTTCTTCAGCCCCAAAACAAGAGTGCAGAACCTCCTAGTACCTCTTAACTCTAAATCTATGATCCTAGGATTGTATAATCCTATCATATCAAAGCAGTAGGAAAGTCATGTTAACTATTTCTTCAAAGCAATGATCAACAAAGCTCTTCTTTTTGATTTTGCATATATATTGCACCTATCTCTGCTGCTAGCTCAGGTTCACCACTTCCCCCTTAGCACCCTGACCAACCCATCACATGCACACTTCTCTCTCCATCTCCCCTCCTCTTTCCCCCATGATTGGAGGAAAGAATGTCAATTCTTCACAGCCTTACATTTCCGGAGCTCACTTTTAGCTTCAAGCTACTCCCACAACACCAGCTCTCCACCACTTTCTTTCCACTCCTTTTAGGTCCCTTCCTTCTCTCTGGGACCTCCCTGAAACCCTATAAAAAGAGGGTCTAAGTCTGAGACAGAGGCACAGACCTCCAGAGTTACTTAGTTTGTGTTTTGCTCCCCCACGTTCTCTCTCCTCTCAGGATCATGAAGGTTTCTGTGGCAGCCCTCTCCATCCTCATGGTCATAGCCTTCAGCTCTCTGGCATCTTCTGCACCAAGTAAGTGATTTCCTTTTGCCTTCAGTAAATGAGACCATAGAGATCTGTTGAGGGGAGGGAGGAATCACTGAAGGGACTGTCAGGAGCAGACACAAGAAGGATGTCTATATTTTCTGGACTTGAAGATATTAGCATGCCCTTGGTAGTATAAAGTATAAAGTTAAAACTTAGATGGAGACAGGACAAAGGAACAAAAGGAAGATCAGATTAGATTCTATGTGTGGCTAAATTTTCTTTCTGGCTCTTTCACTAATTAACCATGTGATCTCCAGGAGGTAGTTTCTTTGACAAAAGGCAGAAATTGAACTGAAAGATCCTTTGCATCCATCTTAGCCCTCCAGCCCCATTTTCATTTGGGAGTCCCCAATAGGAAGAGTGAGTCTGATCTTTAGGCAGACACAATGAGGCAAGCAGAGTATGGAATCAAATGTCCATGTGCTTAGGACAGGTTTTGTTCCTAGAAAAGAGTCAGCAGATAAAGAATATAAGTTATAAATATTAAAACTGAAAAATGTCTTGCCTTTCCTTTCTTTTCAGTGGGTTCTGACCCTCCTACCTCCTGCTGCTTTTCCTATGTCAATGCAAAGATCCCAAGAAACTTTGTGAGAGATTATTATGAGACCAGCAGCCTGTGTTCCCAGCCAGCTGTGGTGTGAGTATCTCCCTATTGAATGTCTTCTAAGGGGATACAGGGTGGAAAGATGACAAGAGGAAATGGAGCCCTTGGGCAACTTCTTGAAAACAATAAATTGGGTCTCCCAGGGGAAACCTGGTTACAGGGGAAAGACTGACTGGTGGTCCCTGGAAAACATCAGGGTCTCTGTGGAACAAGGGGGCTGCTCAACCAAGGTGGAGGGAGAAACAGAAGCAAAAGGGCAAGATGATACTGGTTGAGTGACTCCCTCTGGGAGAGGCCTCTAGAGAGAGCTTGAATAACTCAGAAGGAGATGAAAAATGCTGCTAGAGGTGAAAAGTGTCCCTTAAAGTCTTCCAGAAACATGCAGCAAGTGGTCAGTGCTGAACATGGAGGGGGAAACCAGAGGGGAACAACTCTCCATCACTGATTTCCCATCTCTCCTCCTTTTTCTCTTCAGGTTCCAGACCAAAAGAGGCCGGCACATATGTGCTAACCCCAGAGATGCCTGGGTTCAGAATTATGTAGAAGACTTGGAACTGAACTGAGGGGCACAAGGATCTTGGACAACAATCCTTGAAGGGAAATCAATGGAACTGAGAGATTCCAAAGTTAGGTATAATCTGCCCAGACTCCAGCCTTCCTGATACCCCATCCCCATTACAATTAATTTTCCTCTGTGATATGTAACTTATGTAAATTGTTGGTGTCTAATTTGGTATTTATTCTTGCCATTTGCACTTCTGTCGTTCCTCATGGGGATCTCTCAGCAGACTGGACTCTCTTCCTTAGAGTCTTTTGTGTCATGTGGTAGATTCCATGACCTTCTGTAGCACAAAGATTTCTGAATAAAACTTTTGAAAACTGTATCTCTTTCCTGTTGTTTCACTGTTCATTGGAGATGAGGGTATCAAAAGAGGGAGTTCTTCTTCTCTTTTCATATTATTGGGTGTAGCATCATTGTACAACAAGGGTTCTATAAAAGCTCTATGGTTTCAGTTGACTGTCATCTCACTTTGAGTGAATGAATTACCAAAAATTCATCACCTTCTATATTGAGAAATAAACTTTCAAAAATAGAGAGTCAATATTCCTACTGTTCTGGTTCAATAAGAACACAGAGGGAATCTTGTCCACGGTTTGTAATATGTTCAGGAAGCTGGAGAAAAGACCCTAACAATGTGGAGTGCCAGAGTTAGAAGATTATGTTTTGGACTTACAGGTGGTCATGAGAAGAAGAAAGTAAGAGTCATGATTTCTCTTTTCAAGGACTGAAAGCATTGAGATTTGCTTTTTCTAGAAACTAAGCTTTGACAAAAGGGCAAGGGGTAGGATTTATAAGGACCCAAATTTGGGACTGACATCAGGAAAATTGGCTCAACAATTTTAGTCATTTATACTGCAGTGGACTACCTCAGGTTGAGCTGGGTTCCCTTTCTCAAAGAGGTCTTTGAACAGTTGTTACTTGGAAAAATAGTTGGGATTTTTTCCCATTACCTTTAGGAGTAGATGACTATATTTTAATGGTTGGTGTTATTCAGTAATTTCAATCCACTGTAGTGATTTGTCTTTTTTTCTCCAACTCTTTGGACAAATGAGGAAACTGAGTCAACTGGTTAGGTAACTTGCCCAGGTTCACATAGTTAGAAAGTATTTGAGGCAATTATTGAACTTGGGAAGATGAGTCTTCCTGACTATAAGTGAAGCATTTTATCCATAAACATAAGTTTCAATTCTAGACAAGCATTCAATCCTCTTTAGCCTTCCTACTTGTCCTCTGCCAAGTATTAGTTGGATGATCTTGGGAAATTCTTTCAAAACTTTCTGGTTATCTCTTAGATTACTCTGATATATTAGGGGATGCAGAGCCTGCTCTTACCTGTATAGAGTTTTGTTTAGAGAAAAGTTATTAATTGTTCTGTGCCTTTTTACTTAGTGATGGTTTTGGATAGGCAGTGTGATCCTTCTCCCTGCTCTGCCTTCAGCACAAAGTAGCTGGGGAGATGAAATCCCAAGGGAGATATGAAGGAGATTGGGATGGGAAAGGAATCCATATTGCATGTCATGCCCTTTGATGTTCCTTCCCGCTACAAATGCTTTATCCTCTACTGCAGAACTCCCAATCTTAGAGGGTTCTGAAGTACCTTTGACTGAATTTTTTTCTCAACAACCTATTTCAAGAATGAGGTAATTCAAACTTAAAATTGAATTGATTTTCCCAAGAGAATATGGTTACAAAGAGTTCAAGGTCAGGTTCCAACATTGCTCTCCACTTGGAATACCAGCATAATGAGTACTTTATCAGACTCTACTAGAATGTTCTCCACATTGACTGATGATGAACCAACCCTATTCTATTGCTAAGAATTGAGAGATTCTCAAATGACTCTGGGGTAATAAACAAGAAGTTAAAAGGTGGGTCTGGCCTTTTCCTGGTCTCTATTGACAATATAATTTTATTTTTGTCGATGGACAAATTACACCAAGTTTCTCTGAATGCCTCTTAACACTTGTGCCACAAAAACCAGGTTCTAAAGAGAGAAGGAAGAAATTTGGCAAAACTCATGAAATATAAAAGATTAGGAAAGGCAATTGTCAGTGTCTAAATGATGAGGATTAATGAATGACTTGCCCTAAGACACCTGCTTCCTATTCAGTACCAGGTTCAGAATTTGTACCTCAGTCTCTCTGGCTCTAAATGCAATCCTCTAGCATGTCCCCCATATTCTCTTTGCTGCTTTACAGAATCTGAGCAGTGTTACCATCTGAGTGGGATACTCATTTCTATCTGAATTTTCTTCTCACGGATAAGGGGGAATACTAAAGCTTAGTCTTCTTTCTATTTCCCTCTTCCTTTCTGGGTCAGAATAATATAGTGAATGTCGCCCTTTGCTTCTTTTTTCCCTTCCACTGCCAAGACCGCTATCTTACAGGGCAAGCCTTACAAAGATGTTTCTGTGGCTTTGTTCTATCATTAGACTTTGCATTCTGAGTCTTTTTGAGGACATTTTCCTGTAGTATTCCCATATTGGATCCCATATTCCCTTGGATCTTTGTGATATACTGTAGGCAAGAGACCACTGAGAAAGTAAGAGAAGCGTAACTTTTGACTCTCAGCCCAGGGAGGAAGAGGAAACCCTAGACCAGAGAAGACCCACAGTACAAACCTGCATATCAAGGCAAGATTAGACTCTGCAAACCCAACCAGTGACCATAAGAAAGTGACACCCAAACTTTCATCAAGAGTTTCTCCCAAACTGCTAATGACACTCATATATTATTAATTCTTTTATTATTATGAACAGCAAAATGTCAACAAATAAGAATGTTTCAATATGTCATGAAGAACAGAAAAGAGAATGTTTGTATCAGTGAACTTGTCTCCACTATTCAAAACGTTTCTGTTTGCTATAACCAATAGTTCCACATATAGATGATGTGGTGCTGGCTGGTGGAGCACCTGGGTTTTCATGGTGTTAATTGTTAGGCCAAAATTAGCACAAGTAACAGAGGATTGATCCATAATTTGTTGCATCTCAGCTTCAGAGATTTCATTGAGTACACAATCATCTGCACTCTGGACATCATGCACAGTACTTTCTCCACACTGATGTTTGACTCATAGCCTGTGTAGTAGCTGATCTTGGTGCAGTTTGTCCTCATTGAAGGCTTTTAATAATGCAGCTGGAAATATCATGCTAAAAGCATAGGAACAAGCACAGAGCCTTGCTTGACTCTATTACTCTAGTGGGAGAACCTGTTCTATTATCCAGCATGCACTCATGCAGTTGGACAATACTGAGGAACTCCTCTGGCCAACCCAATTTTGACACAGTTCTCCATAAGCCCTCATAACTGACAGTACTGAAGGTCTTGGTCAGATCTGCAAATGATATTTTCATATCTCTGTTCTGCTCCTGTCATTTCTCCTGGTGTTGGACAATAAAAATCATATCAATTGTTCCTCTGGCCCTTTCAAAGGCACACTGGCTCTCAGATAGACGACCATTTTCTAGGAGAAGGATCAGGATCAGGCTGGTGGCACTGTTAGTTTAACATCACTGAGCTAACAGGTTTCAGTGATAGGGCTTGCACCCAAGTCTTTCTGACTTCAAGCCTAGGACTCGATCCCTTCTAATCAAATACTCATAAATAGATGAGAGTTGAAAATATCTAGCATTATTTCTACTTAAAATTGTTGTGAAGAAGATGAGATGGGGCAGCTAGGTGGGGCAGTGAAGATAACACTGTCCCTGAAGTCAGGAAGACATGAGTTCAAATTCAACCTCAGACATATAATACTTATTTAGGTGTATGACCTTGGGCAAGTCACTTAACCCCATTCACTTGGGGAAAAAACATTAAAAAAGAAAGAAGATATGAGATAATCAGTGTCAAAATGTTTTGTACTCTTAAAGGAATAGCAAATCAAGATGTTAAATTCATCATATAAAACAGCAGAGAAAGGGGTGGCCCAAGTCTAGGAGTTCTCATTTCATGACCTGCATATGGCCTCTATTTGCACAAAAATAGGCCATGAGTGCCCTTAACAGACATTGAGATTTTTTTTCTGTTTGGACTATTCTATGTGGGAATCAAGATATGAAGATAATCAACCCAGGAACATATTCAGAACCTACTTCTGAAGACCAGAGTGACCTTATACAAATCACTTATCTTTGGAACACAATTTCTTTCTTTCTTTCTCTTTTTCTTCTTTCCTTCCTTCCTTCCTTCCTTCCTTCCTTCCTTCCTTCCTTCCTTCCTTCCTTCCTTCCTTCCTTCCTTCCTTCCTTCCTTCCTTCCTTCTTTCCTTCCTTTCTTTCCTTTTGTAGCACAGTTTCTGAAGCTAGGTAATGAAAGTGCTGAACCAAACCACCCAGAGCCCTTCTAGGTCTCAATTTATAATGCTATGGTCAAGGCAGTTATGATGTTAAAGTCATATGAAGTTGATGTTGTAGATTCCTTCTAATCAATGGATAACAAAACTGTCCTCTGTTTTTTCCCAGGTTACATTTGTTTCTTCTACTAGTTCAAATAGTTCAGTTCACAATTTCTGTCATAGCACCCAGGCCATCCCACCACACACAGACTTCTCCTCTCACCAGCCTCCCTCCCCATCCCCCTCACAATGAACCTGAGAGAACTTCAGTTCTTGACACCAGCCTTATATTTCCGGGGGCTCACTTTTTAATGAACACTTCTGAACCTGAGGTGAGGGCAACACTAGAAGTTCCAATTTTTTGAGATTTTTTTCCCATCTTTCCATGCATTCTCAGAAGCCTTAAAAAAACGGATCCAAGCCTGAGATAAAGGTACAGACTTCTTGAGTGTCTTAGCTTGTGCGCTGCTCCTGCAAGGCCTCTCTCCTCTCAGTATCATGAAGGTCTCCTTGGTTGTCCTCTCTATTCTCATGGTCATGGCTTTTAGCTCTCTGGCATCCTCTGCACCAAGTAAGTGATCTTTCAGCTGTTCTCTGTGGCTGTGCCCAGGACTATGTCTTATAATGGATAGAACCCAGACAGAAGGTAAGCTGATTGTGCCCACAGGTATCTCTTAAGAGTGAAGAGCAAAGAATTTAATGGAAGAGTCAAGAACAAGCCCAGGCAAGGTAATGAGCCTATTCTACTGGAATATATTAATTTGTCCTTGATAATTTATTCTGGTTAATTGTTAGCTGGAGAAGAAAGGGCACCAGATTCAGTTCTGTGTGTGGCTCTGTTTCCATTCAAGTTCTGTTGCTAATTGCCTTGTGATCTCTGCCAAGAGATTACCTGCTCAAAAGATAGGAAGGGGATGAGTAAATCTGTGAGATCTATTAAACCACTCTGAGGTCTCAGGCTCAGAGGTCCTGAATAAGTTTCCTTCAGTGGTAGGACCAGTAGGTCTGATCCTCTCTTAGGAAGAATAAGAATCCTATGTTTTATTGATGGGAAGTAGAGTAAGGGAGACATGGGGGATCACATCCAGACTGTGCCTACTACAGAGTTTGTTTCTGGGATAGAGTCTGCAGCTAAGGAATGTAAGCTGTCAATATATAATCTTAATAATCATGAAATCATGTCTCCCCTTTCTTTCCAGTGGGTTCTAACCCTCCCATCTCCTGCTGCTTCTCCTATGTCAGCCAACAGATCTCCAGAAAAATTGTGCCAGACTATTATGAGACCAGCAGCCTGTGTTTCCAGCCAGCTGTGGTGTAAGTACACCCTCTGAATCTCACCTGAGGGGTACAGGAAGAGAGGCTGGCAAAACCAAATGGGGCCATGGGGCAACATGACAAGGATCAGGTCCCTCAGGGGAAATCCTGGTTACAAAGGAAGGAAGTCACAAAAGTGACCCCTGACAAAGGTTGAGTTCTGCAAGAAAGTAAAGTGGGAGCTCTTCTCCAAAATGATTTGGAGAAACAGAAGCAATAGGAATTTTATGATAAGATTAGGAATCTTGAGAGTGTCCCCAATGGACAGGTCTAAAGAGAGATCCTGAATGACATATAAAGGTTCTGATAGATGTTGCTAAAACTGAGGATTGTCTTTTATGAACCTTCTAAGATGGGCAGCAAGTGATCAGAGCTGAACAAAGTGGGGGGGGGACATCGAAGAACCTCATTCAGTCTATGATTTCTTATGTCTCTTCCTCTCCCTCCTCAGGTTCAAGACCAAAAGAGGCCGACAAGTGTGTGCCAACCCCAGTGAAGCCTGGGTTCAGAACTTATGTGGAAGACCTGGAACTGAATTGAAGGGCTCAGGGACTTTGGAATGTAATCTTAAAGGGATATAGACCAAGTTGAGCATTTCCAAAGTCAGATGCATTCTGCCCACACTCTGATCTCCCTGAAATCTTTTTTCCTATTATAATTTATCTTTATCTGTGATATTTAATTTACATAAATTAATTTATGTCCACTTTGGATCTTTGGACTTGCTATTTTTCCTTCTGGAAGATGATTGTTCCTCCTGGGCACTTTTCAATCAGCCTGGACTCTACTCTTCAGAGCCAATTTGTCCATGTGCTAGATTCTGTAACCTGCAGCACAAAGATTTCAGAATAAAACTTTTATAAAGTGTATGTTTTTCCTGTGACGTCAATGTTCTTGGGCAATGAGGGTTTCGGGGATGGAGTTCTGTTTTTATTCGATTAGATTCCTATAACAGCATTAAATAGCAACTGTCCTCTAAAGGTTTTTTGTGGGTTTGCTGGCCTACCATCAGAGTTGGAGTCATCAAGTGATGGCGTTTCCAAAAATCCTACCTTTGACCATGAATAGCAAACCTTCAAGGTTTTAAGGGGAAATATTCTCATTGTTCTGATCTGGTAAATTAATGCAGGGAGTCCTTGGACCAGGTTTTAAGAACAATTTTATGAAATTAGAGAATTTTTAAAGGAATCTCACCTAGAATATGACCTATTTAGAGTCACAAGAGGGTGTTTTGAAGGAAGTAAGGGATTAAGAATGGGGAGAGAAGTGTCTAATCAGCCATGATTCCTGTTTTCAAGGATTGGAACCTGTCCTTTGGAGGAACTGTGATTGGTGCTCTCTTGTACTCAAGGAAAGCAACAGGGGCAATGGGCAAAATCTGTGAGGACAACGTTATGGCCTGACAATAGGAAATACTTCTTATCAATCATTGTTGTCCCTTATGGCATGGACTGCATGGAGTGGTAGTGGGTTCCCTTTCCCAAGGAGCTCTTTCCACAGGGCCACAATGAATGTGATCGTGGTTTTCTTTTCACTGTTTTAGCAGTAGATGATTATGTTGGACTTGCTGTTGTTTTTCTGCCATTTGAGTCATGTCTAGTTCTTTGTGCCCCGATATGGTATATTCTTGGTAGCAATACTGGAGTCTTTGCCATTTTCTTTAGCAGATCATTAGACAGATTAGGAAACTGAGGCAACAGGGTTAGGTAACTTGCTAAAGGTTATGAAGTTAGTTGGTGACTGGTGCCAGAACCAAGTAGGGAGATGACTTCCTGCCCGACATTCTATTGACTAAACCATGAATAAATACTTGAAATGCATCCAGTCCTCCTTGGCATTTGCAATTGATCTCTGACAAGGATTAACTGTGTGATCAAGAGAATCATTCAAATTTTCTCTCCTGATTATCCCTTAAAGTTGCCCTGAGGCTGATGTGACATAGCAGGGGCAGCAGAGCATGTTTTTAAAATTGCCAAGAGCTTTGGTGAAGCAAAGGTCCTTTGTTATTCTTTGTTGCTTTTTGTTATCAGTTAGTGGTAGCTGTGGGTGGGCAGTGTCACCATTCTCCCTGCCCTGCCTGAATCACAGTGTGGCTAGGAAGGTGAAATCTCAGGAGAGAATGAAAGAGATTGAAAAGTAAAATGAGACCAAGTTGAACTTCTTGCCTCTAGGGTTCCTTCCATCTCCAAATCCTTGATCTTCTTCACTGGAATTCCCATTCTTAGAGAATTTTGAAATCTCCAATGGATGGCCTTTTCTCTCCACACCTTTTGCAATAGGGAGGAGTTTATTTTCCCCAATTGATGGATTTTCCCCTGAGCAAAGAACCAGAAATAGTTCAAATGCTACTCTCAGATTTGAATACGAACAGACTGTCCAAACTATCAGATTGAGTAGAATGGTCCCCAAAGTGGATGAGACTGGATCAATCCTTTTCTGTCCCCAAAAGTTGAGATGGTCTCAAAATGACTCCAGTGGCAAAACAAAAACACACACACACACACACACACACACACACACACACAAAGACATATACACTCACAGACACACACACATACACACACTCACAGATACACACACACACATGCACTCATACAACAGAGAAGCTCAAAGATGTGACTGTATTTTATTGTTCTCATTTTAATTTCATTTTAATTTTTTTCAATATTTCAATATTTAATATTTCAATATTTAATCCAAACACATCGAATTTCATCTTCTTGGATGATAAGCATGTACATATCATACTTAAATATGTCCCATGTATTTAATGTGGAATAACTGAAGTATTTCCCAAAATTCTAGTAAATTTTTTCTTACATACACTGCTCCTTTATGTCAACTCTTTCATAGGCTTGTGCCTCCTAATTTTGTCAAAACCTTCCTGTCATTAGATACCTTAAGGTTGAATTCTGAATCTGCCACTTCTTGCTTATTAAAATTTGGGCAAGTCATCTAATGATAATTATATAGTAATTCCTCTATAAATCAAATGATTATGATGATGGCTGGGGGAACAGTGAGATTAAAGATCATTAAGCCAACATATTTCAGAGATGGGATTTGAACCCTGGTCTTCCTGACTTCAAGCCTATGATTCTATATCCTCACATCTGCTAAATTAACAAGAGATAAGGTGGCTGTGAATATGATATGAGACAATCAGTGTTAAAGGATGAATGAATCCTTAAAGTGCTCCAATGGAGAGCTGAATAAAACATTACACATCAAAGCAGATGAAGAAGTCATCAAAGATCTGGGGTTCTCATTTCATGGACCTGATCATGTGCACCATTTGCCATCAGTGCCCTTCCATATCTCTAGATGATTCCTCTGTATGGACAGTTTCCTATGAATATAAAGATGTGAAGTTACTAAACTTGAGGATATATCCAGGATTTTATTTTGTCTATCAATATGACCTTTGACCAGTCACTTTACTCTGGAACACAAATTCCTTTAGCCTAAAAATGGGAGTGTAGAACCTCGTAGTACCTCTTAACTCTAAATCTATGATCCTAGGATTGAACAAACCTATTATCTCAAAGCAGTAGGAAAGAAATGTTAAGAATTCCTTTGAAGTAAGGATCCACAAAGCTCTTCTGTTTGTTTTTGCATATATTCCACCTATCTCTGCTGCTAGCTCAGGTTCACCACTTCCCCCTTAGCACCCTGACCAACCCATCACATGCACGCTTCTCTCTCCATCTCCCCTCCTCTTTCCCCCATGATTGGAGGAAAGAATGTCAATTCTTCACAGCCTTACATTTCTGGAGCTCACTTTTAGCTTCAAGCCACTTCCACATCACCAGCTCTCCATCACGCTCTTTTCACTCCTTTTAGGTCCCTTCCTTCTCTCTGGGACTTCCCAGAAACCCTAGAAAAAGAAGGTCGAACCTGAAGCAGAGGCACAGACCTCCAGAGTCTCTTAGCTTGTGTACTGCTCCTGGAAGCCATCTCTCCTCTCAGGATCATGAAGGTTTCTGTGCCAGCCCTCTCCATCCTCATGGTTTTGGCCTTCAGCTCTCTGGCATCTTCTGCACCAAGCAAGTGATTTCCTTTTGCCTTTAGTAAATGAGACCATAGAGATCTGTTGAGGGGAGGAAGAGGATCCCTGAGGGGACTGTCAGGAGCAGACATAAGAATGATGTCTATGTCTTCTGGACTTGAAGATATTAGCATGCCCTTGGTAGTATATACTGGTTAAAACTTAGATGGAGACAGGACAAAGGAACAGAAGGAAGATCAGATTAGATTCTATGTGTGGCTAAATTTTCTTTCTGGTTCTTTCACTAATTAACCATGTGATCTCCAGGAGGTAGTTTCCTTGACAAAAGGCAGAAATTGAATTGAAAGATCCCTTGCATCCATCTTAGCCCTCCAGCCCCATTCTCATTTGGGAGTCCCCAATAGGAACAGTGAGTCTGGTCTTTGGGCAGACACAATGAGGCAAGCAGAGTGTGGAATCAAATGTCCATGTGCTTAGCACAGATTTTGTCCCTAGAAAAGAGTTCGCAGGTAAGGAATATAAGCTATAAATATTAAAACTGGATAATTCCTTGCTTTGACTTTCTTTTCAGTGGGTTCTGACCCTCCTACTTCCTGCTGCTTTTCCTATGTCAGTGAACAGATCCCAAGAAACTTTATGAGAGATTATTATGAGACCAGCAGCCTGTGTTCCCAGCCAGCTGTGGTGTGAGTATCTCCCTATTGAATCTCTTCTGAGGGTATACAGGGTGGGAAGATGGCAAAAGGAAATGGGGTCAGTGCTGGATATGGAGGGGGAAACCAGAGGGGAACAACTCTCCATCACTGATTTCTCATCTCTCCTCCTTTCTCTCTTCAGGTTCCAGACCAAACAAGGCCAGCACATATGTGCTAACCCCAGAGATGCCTGGGTTCAGAATTATGTAGAAAACTTGGAACTGAACTGAGGGGCACAAGGATCTTGGACAACAATCCTTGAAGGGAAATCAATGGAACTGAGAGATTCCAAAATTAGGTATAATCTGCCCAGACTCCAGCCTTCCTGAGATCCCATCCCCATTACAATTTATTTTCCTCTGTGATATGTAACTTATGTAAATTGTTTAGTGTTAAATTTGGTATTTATTTTTACCATTGGCACTTCTGTAAGACAATTGTTCCTCATGGGGATCTCTCTTAGCAGACTGGGCTCTCTTCATTAGAGTCCTTTGTGTCATGTGGCAGATTCCATGACCTTCTGTAGCACCAAAATTCCAGAATAAAACTTTTGAAAGCTGTATCTTTTTCCTGTTGTTTCAATGTTCATTGGGGATGAGGGTATCAAGAGAAGGAGTTCTCTTTTCATATTACATGGGTGTAGCTTCATTGCATAACAAGGGTTCTATAAAAATTCTATGGTTTCAGTTGACTGTCATCTCACTTTGAGTGAATGAATTACCAAAAATCCATCACCTTCTATACTGAGAAATAAACTTTCAAAAATAGAGTCAATATTCCTACTGTTCTGGTCCCATAAGATCACAGAGGGAGTCTAGTTATCAATTCTGGTATCAACAATTGGTAATATGTTCAAGAAGCTGGAGAATATTTAGAGGAAAGACCCCAAGAATGTGGAGTGTCAGAGTCATAAGATCATGATAAAAGACTTAGAGATGGTCAGGAGAAGAAAAGAGCAACATCAGTCATGATTACTCTTTTCTAAGGATTGAAAGCATTGGAATTTGCTCTTTCTAGAATCTAAGCTTCGAAAAAGGGCCAGGGGGAGGAGGGTGGAGCCAAGATGGTGATAATAAAGGATCCAGTCTTAGGCACTCTCTGATGTAACTTCTAAACTAAGGACTGTAACTCAACTTTCCAGAGACAGAACCCACAAAGAGACCCAGCGAGGCAGTTCTCCTACTCAAGGTAACATGGAAAAGAGCAGAAAGGCTCTGCTCCCTGGAGTTGGAGGGGTGGTCTGCCAGAGGGGTGGCCCGCCAGAGGGAAAGAACTTCAGCCTCCCAGAGGAGGCTCACAGCAGCGGGGGAATCTCTGGGGCTACACCCCAGGGAGCACCAGGGACAAAGTGGGGAAAAGCAGGGGACCTCTGCCAGAGTGAGCACATGGAGCCCAGCCCTCAGGGAACACAGCAAGCAGCATGGTCTTTCCCAGCCCAGATCTGGAAACAGAAGCAGGCAGAGCTGGTAAGCAGGAGCCTCTAGGGCATGAGCCCATTGAGCACAGGGAGGGGAGTGAAGAGAGACTGCTGAGCTCTGTCCTCTGCCTCTGGAACAGGTCTCTGGGGTTCTGACCACATTCAGATTCTGATTGCAGTCTAGGCCCCCCCAATAGAACAGCAGGGCCCCCCTCACCTCAGGCCCATAGCAGAGGGGGGCACATATGGTCATTCACAGACCAGGAGGGAGGACAGAGCCTCACACACTGAGATCCTTGTGGGGGTGTCCCCAAAGCTCAGGAAGCACCCTAAAACCAGTCCCAGGCTGGGAAAATGAGCAAGCAGAGAAAAAAGAGGAAGACCATTGAGAAATATTTTGCAAATGAGCCCAAGAAGGATCAAAATACTCAGTCTGAAGATGAGGAAGCACAAGCTCCTGCATCTAAAGACTCCAAGAAAAACAGAAATTGGGCTCAAGCTATGAGAAAGCTCAAAAAAGACTTTGAAAATCAAATGAGGGAGTTGGAAGAAAAACTGGGAAAAGAAAGGAGAGAGATGCAGGAAAAACATGAAAATGAAGTCAGCATCTTAGTCAAGGAAATCCAAAAAAATGCTGAAGAAAATAACATCCTAAAAACCAGCTTAGGTCAAATGGATAAAACAGTTTAAAAAGTTATTGAGGAGAAGAATGCTTTAAAAAGCAAAATTGGCCAGATGAATAAAGAAATAAGAAAATTCTCTGAGGAGAACAAATCCTTCAGACAAAGAATAGAATTCAGGGAGATTGAAGAATTTACCAGAAATCAGGAATCAATACTTCAAAACCAAAAAAATGAAAAATTAGAAGAAAATGTGAAATATCTCATTGAAAAAACAACTGATATGGAAAACAGACTTAGGAAAGATAATTTAAAAATTATTGGAATACCTGAAAGTCATGATCAGGAAAAGGGCCTTGACATCATTTTCTTTTTTTTTATATTAGACTTTTTTTTTTTTTGCAAGGCAAATGGTGTTAAGTGGCTTGCCCAAGGCCACATGGCTAGGTAATTATTAAGTGTCTGAGACCAGATTTGAACCCAGGTACTCCTGACTCCAGGGTTGGTGCTTTATCCACTGTGCCACCTAGCCGCCCCCTTGACATCATTTTCAAAGAATTACTACAGGAAAATTGCCCTGATATTCTAGAAGCAGAGGGCAAAATAGAAATGGAGAGAATCCACTGATCCCCCCGAGAAAGAGATCCCAAAAAACCAACCCCTAGGAATATTATAGCCAAGTTCCAGAACTCCCAAGTCAAAGAGAAATTATTACAAGCAGCCAGAAGGACATAGTTCAAATATCGTGGAGCTGCAGTCAGGATCACACAGGACTTAGCAGCAGCTACATTGGAAGCTCATAGGGCTTGGAATATAATATACCGGAAGGCAAATGAGCTTAGAATGTAACCGAGAATCAACTACCCAGCAAGGCTAACCATCCTCTTCCAGGGAAAAAGATGGACTTTCAATGAACCAGGGGAATTTCAAATGTTCCTTTCGGAATGGCCAGAGCTGAACAGAAGGTTTGATCTTCAGATACAGGACTCAGGTGAAGCATAGAGAGTGGAGGAGAAGGGGAAAATATGAGGGACTTAATGATGATGAACTGTATGTATTCCTATATAGAAAAATGACATTGATAATACTCATATGAACCTTCTCAGTTAATAGAGCAGGTAGAGGGAGCTTTTATAGTTGAAGCACAGGAGAAAGCTGAATTCGAAGATAAAATATGGTGTAAAAATGGAGTCAATAGAAAAAAGGGGAAATGTAATGGGAGAAAGAAAAAGGAGAGGGGGAATAGGCCAAGATATTTCATATAATAAGATTTTTCTTTATTGCAATGTGCTATTGCAATGATATGGAAGGGGAGAGGCAAGGGGGAATGAGGGAACCTTTGCTCTCATCAGAGGTGGCTAGGAGAGGAAACAGCATATATACTCAATGGGGTATAGACATCTGGAGTAAGAAGGAGTGTGAGCAGGGGGAAGGGGGGGATGTGAGTGATGGAGGAGAGGATGGACCATGGTGGGAGAGTGGTCAGATATAATACATTTTGTTTTTTACTTCTTGCAAGGGGCTGGCATTGGAAGGCCTGTCCAGGACCATAGGGCCAGGTAGATGCTGGGCCTAAGGGGTGGTATGGGCCCAGGACCAGGGATCTGTCTGGTGTCCCACTCAGCTACCCTACAGCAGAGTCAGAGTGAAAGGAGAGAGAAAATATAGTGCATGATAGTGGAGAAATAAGAAAGGAGGGAGCTGTGATCAGCAATGGCAACACTGGAAAAATATGGAAGTAACTTTTGTGATGGACTTACCATAAAGAATGTGATCCACCCATGACAGAGTTGTTGGTGTTGGAACAAAGACTTAAGCACATTTTTTATTGTTATTATCTGGGGGAGGGTGCAGGGCAAATGGGGCTGGGTGGCCTGCCTGGAGCTGCATAGCCAGGTGATCATTGGTTGTCTGAGGTTGGATTTGGACCCGGGTGCTCCTGGCTCAAGGGCCAATGCTCTGTCCGCCACCTAGCCACCCCTACTATTATTACTATTTTATTTTGGGTCTTTTTTTGTCTTCTTTTTGGTTTTTGCCGGGCAGTGGGGATCAGGTGGCTTGCATGTCACACAGCTGGGTGATTGTTGGGTCTGTGGGGCTGGATGTGGGCTCTGGTGCTCGTGGCTCCAGGGCTGGTGCTTTGTCCATTGCGCCACCTAGCCATACCTACAATTATTACTATTTTTTTTAATTTTAATTTTTTTCTCTCCCCTTTATAGCTCAAGCAAGTCTATATTGATGGGGGAGGGGGCATTTCGTTTACTCTTAAACAAGAATATTTTATCAATATAAAATACATTTGTACAAAATGAGAATAAAAAATAAAATAAAAAAAGAAATTACAAGGGGAAAAAATTAAAAAAAATTTTAAAAAAAGAAAAAGGGCAAGGGGTAGGCTTTATAAAGACCCACATTTGGAATTGACGTGAGGAAAAATGGTTTAACAATTTTAGTCATTTATACTAGAATGGACTACCTCAGGTTGCGTTGAGTTCCTTTTCCCAAGGAAGTCTTTGAACAGTGAGAATTTTTTAAAGTTACCTTTTGGAGTAGATGACTATGTTTCAATGATTGGTGTTATTCAGTAATTTCAGTCCACTGTAGAGGTTTGCCTTTTCTTTCTCCAACTCTTGGACAAATGAGGAAACTGAGTCAACTGGTTAGGTAACTTGCCCAGGTTCACATAGTGAGAAAGTACCTGAGGACATTATTGAACCTGGGAAAATGAGTCTTTCTGACTATAAGTGAAGCATTTTATCAATAAACATAAGTTTCAATTCTAGAAAGGCATTCAGTCCTCTTTAGCCTTCCTACTTGTCCTCTGCCAAGTATTAGTTGGGTGATCTTGGGCAATTCTTTCAAACTTTTCTGGTTATCCCTTAGATTACTCTGATATATTAGGGGATGAAGGAGATTGGGATGGGAAAGGAATCCATATTGCATGTCATGCCCTTTGAGGTTCCTTCCGGCTACAAATTCTTTATCCTCTACTGCAGAAATCCCAATCTTAGAGGGTTCTGAAGTATCCAAAGGACTGAATTTTTTTTTCTCAAAAACCTATTTCAAGAATGAGGTAATTCAAATTTAAAATTGAATTGATTTTCCCAGGAGAATATGGTTACAAAGAGTTCAAGGTCAGGTTCCAACACTGCTCTCTACCTGGAATACCAGAATAATGAGTACTTTATCAGACTCTACTAGAATGTTCTGCACATTGACTGATGATGAATCAACCCTGTTCTGTTGTTAACAATTGAGAGATTTTCAAATGATTCTGGGGTAAGAAACAAGAAGTTCAAAGCTGGGCCTGGCCTTTTCCTGGTCTCTGTTGACAACATACTTTCATTTTTGTCAATGGACAAATTACACCAAGTTTCTCTGAATGCCTCTTAACACTTGTGCCTCAAAAACCAGGTTCTAAAGAGAGAAGGAAGAAATTTGGCAAAATTCATGAAATATAAAAGATTAGGAAAGGCAATTGTCAGTGTCTAAATGATGAGGATTAATGAATGACTTGCCCTAAGACACCTGCTTCCTATTCAGTACCAGGTTCGGGATTTGTACCTCAGTTTCTCTGGCTCTAAATGCAACCCTCTAGCACCTCCCCCATATTCTCTTTGCTGCTTTACAGAATCTGAGCAATGTTATGATCTGAGTGGGATACTCATTTCTATCTGAATTTTCTTCCCACTGATAAGAGGGATTACTAAAGCTTAGTCTTCTTTCTGTTTCCCTCTTCCTTTTTGGGTCAGAATAATATAGTGAATGTCGCCCTTTGCTTCTTTTTTCCCTTCCACTGCCAAAACTGCCATCTTACAGGGCAAGCCTTACAAAGATGTTTCTGTGGCTTTGTTCTCTCATTGGACTTTGCATTCTCAGTCTTTTTGAGGACATTTTCCTGTAGTATTCCCATATTGGATCCCATATTCCCTTGGATCTTTGTGATATACTGTAGGCAATAGACCACTGAGAAAGTAAGAGAAGCATAACTTTTGACTCTCAGCCCAGGGAGGAAGAGGAAACCCTAGACCAGAGAAGAACCACAGTACAAACCTGCATATCAAGGCAAGATTAGACTCTGCAAACCCAACCAGTGACCATAAGAAAGTGACACCCAAACTTTCATCAAGAGTTTCTCCCAAACTGCTAATGACACTCATATATTATTAATTCTTTTATTATTATGAATAGCAAAATGTCAACAAATAAGAACGTTTCAATATGTCATGAAGAACAGAAAAGAGGAGAATGTTTGTATCAGTGAACTTGTCCCCACTATTCAAAACTTTTCTGTTTGCTATAACCAGTAGTTCCACATATAGATGATGTGGTGCTGGCTGGTAGAGCACCTGGGTTTTCATGGTGTTAATTGTTAGGCCAAAATTAGCACAAGTAACAGAGGATTGATCCATAATTTGTTGCATCTCAGCTTCAGAGATTTCATTGAGTACACAATCATCTGCACACTGGACATCATGCACAATACTTTCTCCTCACTGATCTTTGCCTGTGTGGTAGCTGATCTTGGTGCAGTTTGTCCTCATTGAAGGCTTTTAATAATGTGGCTGGAAATAGCATGCTAAAAGCATAGGAACAAGCACAGAGCCTTGCTTTACTCTATTACTCTAGTGGGAGAACCTGTTCTATTATCCAGCATGCACTCATGCAGTTGGACAATAATGAGGAACTCCTCTGGCCAACCCAATTTTGATACAATTCTCCATAAGCCCTCATAATTGACAGTACTGAAGGTCTTGGTCAGATCTGCAAATGATGTTTTCATATCTCTGTTCTGCTCCTGTCATTTCTCCTGGTGTTGGACAATAAACATCATATCATCTGTTCCTCTGCCCTTTTCAAAGGCACACTGGCTCTCAGATAGACGACCATTTTCTTGGAGAAGGATCAGGATCAGGCTGGTGGCACTGTAAGTTTAACATCATTGAGCTAACAGGTTTCAGTGATGGGGCTTGCACCCAAGTCTTTCTGACTTCAAGCCTAGGGCTTGATCCCTTTTAATCAAATACTCATAAATAGATGAAAGTTGAGAATATCTAGCATGATTACTACTTAAGGTTGTTTTAAAGCAGATGAGATGGGGCAGCTACGTGGGGCAGTAAAGAGAATACTGGTCCTGGAGTCAGGTGGACATTAGTTCAAATTCAACCTCAGACATTTAATACTTATTTACGAGTATGACCTTGGGTAAGGCACTTAACTCCATTCCCTGGGGGAAAAAAACAAGAAAATGAGAGAGAGAAGATAGGAGATAATCAATGTCAAAATGCTTTGTATTAGTAAAGGAATACCAATTCAAGATGTTAAATTCATCATAAAAAAGCATAGAAAAGGATGGGGAAAGTCTAGGAGTTCTAATTTCATGACCAGATCATGGCAAGTATTTGCCCAAAAATAGTCAATAAGTGCCCTTAACAGATCCTGAGAGTTTTGTCAGTTTGGACTATTCTTCATGGGAATGAAGATATGAAGTTAATCAACCCAGGAACATATCCAGAACATACTTCTGAAGACCAGTGGGACCTTGTACAAATCACTTATCTCTGGAACACAATTTCTTTCTTTCTTTTTCTCTTTTTTTGACCATATCTTCTTAAGCTGGGTAATGAGAGTGCTGAAACAAACCACCCAGGGCGCTTCTAGGTCTAAATGTTTAATGCTATAGTCAAGGTAGTTATGATGTTAAAGCCATAAGAAGTTGATGTTGTGGATTCCTTCAAATCCATGGTCAACAGAACTCTCCTCTGTTTTTGCCTAGGTTCCATTTCTTTCTTCTACTGATTCTATAGTTCAGTCCACAACTTCTGTCATAGCACCCATGCCATCCCACCACACACAGATGTCTCCTCTCACCAGGCTCCCTCCTCTTCCCCCCCACAATGAACCTGAGAGAACTTCAGTTCTTGACACCAATCTTACATTTTTGGGATCTCACTTTATAATTTCCACTCCTGAAACTAAGGTGAGGACAACACTGGAAGTTCCACTCTTTTGAGATATTTTTTATCTTTCCATGAATACTCAGGAGCCTTATAAAAAGTGGACCCAAGCCTGAGATAAAGGTACAGACTTCCTGAGTGTCTTAGCTTGTGCGCTACTCCTACAAGGCTTCTTTCTACTCAGCATCATGAAGGTCTCCTTGGTTGTCTTCTCCTTTCTCATGGTCATGGCTTTCAGCTCTCTGGCATCTTCTCCACCAAGTAAGTGATCTTCCTGCTGCCCTCTGTGGCCGTGCCCACGATTATGTCTTAGAATGGATAGAACCCAGACAGAAGATAAGCCTAGTGTGCCCACAGGGATCTGTTGAGAGTGAAGAGGAAAGAATTTAATGGAAGAGTCAAGAACAAGCCCAGGCAAGATAATGAGTCTATTCTACTGAAGACAGAAATATGTCCTTGATCATTTATTCTGATTAATTGTATGATGGAGAAGGGATATACTAGAAGAAATGGCACAAGATTGAGTTCTGTGTGTGGCTCTGTTTCCATTCAGGTTCTGTTGCTAATTGCTTTGTGATCTCTGCCAAGAGATTACCTGCTCAAAAGATAGGAAGGGGATGAGTAAATCCATGAGATCTATTAAACCACTCTGAGGTCTCAGACTCAGAGGTCCTGAATAAGTTTCCTACAGTGGTAGGACCAGTAGGTCTGATCCTCTCTCAGGTAGAATAAGAATCCTATCTTTTATTGAAGGGAAGTAGAGTAAGGGAGACACGGGGGATCACGTCCAGACTGTGCCTACTATGGAGTATGTTTCTGGGATAGATTCTGCAGCTAAGGAATGTAAGCTGTAAATATACAATCTTAATAATCATGAAATCATGTCTCCCCTTTCTTTCCAGTGAGTTCTAACCCTCCCATCTCCTGCTACTTCTCCTATGTCAGTCAACAGATCTCCAGAAAAATTGTGACAGATTAATATGAGACCAGCAGCCTGTGTTTCCAGCCAGCTGTGGTGTAAGTAGACCCTCTGAATCTCATCTAAGGGATACAGGAAGAGAGGCTGGCAAAAGCAAATGGGGCCTTTGGGCAACATGGCAAGAATCAGGTCCCTCAGTGGAAATCCTATGTACAAAGGAAGGAAGTTACAAAATGATCTCTGACAAAGATGTAAGGTGGGAGATGTTCTCCCAAATGATTTGGAGAAATAGAAGCAATAGGAATTTTATGATAAGATTAGGATTCTTGAATGTCTCCCCACTGGACAGGTCTAAAGCGAGAAGCTGAATGACTTATAAGGGTCTGAGAAATGCTCCTAGAACTGAGGAATGTCTATTATGAACCTTCTAAGATGGGCAGCAAGTGATCAGAGCTGAACAACATGAGAGGAGGACATAGAGGAACCCCTTTCTGTCAATGATTTCTCATGTTTCTTCCTCTCAGTCCCCAGGTTCAAGACAAAAAGAGGCTGACAGGTGTGCGCCAACCCCAGTGAAGCCTGGGTTCAGAACTATGTAAAAGACCTGGAACTGAATTGAGGGGCTTAGGGACTTTGGAAATTTAATTTTAAAGGGATATATACCAAGCTGAAAAATTCCAAAGTCAGATGGAATCTGCCTAGACTACAGTCTCCCTGAGATCATTTTTCGTATTATAATTTGTTTTTATCTGTGATATTTAATTTAAGTAAGTTATTTTATGTCCACTCTGGATCTTTGGACTTGCTATTTGTCCTTCTGGAAAATGATTGTTCCCTGTGGGCACCTTTCTAGGTAGCCTGGATTCTACTCTTTAGAGACCTTTTCTCTACGTGCTTCATTCTATCACCTGTAACACAAAGATTTCAGAATAAAACTTTTATAAACTGTATCTTTTTCCTGCGGCTTCAATGTTCCTTGGCAATGAGGGCCTCAGGGGATGGAGTTCTGTTCTTATTCCATTAGATTCCTATAGCAGCATTAAATGGCAGCTGTCCTCCCAAGGTTTGTTGTGGGTTTGTTGGCCTGCCATCAGAGTTGGAGTCATCAGTTCATCAAGTGATCCTACCTTAGCCCATGCACAGAACAAACCTTCAAGGAATCAAGAGGAAATATTCTTATTGATCTGATCTGGCAAGACTATGGGGAGAGTCCTTTGGCCAGTTTTTAAGAAAAACCTTTAGGAAATTAGAGGATTTTTAGAGGAATACAACCTAGGCTGTGATATATTTAGAGTCACAAGAGGGTGCTTTGAATGAATTAAAGGATTAAGATGGGGGAGAGAAGTGTCTCATCAGCTAGGATTCCTGGTTTCAAGGACTGGAACCTGCCCTTTGGAAGACTCGTGATTGGTGCTCTCTTGTACTCAAGGAAAGCAACAAGGGTAATGGGCAAAATCTGTGAGGACAACGTTATGGCCTGACATTAGGAAATACTTCTTAACAATTATGGCTGTCCCTTATGGCATGGACTGCATGGAGTGGTAGTGGGTTCCCTTTCCCAAGGGGCTCTTTCCACAGGGCCTAGCCTACAACCCACAATGAATGTGATCATGGCTTTATTTTTCTGCACTGTTTTTGCAGGAGATGATAATGCTGGGCTTGCTGTTGTTCAACCATTTGAGTCATGTCTAATTTGTTGTGCTCCCATACAGTTTGTATTTGCAGCAATACTGGGGTCCTTTTCCATTTTTCTTCACCACATCATTTGACAGATTAGGAAACCATCAGGGTTAAGTGACTTGCCAAAGGTTACAAAGGTAGTAGGTGTCTGGTGCCAGAACTGAACTTAGGAAGATGATTTCTTGTCCAGCATTCTAGCCATTAAAATAGGAGTGAAGTCGAAATGCATTGAATCCTCCTTGGCATTCCTGATTGATCCCTGACGGGGATTAACTGTGTGATCTGGGGGAATCTTTCAAATTGACTCTCTAGTTATCCCTTAAAGTTGCTCTGAGGTTGATGTGACATAACAGGGGCAACAGAACATGCTTTTAACATTGCAAAGAGCTTTGGTGAAGCAAAGATCATTTGTTATTTTTTTTCTAGTTCTCTGTCATCCGAGATGACTTTCTTTTTTCTTTTTTTCTTTAATATTTATTCTCGTGTTGTACAAATAATTTTTTACATTAATAAAATATTCTTGTTTAAAAGTAAACAAAATACCCCCTCCCCCATAAATATAGACTTGCTTGAGTGATAAAGGGGAGAGAAAAAATTAAAATAAAAAATAATAGTAATAATAGTAGGTATGGCCAGGTGGAACAATGGATGGAGCACCAGCCCTGGAGCCATGAGCACCCAAGCCCACATGTAGCCCCGTACACCCAACAATCACCCAGAATTTGTTATTTTTTGTTGCTTTTTTTTTTTATCAGTTAGTGGTAGCTATGGCTGGGCAGTGTCACCATTCTCCCTGCCCTGCCTGAATCACAGGGTTGCTGGGAAGATGAAATCTCAAGAGAGAATGAAAGGGATTGGAAAGTAAAATGAGTCCAAGTTGAACTTCTTGCCTCTAGAGTTCCTTCCATCTTCAAATCCTTGATCTTCTTCACTTGAATTCCCATTCTTAGGGGACTTTGAAGTCTCCAATGGATGGCCTTTTCTCTCAACACCTTTGGAAATAGGGAGGAATGTATTATCCCCATTTGATGGATGAGGAACCTGAGATTCTAATATAATGATTTTCCTCTGAGCAAAGAACCAGAAACAGTTCGAATACTACTCTAGGATTTGAATACCAACACCCTGTCTCCTCTATCAGTTTGGGTAGAATGGTCCCCACAGTGGATGATATTGGATCAGTCCTTTTCTGGTCCTAAAAGTCTCAAAATGACTCCAGCAGCAAAACACAAACACACACACACTCATACAACAGAGAAAATCAAAGATATGCCTGTATTTTATTGTTCTCTTTTTGTCAATTTAATTTTATTTTTTCAACATTTAATCTAAATCACTTATGAATGTATCTTGCACACATTGAAAAAAAAAGATTTTTTTAAATGAAGCCAAAAAATTCAGCAAAACACAAAGAGTATAAATGATAATGGAAGGAAAGGGTCAGTGTCTAAATGATAGGGATGACTGGGTGACTTTCTCAGTGATGCTCTGCTTGCTAGTCCCTATCAGAGTAAGCATTTGCACTTGAGTCTCCTTGACTCTACATTCATCTCTCTAACTACTATCCCACAGTCCCTGTGTTGGAGGAAAAAGAAGGGTAAGGTTTCTATAGAATTGATCAGATTTTTTGTGTGAATGGTATTTTCATTTCTGGCTGAAATTCAGGGAAGAAGAAGTCCTCTTTTGTTTCTGCTGATAAGAGCAAAATATAAACCCCAAACTTTTTTCCTTTCCTCTCTCCCAGGGATGCAGTCTTCTAATGGAAATATGACTAAGATATTTATTAGCTTTACTGTAGCACTGAAGCTTTCATTTTTGATCTTTTTTGAGGACATTCTCTTGTGGTATTCTCATATTGAGATCTCTTGGATCTCTCTATGTCCATTTGACTCAGTTTAGGTAGTAGATCACTGTGGAAGAAAGAAGGAAACTTTGAGCAAAGGGATGAAGACAGAGTCCTAAGCTCAGAGAAGAGCCACAGTGCCATCCTTTTATAAAGCAAAGTTAGGCTTTGCCGAACTAATCACCAACATAAGAAAGGGAAATTCAATCTTATATCAGAAAGTCTCTCAAATCTCCATGACCATCACACATTATTATTTTATTCTTTTTTATTTTGAACATTAAAAGATATGAACATCTCCATATATAAAGAACAGAAAAGAGTAGCTTATGAACTAACTTCTCCTGAATAAAAATTGATGATTTAGATTAAGTTATCACATTGGTAAATCAACCCCCCTTCTAGAATTTCTTTTATTTCAATTTCATCAACAATTTTACACAGTTGTTCTTTCCTTTGTTACTCCTATTTCTGCATTCCTCTCACTTGCCCCAAAGAAGCTAGTCTCTATAGCAGTTTGTGCATAATCCAGTAAAGCAAAAGTGTTGGTCAGAGTTGTTTTATTTGGCGTCTTTAGTCTATTAACTCACTATTAAAAGTTGGGGGATATGGGGGATATGCTTCACCCTTCACAGTCTTTGGTTGAAATATTTAGTCTCTGCATTGATCTGCGTTCTCCTGTCATTTGAATTTGTTTTCATTGACAACACACCATCATTTCCTTAGCTCTTCTCCAGGTTCTATTTACTTCCTTCAGAAATGGAATCTGGTGAACTTAGCAACAGAGATTTTTACAAATCTAAAAAAATCAGTCACTTGAGTCATCATTTTGGATCTGATGAAAATTCCTTGAAAAATGGGAAAGTAGTCAGAGAGAAATCTAGTTTAGGCCAGCATATTACAATTTATACACAAGAAGCTCCATGAGTCAAGGTGGTTGGAAACTAAAAAAGGATGGCAGGAAATTTAAGATGGGATCAAGGGGAGGTTTTGTGTGAGTGTAATTTCATCATGGGGGAAAGTGGAATTGTATGTATGTATTATGACAAAGATGTTAAGGGGTCAGTAATAAAATTGAAATAACACTGGAGACTGATGAAAAAATGAAAAACTAAGTAGGAAGGAGAATTATGGTCATCATGATGAAATACAGCATGACCATCATAGTCATTTGTGATCATAAATGCCTAGATCTGAAGACTGTGAATGGGGAAGAGGAAGGTTCCTCAATTTTGTGGCTAAAGAAACTATGTCCTAGAGAGATAATTCTTGTTCAAGGTCTTTTTGGTAGCCAGAGACTGATGCTCGAGCTGGTCTCAGGTCTGCTCACTTCAGACCTGCATAGGAAAGCTCCAACTCAATGAAATTTCAGGGCTATTGAAGGAGTTGACTGTCCTATTACACCTTTTCTGAGCCCAATTAATTGTAACATTGTCTTCCCGCCCATCACTAGCTTCCCCCCAACATCTTGTTTCCTCTTCTTAAACTTGAATTTCATCTCCTTGGATGAAAAACATGTACATATAGTATTGGCATATGTTCCATATATTTGATTCTAAAGAACTGAAATATGTCCCATAATTCTAGTACTTATTTCTTACAAACACTGCTCCCTTATGTCAACTTTTCTTTCATAGGCTTGTGCCTCTTAATTTTGTCAAAACCTTCCTGACATTAGAAGCCCTAAGGTTGAATCCTGAATCTACCACTTCTTGCTTATTAAAATTTGGGCAAGTCATCTAGCCATATTTATATAGTAACTCCTCTACAGATCATATGATTATGATGATGGCACAGTAAGATTAAAGATCATTAAGCCAACATATTTCAGAGATGGGATCTGAACCATGGTCTTCCTGACTTCAAGCCTATGACTCTATATCCTCCAGTCTGATAAATAGAGAAGAGATTAACATATCAACCTTACCTATTTTATAAGGTCATTGTGAAGATCATATGAGATAATTTATGTTAAATGTTAAATGAATGGATCCTTAAAGTGTTCCAATGGTATTCAAGTAAAATCATCACCCAACAAAGCAGATGAGGATGTGGTGAAAGACATGAGGTCTTCATTTCATAGGCCTCCTCATGGCCAAAATTTGCGCAAACATTGTTCATCAATGCCCTTCAGTAACTCTGGTGGTTCCTCTGTGTAGACTGTTTTCTGTGATTATAAAAATGTGAGACTACCAAACAAGAATACATCCAGAATCTTCTTCTGGCTATTTATATAACTTTAGACCAGTCACTTTACTCTGGAACATAGTTTCTTTAGCTCAAAATTGAGAGTGTTGAACCTCTAAGTACTTCTTAATTCTAAATCTACAATCCTAGGATGTAGGCAATTATCAAAGCAATGTTCACTAAAACTCTCCTATTTGTTTTTGTATATGATCCACCTTCACCACTTCCTCCTTAGCGCCTTTGCCACCCACCATCCTCACACTTCTCTCTCCATCTCCCCTCCTCTTTCTGCGATGATGAAGTAACACTGGAGGAGAGAATGTCAATACGTGACGCCAGTCTTACATTTCCTGGACTCACTTGTACCTTGAGATCATCTCTCCACTAGAATTTCTACTCCTTTTTTGTTCCTCCTTTCTCTTTGGTAGCTCCCATAAACCTTATAAAAAAGAGTCTAAGCCTGAGGTAGAGGCACAAACCTCCAGAGTCTCTTAGCTAGTGTTCTGCTCCTTCAAGCCCTCTCTCCTCTCAGGACCATGAAAGTTTCTGTGGTTGTCCTCTCCATCCTCATGGCCATGGTCTTCAGCTCTCTGGCATTTTCTACACCAAGTAAGTGAACTTTCTATTGCCCTCTGTGACTATGACCATAGAGATCTGTTGAGGGTAGGGAGGGGATCACTGAATGGAGGCTCAAGAGCGGGCACAGGAAGGATGTCTGTGCCTTCTGGACTAAAAGATATTGCCATGCCCTTGATAGTATATGCTGGTCAAAAGTTAGAGACAAGGCAAAGGAGCAGAAGGAGGACCAGACTAGGATCTGTATCTGGCTAAATTTTCATGCTGGCTTTTCCACTAATTCATCACGTGATCTCCAGCAAGTAGTTTCCTTGACAAAAGACAAATAGAATTGAAAGATCTCTTGCATCCATCTGACCTCCCAGTCCCATTCTCCCCTGGGAGTCTACAGTGGGAATGATGGGTATGATCCTTAGTATAGATTATGTCCCTGGAAAAGAATCATCAGGTAAGGAACATAAACTGGAAATATATAACTCTACTAATCTCATGCTGCTTTTTTCTTTTCAGTAGTTTCTGACCCTCCTACTTCCTGCTGCTTTTCCTATGTTCGAGAACAAATCCCAAGAAAATTTGTGACAGATTATTACAAGACCAGCAGCCTGTGTTCCCAGCTAGCTGTGGTGTGAGTATTTAATCATTGGATTTCTTCTACAGGAAATAGGGAGAGAATTTCAGGGCTATTGACAAGAGGAAGTGGGACCATTGTACAATTTGTTGAAATTGATAAATCAGACTTCGCAGAGAAACCCTGGTTGCAAAGGGAAAAATTCCACTAGTGATTCCTGGCAAAGGCTGTGGTCTCCATAGAGCAAGGCGGGGAGCAGCTCACACAAGGGGGTGGGAGAAACATGGCAAGATGATGCTGATTGAGTGACTCCTCTGGTAGAGGCTTCTTGAGAGAACTTGAATGACTCAAAAGGACCTGAAAATGATGCTAGAGGTGAGAAGTGTTACTTAAGGCCATGCAGTTATGTGCAGGAAGTGGTTGATGCTGGATGTGGTGATGGTGGGGGTACCAGAGAGGAACAATTCTATATCCTTGTTTTCTCATTTCTTCTCCTCTCTCTTGTTAGGTTCCAGACCAAAAGAGGCCGGCAGATGTGTGCCAACCCCAAAGATGCTTGGGTTCAGAGTTATGTGGAAGAACTGGAGCTGAACTGAGGCACACAGGGATCTTAAGGGAAAATGGATGGAGCAGAGAAGCTCCACAGTCAGTTTCTCTAGTCATTCTGAGATCCTGTCTTCATTATCATTTATTTTTCTCTCTGTTATTGATCTTATGTCAGTCATTTGGTATTCACTTTGAGTATTTGTTCTTTCTATTTGCCCTTCTGGAAGCAATGCTTCCTTATGGGAATCTCTCTTAGCATCCTGAACTCTCTCTTCCTTAAAGTCCTTTGGGTCATGTATTGGATTCCATGACCTTCTGTTGCACAAAAATTTCAGAATAAAACTTTTGAAAGCTGTAGTTTTTTGTAGTTTCAATTTTCCATGGGGATGAGGGTGTCAAGAGAAGGAGTTCTCTTTTTATTTTAGATTGGTGTAGCTTCATTAGGCAGCAAGGATTCTGTTAAAACTGTGAATTCAGTGGAATATCATCTCATTTTGAGTCAGTAGATTGATGGGGAATCCACAAATGCCATCATCTTCCATGTTGAGAAGAAAACTTTCAAGATAGAGAGGTAATATTCTTACTGCTCTGGTTCAATAAGACTACACAGAGAGTTTTGTGTATCCATAGTTTTGGTATTCATAATTTGCAAGAAGTTCAGGAAGCTGAAGAATGTTCAGAGGAAGGCATCCAAGGATATGAAGTGCCAGAGTCAGATGAGCATGATTTGAAGAACCTAGAGATGGTCAGGAGAGGAAAAGAGCAACATCAACCATGATTTCTCTTTTCAAGAATTGAGATTTGTTCTCACTGAGGACTAAGGTTTGAAAAAGGGTAAGTGGTAGGATTGTAAAGATCCAAATTTGGAACTGACAGTGAGAAAAACTTTTAAACAATCATAGCCATTTAACCTAGAATGGACTACATCAGATTTTGTTGGATTCCCTCTCCCATGGAGGCCTTTGCACAATGGTTAGCTGATCACCCATAAATGATATGATAGTGGAGATTTTTTCATTCACATTTTGGAGTAAATGACTATGTTTTAGTTGTTTATTGTTCAGTAATTTCAGTCATTTCTCATTCTTTGGGATCCCATTTGGAGTTTTCTTGATTGATCTATTATAGTGGTTTACAATTTCCTTTTTCAACTCATTTGACAAATGAGGAAAGTGAGGCAACATGGTTGGGTAACTTTCCCAGGTTCACACAGTTAGAAAGTATTTGAGACCAGCACTGAACTTTGCAAGATGAGTCTTCCTGACTTTAGGTGCAGCATTTTATCTAATAAAAAAAGTTTATATTCCTAAAATACATTGAATCCTATTGGGCTTCCCACTTGTCCTCTGCCAGGTTGGTTGATCTTGGGCAATTCTTTCAAACTTTCTCTCTTGGTAATCCCTTAAGACTCCATAGGGGAAGCATAATATGCTTTTAAAAATGTAAAGAGCTTTAGTTAGGGAAAAGCTATTTACCATTCTTTGCCTTTTCGTTAATTAGTGGAGCTTTTCAGTGGGAAGAGTGACCCTTCTTCCTGCACTGTCTTAGTACAGGATTTCTGGGAAGTTGAAATCCCAAGGGAGATGTGAAGCAGATTGGGAAGGAAAAGGAATCCGTGTTGAATATCCTACCCTCTAAGATTCCTTCCAGCTACAAATTCTTGATCCTCTACTCCAGAACTCCCATTCTTAGAGGGTTTTGGAGTATCCGAAGGACTGAATTTTCTCTCAACAACCCATGGGAAGGAGGGAGGAGTATTATTATCACCATTTGAAGGATTAGGAAACTCAGACTAAAAATTGAATTGATTTTCCCATGAGCATATAGCTACAAAGAATCCATTGTCAGGTTCCAAAATTGCTCTATACTTTGAATACCAGTGTAATGTTTACTCTATCAGGCTAGACTAGAATGGTCCCCATAGTGAATGAGAAAGAATCAACCCTATTCTATTGCTAAGAATTGAGATGCTCTCAAATGGCCCCAGGGAGAAAAAAACAGAGAAGCTCAAAGATGTGTCTGTACTTTCCCTGGTTTTTGTTGACAAAATAATTTTATTTTTGTCAATGGACAATTTACACCATTTGTCTCTGAATGTCTAATACCCTTATGCCTCAACAAAGTAGATTTAAAAAAAAGAAGAAAAAATTCAGCAATACTGGAGGAATATAAAGGATTAAGAAAGGAAAATGTCAATATCTAACCAAGAAGATGATTGACTCACTTGCCCCAGCATGATGCAGAGAATCATGAGCATAGGGAATATTGAAATTAATTGGAAATATGTTTTGTAAATCTTTTGTTTGCACTGTCAAAAAACATCTTCACTCTTCTCCTATCACTCTGTTAAACCCTACATCTTGACTTCCAGTCTGACCTTGGCCACATTCTCTTTGGGAAAGCAAACTAGATTGTGCAGGTGCTGAAACATCATTTTGATGGCCAGAATAAGAGATCCTTGACCCCTCCCCAAAAGGCAAAATCTCCACTGCCGGATTTGGGCAAATCCCAAGTCACCACCTCTTCCCATGAACCCTGAGTGGGGATTTAAGGAGATTCTGGCAGAGGCTCTGTCTCTTTACTTTCAGACTTCTGCTTCTTCTTGCAACTGAACTGTCAAGATTAAATTAGCAAACCATGTGGTTTGCTTTAATCTCTTTTTTACTTCTCTACTACTTTCTTTGTGTTGTAACTAATTAACAAATTTCTATTTTCTTTTTTCAAAACCTGAATTCCCGGGTATACCCAGGAAAACACCAAACCCACTGCAACAAGGAACACCTGCTTGCTAGTCAGTATAAGGTGTAGAATTTCTACCTCAGTCTCTCTGACTCTAAATTCAGCCCTCTAGACCCTTCCTCATATTCTCTTTGCTGGACGGGGAAAAAAAGAGAAGGGCATCCACAGAATTTAATCAATGTTGTCATCTAAGTGGGACACTCATTTCTGTCTGAATTTTCTTCCCACTGATAAGAGGGAATACTAAAGCTTAGTCTCCTTTCCATTTCTCTCTTCCTTTATGGGTCAGGAGAATACAGTGCTTCTTTTTTCCCTTCCACTTCCAGGACTCCAGTCTTACAGTGCAAGTCTGACAAAAATGTTTATGTGGCTTTGCTCTAGCATTGAGTTTTAAATTCTCTTGTCATTTTGAGGACAGTCTTCCTGTAGCATTGAGGACAGTCTTCCTGTAGTATTCCCATTCTGGGTCCCATATTAAGCTGGATCCATGTCAGTGTGACACAGTTTAGGTAATAGGACATTGAGGGAGAAAGAGGGAGAGTAATTTTTGACTCTCAACACAGGGAGGAAGAGGAAGCTGTGAGGGCAGAGAAGAGCCACAATGCAAGCCTATATTAAGGCAAGATTTGGCTCTGCAACCTGACCATAAGAAACTGACTGTAAAAAGTGATATTCAAACTTTCATGAAGAGTTTCTTCCAGGTGGCTTAGCCTTACCAGATCTAAAATTATATTATAAAGCATCAGTCATCAAAACTGTCTGGTATTGGCTAAGAAATAAGAGTGGTGGATCAGTGGAGTAGACTAGGTGTAAAAGAGACAGCAGGAAATGAATATAGTAATCTGCTGTTTGATAAACCCAAAGAGTCCAGCTATTGGGATAAAAACTCTCTCTGATAAAAACTGTTGGGAAAATTGGAAGTTAGTATGGAAGAAACTTAGATTAGACCAATATCTCACACACTATAATAAGATAAAATCTAAATGGATGCAGGATTTAGACATAAAAAACAATATTATAAGTAAACTAGAAGATCAAGGAGTAGTTTACTTGTCAGATCTATGGAAAGAGAAGCAGTTTATGACTAAGGAAGAGATGGAAAACATCATTCAAAACAAACTAGATAATTTTGATTACATTAAATTAAAAAGCTTTTGCACAGATAAAAACCACTTTAACCAAGATCAAAAGAAATGTAGTAAATTGGGAAACAATTTTTACAACTAGTATTTCTGACAAAGGACTCATTTCTAAAATATACAGAGAACTGAGTCAAATTTTCAAAAAAAAGCCATTCCCCAATTGACAAATGGTCAAAGGATATTTAAAGGCAATTTACAGATGAGGAAATCAAAGCAATCCATAGTCATATGAAAAATTGCTCTAAATCATTACTGATTAGAGAAATGCAAATTAAAGCATCTCTGAGGTATCACCTCACACCTCTCAGACTGGCCGATATGACCAAAAAGGACAATGATCAATATTGGAAGGGATGTGGGAAATCTGGGAAACTATTACATTAGTGAATTCATCCAAACTTTCTGGAGAGAAATTTGGAACTACGCCCAAAGGGCAACAAAAATGTGCATCCCCTTTGATCCAGCAATACTACTACTGGGTATATACCCTGAAGAGATGATGAAAAAGAGTAAAAAACATCAATTGTACAAAAGTATTCATAGCGGCCCTGTTTGTGGTGGCAAAGAATTAGAAATTAAGTGAATGTCCTTCATTTGGAGAATGGCTTAACAAACTGTGGTATATATATGTTATGGAACACTATTGTTCTATTAGAAACCAAGAGGGATGGGAATTCAGGGAAGCCTGGAGGGATTTGCATGAACTGATGCTGAGCGAGATGAGCAGAACCAGAAAAATATTGTACACCCTAACAGCAACATGGGGGTGATGATCAACTTTGATGGACTTGCTCATTCCTTCTGTGCAACAATCAGGGACAATTTGGGGATATCTACAATGGAGAATACCATCGGTTTCCAGAGAAAGAATCATGGAGGTTGACAAAAGACCAAAGACTATTACCTTTAATTCAGAACAAAAAAGACTGATATCTTACTGTCTGATCTTGCTATCTCTTATACTTTATGTTTCTTCCTTAAGGATGTGATTTCTGTCTCATCACATTCAATTTGGATCAATGTATATGATTGAAACAATGTAAAGACTCACAAATTGGCTTCTGGGGGGATGGGGGGAGGGAAGTAAGATTAGGGGGAAAATTGTAAAACTCAAAATAAATAAAATCTTTAAAATGGGAAAAAAACCCACAAATTAACTTAACTTAAAAAAATTTGATTTCTCTCTCAATCATATCAACTTAGAGCAATGTATACCATAGAAACACTGTGAAGGATAACTCTGCCTTCTGTGGGGGTGGGGGGAGGGAAGGAAGACTGGGGGAAAATTGTAAAACTCAAAATAAAAAAAAAGTTTCTTCCAAATCATTGGAATCCCCACACATATTAATTGATTTTTTGTGTTATGAACAGCAAAACATCAACAAAGATGCATATTTCAGCATGTCAAGAAGAACACAAAAGAGGAGATTGTATGGATCTGTGAACTTATCCACAGTAGGTTTAACTTCTCCATTTGTTATAACCAATGGATCCACAAATGGCTGGTGGAGCGCCTGGGTTTTCATGGTGTTAATATTTCTTTGTATCAATTGTTAGACCAAAATTAGCGCAAACTAGGGAGAATTTATCAATACTTTGTTGTATCTCAGCTTCAGAGACTGCATTGAATAGACAAGTATCCATAAACAGAAGATCACACACCAACACTTCCCTACACTTTGGTCTTTGACTCGTAGTCAGTAAGGAGCTAATCTTGATGCAGTTTATACTCATCGAAGGCTTAATAATATGAGAGGTAATATCATGCTATAAAGAATGGGAGCAAGCACAGAGTCTTGTTTCACTCCATTGGTGATTGGGAAAGCAGGAGAGCATCGTCCATTATCCAAAAACCAGAGGAACCATGCAATCATGAAATTATTGTACAACACTGAGGAACTTTTCCAAGTAAATTTTGCCATAACTTTCCATAAGCCCTCATGTCTGACAGTACCAAAGGCCTTGGTCAGATCTATAGATGTTGTTTTTAGACCTCTGTTCTGCTCCTGTCATTTCTACTGATGTTAAACTATAAACACCAGATCACCTGTTCCTCAGTTCTTTCTGAAGGGACGCTGGTTCTCACAAAGATGACCATTTTTTCACGAACAGGATAAGATTTGTGGCACTGCTAATATGTTTCAGAAATGGGGCTTGTCCCCAGATCTTTCTGACTTCAAGCCTAGGACTCTCTCCCTCCTAATCCAATGTTCATAATAGATGAGAGTTGAGAATACCTGGCCAGACTATTAGATAATTCTTCTGAAAGAAGATAATCAGTGTCAAAATATCTTGTATTCTTAAAGTGGTACAAATTCAAGGTGTTAAAATCATCACAGAAAAAAGCAGAAAAGGAATGGACCAAGACTAGAAGTCTTTATTTCATGGACCTGCCATTTGTACAAAAATTGTCCATGAGTGCCCTTGATGAATACTGAGTATTTCTTCTTTGTGGACCATTCTATGTGCGAATAAAAATATGAAGTTAATTGACCTGGGAACATATCCAGCACCTGCTTCTGAGGATCAGTATGGACAAGTCACTTCTTTGTGGAACACAGTTTCTTTTCTTTCTTATTTTTTTGAAGACAATATCTTAAGCTGGGAAATGAGAGTGCTGAACCCAGGACCCTTCTGACTCTAAATGTACAAAGCTATCAACAGGGTGGTTCTGATGTTAAAGTAATATGTAGTTGATGCTGAAGATTCCTTAAATCAATGGTAAACAAAACTCTCCTGTGTTTTTGTCTAGGTTACATCTGTCTCTACCGCTTTCTCAAGTTCACAACTTTCTTCATAGCACCCTGGCCACCCCACCACATGTATACTTCTCCTCTCACAATCCCCCACCTCCCCTTCCCCCTTCCTCTCCACAATGAATCTGTCAAATTCTTGACACCAGTCTTACATTTTCGGGGATCACTTTTCAATTTATACTTCCCATCCCCAAAACAGGTCAATTCTGAAATTTCCACTCTTCTTAGGTTCCATGTACTCCTAGAAGCTCCTCGAAAAAGAGGATCCAGCATGAGACAGAGGCACAGACCTCCAGAGTATCTTAGCTTGTGCTCTACTCCTCAAGCCCTCTCTCCTCCCACCATCATGAAGGTCTCCCTGGCTGCCCTCTCCAAACTCAAGGCATCCTCTAAACCAAGTAAGTGAGCTTCCTGTTGTCCTCTGGGCTATACCCAGGTTCTGGTCTTAGACTGGATAGAACCCAGAAAGAAGATAAGCCTAGTACCATAGGGATCTGTTGAGAGTGAAGAAGAAGAGAATATCATAGAAGGGTCAGGAGCAAACCCAGGGAAGATATCCATGCCTTTTCTACTGGCAGATATTAACATTCCCTTGTCAGTTTATGCAGGCTAATTGTTAGAGAAGGGATATAAGAGCAGAAAGGGCACAAGATTGAGTTCTGTGTCTGGCTAAGTTCTCATCCTGATTCTACTGCTAATTACCATGTGATCTCTGGCAAGTAGTTACCTGTTCAAAAGACAGGAATGGGATGGGTAAATCTGTGAGATCCATTTTAGTATGGCTAATTCAGAGCCCCAGAATAAATCTCCCACAGTGGTAGGAATAGTAGTAGGTCTGATCCTCCTTCAGGTAGAATAAGAATCATATCTTTTACAAGAGGGAAGCAGGGTAAGGGAGACATGTGGGATCACATCTCCACTGTGCCCACTATAGAGTATGTTTCTGGGATAGTCTTCTGCTAAGGAATGTAAGATGTAACTATATAATCTTAGAAATCAGAAATCCTGTCTCCCCTTTCTTTCCAGTGGGTTCTAACCCTCCCATCTCCTGCTGCTTCTCCTATATCAGCCAACAGATCTCCAGAAAAATTGTGACAGACTATTATGAGACCAGCAGCCTGTGTTTCCAACCAGTCGTGGTGTGAATCTGAATCTCATCTGAGGGGATACAGGAAGAGAGGATGGCAAAAGGAAATGGGGCCATTGGGCAACATGGCAAGAATCAGGTCTCTCAGGGGAAATCCTGGTTACAAAGGAAGGAAGTCAGAAAATGATCTATGACAAAGTTTGGGTTCTGCAAAAAATCAAGGTGGGGTACAGCTAGGTGATACAGGGGGATAGAGCATTGGCCCTGGAGTCAGGAGGACCTGAGTTCAAATTTAACCTCAGACATTTAATAATTACTTATCTGTGTGACTATGGGTAAGTCACTTAGCCTCATTACCTTGCAACCCCCCCCTCCCCAAATAGCATGGAGGTGTTGTTCCCCTAAAGGAAAGGGAGAAAGAGTAGCAACAGGAATTTTATGGCAAGATTAGGATTCTTGAGAGACTCCCCAGTGGACAGGTCTATAGAGAGAAGTTCAATGACTTAGAAGGGTCTGAGGATTGTCTATTATGAACCTCCAGAGATGAGAAGTGATTGTGCTGGTTATGGGGGTAACATAGAGGAATTTCTGTTTATCCACAATTTCTCACATCTTTTCCTCTCCCTCCCCAGGTTCTAGACCAAAAGAGGCCAGAAAATATGTGCCAACCCCAGTGAAACCTGGGTTCAGAGCTATGTGGAAGACCTGGAACTGAAATGAGGGACTCAGGGGCCTTGGATAATGAATATTGATAGGATATAGACCAAACTGAGAAATTCTAAAGTCAGATGCAATCTGCCCAGACTCCAGCCTCCCTGTGATCTTCTTCCCCATTATAATTTATTTTTATCTGTGATATTAAATTTATGTAAATTATTTTGTGTCCACTTTGAGTATTTGTACTTGCTATATGCCTTTCTGGAAGACAATTGTTCCCTTTGGGGACACTCTAAGCAGTCTGGATTCTATCCTTAGGTTTTATTTTTTCTTTTTCTTTTGCAAGGCAAATGGGATTAAGTGGCTTGCCCAAGGCCCCACAGCTAGATAATTCTTAAGTGTCTGAGGCCCGATTTGAACTCAGGTACTCCTAACTCCAGGGCCGGTGCTCTATCCACTGCACCACCTAGCCGCCCCTCTGGATTCTATTTTTTAAAGTCCTTTGGTCATGTGTTGAATTCTATGACCTTCTGTGGGACAAAGAATTCATAATAAAATTTTTGATCCTGTATCTTTTTCCTGTGGCTTCAAACTTCTTTGGCAATGAGTGCTTCAGGGGAGGGAGCTCTGCTCTTATTGCATTAGATTGCAATAGTATCATTAGATAGAAATGTTCTAGACTTCCGGACAAGATGGCGGAGAGAAGACAGGCACAGTTCTAAAGTCTCCTGATCTCTTCCCCATCTATCACATGAAACAAACCTCTTAAAAGAAATCCGAACCAGGAAACCCAGAAAGAAAAGCCAGGAGAGGAAAATCTACCTCGGGATTTGTCTCCCGCAGCAGCCTTGGCTGAGTACCGGCAGGTGAGTCTGGGCTCAGAGGAAGTATCAGCCCGGGATCAGCCAGATTAACAGCTGAATTGGAACCAGGAGTCTGAGGGCCCGAGAGCTGGACCTGCTGGATCAGCGGTAGGGCTGTACAAAGGGGGCTTGTGTCCGCAGGGAAGCAGAGGCACTGGTGTTGGTGCTGTCTCCCTGGAGCTTGGGGAAGGAGCTGTGGGGAGAGGTCTGGTGCAGGAGAGCTGTGGACACCATCCATGAGCTCCTCAGGTCTGAGAAACTCTGAGTCCACACCTCCATTGCACAGAGGCCTCCTCCCAAACAAATGCAAACTATTTCTGCCTCAGGCCCAGGTGTGTGAGCAGAAGAACCAGCCCAGCTGAGGAATGACCTCAGGCCAGGGTAAAGCCCACCATTGATTGAAGGCAGAAGAATTCAATAGTTCCAACTCCTGCCTTCCAGCAAAGGGAGAAGGCCTCCCAACCAAGGTCACAGACACTCCAGAGAGGGCAACCAGCACCTCCTACTGGTCAGTCAGAGAAACTGCACTCAGTAAAGCCTTTGGCGATCCCAAGCCCAGGTGAACCAGCCCTCCCCAACTCAAGGTCTTAGCATAATGAAGAAGGGTCAGCAGAAAGGTGGATCCATAGAAAAATTCCTGGAAGGGAAAGACTCCAACTCAGAAAGACCTAGAACCTCTGAGGAGAATACAATCTGGTCTCCAGCACAGAAAGACTTCCTTGAAGAAATAAGGAAGGAGCTTAAAAATTTGGGAGAGACAATTAATACCTTGCAACAAGAAAACAAAACCTTAGAAAGTACAATTGGACAAACACAAAAGGAGAATAAATCTCTCAGATCCTCAAATGAGCAAATGCAAAAAGAAATTAATTCTCTCAAAACCTCAATTGGTCAAATGGAAAGCTCTTTCAAAAGTAGAATTGACCAGTTGGAAAAGGAGTTGCAAAAGGTTAATGAAGAAAACTCCTCCCCCAAAAAAGAACAGAGTCTACAGAAACTAATGACTCCATGAGACAACAAGAGTCAGTTAAACAAAATCAAAAAATAGAAAAAATAGAAGCAAATGTAAAATACCTCATCAACAAAACCACTGACCTCGAGAATAGATAGAGGAGGGGCAACCTGAAAATTATAGGACTTCCTGAAAACATTGAAGAGGAAAAAAAAGCCTGGACTTAATATTACATGATCTAGTGATGGAAAACTGCCCTTATATCATGGAATCAGAGGGCAAAGTAGTTATTGAAAGAGTACATCGTTCCCCACCAGAAAAAGATCCTAAAGTGAAAACACCAAGGAATGTTGTGGCCAAACTCAAGAACTACCAGATAAAAGAGAAAATCCTGCAAGCAGCCAAAAAGAAACAATTTAAATATCAAGGAGCCACAGTAAGGATCACTCAGGACCTGGCTGCATAAACTTTAAGAGATTAAAGGGCCTGGAATGAGATATTTTGAAGAGCATGGGAGCTTAGAATGCAGCCAAGAATCTACTTTCCTGCAAAGCTGAGCCTTCTCTTCCAAGGAAAAAGATAGACATTTAACGAAATGGAAGAATTCCAAAAATTTCTGAAGAAAAGACCAGAGCTAAATGGAAAATTTGGACATCAAACAGGAGGTTCAAGAGACACATGAAAAGGTAAAAAAAAAACAAAGGGGGGGGTGGTAAAAGGAAAAAAATGCAATCCAGTAAGTTGAAACTGGCTATATCCCAGCATGGGGCGGGGGGGGGGGGGAGACACTCTCATAAATCCTGAGAAATGTAACCCTAACAGAGAGAATATACCTAGCCAGAAATGATGGATGTCTATGACCTATCCATGAGACTGCTATCTAATAGGATGTAACTGGCTTTAACCCCACTTGGGAGAAAGACTCTAATAACTCTCAGGAATTTTGACTCTATTCACTAGAATATACTGAACTAGAAGGGACAGACACTCAGAATTTTCTATGACCTAGATCGAATGAGCTAAAAAAATACACTACCTCCCTAAAAAGGGGGACAGGAAAGAGATGGGAGGAGGGAGGGGATTGAATGGGACAAAACTCATTACACTAAGAGGTACAAAAAACCTATGGTAATAGAGGGGAAGAAGGGAGCAGAGGAGAAACACCTGAATCTTCTTCTCATCAGACCTGGCTTAAAGTCAACTTATACATACTCAGTTAAATTATAAAACATCTAACCTTTCAAGTATTAAAAGGGGAAAAGGGGAGGGGGGATGGAGAAAGGGAAGGGGAGTGGGGGAAATAAGGGAAAATAACAAAAGGAAGGGAAGGGAAAAGGGAAAAAGGGAAAGGGGAAAGAAAGGGGAGGGTGTGATTTAGGAGGGCAAACACACTGAAGGGGGTGGTATTCAAAAACAAAATACTGGGGAAGATGGATAAAAGGGGGGGAAAGGGGGAAAATACAAACAGAGGGAAGATAGCACAGAGGGCAATAAAGAATTAGTAATCATAACCTTAAATGTGAATGGGATGAACTCTCCCTTAAAACATAAGCAAATAGCAGAGTGGATTAAAAACCAGAATCCTACAATATGCTGCTTACAAGAAACTCATTTGAAGCAGAGAGATACATATAGAGTAAAGGTAAAAGGTTGGAGCAAAATATATTTTGCTTCAACTGAAGTGAAAAAAGCAGGGGTAGCAATCCTTATCTCAGACAAAGCAGCAGCAAAAATAGATAGCGTTAAAAGAGATAAGGAAGGAAACTTTATCCTCCTAAAAGGTACCATAGACAATAAAGTCATTTCAATATTGAATGTATATGCACCCAGTGGGACAGCACCCAAATTCTTAGAGGAGAAGCTGAAAGAATTACAGGAAGACATAGACAGCAAAACTCTACGAGTAGGAGATCTCAACCTCCCGCTATCAGATCTAGATAAATCAAATCATAAAACAAACAAGAAAGAAATTAGGGAGGTAAATAGATTGTTAGAAAAATTAGATATGGTAGACTTATGGAGGAGACTGAATGGGGATAGATAGGAATATACCTTTTTCTCTGCAGTACATGGAACTTATACAAAAATTGACCATGTACTAGGACATAAAAACCTAATGATCAACTGCAGAAAGGCAGAAATAGTGAATACATCTTTCTCAGATCACAATGCAATAAAAGTCATATGCAATACTGGAAATTGGAAACTGAATAACCTCATTTTAAAAAATGAGTGGACCAAAAACAAACTATAGAAAGAATTAACCATTTTATCCTAGATAATGATAATAATGAAACAACATACCAAAACCTATGGGATTCATTCAAAGCAACTCTCAGGGGATTGGAGAAAGAGGAAATCAATGAACTAAACATGCAACTAAAAAAATTAGAGAAAGAACAAATCAAAAATCCCCAATCAAATATCAAATTAGAAATTCTAGAAATTAATAAAATCGAAAGCAAAAAACTATTGAATTAATAAATAAAATCAAAAGTTGGTATTATGAAAAAACCAATAAAATTGATAAACCTCTGGTCAATTTGATTTAAAAAAAGAAAGAAGAAAACCAAATTTCTAGTATTATAAATGAAAAAGGTGAACTCACCACCAACGAGGAGGAACTTAAACTAATAATTTGCAATTATTTTGCCCGACTCTATGCCAATAAATTTGATAATCTAAGTGAAATGGATGAATATTTACAAAAATATAAGTTGCCCAGGTTAAATGAAGAAGAGATTAAATACCTAAACAACCCTATCTCAGAAAAAGAAATTCAACAAGCCATTATTGAACTCCCTAAAAAAAAAATCTCCAGGGCCTGATGGATTCACAAGTGAATTCTATAAACATTTAAGGAACAATTGGTTCCAATCCTATATAAGTTCTTTGGAAAAATGGGGGAAGATGGAACTATGCCTAACTCTTTCTATGAAACCAACATGGTACTGTTACCTAAACCAGGAAGTGTTAAAACAGAGAAAGAAAATTATAGACCTATTTCCCTGAAGAATATAGATGCAAAAATCCTAAATAAAATCTTAGCAAAACGACTACAAGTTATCACTAGGATAATATATTATGATCAAGTAGGATTTATTCCAGGAATGAAGGGTTGGCTCAATATTAGGAAAATTGTCAGTATACTCAATTATATCAATGACAAACCTATCAGAAATCATATGATCATATCAATAGATGCTGGAAAAGCTTTTGACAAAATACAGCATCCATTCCTATTAAAAACACTAGAGAGTGTAGGAATAAATCGACTGTTCCTTAAAATAATTAGCAGTATCTATCTGAAACCATCAACAAGCATTATATTCAATGGGGAGAAGTTAGAGGCATTCCCAATAAGATCAGGGGTCAAACAAGGGTGCCCATTATCACCACTACTATTCAATATTGTATTAGAAATGGTAGCATCAGCAATTAGAGAAGAAAAAGAAAATGAAGGAATTAGAATTGGGAAGGAAGAGACAAAACTCTCACTCTTCACAGATGACATGATGGTCTACCTAGAAAATCCCAAGAAATCATCTAAAAAACTACTGGAAACAATTAGCAATTTTAGCAAAGTTGCAGGTTATAAAATAAACCCCCATAAATCCTCAACTTTTCTATATATGTCTAGCAAGAAACAGCAGGAAGAGCTAGAAAGAGAAATCCCATTCAAAGTAACCTCAGACAGTGTAAAATATTTGGGAGTCTATTTGCCAAGACAGACTCAGAATCTTTTTGAAAACAATTATAAAACACTTCTCACACAAATTAAATCAGATTTAAATAACTGGGCAAATATCAACTGCTTATGGATAGGGAGAGCTAATATAACAAAAATGACAGTTCTACCAAAACTAAACTATCTGTTTAGTGCCCTACCAATCAAAATTCAAAAAAATTACTTTAATGAGTTAGAAAAAATTGTAAGTAAATTCATATGGAGTAATAAAAAGTCAAGAATTGCCAGGAGCTTAATGAAAAAAAAATGCAAACGAAGGTGGCTTAGCACTACCCAATCTAAAATTATATTATAAAGCATCAGTCATCAAAACTGTTTGGTATTGGCTAAGAAATAGAGTGGTGGACCAGTGGAATAGACTAGGTGTAAAAGCAGGAGAGGATTATAGTAATCTGCTGTTTGATAAACCCAAAGAGTCTGGCCACTGGGATAAAAACTACCCCTTTGATAAAAACTGCTGGGATAATTGGAAGTTAGTATGGAAGAAACTTAGATTAGACCAACACCTCACACCCTTTACCAAGATAAGATCCAAATGGTTACAGGACATAGACATAAAAAACAATACTATAAGCAAATTAGAAGATCAAGGCCTAGTCTACCTGTCAGATCTATGGAAAGGGGAACAGTTTATGACTAAGGAAGAGTTGGAGAACATCACTAAAAACCAATTAGATGATTTTGATCACATTAAATTAAAAAGCTTTTGCACAGATAAAACCAATGTAATCAAGATCAAAAGAAAAGTAGTAATTTGGGAAACAATCTTTACAATTAATGATTCTGACAAAGGACTCATTTCTAAAATATACAGAGAACTGAGTCATATTTTTAAAACAAAAAGCCATTCCCCAATTGACAAATGGTCAAAGGATATGCGAAGGGAATTTACAGATGAGGAGATCAAAGCAATCCATAGCCATATGAAAAAATGCTCTAAATCATTAATTATTAGAGAAATGCAAATTAAAGCTTCTCTGAGGTACCACCTCACACCTCTCAGATTGGCCAGTATGACCAGGAAGGATAATGATCATTGTTGGAAGGGGTGTGGGAAATCTGGGACACTATTACACTTTTGGTGGAACTGTGAACTCATCCAACCCTTCTGGAGAGCTATTTGGAACTATGCCCAAAGGGCAACAAAAATGTGCATACCCTATGACCCAGCAATACTACTACTGGGTCTATACTCTGAAGAGATGAGGAAAACGGGTAAAAATATTACTTGTACAAAAATATTTATAGCAGCCCTGTTTGTGGTGGCAAAGAATTGGAAATCCAGTAAATGTCCTTCAATTGGGGAATGGCTTAGCAAACTGTGGTATATGTATGTCATGGAAGACTATTGTTCTATTAGAAACCAGGAGGGATGGGATTTCAGGGAAACCTGGAGGGATTTGCATGAGTTGATGCTGAGTGAGATGAGCAGAACCAGAAAAACCCTGTACACCCTAACAGCAACATGGGAGTGATGTTCAACCTTGAAGGACTTGCTCATTCCATCCGTGCAACAATTGGGAACAATTTTGGGCTGTCTGCAATGGAGAATACCATCTGTATCCAGATAAGGAGCTGTGGAGTTTGAACAAAGTACAAGGACTATTCCCTTTAATTTGGAAAAAAAACCAGATAGCTTGTTGTCTGTTCTTGTTACCTCTGAGAATTCTGTTCTCTTTAAGGATATGATTTCTATCTCATCACACCCAATTTGGATCAAGGTACAACATGGAAACAAAGTAAAGACTGACAGAGTTCTATCTGTCGGGTGGGGTGGGGAGAGGGAAGCAAGATTGGGAGAAAATTGTAAAACTCAAATAATATCTTTAATAAAAAATATTTTTTAAAAGATAGCAAATGTTCTCTTAAAATTTTGTGGCTTCAGTGGACTGCCATCACTCTTTCAGTCATCAGGTGATGGGGTTTCCAAAAATCCTTCCTTTGCTCATAAATAGAACAAAATTTCAAGGAATCAAGAGGAAATATTCTTATTGATCTGATCTGGTAAGACCATGCAGGGAGCCCTTTGGCTAGTCTAAGTATCCAATTTATGAAAAACTTTAGGAAATTAGAGGAGTTCTAGAGGAATCTCCCCTAGAATGTAACATATTTAGAGTCACAAGAGGATGCTTTGAAGGAAGTAAGGGATTAAGAATGGGGAGAGAAGAAGACTTTCATAAGCCATGATTCCTGTTTTCAAGGATTGGAACCTGTCCTTTGGAAGAATTGTGATTGGTGCTCTCTTGTACTCAAGAAAAGCACCAAGGGCAATGGGCAAAATCTGTGAGGACAACATTATGGCCTGACAATAGGAAATACTTCTTAACAATTATGGCTGTCCCTTATGGCATGGACTGCATGGAGTGGTAGTGGGTTCCCTTTCCCAAGGAGGTCTTTCCACAGTGCCTACTCCTCAATGGACAGGTCTAAAGAGAGAATGTGATCATGGATTTTTCTGCACTGTTTTTGCAGTAGATGATTATGTTGGGCTTGCTGTTGTTCAGTCATCTGAGTCATGTGTAATTCTTTGTGCCCCCATATGGTGTATTTTTGGCAGAAATACTGGATTCTTTGCCATTTCCTTTAGCAGATCATTAGACAGATTAGGAAACTGAGGCAACAGGGTTAGGTAACTTGCCAAAGGTTACAAAGTTAGTGGGTGTGTGGTGCTAGAACTGAATTTAGGAAGATGGCTTCCTGCCAAACATTCAATCCACTAAAACAGAAGTAAAGTTGAAATGCATCCAGTCTTCCTTGGCATTCCCAATTGATCCCTGAAAAGGATCAGCTGTGTGATCTGGGGGAATCATTCAAACTTTCTCTCCTGGTTATCTCTTAAGGTTTCCCTGAGGCTGATGTGACATAACAGGGGCAGCAGAACATGCTTTTAAAATTGCAAAGAGCTTTGGTGAAGCAAAAACCCTTTGTTATTCTTTGTTGCTTTTTTTTTATTAGTTAGTGGTAGCTGTGGGTGGGCAGTGTCACCATTCTCCCTGTCCTACCTGCATCTCAGGGTTGCTGGGAATATGAAATCTCAAGAGTAAATGAAAGGGATTCAAAAGTAAAATGAGTCCAAGTTGAACTTCTTGCCCTCTAGGGTTCCTTCCATTTCCAAATCCTTGATCCCCCTTCTTTGGGAGTTTTGAAGTCTCCAATGAACTGATTTTTCTCTCAACAACCTTTTGAAATCAGGAGAAATATTATTATCCCCATTTGATGGTTGAGGAAACTGAGACTCTAAGATATTGATTTTTCCCATGAGCAAAGAGCCAAGAACAGTTCAAGATGCAGTTCAAATACTACTCTAGCCTTTGAATACCAACATGCTGTCTAATTTATCAGACTGGGTAGAATAGTTCCCTCAGTGGGTGATATTAGATCAATCCTTTTCTGTCCCTAAGAATTGAGATGGTCTCAAAATTACTCCAGGGGTAAAGCACACACCACACACACACACACACACACACACACACAGATATGCATGCACACATACACCCCAGAGAGGCTCAGAGATGTGCCTGCATTTTTCTTGTTCTATTTTTATAATTTATTATTATTCTTGTCAATGGATATTTTATACTATTCAATTCAGAATGTATCTTGCACACATTCACAAACTTTTTGAAGCAAAAAAATATTCAGCAAAACTCAAAGAACATAAAGAATGGTGGAAGAAAAGGATTAGTATCTAAAGGATGGGGGATGATTGGGTGACTTTCTTAGTAACACTCTGCTTACTGGTCCTTATCAGACTCCCTGACTCTAGGTCAGCCCTCTAACCAATATTTAACACTTCCTGTATTGGAGGAAAAAAGGGTACGTCATCCATAGTATTTGTCAGATTTTTCATGTGAATGGGATCCTCATTTCTGAAATTCAAGGGGGAAAAGTCCCTTTTTTATTTCTACTGATAAGAGAGAAATATAAATCTGAAACCTTTTTCTCTTTCTCTCTACCAGGGCTGAAGTCTTCTTGCAGTTGAGGTATGATAAAGGTATTTCTGTTACTTTATTGTAGCATTGAAGCTTTCATTCTTGATCTTTTTGAGGATGCTATCTTGTGACATTCTCATATTGTGTCCCCAGATTACGTTGGATCTCTCTCATGTGACTCAGTTTATTAGTAGGTCCCTGAAGAAGAAAGAGGGAGATTTTCACCAAAGGGACAAAGAGGATGCCCTGAGCCCAGAGAAGAGTCACAACGCCATCATTTTTTAAGGCAAATTTAGTCTCTGCCAAACTAACCACAACCATAATGAAGGAAATCCAAACATACATCAGAGTGTCTCTCAAATCACCATATCCATCACATAATATTATTTTATTCTTTTTTTATTATGAACATTAAAAGATCAACAAATATGAACATCTCTATATACAAAAAGAACCAATGGATTTTGCCTGTACATAGATTGGTGGCTTAGTGGTTTAGATTAAGCTTATCACAATGGTAAATTAACCTCCTTCTAGAATTTCCTTTCATCTAAATTTCATCAATTATTTTTCACTGTTGTGTTTTCCTATTTTTGCATTACTGTCAGTTATCCCAAAGAAGACATCCTATATAGCAGATTGTGCATAATCAAGTAAAACAAAAGTTTTGGTGAGAGTTGCCTTATTTGGTATCTTTAGTCTATTAACTCAACATCAAAAATGGAAGGATATGCTTCATCCAATCTTCTACTGAAATAATTAATCACTGCTCCAGTCATTTGAATTTGTTTTCATTAACAACATGCCAGGCATTTCATTAGCTCTTTTCCAGGTTTTATTTACTTCATTCAGAAACAAAAGCAGGTGAACATGGTGGTAGAGATTTTAACAAACCCCGAGAAATCTGTCAATTGGGTTAGCATTCTAGATTTGATGAAAATTCCTTGAAAAACTGGAAAGTAGTCAGAGAGAAATCCAGTTTAGGCCAATATATTACAGTTTATGCACAAGAATCTACACGAATCAAGGTGAAAGTCAGAAACTAAAAAAGGATGGCAGAAAATTTAAGGCTGGGTTAAGAGCTAAGATTTTGTTGCTTAGTTCAGTTCCAACATGGTGGGAAAGAGGAAAATGGGTGGAGAGAAGAAAAACATGTGCATTGCCATGATAAAGGTGCTAAGGGGGAAGCAATAAGATTGAGAAAGTAACAGAGACTTTGAAACAAATGTAAAGCTAAGTAGGAAGGAAAATTATGGTCACCCTTTATCATGATGAATATACAGCATGACCATCATGTCCTTTGTGATCATAAGTGCCTAGATCTGAAGACTGTGGATGGAGAAGTAGAAGGGTCCTCAGTTTTGTAGCTAATGAAACTATGTCTCAGAGATGCAATCCTTGATCAAGGACATTCTAATAGTGAGAGACACAAGATTTAGTCTCAGGTCTGCTCACTCCAGACCTGCATAAGAAAGTTCCATCTCAAAGAAATTTCAGGACTATTGAAGGAGTTGCCTATCCTTCCCCACCTTTTCTGAACCCATTTAATAGTACTGTTTTCTTCCCACCCATCACCACATTCTCCCAACATCTTTTTTCCTCTTCTTTTACTTGAATTTCACCTCCTTTTGGAGGAAAAAGCATGTATATATGATACTTACATATGTTCCGTGGACTCAGTGTGCAAGTACTTACATATGTCCCATAATTCTAGTAATTTCTTAATACATACTCTGCTCCCTTATGTCAACTCTCTTTCATGGACTTGTGCCCCCCTAATTTTGTCAAAACCTCCCTGAAGTCAAGACCTATGGTTGAATCCTGAATTGATCACTTCCTGCCTAGTTTTCTGTGCTTGCCCTCTCCATCCTCATGGTCATGGCCTTCAACTCTGGCATCTTTGATACCAAGTAAGTTAACTTCCTGTTGCCCTCCATGACTTTGACTATAGAGATCTGTTGAGGGTGGGGAGGGTCAGGAGCAAGAACAGGAAGGATGTCCATTCATCTGGACTTGAAGTTAGAATCCTGCCCTTGTCAGTATATGCTAATTATATAGCAACTCTTCTACAAATCATATGATTATCATGATGGCTAGGGGGCACAGTGAGGTTAAAGATCATAAAATTAATATGCTTTAGAGATGGGACTTGAACCCAGCTCTTCATGCCTTCAGACCTATAACTCTATCTCTTCAAGTCTGAAAAATAGACAAGAGATAAATATATCATCCTTGTCTATTTCATAAGGTCATTGTGAACATGATATGAGATAATCAATGAATGGATCCTTAAAGTGTTCCATTGGTATTCAGGTAAAATCATCATCCAACAAAGCATGGAGCCCTCATTTCATGGACCTACTCATGGCCACCATTTGCACAAACATTGTCCATCAATGCCCTCAAGAACTCTGGTGATTCCTTTGTGTGGACCATTTTCTGTGAATATACAAATGTGAAGTGACCAAATGGGAATATATCTAGGATTTTCTTCTGGCTATTAATCTGAACTTTACTCTGGAACACAGTTTCTTAAGCTCAAAAATGAGTGTGGGACCTCCAAGTACTTCTTAATTCTCAATCTGCAATCCTAGGATAGAGGCAGTAATGAAAGCAACATGAAAGTCATGTTAACAACTCCTTTAAAGCAATGGTCAACAAAGTTCTATATGTTTTTACATATGTTCCACCTATCTCTGCTGCTAGCTCAAGTTCACCACTTCCCCCTTAGCACTTTGGCCTTCCCACCATATGAACATCTCTCTCCATCTCACCTCCTCTTTCTCCCAAGATGAAGTTACATTGTGGGGGAGAATGTCAACACGTGACACCAGTCTTACATTTCCTGGGCTCACTCTGACCATGACATCAGCTCTCCCCTAGAATTTCTGCTCCTTTTACATCCCTTCTTTCTCTCAGAGACCTCCTAGAGACCCTATAAAAACAGGGTCTAAGCCCAAGATAGAGGCACAGACCTCCAGAGTCTCTTATCTTGTGTTCTGCTCCTCCAAGCCCTCTCTCCTCTCAGGACCATGAAAGTTTCTGTGGTTGCCCTCTCCATCCTCATGGTCATGGCTTTCAACTCTCTGGCATCTTCGATACCAAGTAAGTTAACTTCCTGTTGCCCTCCATGACTTTGACCATAGAGATCTGTTGAAGGTGGGGAGGGTCAGGAGTAAGAATAGGAAGGATGTCCATTCATCTGGACTTGAAGTTAGAATCCTGCCTTTGTCAGTATGTACTGGTTAGAAGTTAGATGGAAACAAGACAAAGGAACAGAAGGAGGATCATTTAGCTATATCCAGCTAAATTTTCATGCTGGCTCTTCATTGAATTATCCATGTGATCTCCAGCAAATAGTTTCCATGACAAAAGTCAGAAACTGGATTGAAAGATCTCTTGCATCCATCTTAGCTGCCCAACCCCATTTTCACTTTGGAGTTCCAGTGGGAATAGTGAGTCTGATCTTGTAGAAACAATGAGGGAAGCAGTATGGAATAATATGCCCATGTGTTTAGTACAAATTATGTCCCTGGAAAAGAGTCAGTAGATAAGAGAATATAACCTGAAAATGTATACTCTTACTAATGGCATGCCTCCTCTTTCTTCTCAGTGGGTTCCAACTATCCTACCTCCTGCTGCTTTTCCTATGTCAGTCGACAGATCCCAAGAAAATTTGTGACAGATTATTATGAGACCAGCAGCCTGTGTTCCCAGCCAGCTGTGGTGTGAGTATCTACCCATCAAATCACTTATGAAGTGAGACAGGTTGAGATGATGGCAAGAGGAAATGAGGCCATTGTGCAATTTGTTGAAATCAATAATTCTGGTCTCACAGGGGAAAACCTGGTTACAAAGGAAAGAGGGTCCACAAGTGGTCCTGGGCAAAGGTTGGGGTCTCCATGGATCAAGGGGAATCACTTACCCAAGGGGGTGGGAGAAACAGAAGCAACAGGAATCTTATGGCAAGATGATCCTAACTTAGTGACTCCCCTGGGAGAGATCTCTTGAGAGAACTTGAAAGACTCACAGGGACCTGAGCGATATTGCTAGAGGTGAGAAGCGTCCCTTAAGGCCTTGCAGAGATATGCAGGAAGTAATCAAGGTTGGACATGGTGGGGGTGACCAGAGAAGACCCTCTCCATTTCTGATTTTTCATCTCTTCTTCACTCTCTCTCTTTAGGTTCCAGACCAAAAAAGGCCAAGAAATTTGTACCAGTCCCAGTGATGCCTGGGTTCAGAACTATGTAGAAGACCTTGAGCTGAACTGAGGAGCTTAGGGATCTGGGACAATAATTCTTAAAGGAAAATGGATGGAGCTAAGCAACTCCACAGTCAGGTGCAATCTGCCCAGACTCTAGCCTTCCTATTATCAATTTTTTTCCTCTGTGATATTTAACTTCTGTCAATTATTTCATGTTCACTTGGGGTATTTTTTCTTGCTCTTTGCACTTAGACTCCTTCAGGTCATATGTTGTATCCCATGACCTTCTTTGGCACAAAGATTTCAGAATAAAACTTTTGAAAGATCTATCTTTTTCCTGTAGTTTCAATGTTTTTTGGGGATGAGCGTGTCAGGAGAGGGATTTCTCCTCTTTTCATACAACATTGATGTAAGATCATTGGACAACAAGGGTTCTGTTAGTGGGTTCAATGAACTCTCAGCCACTTTGAGTCAGTAGGTTATAGGGATTCCAAAAATGCTATCATCTTATATGCTGAGAAGAAAACTTTCAAGATAGAGAGGCAATATTCCTACTGTTCTGCTTCAATAAGACCTCACAGGGATTCTTGTGGAGAGTTTTGGTAACCACAGTTTGCACAAAGTTTAGGAAGCTAGAGAATGTTCAGAGGAAAATCTCCAAGAATGTAAAGTGCCAGATACAGAAGACCATGCAATATTAAGTTGATGTCGAATTGCTTAGAACTGAGAGACTCTCAAATGGCCCCCAGGGTTGAAAACCTGAAGAGCTCAAAGATGTGTCTGAATTTTCCTGGTCTCTGTTGACAAAATAGTTTTATTTTTGTCATTGGATAATTCACACCATTTCCCTCTGAATGTCTATTACTCTTGTGCCTTAAAAGGTAGGGATTTTTTTTTTAAAGAAGAAGCAATTCAGCAATACTGAAGGAATATAAAGGATTAGGAAAAGAAACTGTCAGTGTCTCAAGGATGAGGAGAAAATGGGTGACTTGACCCAGGACACCTGCTTGTTAGTCAGTAGGAAGGCAGCCTCTCTGAAGAATAAGAGGAAGCTCTGAGGCCAGAGAAGAACTACAATGCAAATCTAAATTAAGGCAAGATTAGGCTCTGCAAACCCAATCATTGACCATAACAAAAGGACATTCAATCTTCTTTCAAGATTTTCTCTTTGATCACTTTGATGTTAATGAATTATTTATTTTTTATTATGAACATCAAGATTTCAACAAATAGCCTCTCTGACTCCAAATTCAGTCCTCTAACCACTATCCCATTCTCTCTTTGCTAGAGGGGAAAAGGGAAGGGCATGCAAAGAATCAGACTAATGTCATCATTTCTATCTGAATTGTCTTCCTGCTGATGAGAGGGAATTTCAGTGCTCCTTTTCCCTCTTCATTCTTGGGTCAGGAGAATATAGTGAATATAGCCCTATGCTTCTCTTTTCTCTTCTATTGCCAGGGCTTCAGTCTTCCTGTGCCTGTCTGACAAAGATGTTTCTATGACTTTGCTCTTAGCATTGAATCTTTTTTTGAGAACATTCTTCTGATCCCATATTCCCCTAGATCTTTGTCCATGTGACACAGTATAGGTAGTAGGACACAGGAAGAAAGAGGGAGAATCACTTTTGACTCAACACAGGGAGATAGAGGAAACCCTGAGGCCAGAGAAGACTTACAATGCAAGTCTAAATTAAGGCAAGATTAGACTCTGCCAAGCCAATTACTGAACATTGGAAAGTGATATTCAATCTTTTGTCGAGTTTCTCCCAAATTTCTGTGACCCTCACAAATTATTTACTTATTTTTATTTTATGAACATCAAAATATCAACAAATAGGAACATTTCAATAGGAAGAAAATAAAACAGGAGAAATATGAATCTGTGAACTTATCCACAGTATGTATAACTTCTCCATTTGCTAAAATCAATGGTGCCACATAAGGATGGCGTGATGCTGGCTGGTGGAGCATCTGACTTTTTTGTGTTTATATTTTTTGTGTTAATTGTTATACCAAAATTAGCACAAATCACAGACCATTCATCCATATTTTGTTGTGTCTCATATTCAGAGGCTGCATTGAGTATACAATATCTACAAACTGAAGATTATGTAGCAACATCTCTCCACTTTGGTCTTTGACTCATAGCCAGTGTGGTAGTTGATCTTAATGAAGTTTGTCCTCATTGAATGCTTTTAATAATATAACTGAAAATATGCCAAAAAGCATGGGAGTAAGCATAGAGCCTTGTTTCACTCCATTGGTGATTGAGAAAGTGGGAGAATATTGTCCATTATCCAAAACCCAAGCAAAAAACATGCAATCTTGAAATTGTCAGACAATAGTGAGGAACTTTTCTGGGCAACCAAATTTTGACATAATTTTTCATAAGTTCCTATGTCTGACAGCATCAAAGGCTTTGGTCAGCTCTACAGGTGTTTTCAGATCTCTGATCTGCTCCTGCCATTTCTCCTGGTGTTGGACAATAAACAACATAGCAATTGATCCTTAGCCCTTTCTTAAGGCACACCAGCTCTCAGATAGAGGACCATTTTCCTAGAAGAAAGATCAGGATCAGGATGATGGTACTGGGAGGTTAAAGATAACTGAACTAATAAATTTCAGAGATGGGGTTTGCCCCCAGGTCTTTCTGACTTCATGTCTAGGACTCTATTCCTTCTAATTCAATGCTCATAAATAAATGAGAGTTGAGAATATCTAGCCTGACTACTTCATAAGAAGTAAAGAAGATATGAGATATGTGGTGTCAAATTATTTTATATTCTTGGGGCAGCTAGGTGGTGCAGTGGATAGAACACCAGCCTTGGAGTCAGGAGTACCTGAGTTCAAATCCAGCCTCAGACACTTAATAATTACCTAGCTGTGTGGCCTTGGGCAAACCACTTAATCCTGTTTGCCTTGCAAAAAAAGAAGAAGAAAAATATTTTATATTCTTAAAGGGACACAAATTCAGGGTGTTCAAATCATCGTACAACAAAGCAGAGAAAAGGATGGGTCAAGACTAGGAGACCTCATTTCATGGACCTGCTCATGGCCACCATTTGCACAACAATTGTCCATGAGTATCCTTGATGAAGACTAAGTATTTCCTTTATGTGGACCATTCTACGTGAGAACGAAGATATGAAGTTAATCAACCTGGGGACGTATCCAGCACCTGCTTCTGAGTGACCCTGGACAAGTCATTTGTCTCTGAAACACAGTTTCCTTCTTTTTATGAACATAGTGTCTTAAGTGGGAAATGAGAGTGCTGAACTAAATCACCCACATCCCTTCTGAGTCTAAATGCACAATGTTATAATCAAGGTAATTATTATATTAATACAATATAAAGTTGATGTTGAAGATTCCTTCAAATCAATGGTCAACAAAGCTCTCCTATTTTTTTTGCCTGGGTTACATCTGTCTCTGCTTCTAGCTCAATTTCACAACTTCCCTCATAGCACCCTGGCCACCCCACCACAGACACACTTCTCCTCTCTCAATCCTCCCTCCCCTTTCCCCCCAAAAGGAAACTGATCTTGACAACAGTCTTACATTTCCAGGGCTCACTTTCCAGTTTTCACTTTCCACCCTGATATGTATGCAATCATAGAATTTCCAGTCTTTTTGGGGTTCCTTCCAACTTTCCATGTACTCTCAGAAGCCCCTATAAAAAGATGATCCAAGCCTGAGGCACAGACCTCCAGAGTCTCTTAGCTGGTGCTCTGTTCCTCAAGCCCTCTGTCCTCTCAGCATCATGAAGGTCTCTTTGGTTGCCCTCTCCATTCTGATGGTCATGGCCTTCAGCTCTTTGGCATCCTCTGCACCAAGTAAGTGAGCTTCCTGTTGCCCTCTGTGGCTATAACCAGGCTCTTGTCACAGGCTGAATAGAACCTGGACAGTTGATGATCCTTGTGTGACCCTAGAGATCTGTTGAGAGTGAGGAGGGAGAAAATATAAAGGGAGAGTCAGGAACAAGCACAGGGGGAAATAGCTATGACTTTTTGACTGGAAGAGATTAATAAGCCATTGACAATTTATGGTCATTAATTGTTAGATAGAGAAGGGCATAGGAGTAGAAAGGGCACTAGATTGAGTTCTGTGTCTGGCTAAGTTCTCATTGTGGTTCTACTGCTAGTTACTGTGTGACCTCTGGCAAGTTACTTCCTGAAAAGACAGGAATGGGCTAGGTAAATCTGTGAGATCCATTTTAGCCTGCCTACCTCAAAGTTCCTCAATAAATCTCCTGTCACAGTAGGAACAGCAGGTCTTATCCTCCTTCAGGGAGAAGGAGAAACATACCTTTAACTGGAGGGAAGCAGGGTAAGGGAAACCTGAAGGGTCACATCTCCACTGTGCCTACTAGAGAGTATGTCTCTGGGATAGAGTCTGCAGCTAAGGAATGTAAAATGTCAATATATAACCTTACTAATCCTGAGATCATGTCTTCCCTTTCTTTCCAGTAGGTTCTGACCCTCCCATCTCCTGCTGCTTCTCCTATGTCAGTCAACAGATCTCCAGAAAAATTGTGACAGACTATTATGAGACCAGTAGCCTGTGTTCCCAGCCAGCTGTGGTGTGAGTATATCCTCTGAATCTCATCTGAGGGGATACAGGAAGAGAGGCTGGCAAAAGCAAATGGGGCCATTGGGCAACATGGTAAAAATCAGAGGAAATCCTGGTTACAAAGGAAGTCACAGAAGTGATTCCTGATAAAGTTTGGGTTCTACAAGAAGCAAGGTGGGAGCTGTTCCCTCAAAGGAGAGGGAGAAACAGAAGCAATAGGAATTTTTTGGAAAGATTAGGATTCTTGAGAGACTTCCCAATGGACAGGTCTATAGAGAGAATCTCAGTGATTTAGAAGGGTCTAAGAGATGTTGCTAGAACTGAGGATTGTCTATTAAGGACCTCCAGAGATGAGCAGCAAGTGATCAGTGCTGAACAAGGAGGGAACCTCTTTCTGTCCATGATTTCTCATCTTTCTTCCTCTCCCTTCCCAGATTCCAGACCAAAAGAGGCCGGCAGGTGTGTGCCAACCCCAGTGAAACCTGGGTTCAGAGCTATTTGGAAGACCTGGAACTGAATTGAGGGACCCAAGGGCTTTGGACAATGAATCTTAAAGAGATAGAGACCAAGCTGAGAAATTCGAAAGTCAGATGCAATCTGCCCAGACTCCAGTCTCCCTGAGATCTTTTTCCCTCATTATAATTTATTTTTATCTGTGATATTTAATTTATGTAAATTATTTTGTGTCCACTTTGGGTATTTGTACTTGCTATTTGCCCTTGTGGAAGACCATTGTTCCCTATGGGCACCTCTCTAAGCAGCCTGTTTTGTCCAAGGGCTGGATTCTATGGCCTATAGCACAAAGATTTCAGAATAAAAACTTTCGAAAGTATATCCTTTTCCTGTGGTTTCAATGTCCTTCGGTGATGAGGGACTTGAGGAAATGAAGCTCTGCTCCACATTAGATTGCTATAGCAGCATTAAGTAGCAATTGTTCTCTAAAAGTTTTGTTGGGTTGGTTGGACTACTGTCACTCTTTGAGAAGCAGTTGATGGGGTTTCCAAAAATCCTACCTTTGCCCAGGTATAGAACAAACCTTCAAGAATCAAGGGGAAATGTTCCTACTGTTCTGATCTGGTAAAATCATGCTGGGAGTCCTTTGGCCGGTTTAAGAAAAAACTTTAGGAAACTGGAGAATTTTCAGAGGAAGCCAATGTAGGACATGATGTATTTAGAATCAAAAGAAGGTGTTTAGAAGGAATTAAGGGATTTACATTGGGGGGGGGAGAAGAGCCACATCATGATTCCTGTTTTCAAGGATTGGAACAACTGTCCTTTAGAAGAGTTGTGATTTGTGCAATGGTCATGTGCTCTCTTGTGCCCAAGGAAAGAAACAAAGGCATTGGGTAGAATCTGTAAGGACTACATTGTGGTCTGGCATTAGGAAAAATTCCTTTAAAGTTATTACTTTCCCTTATGTCATGGACTGCATGAAGCTGTAGTGAGTTCCTTTCCCAAGGAGGCCTTTATACAGTGCCCTAGGTTACCACCCATAAAAAAATGTTATAGCAGGATTTTTTCCAGTCATTTTTTTGCAGCAGATGATTATGCTGTTCTTGCTATTATTGTTCAGTCATGTCTAATTCTTTGTGCCCCCTTATGAAGTTTTCTTAGAAGCAATACTGGGGTCCTTTGTCATTTTCTTCACCACATCATTTGACAGATTAGGAAACCGACAGGGTTAGGTGACTTGCCAAATTTAGTAGGTGTCTGGTGCCAGAACTGAACTTAGGAAGATGATTTCTTGTCCAGCATTCTATCCACTAAAACAGAAATAAGTTCTTGAAATGCATCCAATTCTCCTTGGCATTCCCAATTGACCTTTTTCAAGGATTAACTGAATGATCTGGGAAAATTCATTCAGACTTTCTCTCCTGGTTATCCTTTAAGGTTGCCCTAAGGCTGAAGTGGCATGACAGGGGCAGCAGAACATGCTTTTTTAAACTGCAAAGAGCTTTGGTGAAGCAAAGACTGATTATTAATCTTTGTTGCTTTTTTAAAAAATCAGTTAGTGGTAGCTGTGGGTGGGCAGTGTTACCACTCTCCCTGCCCTGCCTGCAGCACAGGGTTACTGGGAAGATGATATCCCAAGGGAGAATGAAAGGGATTTAGAAATAAAACGAGGGGTGGCTAGGTGGTGCAGTGAATAGAGCACCGGCCCTGGAGTCAGGAGTACCTGAGTTCAAATCTGGCCTCAGACACTTAATAATTGCCTAACTGTGTGACCTTGGACAAGCCACTTAACCCCATTGCCTTGCAAAAACTAAAAACTAAAAAGAACCAAAAAAACAAAAACAAACAAAAAAAGAAATAAAATGAATTCATGCTGGACTTCTTGTCCTCCAGGGTTATTTTCATCTCCAAATCCATGATCCTCTTCACTGGAACTCTCATTCTTAGGGGGTTTTGAAGTCTCCAGTGGATGGGCTTTTCTCTCAACAACCTTTTGAAATAGAGGAGTATTATAATTATCCTCATCTGATGGATGAAGAAACTGATACTCTAAGATAATGATTTTGCCATAAGCAAAGAGCTAGGATGCAGTTCAAATATTGTTCTAGGATTTGAATACTAGCATGCTGTGTATTCTATCAGACTGGGTAGAATGGTCCCCATAGTGGATGAGATTGGATCAATCCTTTTCTGTCCTTAAGAGTTGAGATGTTCTCATAATGACCCTAGGGGGAAACACACACACACACACACACACACACACACACACACACACACACACACACACAAACACAAACAAACAATCTCTTATAAAAAAACAGAGAAGTTCAAAGATGTGCCTGCATTTTCTTGTTCTCTTTATACAGCTTAATTTTATTTTTGTCAATGGATATTTTATACCCCTCACTTCTGAATGTATCTTGCACACAATGAAAAAAACTTTTTAAGAAGGAACAATAAAATTCAGCAAAACACGAGGAATATAAAAGATAATGAAAAGAAAGGGTCAATGTCTAAAGGATGGGGATGATTGGGTGACTTGCCCAGGGATACTCTGCTTACTGATCCCTATCAGAGTAAGGATTTGCACCTGAGCCTTTCTGACTCTAAATTCAACCCTCTAACCACCATCCCGCATTTTCTTTGCTGGAGGGAAAAAGGGTAGGATATCCACAGAATTTACCAGATTTTTCAAGTGAATGGGTCCTCATTTCTATCTGAAATTCAGGGGGAGAAAAGGTCCTCTTGTTTCTACTGATAAAAGTGAAGTCTAAACCACAGACTTTTTTCATTTTCTCTTTCTCAGGGCTGTAGTCTTCTATAAGTACGAATAAAATATTTCTGTGGCTTTACCTCTAATTTTCCTTCAATTGAAACCTTTCATTCTCCATCTTTTTGAGGATTTTCTCCTGTGGCATTACCATATTGAGTTTCCAGATTTCCCTAGATTTCTCTATGTCCATGTGACTCAATTTAGGTAGTAGGTCACTGTGAAAGAAAGAGGGACATTTTCAGCAAAGGGAGAAAGAGGAAGCCCTACACCCAGAGAAGAGCCACAGTGCAATCTTTTTTTAAGGTAAAGTTAGATTCTGCAGAACTAACCACCACCCATAAGAAAGGGATATCCAGACTTACATCAGAGTATCTCTCAAATTGCCATGATTATCAACACAGTATGAATTTATCTTTTTTTAAATTAAGAACATTAAAAGGTCAACAAAGAATAGCAAAAGATCAATATCTCTTTCTAAATATATAAAGAACAGAAAAGAGGAAGGAGAATGAGCTTGTGAACTTCACCTGACTATAGATTGGTGGTTTAGTGGTTTAGATTATCACAATAGTAAATCAACCCCTTTCTAGAATTTCTTTTCATCTCTCAACTTTTCATTGTTCCTCTTTCCTTTATTACTCCTATTTTTGCATTACTACCATTTGCCCAAAGAAGACCTCCTATATAATAGATTGTGTATAATCAAACAAAGCAATCTGTTGGTCAGAACTGTCTCATTTGGCATCTTTAATCTATCATCTCCCTATCAAAAGCTGGGGGATATGCCTCATCCATAGTCTTCTGAAATATTTAGTCATAGCAGTGATTTGCATTCTCCCGTCATTTGAATTTGTTTTCATTGACAACACACCAGTCTTTTCATTCATTAGAATCAGAAGTAGGTCAACATGGTGGCAGAGTGTTTAACAAACTCAAAGAAATCAGTTACTTGAGTCAGCATACAAGATGTGATGAAAACTCCTTGAAAACCTGGAAAGTAGCCAGAGAGAAATCAAGTTTAGACCAATATAGTACACTCTATACCACAAGAAGCTACATGAGTCATGGTGGAAGTTGGAAACTAAAAAAAGGATCGCAGGAAATTCAAGGCTGGGTCAAGAGCTGAGGTTTGGTTTCTGAGTGCAGTTTCATCATGGGGAAGGAACAAAATGGATGCAGAGAAGAAAAATGCATTTGGATTGCTGTGACTAAGATGCTGAAGGGGAAGCAATAACACAGAAAATAATGGAGAATGATGAAACAAATGTTTAAGTAGGAAGGAGAATTATGGTCACCTTTTATTTTAATGAATATACAACTGGACCATCATAGTACTTTGACACCAAAACTGCCTAGATCTCAAGATTGTGGATGGAGAAGTAGAAGGGCCCTCAGATGTCTAGTCCAACAAACTCCTTTTGCAGCTAAAGGAACTAGGTTTCAGGAAGGCAGTCCATGTTCAAGGTCATTCTAGTAGTGAGAGGCAGAGGCTGGATCTGGTCCCAGGTTTGCTCATTATAGCTTCATCTCAAAGAAATTTCAGGAACTGAAGGTATTGCCTGTTCTACCTCACCTTTTCTGAATTCATTAAATAGAACATTGTCTTCTCATTCATCACCAGCTTCCCCTAACATCTTGTTTTCTCTTCTTTAACATCAATTTCATCTTGTTTGGATGAAAAAGCATCCACTCATGATACTTACATGTGGTCTATGTACTTTATGTGTATATGAACTTAAATATGTCTCATAATTCTAGCATTCTTTCATACATACACTACTCCATTATGTCAACTCCTCTTTCATGGACTTGTGCCCCCTAATTTCATCAAAGTCTGCCTGAAGTCAGAAGACCTAAGGTTGAATTCTGATTCTTTCACTTTCTGCTTATTAACATTTGGATAAATCATCTATAATAACTATTAATTATATAGCAACTATTCTATAAATCATATGAATATGATGATATGATGATGATGGAGGCATTGTGAGGTTAAAAAATCACTGAGCTAATAAGCCTCAGATTTGAGACTTGAACCCAGGTCTTCTGACTTCAAGCCTATGACTCTATATCATCTTCTAAATAGACAAGAGATAAAAATATCAACCCTGTCTATTTCATAAGATTGTTGTGAAGGTGATATGAGATAATCAATGTTAAAGGATGAATTGACCCTTAAAGTATTCCAATGGTAAGTGTATAAAATCATCACACAACAAAACAGATAAAGAAGCACTCAAAGACTCATTTCATGGCCCACTCATGGCCACCATTTGTACAAAAATTGTCCATCTGTGTCCTTCAGCATCTCTAGGGGTTCCTCTGGAAGTTCTCAGATTTGAGAATATCTTCTTCTTCTGACTATTAATATGATCTTGGACCAGTCACTTCACTCTGGTATATGGTTTATTTAGCTTAAAAATGAGTGTCTCTTAGATCTAAATCTATAATCCTGGGATATAGACAGTTATCTTATCAAAGCAACGTGAAGATCATGTTCCTTCCCTATTCCTTCAAAGTGATGATGGACATAACTCTCTTCCCTCTTTTTATTTGCATGTTTACTCTATGATTTTTGCTAGCTCAAGTTCACCACTTCTGTCTCAGCACCTTGGCCACCCCACCACTTTCACACCCCTCTCCATCTCCCCTCTTCTTTCACCCATGATGAAACTACACTGGCAGAGAGAACTTCAGTTCTTGACACCAGTATTACATTTCCTGGGCTCAATTTTAGTTTCAAATTGATACCATGACATCAGATCTCCACCAGAATTTCCACTCCATTTAGGTTCCTTTTTTATCTCTGGGAACTCCCAGAAACCCCTATAAAAAGAGGATTTAAGCACGAGAGAGAGGCACAGACCTCCAGATTCACACAGCTGGTGTTCTGCTCCTCCAGGTTCTTGCCTTTCAAGATCATGAAGGTTTCTGTGGTTGCCCTCTCCATCCTCATGGTCATGGCCTTCAGCTCTCTGGCATCGTCTGCACCAAGTAAGTGAATTTCCTCTTGTCTTCTGTGTCTGTGACCACAGAGATCTGTTACAGGGAGGGAAGGGATCACTGAAGGAAGGGTCTGGAGCAGGCATGGGAAGGATATCTATGCCTTCTGGGCTAGGACGTATTAACATGACCTTGATCCTATATGATGGTTAAAGGTTAGATGGAGACAGGACAAAGGGACAGGAGGACCAGATTAGATTTTACATCTAACTAAATTTTCATGCTGGCTCTTCCACTAATTACCCATATGACCTTGAGTATGTGGCTTCCTTGACAAGAGACTAAAATTAGATTGAAAAGTCACTTGAAACATCTGAGCCCCCCAGCCTTATTCTCACTTGGGAGTCGTCAATGAGAACAGTGGGTCTGATCTTCCTATAGACACAATGAGAATCACACCTGATTTTGGAGGGAATTGGGGTATAGGGGACATGAGGGATCAGCAGATAAGGAATATATCTTGTATATAATCTATAATATTTATATGCTATGTACACACATATTCTGTAATATACACATTATATATACCTACCAAGATTCATATATACATGTAATATATGCAACTATATATAAGAATATATATTATGTAAATATTTAACCTTATTAATCTCTTGTTTCCCCTTTCTTCTCAGTGGGTTCTGACCCTCCTACCTCCTGCTGCTTCTCCTATGTCAGCCAACAGATTGCAAGAAAATTTGTGATAGACTATTATGAGACCAGCAGCCAGTGTTCCCAGCCAGCTGTGGTGTGAGTATCTTACCCATTCAATCTCTTGAGCGGATACAGGATAGCAAGAGGAAATGGAAGCATTGGGCAATTTGTTGAGATTAAAAATCTGGCCTCAAAGGGGAAGTTCTAGTTATAAAGGAAAGTTGTCCCACAAGTAATCCTTGGCAAACGTTGGGGACTCCCTGGAGCAGAGGGGGACCTGCTCACCCAAAAGAGAGGGAGAAACAGAAGCAACAGGAATTTATGTCAAACTGATTCCCTATGTGACAGGACTTTAGAAAGATCCTGATGGATTTAGAGGCCTTTAACAATGCTGTCAGAGTTGAGCATTGTCCCTTAATTCTTATAGAGATGTACAGGAAGTGGTCAAGGCTGGACATGGGGGAGCATAGAGGAACATCTTTCCATCCTTGATTTCTTATCTCTCCTTCTCTCCTTCCCCAGGTTCCAGACCAAAAGAGGCCGGTATATATGTGCCAACCCCAGTGATGCCTGGGTTCAGAATTATGTAGAAGACCTGGAGTTGAATTGAGGAACCCATGGCCTTGGACATTGAATCTTAAAGTGAAATGGGCTGCTCTGAGAAATTCCATAGTCAGTGCAATATGCCCAGACTCCAGCCTTCCTGAGATCCTTTTCCCCAATGTAATTTATTTCTATCTGATATTTAATTAATATAAATTATTTGGTGTCCACTTTGCATATTTGTACTTGCTATTTGCACTCTTGGAAGACAATTGTTCCCTATGGGAAGCTCTATCAGTATCCTGGACTCTCTTTCTTAGAGTCCTATGTATCATGTGCTGGATTCCATGACCTTCTGTAGCACAAATATTTCAGAATAAAAGTTTTGAAAATTGTATCTTTTTCTTGTGGTTTCAATGTTCTTTGGGGATAAGGCTTCTTTTTTCATATAAAGGGTTCTATAAAAACTCTTATGAGTTCAGTGAACTGCCATCTCATTTTGAGTCAGCAGAGTGACAAAAACCCCTCATCTATGTTGTGAAACAAACTTCTAAGAGTAGTCCACAGTTTGCAAGAAGTTTGAGAAGGTGAATAACGTATAGAGGAAGGTATCCAAGGATGTGAAGTGCCAGAGTCAGAAGAGCATGATTTGAAGGATCTAGAGATGGTCAGAAGAAAAGAGAAACATCAGACATGATTTCTCTTTTCCAGGATTGGAAGCATTGTGATTTGTTCTCTCTAGGGACTAAGGATTGAATAAGGACAAGTGATGGAATTTGTAAGGACCTAAATTTGGGAGTGATGTTGGGAAAAACTGTTCAACAATTATAGCCATTTTAAATGGAACAGACTACATCAAGTTGTGTTAGGTTCCCTCTCCCATGGAGGTCTCTGAGCAGTGGTTAGCTGACCACCTACAAATGATAATATACTGGGGATTTTTTCAGTCACTTTTTGGAATAGATGACTATGTTTTAGTTGCTCTTGTTCAGTAATTTCAGTTATTTATGATTCTTTGGAACCCCTTTGGAGTTATCTTGGCTGAGACCCTATAGTTGTTTGCTATTTCCTCCTTCAATTCATTTGACAGATGAAAAAACTGAGGTCACAGGGTTAGGTGACTTGCCTAGGTTCACACAGCTAGAAAGTGTTTGAGACCAGCAATGAAGTTAGGAACATGAGTTTTCTTGACTTTAGGTGCAGTATTTTATACATTAATACGATGTAAATTCCTGAAATCCATTCAAGCCTCCTTGGCCTTCCCACTTGTTCTCTGACAAGCTGGGTGATCCTAGGCAATTTTTTCAAACTTATTCTCTTGGTTATGCATTAAAGCTGCTTTAAGATAACAGGGGAAATAGATTATGGGAAATATAGGGAAATATAGATTTTTAAAAGAGTAAAGGGTTTAAATTAGGAAAAGGTTGTTTTTTATTCCTTGTGTTTTTTTAATTAGGTAATGATGGCTGTTGGTGGACAGTGTCACACTTCTGTCTGCCCTTGTGCAGCACTAATAAGTTTCAAATTCAGGACTTGAACCCAGGTCTTACTTATTTGAAGTTGATGACTTTTTATCCACGCTATATAAATACTTATAAACAGACTAAAAATAAAAAAAAACCAAGTCTGATTGTTTCATAAAGTTTTTGCAGATGATATGGGGTAATCAATGTTAGACTCAGAGATTAATTGATTTTCGCATGAGTATACGGCTAGGAAGAGACTACAACAGCGTTCCAACATTGCTCTCTTGAATACCGGTATACTGTCTACTGTACCAGATTAGGCTGAATGGTCCCCACAGGGAATGAGAATGAATCAATCCCCAAGAATTGAGAGACTCTCAAAATGACTCTAGGAAAAAAAAAAGAGAGAAGCCCCCTACTTTTCTTATTCTCCTATTATAATTTAATTTTCTGTCATTTCTTTCTTTTTTTTATTTTTTTAGGTTTTTGCAAGGCAAATGGGGTTAAGTGGCTTGCCCAAGGCCACACAGCTAGGTCATTATTAAATGTCTGAGGCCAGATTTGAACCTAGGTACTCCTGACTCCAAGGCCAGTGCTTTATCCACTACACCACCTACCCACCCCTGTCATTTACTTCTGATTGTCTCTTACCATTGTTCTTTGAAAAAAAAAGATTGTAAAAAGAAGAGGAAAAAATGGCAAAACTCAGGGAATTTAAAATATTAGGAAAGGAAATAGTCAGTGTCTAAAGGAAGATGACTGGGTGACTTGCCCAAGGACATCCTGCTTGCAAGTCAATATTCAGGGGTTGTACCTCAACCCCTCTAAATTCATCCCCCTCAACATTACTCTATACTTCCTGTGCTGATGGGGGAAAAGAGCAGGGCATCCACTGAACCTGTCCTGACTTGTCATTTGAGTGAGATTCTCATTTCTGTCTGAAAATGGGAAAAAGAAGTTTTCAATTTTTTTTCTACTGATATGACAGAATGCTAAAACCCCTTCTTCTTTTTTTCCTTATAGGGTCAGGAGAATATGGTGAATATAGCCCATTTCCTTCTTTTTTTCCCTTCCTTTCTCAGGGCTCCAGTCCTCTAGGGGAAGTCTGACTAGCATATTTTGGTGACTTTACTGTAGGATTGAATTTTTAATTCTTCAAATTTTGGGGACATTCTCTTGTGGCATTTTCATATTGGGTCCCCATGGGATCTCCCTGTGTTCCATGTGATTCAGTTCAGATAGTAGAATATTGAGGAAGAAAGAGTGGCAGAGCAGGGAGGAAGAGAAGTTCAGAGAAGAACAAAGGAAAAATCTATATTAAGGCAAGATTTGGTTCTACAAACCCAAACACTGTGTAGAAGAATGTGGTATCCAATGGGTTATGGCATCTCATAAATTGCCATGATACTCACACATTATTAATTTATTCTTTTTTATTATGAATATTGAAATATTAACAAATATGAACCTCTCTCTTCATACACACACACACACACACACACACACACATATATATATATATATATATATATATATATATATATATATATATATATATATAAAGAGAAAAAGGAGGGTTATGAACTCGTGAAGTTCTCCTGAAAATAATTTGGTGATTTAGATTAAGTTTATCAAAACAGTAAATCAATTCCCTTCTTTGCTTCTCTTCTTTCCTTCATTGCTCCTATTTTTGCATTATTTTCCGTTGCCCCAAAGAAATTCTCTTTAAGGGGGCAGCTAGGTGGCTCATTGAGAGTGGCCCTGGAGTCAGGACCACCTGAGTTCAAATTCAGGTTTTGACACTTAGTAATTACCTAGCTGGGCAATGCCTAGCTGCCCAGTAATTACTGGACAAGTCACTTAAACCCATTGTCTTGTAAAAACCAAAAAACAAAAAAGAAAGAAAGAAAGAAAAAGAAAAAGAAATCCTCTTTAAACTACAAAGAGTTTTATTAAGAAAAGTGGATTTTTATTAGTTAGTGGTGGTGGACAATGTTACCCTTCTCTTTCCACTGCCTATAACCCAGAGTTGCTGGGGAGATGAAATCCCAAGGGAGAAATAAAAGGGATTGGGAAGGATAATGAGACCATGTTGAAATTCAGGCCCTCTTTAGTTCCTCCCAGCTCCAAATCCTTGATCCTCTACTCTAGAAATCTCATTCTTAGGGAGTCTTGACATCATTAAAGTACTGACTGTTCTGTTCTCTTAACAACCTTTGGGAAATGGGGAGGTATATTATATCTTCATTTGATATATAAGGAAACTGAGACTGAGAAATTAATTGATCTTCCCATGGGCATAGAGTCAGAGGAATTTTTAAGGCAAGTTCCAACACTGCTCTAAACATCGAATACTAGCATCCTGTGTACTCTACCAGGCTGGAACAGAATGGTCTCCACAGAGAATGAGAATGAAGTAATCCTGTTCTATCTTTAAGAATTGAGAGGTTGAAAGTAGGGTAAAAATTGTAAAATTCAAAATAAATAAAATCTTTCTTTAAAAAATTGCTCAACAGAACCAGAAGAACATTGGACACACTAGCAACAATATGGAGTGATGATCAATCATGATGGACTTGTTCATTCAAGGGAGCAATTTTAGGGGACTTGTGATGGAGAATGCCATCTATATCAGAAGACCAAAGCTTATTATCTTCAATTTTTAAAAGTTGTCTTATGTAATATGTAGTTTAACCATTGTTAATGGGTTTTCTCCTCCTTTTAGATCTGATTCTTCTCTGACAAGTTCAATTTTGATCTATGCTTATCATGGATGCAAATGTAAAGCCTATTTCAGATTGCCTTCAAGGGAAGGGAGGGAGGGAGAAAGAAAAGAAAACTCAAAATCATGCAAAAAATGATTGGTGGAAACTATCATTGTATATAATTAGAAAACAAATAAAATATTTATAGAAAAAAAAAGAAAAGAAAGTGTTGCTCAGGGGTCATCTTCTGCATGAAAACTTTTCTGATTCTCTTAAATTCTAGCATTCTCCCTGCCAAACAAACTTGTACTTAATTACTTTTTGTTATTTGTATTTATTCATTTAATACTTATGTTTATGTTTTGTTTATTTGTTTTCTTCATTAGAAAATGTTCCTTGTTAATAGAAATTTATCATTCTTTGAATTGTCATTCTATATACCTTAATCTGATACATAGAAAGTACTTAATAAATATTTGAAGAAAGACCACAAAAAAAATTGAGAGGTTGTCAAAATGACTTCAGAAAAAAAAAGAGGAGTCCAAAGTTTTTATTTTTTGTCAATGGATATTTTATACCATTCTCCTCTGAATGTCCCTAACTCTTATCACTTGAAAAGCAGATTTTAGGGGCAGCTGGGTAGAGCAGTAGTGAGAGCACTGGCCCTGGAGTCAGGAGGACCTGAGTTCAAATCTAGCCTCAGACACTTAATAATTGCCTAGCTGTGTGACCTTGTGCAAGCCACTGAACCAATTGTTTGTCACAAACAAAATTTAAAAAAAAACCAGATTTTAAAATATAAGGGAGAAACTTCAGTAAAGCTCAGGGATTTTTTTTTAGGTTTTTTGCAAGGCAAATGGGGTTAAGTGGCTTGCCCAAGGCCACACAGCTAGGTCATTATTAAGTGTCTGAGACCGGATTTGAACTCAGATACTCCTGACTCCAGGACCAGTGCTTTTTCCACTACACCACCTAGCTGCCCCAAGCTCAGGGAATTTAAAAGATCAGAAAGGAACTGGTCATTGTCTAAAGAATAAGGATGATTCAGTGACTTGCCCAGGGACACCTTACTTGATCCTCAGTATAGGGGCAGGATTTGCACCTTAACATCTCTGACTCTAAGTTCAGTCCCCTAATACTACCCTATAATACTTGTGCTGGAGGGGAAGAGGGCAGGACATCTACCTAATTTGAACTGATGTCATCTGGATGGGATCTTCCTTTCTGTCTAAAATTAAAGGAAAAAAAGAAGTCATCTTTCTTCCTACTGGTGAAATGGAATGTTAAAGCCCAATCTGGTTTCCTCTTCCCTCTTCATTCTTAGCTCAGGAGTATATAGTGAATATTGTCCCTTTCCTTTTCTTTTCTTTTCCTCTTCTAGGATTCCAGTCTTCTAGTGGAAACTCAACTAAAATGTTTCTGTGTTTTTACAGAAGTATTGAACCTTTAATCCTCTATTTTTTAAGGACATGAGATATTTGAGGTCTTGGGACATTTCTATTGGGTCCCATTTCCCCTGGAATCTTGCTATGTCTATATGACTTGGTGTAGAGAGTAGAATTCTCAGCACCTTTAGGAAGAGGAAGCCCTGAATCCAGAGAAGAGTTACAATGCAAAACTGTATTAAGGCAAGGTTAGACTATGCATATCCCAAATCACCATACCTTTTTGCATTATTAATTTATTCTTTATTATTATGAACATGAAAATATCAACAAATACAAACAATTCAATATACAAAAACAGAAGAAAGGAGAGTGTATGAACCTGTGAACTCCTGAATGTAGTTTGATGCTTTTAGAGATATAAAACAATTCACAATGGTAAATCAACTCCCTTTCTTGCTTGCATCCTCTTCTAGAATTTCTTTTTCCCCTTCAACTTTTCATTTTTCTTTTATTTCTCCTATGTATCGATTACTACAAGTTGACCCAAAGAAGTTCTCCTATATTATAGATTGTGTATAATCAAAGAAAAAGTGTCAGTCATAAATAAAAATGTTTGTCACATTTGACATCTCTTGTTTATCACCTTCCCATCCAAAATTGGGAAATATACCTCACCTTCAGTCTTATGTTGCAGTGATCAGCATTTTCGAGTCATTTAAATTTGTTTTCATTTACAATGCAGTAAAAAAGACCTTTCTTTGCCTCATTTCTTACCTAGACATATTTGCTGAATTGCCTTAGTCAAAGTGTGATCCGGGAAAGACCTTAACTTAAAAATGCCATGGTCTCCTGTTGCATATGGGACCATCTCCAGTTTTCTTGATCCATATCTGGCCACTGGACCTGGATGACTTCAGAGGATAAAGTCAGTCTGGTGACTTTGCACAGTCTCCCTCACTGAAATCCAATTCACTTGCAAGTCATGTCATCCCCTTCCTGTTGTTATGATCTTCTTGGAGAAAGGACAATTAACAACAACAGTCTCCAGTTATTTCATTAGCTCTTCTACAGGTTCTGTTTACTTCAGTCAGAAATAGAAACAAGGGAATGTGGCAGCAAAATCTTTAGCAAACCCCCCAAAATCATTCACTTGGATCAGCATTCTGTTTATGATCAACTCTGACAAGAAAAACTGGAAAGTAGCCAGAAGAAAATCAAACTTAGACCAATGAAACCCAAAATGTTTTCACGTCATAAAATCTAAGAAGCTGTATGCGTTGCCGTGGGGTATGGAAATTGAAAAAGAAGTTCAGGAAATGTGTCAAGGGCTGAAGATTTATTCCTTAGTGTACTTTCATCATGGGGGAAAGAGGAGAAAACATGGAAAGAGGAGAAATGTGAACATAGTGCAGAATCAAGGATGTTGAAGGAGAAGTGATAAACTTTAGATGGACACCGATGTAACAAATACAAAAGCCAATAGGAAGGAGAGTTATGGTCACCTCGTATCTGAAAAAGTATACAGCATGACCTTCATACCACTTTGATATCATAACTACTAGCTCTTAGGACTGTTGATTTAAAAAAGGCCCTCAGTTTTCTCATCCAAACTCCTGCTTTTACAAGTAAAGAAAATGTCACTCAAAGAGAGAAGCCTTGTTCAAAGTCACTCTATAAGGCAAATCCTGAATCTGGTCCCAGGTCTACTCACTTCAGATTTGGATAGGAAAGATACATCTCAAACAAATTTCAGGAAAAATGAAGGAAATGCATCTCCTACCCTACTTTTGAGTCCATAGTTAGAACATTATATTCCCACCCATGTAAATCTTTCTCTTCTTTAAAATGATTTTTATTTCCACTGAATAAAAAAGAATGTGATTGTGATATATGATATTTGCATGCTTTAAAATGTTCCATAATTCTATTTATTTTTTCATACCTAAACTTTTCCCCTGAACTTTATTACCTCCTCTCCTATGCCCCAGAATTGTGTAAAACTTTGCCTGAAGTCAGAAGGACTAAGACTGAATTCTGAATCTATCACTTCTTGATTATTAAAATTTTGACAAGCCATCAACCATATATATATAATATATATATGTATATATATATATATATATATATATATGGAGAGAGAGAGAGAGAGAGAGAGAGAGAGAGAGAGAGAGAGAGAGAGAGAGAGAGAGAGAGATTCTTCAAATCATCTGATGGAGTGTTGGCTGGGACACTGTGAGATTGAAGTTTCAGAGATGGGACTTGAACGTAAGTCTTACTTACTTAAAGCTTAGGATTCTATTCATTCTATGACAAGACTCATAAATAGATTAATAAGAATCCCAAGTCTTATTGCTTCATACGGATTTCATGAAGATGGGATAATCAATGTCAAAATCTTTTAAATCCTTGAAATATACAGTATAAGGTGTTAAAATCTATGCACAACAAAGCAGAAGAGTTGAACCAAGATCAGAAGTCTTCATTTCATGGACCTGCTCATTTGCCCAAAAATTGCTCAAGAGTACCCTTATTAAATAGCCCTAGGTGGTTCCTCTGTGTTGATCATTCTCTAGGAACGTAAAGATGTGAAGCTAATGGACCTGGGAACATGTCTAACAACTGCTTCTGACTACTCTTATGACCTTGGACAGAGCACTTCTCTCTGGACAACTGTTTTTTTTTACCTAGAAAATGAAAGTATTGAACTAAAGCACCCTAGTATCATAGAGTCAAGGAATTTATGATTTCAATGTGGTATGAAGGTCATGTTAACTCGTCGTCCAAAGCAATGGTCAACACAATTCTCTTTCCTATTTGTTTTTCATTGTTTCAACTGTCTCTGATACTAACTCAGGTTCACTTCTTCCTCCTAATACACTTGCCATCCTACCACATATGTACTTCTCTCTCCATTCCCTCTCCCCTCTCTCCCATGATAGGAGGAAGGGAAAGAACTTCTGTTATTGGTAACAGCCATAGATTCCGGGACTCAGTTTTAGTTTAAAACTCCTACCATGACATCAGATCTGCACAAGATGTCCATTCCTTTTATATTCTTTTTTTCCTCCCTGAGCACCCCCAGAAACCCCTATAAAAAAGAGGGCCCAAGCAGGAGACAAAGGCATAGACCTCCAGTCTCTTCCTTGTGTTGTGTTCTTCCAAGCTCTCTCTCCTCACAAAGACCACAGCACAAGGAAGATCCTCCACCAGAAACAATAAGAATGAGGGAAGCAGAGTAAGGGAGACATGAGGCATAACATCTCCATTGAGTCTAGGAAAGAGTAAATAAGGGCATAGAGTCTGCAGCAAAGGAAGGTAAGGCAGGAACAGATGATCTTACTAATCTCATGCCTCCCTTTTCTTTTCAGTAGGTTCTGACCCTCACCACCCACTGTTTCTGCTATATTGGCCAACAGTTCCCCAGAAAACTTGTAATAGATTATTATGCAACCATCAGAATATGTTCCTAGCCATGTATGGTGTGAGTATCTTCATACTGAATCTCTTCTGAGGGGATAAAAGGATAGAGGATGGCAAGAGGAAACAGGGTCATTGGGCAACTTACTCAAATGGATGAATCAAAAAAGTCAGGGGAAATTCTGTTTACAAGGAAAAGAAGTCTCACAAGTAATCCACAGGAAACATTAGGTTCTCCATGGAGTAAAGGGGGTTGCCATTCACCCAAAGGGGAGGTAGAAATAAAAGCAACAGGAGGTGAGGCTTTTTGAAAGTCTCATCATTGGAAAGGGCTTTAGGGAGAACCTGAATGACTCAGAAAGATCTGACAGAAATTGCTAGAGGTGAATCTTCTCCCTTAAGACCCTCCAGAGAGGGGATGGAATAGTCACTCCTAAACATGGGGAGAACAGAGAGGAACTTCTCTCCTTCTTTGACCTCTCATCTTTCCTTCTCTTCATCTTCAGGTTATTGACTAAAAAGAGGCTAGAAGGTGGGTGTCAACCCCAATGATGCCTGGGTTCAGAGCTATGTGGAAGACTTGGAGCTGAATAGAGGTGCTCTGGGATCTTGATCAATGAATCGTAAAGGGGAATGGATGAAGTTGGATTCAGTCTTCCCAGACTCCAGCCTTCTGGAGATTCTCTTCCCCATTATAATTCTTTCTAACTTCTGTGATTCAACTGATACAAATTATTTTGTGTCTACTTTCAGCATTTGTTTTCATTATTTACACTTCTGCATGATACCTGTTGCCTTCTTCCTTCGAGTTTTTTAGGTCTGTTGGATTTCCCCGACCTTCTGCAGCATAAAGATTGCAGAATAAAGCATTTAAAAGCTGAACGTTTTTGTTTTGGTTTCATTGTTCTTTGAGAAGATGGGGTTCAAGCAAGGAAGTTCTGCTCTTATCATACTAGACTGGGATAGCATCATTGAACAACAAGTTTCTGTAAAAGCCCTGTGTTTTCAGTAGACTGCCATCTCACTTTTTTTTTAGATTTTTCAAGGCAATGGGGTTAAGTGGCTTGCCCAAGGCCACACAGCTAGGTAATTATTAAGTGTCAGAGGTTGGTTTTGAACCAAGGTACTTCTGACTCCATGGCCATCCACTGCACCACCTAGCTGCTCCTGCCATCTCACTTTTAGCAGTTTGATGGGGTTTCCAAATATCCCGCTTTCTTCAATGTATAGAATCTAACATCAAGGAATAAAGAGGACGTATTTCTTTTTTTTTAGAAAGATTTTATTTATTTTGTTTTACAATTTTTCCCCCATTCTTGCTTCCCCACCACCACAGAAGGCATTCTGGTAGTCTTTACATTGTTTCCATGGTATACATTGATCTCAGTTGAATGTGTTGAGAGAGAAACCATATCCTTAAGGAAGAAAAATAAAGTATGAGATAGCAAAATTACATAATAAGATATTGGGTTTTTTTTCCTAATTTGAAGGTAATAGTCTTTGGTTTTTGTTCAAAGTCCACAATTCTTTCTCTGGATACAGATGGTATTCTCCATTGCAGATAGCTCCAAATTGTCCCTAGTTGCTGCACTGATGGAATGAGCAAGTCCATCAAGGTTGATCATCACATTATTAGTGTGTACAATGTTTTTCTGGTTCTGCTCATAAGAGGACTTATTTCTACTGGTCTAGGCTAGTAAGAACCTTCAGGAAGTCTTATGGTCAGGCTAGGTATCCACAGTTTAAGAAAAACTGAGAAGCTGGAGAATTTTCTGAGGATGGCAACCAGGGATATGAAGTATTATAGAGTCACAAGAGGATGACTTGAAGGAATTAGGGATGTTCAGTAGGGAGAAGAAAAGAGCCACATCAATCACGATTTCTCTTTTCAAAGACTGGATAGTCTTCCTTTGCAAACGTTGAGATTTGAGCTCTCTGAGACCCAAGGGTAGAAGAACCAAAGACAAGGAACAGATTTGAGGTCTGGCATTAGGTAAAGCTTCTTAACAATTTTAACTTTCTAAAGTGGAAATGGACTCCCATTAAGTTGTGGTGGGCTCCCTCTTCCATGAATTTATTTACACAAAGAATGTGGTAGTGAGGATTTTGGTTCTTGTCATTTAGGCAATTCAATCATGTCTAATTCTTTGTGACCCGATTTGGTGTTTTCTTGAAGCAATAAAGGAGTAGACTGCTATTTGTTTCATTGGATAAGGAAAAGGAGGCAACAGGGATAGGTGGCTTGCTAAAGTCCCTATAAGTAGTAAGTGTCTGAGGTCATATTTTAACTTAGGAAGATGAACCTGCCTTACTTCACACCCAGCATTCTACCCACTAAAGCATGAGTTCTTGAAATGCATCCAGTCTTCCTTGGCATTCCCACTTGGCCCCTGCCAATGCATTGGCTGTATGATCTGAGACAATTCATTCAACCTTTCCCTCCTAATTATCCCTTAAGGCTGCCTTGAATCTGACATGAGATAACAGTAGAACATGTTTTGAGAGAAAGGTTGTTTATTATTCTTTTTTTTTGGATAGTGATGGTTGAGGGAGGGCAATGTTACCATTCTTCCTGCCCTGCCTGATGCCAGGTAACCTGGGGAAATGAAATTCTAAAAGATATTTGAAAGGGATTGAGAAAGAAAATGAATCCATATTGGACTTCACAACCTCTCTGGTTCCTCTGAACTCCAAATTCTTGATAGTTTACTCCATAACTCCCATTCTTAGGAGATTTTGATGTCAACAAAGGCCTCTCAACAACACATGGGAAATAGCAAGGAGTATTATACTCATTTGATGGAAAAGGAAATTCAGACTCTGAGACATTATTGATTTTCCCATGAGTATAGAGCTAGGAAGAATCCATGGCCAGGTTCCAATATTGTTCTATACTTTGAATACCAGTATAGTGTCGGCTCTATGACTGGGCTGGAATAGTCCCCACAGGGAATGAAAGTGAAGTAATCCTGTTCTCTCCTGAAGAATTAAGAGGCTTTCAAAATAACCCCGGGAAAAACAGAGAAATCCCAAAATATACCTGTACCTTCTTTGATTTCCTTTTACAATATAATTTCATTTTTGCCCATGGATATTTTGTACCATTCTTTTCTGAATGTCTTTTACTGTCATCTCTTGTTGTCTCATTGTCCATGGGATTCTGCCCCATAATTTTGTCACATCTTGCCTGAAGATTTTAAAAAGAAGCAGAAAAATATCAAACTAAGGGAATTTAAAGCATTAGGAAAGGAAATGATGAAGGATGAAGATAACTGGGTAACATTTCCAGGGATACCTTGCTTACTAGTGAAAGTCAGGGACAGGGGCAGCTAGGTGGTGCAGTGGATAAAGCACCAGCCATGGAGTCAGGAGTACCTGGGTTCAAATCTGACCTCAGACACTTAATAATTACCTAGCTGTGTGGCCTTGGGCAAGCCACTTAACCCCATTTGCCTTGCAAAAACCTAAAAAAAAGTCAGGGGCAGAGATTGTACCTCAGTTCCTCCAGTTCACTTTCAATATTGCCCCATGCCCCCTGTATTGGAGGGGAAAAGAGCAGGGAATCCACTGAATCTGTCCTGACTAGACATCTGGGTAAGATTCTCATATTGCTCTGAAATTCATATAAAAAAGAAATCCTCATTTGCTACTGATATGACAGAATACTGAAAAACCCATCCCATCTGGTTTCTTCTTTTTTCCTCCTAGGGATAGTAGAATATAATGAATATGGCCCATTTCTTTCTTTTTTTGCCTCCTTCTTCTCCCACAGCTCTAGTCTTCCATGGGAGTCTAAGATATTTTGGTGGATTTACTATCTGATTGAATTTTTAATTCTCCAACTTTTTGAGGACATTTTCTTTTGGCATTTCCATAGTGGGTCTCCATACTTCCTTGCATCTCCCTATGTCTCATGTGACTCAGTTCATGTAGAAGGACACTGAAGAAGAAAGCGTGACTTAGGATTCTCAACACAGGGAAGAAGAGGAAATTCTGAGTCCAGAGAAGAACCATAGACAAACCTATATGAAGACAAACCGAACCACTGACCAGAAAAAAATGATATTCAAACTTGTCAGAGAGTTTCCTAAATTGCCATGACTCTCACACATTATTAATTTATTCTTTTTTATTATAAAAATATCAACAAATAAAAACAGCTCAATGCATGAAGAACAGAAAAGAGGAGGATTTAAGAACCTGTGAATGTCTCCTGTATATAGTTTGGTGGTTTAGTGATTTAGATTAAGTTTGTCATATTGGTAAATCAACTCCCTTCCTTGCTTCTCTCCCCTTCTAGAATTTTTCTTCCCTCGACTTTTTATTGTTGCTCTTCTTTCTTCTATTTTTACATTATAGTCAGTTGCCCCATAGAACTCATCCTATATAACAGATTGTACATACTCAAAGAAAACACGTGTTGACCAGAGCTGAAAATGTCTGCCTCATTTGGCATCTCTAGTCTATCACAAGTTGGGGAATATCCTTCATCCTCAGGTTTCTGTTGAAACATTTCCTTATAACAATGATCAGTATTTTCCAGTTATTAGAATTTGTTTTCACTGACAGTACTCCAGTCATTTCATCAGCTCTTTTCAATTTCTATTTACTTCATTCAGAAGAAGTATATGAACATGACATGTGAACATGGCAGCATGTTAACAAGCCCATGGATGGGAACTACAATCAGCAACAGCAACAGTGGAAAAATATGGAAGTAACTTTTATGATGGACTTATCATAAAGAATGTGATCCACCTGAGACAGAGCTGATGGTATCAGAACACAGACTGAAACACATTTTTTTCTCTTTCCTTTATTTTATTTCTCATGAGGTGACTTGGTAAAATTCACACAACTAGCAAGTGTCTGAGGTCACATTATATCTTAGGAAGATGAGCCTGCCTGACTTCATAGTCATCATTCTATCCACTAAAGCATCAGTAAGTTCTTGAAATGCATCCATTCCTTCCTGGCTTTCCCACTTGGCTTCTGTCAAAGTATGAGCTGTGTGATCTGGGACAATTTATTCAAACTTTCTCTCCTTTATCCCTTAAGGCTGCCTTCAGACTGACATGAGATAACAGGGGTAGCAGAACATGCTTTTTAAACTTCAAAGAGCTAAAGTGAGTGAAAGACTTTTTATTATCCTTTGTTGTTGTGTTGTTTTATTAGTTAGTGGTGGCTATGGGTTAGCCCACAGAACCAAGGTGACCGATGAGAAGAAACCCATGGGAGATTTGAAAGGGATTGGGAAGGAAAATGAGTCTACCTTCAATTTCAAGATATCAGTAGTTCCTTCCAGCTCAAAATTCTTGATCCTCTCATCCAGTTCTCTCATTCTTAGGGGATTTTAATGTCAACAGAGAGCAGACTTTTCTTTCAAGAATCAATGAGGTGCTCAGACTGACCAATATGACCAGAAAGGGTAATGATCATTGTTGGAAGGGTTGTGAGAAATCTGGGACACTATTACATTGTTGGTGGAGCTGCGAACTCATCCAACCTTTCTGGAGAGAAATTTGGAACTATGACCAAAGGGCAACAAAAATGTGCATACCCTTTGATCCAGCAATACTACTACTGGGTCTATACCCTGAAGAGATGAGGAAAAAAGGGTAAAAACATCACTTGTACAAAAATATTCATAGCAGCCTTGGTTGTGGTGGCAAAGAATTGGAAATCAAGTAAATGTCCTTCAATTGGGGAATGGCTTAGCAAACTATGGTAAATGTATGTCATGGAACACTATTGTTCTATTAGAAACCAGGAGGGACGGGAATTCAGGGAAGCCTGGAGGGATTTGCACGAACTGATGCTGAGTGAGATGAGCAGAACCAGAAAAACATTGTACACCCTAACAGCAACATGGGGGCAATGATCAACCTTGATGGACTCACTCATTCCATCAGGGAAACAATCATGGACAATTTGGGGCTGTCTGCGATGGAGAGTACCATCTGTATCCAGAGAAAGAACTGTGGAGTTTGAACAAAGACCAAGGACTATTACCTTTAATTTAGGAAAAAACCTGATATCTTATTGTCTGATCTTGCTATCGCTTATACTTTATGTTTCTTCCTTAAGGATATGATTTCTCTCTCATCACATTCAATCTAGATCAGTGTATACCATGGAAACAATGTAAAGACTGAAAAATTGCCTTCTGTGGGGGGGGGGGGATTGGTGGAGGGAAGTAAGAGCGGGGAAAAATTGTAAAACTCAAAATAAATAAAATCTTTATTAAAGAACCAGTGAGGGGGTGGCTAGGTGGTCCAGTAGATAGAGCACTGGCCCTGGAGTCAGGAGTACCTGAGTTCAAATTTGACCTCAGACACTTAATAATTACCTAGCTGTGTGGCCTTGGGCAAGCCACTTAACTCTATTTGCCTTGTAAAAAGCTAAAAAAAAAAACCCAATGGGAAATAGGCGCAGAAAAGAGGAGTGTATAAGAACCTTTGAACTTCTTCTGAATATTGATTGGTTACTTTAGATATATATTAAATTAATCACAGTGATAAGTCAATGCTTATTTCCTTGCTTATGACCTCTTGTAGAATTTTTTTTCTCCTTTCAGTTTTTCAGTATTTCTCTTTCCTTCATTGCTCCTATTTTTGCACTGGCAGTTGCCCAAAGAAGTCCTTCTATTTAATGGATTGTATATAATCAAATAAAACAAAAGTGTTGGTCAGAGCTGTAAATGTCTGTCTCATTTGGCATCTCTAGTCTATGACCTTCCCATCTAAAGATGGGAAATAGTCATCATCTTCAGGCTTCTGCTGAAACATTAACTCATTGCAGTGATCTGTATTGTTTAGTCATTCGAATTTGTTTCCACTGACAGTACTCCAGTCATTTTATCAGCTCCAGGTTCTGTTAACTTCATTCAGAAATAGAAGTAGGTGACCATGGGAACAGAGTAAGAGTGTTTAGCAGGTCCAAGGAAATCATCTCCTCTGGTCATTATTCTGGATGTGAGTAAAACAACTGGGAACACTGGAAAGTAGCTAGAGAGAAATCAAGCTTATAATAATAATAATAATAATAATAATAATAATAATAATAATAATAATATCTCATACCATGAACCCCAAGAAGCTGCATATGTCATTGTGGGAGTTGGAAAAAAAGCCCAGGAAATATAAGTCTGGGTCCAGGGTTGAGGATTTGTGTGTCAGAGTGGTTTCATCATGGGGGAAAGAGAAGAATGGACAGAGAGAGGAAAAAATGTGTGTGTGTGTGTGATAACGTCCAGGATGCTGAAGAGGAAGAAATAAACTTGAGGTAACAAGAGAGATTAATGGAACAAATTCAAAACTGTACAGGAAGGAGAGCTAGGTTATCCTTTATCTTAATGGTCTTTCATAGTGCTTTGATATCCTAATTGCCTAGATCTTAGAACTGTGGATGCAGAAGTGGAAAGGCCCTTAGTTGTCAAGTCCCACACCAACTTTCACAATCTAAACAATCTGGAACAGTGTGGTCTCTGGTTTAAGGTCATTCTAGTTGTAAGTGGTGGATACTGAATTCAAACAAATTTCAGGAAAATTGAAGGAGATGGCTATCCTATTTCACCACTTCTGAACCCATTAAAGAGTAACATTGTATTCCTATATATCTCTCTTTCCCCCAACATTTTGTTTTTTGTTTGTTTTCTCTTTATTTTAATATTAATTTCATTTCCATTGGGAAAAAAGGACATGATGGTATATATTACAAGTGTATACTTAAAAATTCCCATAATTTAGTCATTCTTTCATATATACATTCCTCCTCCAGAGATACTTTATCCTCTTTCATGGAGGTGTGCCCCATGATTTTATCAACCTTGCCTGAAGTCAAAAGACCCAAGCCTGAATCCTGAATCTATCACTTCCTGGTTAATAAATTTTTGACAAACCATCTAACAATAACAGCTAATTATATGGCAACTATTCAGCAAATAATCTGATTTGAGTCTTGACTGGGGATGATGTGACAGTATTGTTATTATTAAGGACATTTCTAAAATGTATAAAGAACTGAGTTAAATTTATAGGAATACAAATAATTCCTTAATTGATAGATGGTCAAAGGATAAGAACAGATAGTTTTCAGATGAAGAAACTAAAATTATCTATAATCATATAAAAATCTATCAATCATTATATGATTAAAGAAATGAAAATTAAAACAACCCTGAAATACCACTTCACACCTATCAGATTGGCTAAAATGACAGAAAAGGAAAATGAAGTGGGATGTGGAAAAACAGGGTCACTAATGCATTCTTGGTGGAGTTATGAACTGATTCAACCATTCTGGAGAGCAATTTGGAACTATGTTCAAAGGGCAATAAAACTGTCCTACCCTTTTATCCAGCAATACCACTACTAACTAGGTCTGTATCCCAAAGAGATCATTAAAAAACAGGAAAAGATCCATACATATAATAATTTTTATATCAACTTTTTGTAGTGACAAATTTGGAAAAGGAGGGTATAGCCATCAATTGAGGAAGGGTTGAACAAAATGTAGTAAAGGAATGTGTTGGAGTACTGTTGTTCTGTAAGAAATCATGAGACAGATTTCAGAAAAACCTGGAAAGACTTAGATGAACTGAACTGATGCTGATTGAAGTGAGCAGAACCAGGAGAACATTGTACATCTTAACAGCAACGTTGTGAGAGGATCAATTATGATGAATTTAGCTCCTCTCAGCAGTTCAATGACCATGGACAATTCTAAAAGGCTTGTGATGGAAAATGCCATCCACAAACTATGGAGTTTGGATGTAGACCAAAGCATACTATTTTAACTTTTTAAAACTTCTTTTATGTTTTTATTTCTTTTTCTCATGGTTTTTCCCCTTTAGTTCTGATTCTTCTTTCACTATATGACTAATATGGAAATTTATTAAACATGATTATACATGTATAATCTCTATCAGATTATTACTATCATGGGGAAGGAAGAGGTTAGGGAGGGAGACAAAAATATGGAACTCAAAAACTTATAAAAAGATGAAAGTTGAAAACTATCTTTGCATGTAATTTAAAAAATAGAATAAAACAGTCTAAAAAAAGGTCACAAAGATAATAAATTTCAGAGATGGGACTTGAACCAAAGTCTTACTGTTTCACATCTATGACTAATCAATCTATGTCAAGTCTCATAAATACACTAGAAATAAGAATACCAAATCTGTCAACTTCATAAGGTTTTGTGGAGATATGAGATAATCAATCTTAAAATCTTTTGTATACTTAAATTATTATACAAACATGTGCTTTTAAAGTCATCAAATAGTAAAGCAGACAAAGGAATAGCCCAGTCCCAGAGTTCTCATTTCATGGTCTTGTTCTTGGCCACCTTTTGCAAAAGCTTGAATGCAATAATACTAGGTGACTCCTCTGTATGGACCATTCTCTGGGAGTATAAAAATATGAAGTTAACAAATGTGATAATATATCCAACTTCGACCTCTGAATATCAATGTGATCTTAGACAAGTAACTTCCCTCTGGAATACAGTCTCTTCAGCTGGAAAATGAAAGTGTTAAAACAACCCAGCATCTTCCTAAGTCTAATTGTGGAATCCTATGGTTAGGGCAGTTATGGTCAAACTATTATGAAGATCATGCTGAAGTTTACTTCAACTCAATGGCCAATGAAACTCTTTTTTTCCTATTTGTTTTTGCTTATGTTTCATCTTTGTTTGCTGCTAGCCCAAGTTCACCACTTCCCCTTTAGCATCCTAGACAGCACCACATGCACACTTCTCCTCTCTCCAGCCTCCCTCCCCTTTTCTCCATGATGAGATTGCATATGAGGGAGAAAACTTTAGTTCTCTCTGAATTCACTTTTCAGTTTCCACTTCCCACCCTCCCAAGAACTCAACCTTGGAATTTCCACTCCTCTTATGTTCCTTTCCTCTCTCCAGATACTCCCCAAAACCCTATAAAAATAAGGTTCAAGCCTGAGAGAGAGAGGCACAGACCTCCAGAATCTCTTAACTTGTGCTCTGGTCCTTTAAGCCCACTATCCTCTCAGGATCATGAAGGTCTCCTTAGTTGCCCTCTCCATCCTCATGGTCATGGCCTTTGGCTCTCTGGTATTATCTGCACCAAGTGAATGAGCTTCCTGCTGCCCTTTGTGGTTGTTCCCAGGCTCTGGTCATATATAGGCTGGATAGAATCTAGACAGGAGATGAGCCTACTATGAATATAGGGATCTGTTGAGGGTTGGGAAGGGGAACAGTATAAGGGCAGGATATTTCTGTCTTTTGGACTTGAAAATATTACCATGCCCTTGTCAGTAGGCTGGTTAAGTATTAGACAGAAAAAGAATGAGAGCAGAAAGGGAACTAGTTTGGATTCTATGTCTGGCTGTGTTCTTATTCTGGCTTTGTTGTTAATTATACATGTAATCTCCAGCAAGTTATTTGCTTGGCAAAGGCAGGAATTAGATTAGAAGACCTCTAAGATCTTTTTTAGCTCCTACACTTTGAGTTTTTTCCCCATATATCTCCTATGGGGATGGGAACAATGAAAATCAGAATTGGTACTGAGAGAAGCAGGGTAAAGGAAATATGAAGCATCACATCTCCACTCTGTTTAATAAAGAATATGGCCCTTGGATGGAGTCGACAGTTAAGGAATGTAAGGTGTGTAAGAGCTTACTAATCTCATGTTTCATCTTTATTTCCAGTGGGTTCTGACCCTCCCACCTATTGCTGCTTCTCCTATGTCAGCCAACAGATCTCCAGAAAAATTGTAATAGATTATTATGAGACCAGCAGCCTGTGTTCCCAGCCAGCTGTGGTGTGAGTATCTACCTTTTTGGTGTGAGTATCTACCTTTTGACTGTCTTCTGAGGGGATACAGGGAGAAAGGATGGCAAGAGTGAAATGGGGCCATTGGGTCACTTGACCAAATGGCTGAATCAGAAAACTCAGGGGAAACCCTGGTTACAAGGGAAAGAAATGCCACAAGTGGTCCCTGGGCAAGGTTGGGTTCTCCATGGAGCAAGGCAGAGGAGTTACTCACTCAAGGCAGAGAGTGAAACAGTGCAACAGGACTCTTATGTCAAGCTGAGGATTTCTGAGAGATTCCCTACTGGACAAGTCTCTAGAGAACCTGAATGATTCAGAAGGGTCTGAGGGATATTGCTAGTGGTGAGAATTGTCCCTTAAGGTCCTTCAGAGGTGTGCAGGAAATGGTCAGTGCTGGGCAAGGAGGGAACACAAAGGAACATCATTCTGCCCATGATTTCTCATCTCTCCTCTTCTCCCTCCCCAGGTTCAAGACCAAAAGAGGCCAGCAGGTGTGTGCCCAGCCCAGTGAAATCTGAGTTCAGAGCTATGTGGAAGACCTGGAACTGAACTGAAGTGCTCAGGGATCTTGAACAATGAATCTTAAAGGGAAATGGATCAAGCTGAGGAATTCCACAGTCAGAGGCAATCTGCCCAGACTCTAACCTTCCTGAGATGCTCTCCATTTTATGATTTTTTCCTTACCTGTGAGATTTAACTTATGTAAATTATTTGGTGTTCATTTTGGGTATTTGTTCATGCTATTTCCTATTCTGAAAGAAAATTGTTCCCTATGGGGACCTCTCTTAGTAGCCTGTCTTCTCCTCCTTAGAGTCCTTTGGGTCACCTGTTTGAATCTATGAACATCTATAGCATAAATATTTCAGAATAAAAATTTAAAAGCCGTATGTTTTTATTGTGGTTTCAATGTTCTTTGGGGATGATGGGTTCAGGAGAGAGAGTTCTCTCTTTTCATATAAGATTTTCATAACATCATTGAGGCAATATCCCCATTGTTCTGGTTCACTAAGACCACACAAGGAGTCTTGTGGTCAGTTTTGGTATCAGTTTACAAAAAGTTCAGGAAGCTGAGGTTGTGAAGTGCCAGAGTCAGAAGAACATGATTTGAAGGAACTGGAAATGTTCAATTGGGGAGATGAGAAGAACTATATCAGCCACAATTTCTCTTTTCAAGTACTGGAAAGTCTATCCTTTGGAAGCACTGAAATTTGAGCTCCCTAGGGACAAAGGACAGTACCAAGAGATTGGATTTGTTAAGGACCTAAACTTCCTGACAATTATAACATTTCAAGCTAGAATGGACAACATCAAGTTGTGGTAAATTCTCTCTCTCTTGGAGGACTTTAAATAGGGGCTAGCTGACCAGTCCCAAATGATGTAATAGTAGTGATTTTTTTTCAGTCACCTTTTGGAGTAGATTAATTAGCTTTAGTTGTGCTTCAGTCATTTCTGATTCTTTGTGACCCCATTTGGAGTTTTCTTGGTAGAAATGCTGTAATAGTTTGGACATTTTTTTCTCCAATTCATTTGACAAATGAGGTAACAGAGGCAACAAACTTGGGCTACTTGCCCAGGTTCATCCAACTAGAAAGTGTCTGAGGTCAGATTTCAACTTATGATGACTTGACTCTCAGCTTTTTTATCCATTAATGCAAGTGTAAATTCCAGAAATGCATTCATCCTCCTTAGCATTCCCACTTGGCCTTATCCAGGCATTAATTGATTATCTTGGGCAAGCCATTCAAACTTTCTCTCCTGATTGCTCTTAAGACTGCTTAGGACTGCTCTTGATACTGACATAAGTAAATATAATGAACTTTAGTGAGGGCAAGGCTTTTTTAAACTTTTTTTAGGGTTTTTTTTTCACAAGGCAAATGGGGTTAAGAGGCTTGCCCAAGGCCACACAGCTAGGTAATTATTAAGTGTCTGAGGCTGGATTTGAACTCAGGGACTCCTGACTCCAGGGCTGGTGCTCTATCCACTGCACCACTTAGCTGCCCCTGGGAAAGGCTTTTTATTAACCTTTGTCATTTTTTAGTTATCAATAGTGGTTGAGGGTGTGCAGGGTAACTTTTCCTTTCCTACCTGTAGCACAGGATTGCAGAGAAGAAACCCCAAGGGAGATTTGAAAAAGATTGGGAAAGAAAAGAATTCACATTGGATCTCATGCCCTCTAAATTGACATTTTGCTCCAAATTCTTGACGGTCTCATTCAGTTCTTCCATTTTAAGGAGGTTTTGATGTCTCCAAAGTACTGACTTTTCTCTCAATAGTCCATGGGGGAAAAGAGAGGAGTATTATTATTTCCATTTGATGAATGAGTAGACTCAGACTCTGAGTGATCTTGATTTTTGTTCCATGAACATACAGCTATGAAGAGTCTGGGTTCCAACAGCCCTTTGCACTATTTAGCATACTCTACCAGGCTGGGCTGGAATGGTCCCCACAGAGAAAGAAAGTAAAACAATTCAATTTTATTCCTAAGAGTTGAGATATTCTCAAACTGACCCCAGGGTGGAAAACCCAGGGAAGCCCAAAGATCTGCCTGTACTTTCCTACTTCTCTGTTGACAATATAATTTTATTTTTGTCAATAGATATTCTACACATTTTCCCCCTGAATGTTCCTTACCCTCATGCCTTAAAATAGATTTTAAAGAGAAGAAAAAAAAACTTAGCAAAACTCATGGAACATTAAAGGATTAGTAGTGGAAATGGTAAGTGTCTAAAGGATGAGATTGATTGGGTGACTTCTCCAAGGATACCATACTTGCTAGTCAGTATAGTGGGCAGGATTTGTACCTCAGTATTGTTAACTCTAAATCCAACTCTCTAGGTACTACCCTCTATTCCTTGTGTTGAAAGGGAAAAGGGAAGGCATATACAGAATCTGATCAGATTTGTCATCTGAGTGGGATCCTCATTTCTATCTGAAATTTATGAGAAAAATGAGTCTTCTTTGTTCTTACTGATGGAATGCAAAATCTCAGTCCATTTTCCTTTTCCTTCTTCCTTATTGGTTCAGAATAGTGTGAATATGGCTCTTTTCCTTCCCTTTTCCCATCCTCTCCCAGGACTCCAATCTTCCAGTGGAAATTTGACTAAAATATTTCTGTGACTTTGAACCTTTAACTCTCTATGTTTTAGAAAACATCCTCCTCTGGGATTCCCATATTTTGGTTCATATTCCCTTGAATCTCTCTATTTATGTGACCCAGTTTAGTAATAGGACACTAAGAAAGAAAGAGGGAGTGACTTAGGACTTTCAGCACAGGGAGAAAAAGGAAGCCCTGAGCCCAGAGAAGAGTCTCCATACAAACCAATATTACGGCAAGGTTAGGTTCTGCAAACCCAATCACTGACCAGAAGAAAGTGATATCCAAGTGTCTCCCAAATCTCCATGATCTTCCCACATTATTAATTTATAATTCTTTATTCTAAACATCAAAATAACAACAAATATGAATATTTCAATATACAAAATAATACAGAAACGAATATGGTATAAGAATATGTGAACTCCATACAGTTTGGTCATTTTAGATGTCTATTAAGTTTATCACAATGTTAAATCAACTCCCTTCCTTTCTTATGTTACCTTATAGAATTCCTACCCTCAATTTTTCATTGTTGCTCTTTCCTTTATTTCTCTTATTTATCCATCATTATATGTTGACTCAAAGAATCCTTCTATACTATAGATTGTGTATAATCAAAGAAAGCAGATGTGTTGGCTATAACTGAAAATGTTTTCCTCATTGGAATCTCTAGTTTGTCACTTTCCTATGTTGGGGGATAGACTTCATCTTCAGTCTTCTGTGGGAATGTTTGCTCGCCACAGGGATCAACTGAAGAATTCAAATTTGTTTTCATTTACAATCCTGTAAAAGAGGACATTCTTTTCCTCATTTCTCGAAAAGTGAGACCTGGAAAAGACCTTAATTTTAAATTGCAAGGACTTGAATTATCTGCAGGGCCATCTCTGGTTATTTTGATCCCTATCTGGCCACTACATCCAGATGACTTCAGAGGAGAAAACAAGGTTGGTGACTTTGTACAGCCTCCTTCACTTAAATCCGATTCATTTGCAAATCACAGCATCCCATTCCTGAAGTCATGGTTTTCTTGGAGAAAGAAGGAGGAGCTCAAGTCATTTCATTAACTCTTCTCCAGGTTCTGTTTACTTCACTCAGAAATAGAGAAGTAGAAGCAAAGGAATATGGGAGCAGAGTCTTTAGCAAACCCACTTGGATCATCATTCTGGATGGGACCAAGACTGCTGAAAAACTGGAAAGTAACCAGAGGAAATTCAAGCCTAGACTAATGTCTCACACTATATACCAGAAGAAACTACATGTTTCATGGTGAAAGTTGGAAACTAAAAAGGAACTCAGAAAATGTAAGACCACGTGAAGACGTGAAGTTTGGTTTCTCAGCAATTTCATCATGGGGAAAGAGGGCAGTGGATGAAGAGAGGAGAAATGTGGGTGTAGTGTGATACCAAGGATGCCGAGAGGGATGTAATAAACTTGAAACAGCAATAGAGACTGATGGAACAAATGCAAAACCAAATAGAAAAGTATTATAGTCACCCTCAGCTACAGTCGGACATACCATAATTTGTCTCAAATATAGTGATGTCCTTTTGGTCTTCTGGAAAAGAACCAACCAACCATCTGAATGTGAACTTCAAAGAGCATTGATATCATAACTGCCTAGATCTTAGGACTGTGGATAGAGAAGTAGAAGGATTCTTAGCTGTCTAGTCCAACAACCTCCTTTTATAGCTAAAGAAACTGTGGTCCAGAGAGACCATTCTTGTTCAAGGTCATTCTAGCAGTGAGAGGCAGATTCTAGATCCTGCCCCTACAGGTCTGCTGATTTCAGCCTTGCATGGGAAAGTTAAATCTCAAACACATTTTGGAAAACTTTAGGAGATGCATGTCCTACTCTACCACTTCTGAATCATGATCAGAACATTGTATCTCTACCCACGTACATCTTTACCCACAGGTTTTTTCCCTCTTCTTTTACATGAATTTCACTTCCATTGGATAAAAAAGAATATTATGGTATGTATGGTAGCTGTAGACTTCAAAATGTCCTATAATTCTATTCATTTCATATATGTACAATTTTCCCCAGAGACTCTCATGTTAGCTCCACTCTCATGGGACTGTGCCCCTCATTTTGTCAAAACCTGCCTGAAATTAGAAGGCTTAAGGTTGAACCCTAAATCCATCTCTTCCTGATTATTAAAATTTGCACAAGCATCCAACAGTAACTGCTAATTATATAGAAAATATTTGATAAATCATTTAATTAGAGTGACTGGGGGCACTGTGAAGTGAAAGATCACACAGTAAGTTTCAGAGATGAGACTTGAACCAGGTTTTCCTGACTTGAAGTCTAGGACCCTACTCATTTTATGTCAGGAATGATAAAGAACCTGAAGTTAAGAATACCAACTCTGATTGCTTCATAAGTTTTTGTGAAGATTATATGGGATAATCAATGTCAAAATTGTTAGATCCTTAAAGTGATATACATGTAAGGTGTTAAAATCAACACACAACAAGCAGACAAAGGGATGGGCCAAGACCAGGAGTCTCCATTTCATGGACCAACTCATGGTTACCATTCATGCAAAAATTGTCCATGAATGCTCTTGAAGGACCCTAAGTATGTGTCACTTTCTGTGAACATAAAGATATGGAGTTAACAGACCCGGCAATTGCTTCTGACTACCCGTGTGACCTTGGAAAAGTCACTTCTCTCTGAAAAGCAGTTTCTTTAGCCAGAAAATGAGAATGTTGAACTAAACCACCCAGAATCCTTCTAAATTTAAAGGCAAAGCCTACATCAAAGCAGTTATAATGACAAAGTAATACGAAGGTCCTGTTGACTATTTCTTCAAATCAATGGGCAATAAAACTCTTCTTAATGTTTTTGCTTATGTTTCATTTGTCTCTGCATCTAGTTCAAATTTACCACTTCCTTCTAACACCCTAGCCACCCCACCACATGCACACTTCTCCTCTCTCCATTCCCCCCTCCTCTTTCCCACACGATGAAACTGGGAGAGAGAACTTTAGTTCTTGCACTGGTCTTACACTTCCTGAGCTTACTTTTAGTTTCTAAGGGCTATCATGACATCAGCTCTCCACTGGAATTTCCATTCCTTTTATGTTCCATCTTCCTCCCTGGGTACTCCCAGAAACCCTTATAAAAAGGCGCTCCAAGTAAGAGACAGAGCCACAGGCCTCCAGAGTCCTAGCTTGTGCTCTGCTCCTCCAAGTCCTCTCTCCTCTCAGCATCATGAAGGTCTCTGTGGCTGCCCTCTCCATCCTCATGGTCATGGCTTTCAACTCTCTGGCATCTTCTGCACCAGGTAAGTGACTTTTCTGCTACCCTCTATGGCTATACCCAGGCTCTGGCCATAGGCTGAGTAGAACTCTGACAGAAGAAAAGCTTAATGTGACCCTTGGGATCTGTTGAGGGTGGGGATGGGGAGCATTGAAAAGGAAAGTCAGGAGCAGGAATAAGAAGCATGTCTATACCTTTTGAACTCTTCATGCCCTTGACAATATTTTCTGGTTGAATATAAGATGGGGTCAGAAAAAGAGCAGAAAGCAGAACTAGACTAGGTTCTTTGCCTATGATCTCATTCTAACTCTGCCACTAATTGCCCATGTGACCTCCAGCAAGTGACTTCCTTGGCAAAGGGAGGAATGGAATGGGCACATCTCTGGCATCCCTTCTAGCTTTCATACATTGAATTTCCTCAAAATATCCCTTATTGGAGGAGAACAGCAGATCTGATCCTTCTCTAGGAACAATGAGAATCATGTCTTTTACTGGAGGGAAACAGAGTAAGGGAGACATGAGGCATCATATCTCCACTGTGCCTAGAATAGAGGATGTCCTTTGGATGGAGTCTGCAGCTAAGGAATGTAAAGTGTGGATGTCTGACTTCACTAATCTCATACCTCATTTTTCTTTCTAGTGGGTTCTGACCCTCCCACCTCCTGCTGTTTTACCTATGTCAGCCAACAGATCTCCAGAAAAATTGTGATAGATTATTATGAGACCAGCAGCCTGTGTTCCCAGCCAGCTGTGGTGTGAGTATCTACCTTTTGATTGTCTTCTGAGGGGATGCAGGGAGAAAGGATGGCAAGAGTGAAATGGGGCCATTGGGTCACTTGACCAAATGGCTGAATCAGAAAACTCAGGGGAAACCCTGGTACAAGGGAAAGAAATGCCACAAGTGGTCCCTGGGCAAGGTTGGGTTCTCCATGGATCAAGGGGTGGGGAGCTACTCACCCAAGGCAGAGGGAGAAACAGAGCAACAGGACTCTTATGTCAAGCTAAGACTTTATGAGAGACTACCCACTGGACAGGACTCTAGAGAGAACCTGAATGATTCAGAAGGGCCTGATAGATGTTAATATTATTGAGGATTATCCTTAAGGTCCCACAAAGATGTAGGGGAAGTGGTCAGTGCTGGTCAAGAGAGGAACATCATTCTGTCCATGATTTCTCATCTCTCTTCTTCTCCTTCCCCAGGTTCCAGACTAAAAAAGGCAGGCAGGTGTGTGCCAACCCCAGTGATGCCTGGGTTCAGAACTACGTAGAAGACCTGGAGCTGAACTGAGAGGCTCAGGGATCTTGGGCAATGAATCTTAAAGGAAAATGGACTGAGTTGAGGAATTCTACAGCCAGATGCAATCTCCCCAAACTTTATCCTTTCTAAGGATTCTCTTCCCTCCTTATAGTTCATTCTAGTATAAGATTTAATTTATGTTAAATATTTGATATCTTCTTTAGTTATTTATTAGAACTATTTTTCCATTTCTGGAAGACACCTGTCCCCCATGGGGATGTCTCTTGACAGCTTAATCTCTGTCCCTCAGAGTCCTGATGTCACTTGCTAGATTCCATGAACTTTGGTTGAATGAAACTTTTGCAATAAAACTTTTTCAAGCTATATCTTTTTTGTTGTCATTTCAATATTCTTGGGGGAAGCAGAATTTAGAGGTCAAGTTCTGCTATGACCATACCAACTGCATGTCTACATTGGTAGACTAGAGTATTTCTGTAAAAGCTCTGGGGGTTGAGTGAACTGCCATCTCTTTTTGAGTCAGCAAGTTGATGGGGAAGCCAAGTTTGTTGAGAAGCAAATTTCCTGGAATAGAGAAACAATAGTCATGATGCTCTTTGGTCATTCTTTGGACTGCCAACTTTGAGTGGAACATTGGGAAGCTGGAGAATATCCTAGAGTGGGGGTGGAGAATGTCTGGGAGTATGAGACTAGTGAACTAGTGCTACCAAGATAGCCATAGACAGGATTCGAAATTCAATAAATCTAGATGCTTTATAGGAATGAATTAATTAGTTGTTTGACAAAATATAACAGAAGAATTTTAATTTGATAATTTTGTATAGACTTCAGATAATGTTATAAATATCCAAATATCCCATGGCAGAGAAAAAAATTTCCCACACCTTTCCTAGAGGAAGACAACTAAGAATGTGACTATAACCCCAAAAGGTTGAGTTGATAGAAGAAGTGATAGTTAATGTTGGAGAAGAGAAAAATCCAGTTTAGACATGGTTTCTATCTTCAAGTAATAGAAACTGTGACCCAAAAAGGAATATTCATCTGTGCTCTTTGAACCCGAGGACAAACCTAGTGCAGTTGTCATCATTTGAAAGGACCTAAATTTAGATCTGACATTAGGAAAAACTTCTTAATGATTAAAACAGTCCAAATTGTGATGACCTTCCTTGGTGGTCTTTAAATGAAAGAGAGTTGATCACCTGTGGAGAAGGTGACAGTGGGGATTTTTTAGTCATCTTTTGCACTAGGTGACTAAGATCTCTCCCCATACTCAAATTCTGTCATTCTGTGATATTATCAGGGTATAACTAGGAAATAATAATCACATAGGAGTTTTTCCAAGGAACTACCAAGGAAAGTAGAGGAGGCAACCAGGAAAGATGTTATCAGAATGAGCATTATTTTAAAAGATATAAATAGCACCAGAAAAAAAAAACATTGCTTGTACAAAAATATTTATAGCGGACCTGTTTGTGGTGGCAAAAAACTGGAAATTAAGTGAATGTCCTTCAATTGGGGAATGGCTTAACAAACTGTGGTATATGTATATCATGGACACTATTGTTCTATTAGAAACCAGGAGGGACAGGAATTCAGGGAAGCCTGAAAGATTTGCATGAACTGAAGCTGAGCAAGATGAGCAGAATCAGAAAAACATTGTACACCCTAACAGCAACATGGAGATAATGACCAACCCTGATGGACTTGCTCATCCCTTCAGTGCAACAACCAGGGACAATTTTGGACTATCTACAATGGAGAATACCATCTGTATCCAGAGAAAGAATTATAGACTTTGAACAAAGACTATTACTGTCAAATTAGGGGAAAAAGCATTATATTATTATGTAATTTTACTATCTCATACTTTATTTTTCTTCCTTAAGGATATGATTTCTCTGTCATCACATTCAACTGAGATCAATGTATAACATAGAACCAATGTAAAGACTAACAGAATGCCCTCTGTGGGGGGTGGGGGGAGGGAAGCAAGAATGGGGGAAAATTGTAAAATTCAAAATAAATAAAATCTTTCTTTAAAAAAATAGCACCAGAAAAAAAAAAGATTTTATTTGGAGTTAGAACATAAGGATTCAAATCCTGTATGACCATGGGCAAGTCACTTGCATTAGTTGTCTAGATGGTATTCCTTTTAAGAGTAATCTAAAAGGGGCAGCTAGGTCGTGCAGTTCACCAGGAGTCAGGAGGACCTGAGTTCAAAAGCAACCTAAAAATCATTTTTCTCATTGGAAGAGAAACCTAGAGCAAACTAGCCATTTTGAATTTAAATCACAAGATTTGAGTTCTTATCTAGCTATAGATTTAAAGAAAAATAAGATAAGGCATCTATTTTAATGGTCTTTATTTTTGTAATATTAGACTGAAGATTAAGAAAATCAACCAAATCACCCCCTCTCCAAAAGTAAAGTAATAAAAAAAGTAAAAAGTATGTGGATTCCTTATCTCAAGTCTCTCCCTCTTTTCTGACCATGACACACTGCTTAACCTGGAGAGGAAGAAGATGGGGAATCCACAAATTTTACCAGCATTGTCCTCTTGCTACAAGAAACACTCCATGACCTCAGTCTCATTTCCTCCTTCCTCTTTCAGAAGAACACAATGAAACTTTGCTTCTTTTCCTCTCTCTCAGTTTTCTCCCAGAGGATGCTGAGCAACACCAAAGTTTCCTGCAGTCCAGATCTGACTTCAAATATTTCTGAAGAGTTTTCTCTAACATCTAACCCTAATTCCCTTCTCTTTGAGAATATTCTCTGTGACTTAAGTCTTTATTGGATCCTTACCCAAATTTATGATCTCTTTCTCCTTTTGAGGACAAAGTTTTTCAGTTCATTGAGGTTATTGAGACTGAGAGTGGGAGAATGATGTGCAGAGAAGAAGGAGAAGCCTTGGGCATAGAACAAAACCACTGATCAGGCTTATAATGGAACAAGTCGTGTTCTTCTACAAGTCAAAGCAGTGGTCATTTCAGAATGGTTTCCAGACTCATGGAGTAGTTTCCTCCTCCAATTCCTTTGATATAAAAATAATTGTCAGGTCTTCATTAACTACTAATTTCCCCCCCTTTTTATTTTGAAAACTAAAATAACAACAAACAAATTTTTGAAGAAAAAATATATTAATCTGTGAATTTCAGCTGCATATAGTTGCTTTTTCTTTTTTAAGTACATATTTAGTTTATCACAATGGCAGGCAAACTCTGCTTATTGTTGGTGACTCCTTCCGGAATTTCTTCCATTCTCTTTTGTGTCTTTTACAAAATTTTTCATTGATTCTCTTTTCTCCTTCCTTCCTTCTTTCCTTCCCTTTTTCTTTTCAAAGTGATTCTTTATTGTTTTGGGGGTCAAGTACCAAATCCTCTGTTCAACTGTTAAAAGGCCTTCCCAACTTGACCTCTTCTATCTTTCCCAGTCTTCTTATACTTTAAAACCTTCTATGCATTCTATCATCCATTGTTCTTCCCACAATACATTAGGGTCATTTCCACTTCGTGCCCCTATGCTTTGCATTCTCCATAGGTGGATCCAACTCATCACAATTGATTCCCTTCACTTCTCTCTGCTTCCTCTTTCCCATTGTTCCTTTGCATCTCTTTGAAACATTGCCTGAATTTCTAGTTAGATATCTTTGAATAAATCACTAATAACTGAACTCTAATTTTTTCCAACTTTAAAGATGAAGATATTATTTTCTCTAAGTGAGAAGGAGAAATCTAGGGGAGAGTGAATTAATATAAAGCTTTGTATTAATCAAGCTTTGTCACCTATTTGTGGGTCAGCTCTCCATTTGTCACATGACTATAACATCAACTGCCAACATATCACCCTGAAAAATTACATATAGAGTCATAAATTAAGGTATGTTTAATTTCCTAAAATGCAGCCAGTTCTCCTTAGCATTCCCACCTGGAATCTGTTGGGCATCTGTGTGATCCTGGACAATTCATTCCTACTTGGGCAATTATATCCTGGTTATCCTTTAAGGTTGCCCTGAGTCTGATGTGACATAACAGAAACAGAAGAACATTCTTTTTAAGTTGTCAAGGGTTTTATTGAGAGAATGATTATTTATGTATTTTATTGTTTTGGTCATAGTTTCTTGGTGGGTGCTGTTTATGAAAAGTGTCATTTTTCTGGTTCTGCCTGCAGCACAGGACAGATTGCTGAGAAGATAAAATATGATTGAATGATTTTCCTATGAATACATAGAAAGTGTCCAAAACAAGGTTCAAACATTGCTACACAATTTCATAACCAATACACTGTCTTCTAGTCTGGGATGAAAGCGTCTTTATAGTGCATGAGAGTGAATATATTTGTATCTAAGAATGTAAGAACTTCTTCAGGGCCCCAGAAACTATGACCAAAGGATGTGTTTATACTTTTCTTGCTCTTCTTTTACAATTCAACTTCATTTTTGTTGACACATTTTTAGCATCCTTCTTTTCTGAATGTCTCTTGCCCAATGAGTCATCCTTGAAACAATGATTTTAAAATGAAGTGGGGGTAAAGTTCAGCAGAGATCATCAACACATCATATCTGGCCATTTATATAGTGGTAGACAAGCCCAGTCCCCTATCTCCATAGTGTTGGTGCTTTTCTCAACTCTTCTGTGAGGCTAAGGTTAATTACTAAAATTGTATGTATGCGGTTTCTTAAGTAAATGTAGAATTGGAGAAATGCAGGAGTGGTAGAAACCATAGAGGTCAATAAGACCAGTCTTCCACACAGTCTTCCAGCAATCCCCTCTACAACAATTATTGAAATTCCACAAGCTTTTATTAAATGATTACCATATCCTAAATTTTGTTCTAGGTGATGAGATTCCAAAGACAAAGTGAAATAATCACTATCCAGAAGGACTTTTTTGTTGGAATATAGAGAATATAGAGAAAAAAATATTTTAAAGCCATTTACAAAATCATGGTAATTACAGGGGGTGGAGAGGAAACACTATCTACTGGGGGGGAATCAAGGATAGATTCTTCCCTCCCCATTTTATAATGATCATAGTTTTGTTCATAAATTTCTGTTATTCATGAAATTTATTTATTTTGTGATAGGAATGGGTTCTTCTTGGAGGTTGATTGTGTCCTTCAATCTCAAAGAGGTAGCAACTGGGGAGTACGATAGTAAGATTTGTAGATAATAAGGATTGTAAGAAATGTGGGGAAGGAGAAAAATCCTTCCTTAATCAGGGATGGCTTTTTCAAAAGCCCAGAAGAGAAATATGCATTGATTTGGGAAACACTGGAACTTCTTGAGGAGGTAGGTGGGTAATGTGGCCAGACAAGCTTGAGGAATAATCAATTTCACAGTTTCTATGGTGGATTGATTGGGGAAATGGAAATTTGGAAAGGGCAAGGGGGCCCAACTGGAAAGCTATGCCAATATCCCAGGACAGAGGTGAAAAGGGACTAGATTAGGTTGGTGGTCATTGAAATGGAAAAAAAAGAAATAATACAGGAGAATTTGTGAAGGGAAACTTAACAAGATTTGACAAGTGACTGGATAGAGTTGAGGATTACTCTAAAATTTCAAACCAGTGTGCCTAAAAGGATAATGGGACCCTCAAAAAGGAAGCTGGGTTTATAAGGAAAATAGAATGCTCTGTGTAGAGTATGTTGGGTTTGAAATGCTACCTGCAGGTGAAATGCTTCTCAAAATTGTTTAGTGATGTGAAAGTGGACTCAGGAATGAGATCAGAAGATTTAAGGATTAAGGAGGTGAATGAAAGTATTTCAAGGATAAGCATAATTTAGTGATTTACTCAGGGACACTGCTTGTAAGATTCAGAGGCAGGATCTGAACTAAATTCAGCCTCTGTCCATTTTACCACCATACCTCTTCTGGAGAGGAAAAAGGCAGGAAATCCTTAAAATCTGACCAGACTGGTCATGTGAATGTGATTCCCATTTCTCAATGGAGAAACTCAGTGGAGAAAGGAGAAGTCCTCCTGCTTCCTACAGCTAAAGGAGAATACTAGACCGTAGGCTGGCTTCCTCCTCCCTCTTTCTACTTGACTCAGGACAATGTAGTGAGACTTTCTTTCCTTTCCTTTTTCTTTCTTCTCCCAGTGCTATTACTCCTTCCAGTGGAAGTCTGACTAAGATGTTTCTGTGGGTGTGCTGTTTCATTAAACTTTTGTTCACTTATTCTTAGAGGACTAAAATCCTTCTTTTGTCCCTACCCACCTTTGCATCTCTCCATGTCCCATGTGTCTCAGTTTAGGCATTAGGACACTAAAAAGAGAAACAGACAAACAGACATAGGATTCTCATGGAGGGAACCACAGAGAAGAGCTACAGTTCAAGCTTAAACAAGGTCTAGGCAGAGTTGTGCAAGACAAACCACTGACCATAAGGGAGTGATCTCGAAACTTAGGTTAAAGTCTCTCCTAATCTCTTTCATACCAAAAATATTGCCAGGACCCTTATAGACTATAAAGTGTTTCTTTTAATTATTAACATTAAAATATTAATGATTGCTCATATTTGAATATACAAAAAAGTACAGAAAAGAGGAAGGTGTATGAATTTGTTAACTTTTACTACTAAATACTTTTATTTTAAAGGATATATTAAATTTATCACAATTTTAGGTAAACTCTCCTGTTTGTTGGTATCTCCTTCCATTCTTATTTCTGCTCTGTGTTTTTTAATTTTTCTTCCATTCCTGTGCTTTTGTTTCTTTTTTTTTCTTTTTTTGGATTACCATCATTACTCATTAACGCCATCATTTCCTAAAATAAGTCCTCCCATGTAAAAAAGAGTAAGTATAATTAGCAAAACAATTCAAGCCACTGACCATGTCTGAAAATATTTGCCTCATTTGACACCTCTAGTCCATTAACTTACCTGCCTATAGGGGTGAAATATGCTTCATTTTTAGTTTTCTAATGGAATAATTAGTCATTGCAATCAGCAGCATTCAGTCATTCAAAGTTACATTCATCTACAATATCATAGTCATTGCATCAGTTCTTTTCTAGTTCCATTCACTTCAATCCAGTATCAGAATCATTAACGTACCAAAACAGGAAAACAGGATTGGGCTAACTTGAGGACATCACCCAGTTGGGGAATGATTCCATATGTTACCAAATCTTCTGGGAAAACCAGAAGGCAGTTAGACAAAAATCAGACTTAGACCAGTATCTTACATTTTATGCTGTGGCAATGTGTAATGTTTCTCAGAAGTATATTCTTGGCACAAAAAAAAAAGGTTGAATTCTTTAGAAAGTACTCAGCTTTCACTTTACAGTCACCTTTTTCATAGTAAGAAGTCAAGATCCCTGACCATCTCCCCCTTTGTTAAATATATTCTCAGGAAATCAATAACCAGTATGCTAGATAACTTATCCTGCCCTCCTTGTTTAAAATCCAGGAAGAGATGAACAATAAATCAGATAGTACTGTATAGGGATGATAGTCTGTGAAAGGCAATTGGGGAACTCAATATTGTGACCTTCATAGTCAGGACCCCAAGGAGATGAATGATTTCCCCTATGTTTTGTTTTTGGATAAATAGTCCCCTCTCTCTTGTTTCCAGGTGATCTTCTCGGACAGATGACTTCTACTTATATAGGTTTTCAGTAAATCCCAGAGAATAAAACTTCATTTCTAATTTATATTTTCTATCATTCTATTTTAACCCTAAATTTTTAAGCTTTACAGCTACAATATCCTCTAAAGAGGCACAAGCCCTGGATATAGAAGTTCATATCAGAAGCAAACTAGAGGAAAAAGGAAGGAAATACTTTTCCTATTAAAGTCATTCCTAAATTCATTCACTGACAGTATCATCTATTATATACACATCTTCATCATCTCTGTATAACTTGTTTTATTGATTTAGAGTGAATTTTATTTTCATTTTTTTAAAAAAGACATATTCATGATGATATTGTATTAAACATTATCTAATAATGCTAGCCATTATTTCATGCCTCCACTTCCTCTACAGAGTCTCACATTACCACCTTTCACTTAAAAGGGTCCCCCTCAGTTTATATAATCCTGCCTGAAGTCAGAAATCCCAAGACTGAATCCTGAATCTGTTACTAACTAGTTGTTTAAAATTGGACAAGACACTTCATGATAATAACTGATAATTTTATAGCCAACTGTTCTATAATTCCTTTTTTAAAAAAAATTGTATTTATTTAAGGCAATGGGGTTACGTGGCTTGCTCAAGGTCACACAGCTAGGTAATTTTTAAGTGTCTGAGGTTGAATTTGAACTCAGGTCTTCCTGACTCCAGGGCTGATGCTCTATCCACTGCACCACCTAGCTGCCCCTTATAATTCCACTTATTATATTGTTGGCTGTGAGGTTGAAGATTACCAGGAAGTAAGTTTTGGAGATGAAACTTGACTCCAGATCTTGGCTCCAAGTTTCAGTTTCTATTCACTAAATATCATTTTCATTTCCTCATGAATAAAATGAAGACAAGAATAATAACCCTGCTTACTTCACAGGGTTACTGTGAGGATTAAATAGTCAATGTCTGGGCAGCTAGGTGGTGCAGTGGATAGAGCACCAGCCCTGGAGTCAGGAGCACCTGAGTTCAAATATGGCCTCAGACACTTAATAAATGCCTAGCTATGTGGCCTTGGGCAAGCCACTTAACCCCATTGTCTTGCAAAAACTAAAATAAACAAAAAAATTTAACCCTTGAAAAGTTATAAAAATAAAAGCAGTTTATAGCATCATATAAGAAGGTAGACAAAGAAATGGACCAAGTCTAGAAGTTCACATTGCCTGTTCATGCTCTGTGCCCATTTCCACAAAAATCTTCCATTGGAGATTCCTGATAAAGCTACAGGTGGTTTCCTCTTTTTTGAACTAGTTTCCTTGAGTGGAAAGATGTGGAAGCAGCAGACCTAGGACCATATCCAAGATCTGCTTCTGACTACCAGTGAGACCTTGGACAAGTTACTTCTCTCTGGGCCAGTTTCTTCAGTTGTTAAATCAAAATGTTGGCTAGACTATTAATGACTCTTCTAGTTTTAAATCTATAATCCTAAAATCTAGACAGTTATGATATCAAAGCAGAATGAAGGTCATGTTGAATGACCTTCAAAGCAATGGTCAACATAGCTCTCTTTCCTGTGAATTTTGCTTTTGTTTCATCTGTCTCTGCTGCTATCACAAGTTCACCACTTCCCCCTTAGCACCCTGGCTACCCACTGCACACATACTTCTGTTTCCCTCCACCCTCTTCTTTCCCCCAATGATGAAACTGCCCTGGGAGAGAAAATTTCAGTCCTTGACAACAGCCTTGTATTTCCTAGGTTCAACTTAGAATTTCCAATTCCTACCATGACATCAGCTCTTCAGTGGAATTTCCATTCTTTATGTTGCATCCATCTTTCTGGGTACTTCCAGAAGTCTCTATAAAAAGAGGGTCCAAACATGAGACAGAGTCACAGACCTCCAGAGTCTCTTAGCTTGTGTTGCTCCTCCAAGCCCTCTTTCCTCTCAGCATCATGAAGGTCTCTGTGGTTGCCCTCTCCATCCTCATAGTCATGGCCTTCAGTTCTCTGGCATTCTCAGCACCAAGTAAGTGAGCTTCCTGCTCCCCTCAGTTACTGGCTCTCATCATAGACCAGATAGAACCTGTACAGGAGATAATCCTAATCTGAACATAGGGTTCTGATGAGTGTGGGAAGGAGAGCACTAAAAGATAGGGACAGAAGCAGAGGGGATGTCTATGTCTTTGGACTTGAACTGTTGAACAGTTAACAACAACCTTGTTGGTATTTTCTTGGTTAATACATAAGATCAAGATAGGACAAGAGGCACTAGACTGAAAATTAGTCCTGTTAGGTTCTAGTTCTGGCTCTGACACTCCATATTTGTGACCAGAGCCTTTCTCTCTATAAGGCAGGATCTGGATGGGTTGATCTCAGACTTCCCAAGCAGCTCTCTTTGTTTTCTCACTCTGGGCATGGGCACAACAGGTCTGATCTTCCTCCATACATAGAGAATCACACCTACCACCAATGTTCCTGTGATAGTCACCACCTGAGGAACATTAGTGTTAATATGTGACCTTACTGATTTCAGATATCTTTTTCCTTTACAGTGAGCTCCAACTCTCCTACCTCCTGCTGCTTCACCCGTGTCAAGCAACAGATCCCCAGAAAAATTGTGACAGGCTATTACAGTACTAGCAGCCTGTGCTCCCTACCAGCTGTAGTGTGAGTATCTAGCTACCCACTGATTCTTCTTAGGGGACACAGGATGAGATGATAGAGAAAATGAAGCCATTTGCCACTTTGACCAAATGACTAGATCAGGAACTCTGGTGAAACTGTGGGAAATCCATAATCCGTGTTGGACCCATGGCCTGGTTAGAGCTCTAGGAAGTAAGATAGGTGCAACTCTCTCCAATGGGGAGAGGTCATTGTGAAGCAACTAGAATTTGTGGAATTTGTGACCAAGAAGGAGGTTGGGATAATCTCTCCTGTGGATGTCTCTAGAAAGAGACAGATGGACTCAGTGGACTGAGGGAAGTTTTAGAAGATGGAAGAATAGTTCCTTAATCCCTTCCAGAAAAATAAAGAAAACTTCTCTTCTTCTCTAACCAAAAAGCAACTTGGTTTTTCCTCTCCTTTCTTCTCATTCCATAGGTTCCAGACCAAAAAGGGACGGCAGCAATGTGCTAACCCCAGTGATGCCTGGGTTCGGAAGTACATGGATGATGCAGAGCTAAAAACTCAGAGCCTCAGTGACCTAGGACAATGATTCTTAAAGGAAATTGGACCAAGCTGAGAAATTCCATAGTCAGTGGAAATCTCCCCAGACCCTAATCTTCCTGAGAAGTTTTTATCTGTGAAATTTAATTTATGTAAATTATCTGGTAGCAGCATTGGATGTTTATTGTTGATATTTGCACTTTTGGAGGACACCTGTCCCCCACAGAGACTTCTATTAGCAGCTAAATCTTGGTTCCTTTGAGTCATGGGGCCATCTGCTGGTTTCTATGAACAGATATCTGTTGGATAAGGATTTCATAATAAAACTTTTTCAAACCATATGTTTTCTGTGTGTTTTTGGTATTCCAGGAGAAATCGGATTGTTAAGCTAGAGATCTTTTATTATCATACCAGATAGGGAAGGAATTGTCAGACATTTGTTCTGAGGGGAAAAAATGGTCATTTTAGTGTATAGCAATCTCAATTTGAGTTAGCACCTTGAGTGGCCCCCAAATAGCTAATCTAATTGAGACACCTAATTCATACTGTGGTCTGTCCATTTCTGAGCACCAAAGCTTAAGAAGAATATGGGAAGCTGGATAGTGTCCAGAAAGGGGCAATCAGGAAGAAGGGCCTAGAGTCCCTGTCATTCAAGAATGAATTTAAGGTAGTCTTGTGAAGAAAAGAAGAGATTCACAAAGGTTATTATACTTGCATTCAAGTATCTGAAGAGTTTTCATGAGGAAAAGGGGTAACATTTATATGGTTTGTGCCCACCATGAGCACATGTAAATAGAGACTTGATAATAAGAAAATCTTTCTAATAATTAAAGCTGCCTAAAACCAGCATCCATTTATCTCAGATGGCAGTTGGTTCCTCTCCTTGGATGTTAATAGAGATTGAGTGACTACCTATAGAGGAAGTTCTAGTAGGGGGTTCTTTCAAGTATATCTTGGAATAGATGGCTACAGGGGTTCCCTTCAAGTCTCAAATTCTACGATTCTGTATATTGTGAGGGAAAAATCCAGAAATAGTGTTTATGTAAGAGTTATGTTAAGGGCAAAGGAGAAGAAAGAGAATGAGGAAAGAGGTCATCAAAATGAGAAGTATTTCACATCATGTAACAAGAGGGGAAAATGCTCCTTATGAGTCAGAATAACTAGGTTCAAATCTTGTCTTCACTATTTGATTTACATGTGTAACATAGCTAGGCTGGGCTTCTATGTGGATTCAGTATATCTAACATTAACCTAACAACTAATTGTTTCAATGCTGAAGGAATTATTTGTAAACTGGCAAATTTTGATTTGGAATCAGTGGGTATGAATTCTTGTCCTTTGGCTTTGACACATTAGCTTTCAAATGAAATTTTATAGACATAGACTTCTATATAAAGGCATACACTTTTTTTAAATAAGGGTGGGTTATTGATTGAGTAATAAAAGTAAATGGTTCAACCTCTCTTAAAATAAGTTATAAGATGTTAGATAACAAGCCTCAAGCAACCAATCCAGTCTAATACTTTAGATTAAAGGAGAAAAATCCTTGGCTGAACAAGTGTGAAAACAGAAAGAACATTTGGATTGACTGAAGAAACTTATTCATATCTTGTGATTCTCCTATCAAATAGAAGCTCAATCAGGAAGAGGAAGGGGGTAGGTGGAAGTGAAGAAATAAAAAGACAGACAGAGTCAGATATAGAATGACAAAGAGAATTAAAGAAACAGAGAAAGAGAAAGAAAGAGGGAGAGATGGAGAAAGAGACGGGAGAGAGAGAGAGAGAGAGAGAGAGAGAGAGAGAGAGAGAGAGAGAGAGAGAGAGAGAGAATAGATAGAGACAGAAAGACAGAAAAGCAGAGAGACAGACAGAGGAGGGAAGAGGCAGGGACAGAGAGGCAAAGACAGACAGACAGAAAGACACAGGAACACAGAGAGCTAGAGGGAGTCAGACGGATCCAAATAAAGTCATAAATGATTGTTGACAATCTTGTTGACAAAATACCTAACAAATGGTTTTATATATGATTTTTTAAATACAAAGGTAAACACTGATAATGTTTGTCCTTCATTATAAAAGAAGGCACAACATCAGGGAGGTGATGCCGTGACAAGCACATGAATTGGATTTGAGTTGGGGGGGGTGGGATTGGGCTATATCACCAGCCTCACTTTCTCCTCCAGAACCATCTAGGTCCAATGGTCAGTGATGAATCAAGATGACTAGAGATGACCCAGGATGAGAGGCAATTAGGATTAAGTGACTTACCCAAGGTCACATAGCTAGCAAGAGGCAAGTATATTCAAACTCCTATCCTCTTGACTGCAAGACCAGTGCTCTAACCACTGCACTACTGAGTTGCCCTACAGAGAAGCAATAGACCTTCTTGAACTGCTCTAAATGGTCTGTTAAGTATGTATTAAACTTATCACAATGGTAAGTAAATTCCCTTGCTTGTCTGAATCTCCTTTTGAATTTTCTTCTTTCTTCTATTATCTTCTATTTATTAAATTTTTTTACACTGATACACATTTCTTTTTTTCTTTTTTGCAACACCAATACTACCCACCGATCTCCATTTTCCCTCCTACCTAATGTAACAAATACTTATAATCAAACAAAATAAATAAAAACATTAACCATGGTTGAAAATATTTTCTCCCTTTATAGTACTTTTAGTGTATGGCAATATACTCGAGCAAGATTTATCTGAAAAGCATGATCAGCCATCTCACTGACCACCATTCTCAATAATTTCCAAGTTGCTTCTTTCCACATTACTGTTATCACTGTATACAATACAATTTTCTACTCTCTCCTTTTCACTTAATTCTGATACAGAAGCAGGTAAAAATGACAGCATAGACTTTGGTAAACTAAAAGACATCACCTACTAGGATAAGGACTCTCTTCAACCAAATTGTGGGGAAAACCTGAAAAGTTTGGGAAAAATTATATTTAGACCAAGATCTTACACCATATACTTCAAGACAATTTCCTTATGAATAAAATCCGGATACCTCACAAGCCAAGAAGATTCATTATGTTTAATTGAGCTCCTTAAGATGGATGAGGTCGCATAGTGGATAGAGTACAGACTCTGGAGTCAGGAGGACCAGAGTTCAAATTCAGCCTCGGACACTTACTAGTTGTGTGTCCCTGGGCAAATCACTTAATCCCAATTGATCCTGAAAAATAAAAAGATGGAATGGGGTAATAAATGTCAAAATTATCATCACATAAGAAGACAGATGTAGGAATAGGCCCAAACTCTACAGTCCTCATAACCAACTTCTGCTCATGACCACCATTTACAATAAACACCCCAGTTTCCCTTGTAAATTCTGGAGTCTCAATTTAAAGTTTATGTGTATTCTATCTCATAGGATAGGTATCTGCCCGCTGACATAGGTGAAGCAGCAGGTCATAGAAGAATATCTATCTTTCTGTCAATGTATACATATGTGCAAATATATATTTACATATACACACAAATATATATATATATATATATATATATATATATATATATATATATATATAAATTTGTGATTGGAATGGGAATAAACTACAACTCATTTTAAACTTGGTATTTTAGGTGAAACTATGTCTCAACCAATCAATCACATATTAGCTATAGACTGGGTGCAAAATGTCCTTTGAACTCAAATGGCCTTACAGTTGAATCATGTTAGGAGAGTCAAGGAAAGTTAGCCTTAGTCTAGGGATCTTCTATGAATTATCAAATTAGTTGAGATTTGATAAGCTTCAGAAATTGGGGTATATGGGTTTTCCAGTATACCCTTGCTGTGGAGGGGGAAATATATAAGGAGAAATCCTTGTTAAAACCTCAGCCAGGTCTTCTTACCTCTCCGACCCCATATCCCTGATTCATCTGGATGAATATCATGCTTGCATATATTGGTAAATGTATTGGTGTAATGGTTCCTGAAGATTTTAGAGTTCCAATCTTTCCATTATTTCCATTCAATGTCTCAGTTTTATCTGGGTGTTGTTCTCTATATCACAAGCTAAGAAAATTCATCATGTTTAATTGAAATCCTTAAAGAATCCATGAATGAAACTGCAACCAGAAACTGTGATTTACATCTCTGCCATTAGTAAAACTATCAATCACCAAGTTGTCTAATCAACTCTATACTCTCTAAGCTTGAGCCCACTTTCCCCTGGACTCTTTATTTTTTGTTTTTTGCAAGGCTTGCCCAAAGTCACACAACTAGGTAATTATTAAGTGTCTGAGACCAGATTTGAATTCAGGTCATCCTGACTCCAGGGCTGGTGATCTATCTATACCACCTAGTTGTCCTTCCCCTGGACTTTTTTTTTTAGGTTTTTTGCAAGCCAAGTGGGGTTAAGTGGCTTGCTGAAGGCCACAAGGTAATTATTAAGTGTATGAAGCTGGATTTGAACCCAGGTACTCCTGACTCCAGGGCTGGTGCTCTACTCACTGCACCACTTAACCACCCCTCTCCTGGACTCTTGAAGGAGAGTGTGTCATAGACTTTTGATAGGATGTTTTATACCAACTGTTTTTAAGGAACCACCTTAGCTAATACTACTTTGTAAAAACTACTTCTATCTGGATGATTCGATTGATTCCCAACTGATAATTTTAGAGGGAAACAAACAAATGGGAGTTCCATTTTGGGGGATTAGAGAATAATTTCTGAAATTTCAGAAGTAGTTCTAGTAAGCTAAAGGGGTAGGAAATATATGTAGCCAAGTTTTGGGTACACAACTTATTGGGGAGATTGAGGGTTGGATGAAGATCCATTAAGTTTATATAGGCTATAGTTAAGGAGAGATTTGAATATGATCTAGGTAGGTAAAAGGCATATGTCAGTATGAAACTCATTTTGAATACCTCCTTCAAACGAGTGGTTAACATTACTAACCCTCCAAGTTGGTTTTGTCTATCTTTGCTCCTTTCTCAAGTTCACCACTTCCCCCTGAGCATCATTCTGCACCCCAATCTCACATCCTTCTCTCTTGGGCTCTCTTCCCCTTACACTCCCCCCATGATAAAACTGCACTGAAAAAGAACCTCAGTTCTTAATATCAACATTGCATTTCAGTTTCCAAACTCTTACCATGACACCATCTTTGTCTTAGAATTTACTCATTGTGGGAAACTATTTTTGAAGCAAGTATTTCTGCTAAAAGGCTCATTTATCAATATATAGAGAATTGAGTCACATTTATAAGAATACAAATCATTCCCCCAATGATAAATGGTCAAAGAATATGAACAGTAAGTTTTCAGATGAAAAATTAAAGCTATCTCTAGTCTTATTAAAAATGCCCTAAATTGTGGATAGAGCACCAACCCTGGAATCAGGAGTACCTGAGTTCAAATCCGGCCTCAGACACATAATAATTACCCAGCTGTGTGGCCTTGGGCAAGCCACTTAACCCCCATTGCCTTGCAAAAACTAAAAAAAATGCCCCAAATCATAATTGATTAGAGAAATGCATGTAACTCTTGAGGTACCATCTCACATATATCAGATTTCCTAATATTGTAGAAAAGGAAAATGATAATTGTTTGAGGCAATGTAGGAAAATTGGGACACTAATGCATTGTTGGAGAAGTTCTGAACTGATTTAACTATTCTAGAGAGCAATTTCAACTATGCTCAAAGGGCTATAGAACTGTTCCTAACCTTTGATTCAACAATTCCACTACCAGGACTTTATCCCAAAGAAACCATAAAAATAGGGAAAGGACCCTCCTGTACATGTACATCAGTTGTTTTATTGGTGTCCAAGAATTGGAAATTGAATGAATGACCATTAATTGGGGAATGACTGAACAAGTTGTGGTATATGAATATAATGGAATATTGCTGTGCTATAAAAGATGATAATGATGATGAGCAGGCAAAATTCACAAAAACCTGCAAGGACTTACATGAACTGATATTAAGTGAAGTGAGCAGAACCAGAAGAGTATTGGCAACACTGTGTGATGATCAAGTATAATAGACTTAGCTCTTCTTAGCAATACAATTACCCAAGACAATTCCAAGACTAGTGATGGATAAGTCTATCTATATCAAGAGACAAATTATGGATTCTGAATATAGCTCAAAGCATACTATTTTCACTTTGGGGTTTTTTCTGTATTTTCCTTTTTATTCTGTTTCATCTTTCACAAAATGACTAATGTGAAAATCGATTTTATATGAGTACATGTATAATATCAATTGCTTATCATTTTAGGAAAGGGGGAAGGGAGGGAGAAAAGGAGAAATATTTGGAACTCAAAATCTTGTAAAAATGAACCCTAAAGGGGCAGCTAGGTGGTGCAATGGATAGGGCATGGCCCTGGTGTCAGGAGTACTTGAGTTCAAATCCGGCCTCAGACACTTAATAATTACCTAGCTGTGTGGCCTTGGGTGAGCCACTTAACCCCATTGCCTTGCAGAAGCCTAAAAAATAAAAAATAAAAAAATGAATGCTAAAACTCTCAAATAATTGGAATTTGAGGAGAATCACTGAGAAATGGCTGAACAAATTTTGAGATCTGATTATGAAGGAATACTTTTCTGCTATAAGAAATGATGAGCAGGATATTCACAGAAAAACCTGGAGAGACTTACACAAGCTGTTGCAAAGTGAAATGTACTGTGTACAAAGTAAAAACATAAAGTAAGATGATTAACTATGAATGACTTAGCTGTGCTTAGCAATACAGGGACTGAAAAGACTGAGGGGGCAGAGCCAAGATGGCGACAAGAAAGGATCCAGTCTTAGGCGCTCTCTGATAAAACCCATAAGCTAAGGACTCTAAGTAAACTTCTGAGAGACAGAACCCACAAAGGGACCCAGAGAGGCAGTTCTCCTACTCAAGGTAACCTGGAAAAGAGCAGAAAGGCTCTGGTCTCTGGGGTTGGAGGGGCGGCTGCCAGAGGGGTGGCCCGCCAGAGGGAAAGAACTTCAGACTCCTGGAGGCAACCCTAGGGTGCTGGGAGCCCCAGCTCACAGCAGCAGGGGAGTCTCCTGAACTACACCCGGGGAGCACCGGGCACAAAGTGGGGGAACAGCGGGGGACCTCTGCCAGAGCGAACACGTGGAGTCCAGCCCTCAGGGCACACAGCCAGCAGCATGGTCTTTCAGCAGCCCAGATCCAGGAACAGAAGCAGGCAGAGCCAGTAAGCAGGAGCCTCCAGGGCATGAGCCCATTGAGCTGAGGGAGGGGAGTGAAGAGAGAGAGACTGCAGAGCTCTGTCCTCTGCCTCTGGAACAGGACTCTGGGGCTCTGAACACATTCAGATACTGATCACAGTCTAGGCCCCCACACAGAACAGCAGTGGCCCCCTCCACCTCAGGCCTGTGGCAGACAGGAGCGCATATGGTTATTCACATACCAGGAGGGAGGACAGAGCCTCACACACTGAGACCCTTGTGGGAGTGCCCCAAAAGCTCAGAAAGCACCCCCAAAACAGGCTTAGGCAGGGGAAATGAGCAAGCAGAGAAAAATGAGGAACACCATTGAGAAATATATTATCTATGATCCCAAGGAGGATGGATATACTCAGTCTGAAGATGATGAAACACAAGCTCCTGCATCTAAAGACTCCCAGAAAAACAAAACTGGGATTAGGCTATGACAGAGCTCAAAAAAGACTGAAAATAAAATGAGGGAGTTAGAAGAAAAAACTGGGAAAAGAAATGAGAGAGATGCAGGAAAAACATGAAAATGAAGTCAGCAGCTTAGTCAAGGAAATCCAAAAAAATGCTGAAGAAAATAACATCCTAAAAACCAGCTTAGGTCAAATGGATAAAACAGTTCAAAAAAGTTATTGAAGAGAAGAATGCTTTAAAAAGCAAAATTGGCCAGATGGAAAAAGAGATAAGAAAACTCTCTGAGGAGAACAAATCCTTCAGACAAAGAATAGAATTCAGGGAGATCGATGAATTTACCAGAAATCAGGAATCAATACTTCAAAGCCAAAAAAAAAAAGAAAAATTAGAAGAAAATATGAAATATCTCATTGAAAGAACAACTGATGTGGAAAACAGATTTAGGAAAGATAATTTAAAAATTATTGGAATACCTGAAAGTCATGATCAGGAAAAGAGCCTTGACATCATTTTCAAAGAATTACTACAGGAAAATTGCCCTGATATTCTAGAAGCAGAGAGCAAAATAGAAATGGAGCAAATCCACTGATCCCCCTGAGAAAGAGATCCCAAAAAACCAACCCCTAGAAATATTATAGCCAAGTTCCAGAACTCCCAAGTTAAAGAGAAAAATGTTACAAGCAGCCAGAAGGACACAGTTCAAATATCATGGAGCTGCAGTCAGGATCACACAGGACTTAGCAGCAACTACATTGGAAGCTCGTAAGGCTTGGAATATAATATACTGGAAGGCAAAAGAGCTTAGAATGCAACCAAGAATGAACCACCCAGCAAGGCTGAATGTCTTCTTCCAGGGAAAAAGATGGCCTTTCAATGAACCAGGGGAATTTCAAATGTTACTTTTGGAATGGCCAGAACTGAACAGAAGGTTTGATCTTCAGATACAGGACTCAGGTGAAGCATGGAGATTGGAGGAGAGGGGGAAAATATGAGGGACTTAATAATGATGAACTGCATGTATTCCTGCATAGAAAAATGATACTGAAAATACTCATATGAACCTTCTCAGCTAATAGAGCAGGTAGAGGGAGCTTTTGTAGTTGAAGCACAGGAGAAAGCTGAATTCGAAGATAAAATATGGTGTAAAAATGGAGTCAATAAAAAAAAAGGGAAATGGAATGGGAGAAAGAAAAAGGAGAGGGGGGAATAGGCCAAGATATTTCATATAATAAGATTTTTCTTTATTACAATGAGCTATTGCAATGATATGGAAGGGGAGAGGCAAGGGGGAATGAGGGAACCTTTGCTCTCATCGGAGGTGGCTAGTAGAGGAAACAGCATATATACTCAATGGGGTATAGACATCTGGAGTAAGAAGGAGGGGGGGAGCAGGGGGAAGGGGTGGGGATGTGAATAAAGGAGGAGAGGATGGGCCATGAGGGGAGAGTGGTCAGATATAACACATTTTCTTTTTTACTTCTTGCAAGGGGCTGGGATTGGAAGGCCTGTCCAGGACCATGGGGCCAGGTGGATTCTGGGCCTAAGGGGTGGTATGGGGGCTCAGGGCTTCTTGGCCCCAGGACCCGGGATCTGTCTGCTGCGCCACTCAGCAACCCTACAGCAGAGTCAGAGTGAAAGGAGAGAGAAAATATAGTACAAGGTAGTGGAGAAATAAGAAAGGAGGGAGTTGCGATCAGCAATGGCAACGTTGGAAAAATATGGAAGTAACTTTTGCGATGGACTTACCATAGAGAATGTGATCCACCCATGACAGAGTTGTTGGTGTTGGAACAAAGACTGAAGCATATTTTTTATTATTATTATTTGGGGGAGGGTGCAGGGCAAATGGGGCTGGGTGGCCTGCCTGGGGCCACATAGCAGGGTGGTGTTTGGGTGTCTGAGGCTGGATTTGGACCTGGGTGCTCCTGGCTCAAGGGCCAATGCTCTGTCCACCACCTAGCCACCCCTACTATTATTACTATTTTATTTTATTTTGGGTCTTTTTTTTCTTCTTTTTGGTTTTTGCAGGGCAGTGAGGATCGGATGGCTTGCATGTCACACGGCTGGGTGATTGTTGGGGCTACAGGGCTGGATGTGGGCTCGGGTGCTCATGGCTCCAGGGCTGGTGCTTCGTCCATTGTGCCACCTGGCCATCCTACAATTTTTACCATTTTTTTCTATTTTAATTTTTTTCCTCTCCCCTTTATTTTATCACTCAAGCAAGTCTGTATTCATGGGGGGAAGGGGGTATTTCATTTACTCTTAAACAAGAATATTTTATTAATGTAAAAAAACATTTGTACAAAATGAGAATAAAAAATAAAATAAAAAAAAGAAAAGACTCTGAAAGACTTATAATGAAAAATGCTATCCATCCCCCAAAAAAGAACTAGCTGTATTTGAACACAGATTGAAGTATACTTTTGTACTTTATTTTTTGAAGGGTTTGGGGGGGGGTCTATGTTTTCTTTTACAGAATGACTATTATGGAAATACTTTATATAACTACATATGTATAACATATCAAATTGCTTGCCATCTCAATTGGGGGGTCGGGCATGATGGAGGAAGAAAGGAAAGAATTTGGAACTCAAAATGTAAAAAATAAATGTTAAAAATTATTTTTAACATGTAACTGAAGGAAAAATAAAATACCAAATAAATTTTAAAAAATGAATGAATTCCCAACCCAGCAAACCAGGGGCAGGTCTTAGAAGTCACTGAATCAGCAGTGGTAGCTGTTGCTTCAGTAGTTCTCAACCTAAAGAATGTAAGGGGATTAAATAAAGGAAAAAGGAGATGACAGGGATCTCTTTGCTAACAGTGAGGCAGGATTCTGTTGTCTTAACCATACTTGGGTCCTGGTCACAGTTCTGGGGACAAGGAGAAGCACACCTGAGTTTGTTGCCCCAGGAAAGCGGGGACCCTCCTTACAGTTCCAGGGAAGAAAAGAGTGTTTGTGGTCACTCACAGATCAGAGCACAGCTCCAGGTGAACAATGAACTTTCTCCTTAGTTCATACTACCTTGGAAAAACTGAAAACTTACAGGTGCCCTGAAGTATCTCTGAAAACAGATGGACGTTCTGTGAAATATGGAATTTTTAAACTTTCCTTATGAAAAGACCAGAGCTGTACAGAAAAATTTGATCATCAAATCCAAGACTCAAGAGAAGCTTAAACAGGTAAGGAGGAAAGGGAAATCATAAGAGACAATGAGTTTGAACTGTTTTTATTCCTACATGGGAAGAAGATAATTCTTTAGAACTTTGCTATTATAGGAGCAGTTAGAAATATATATATATATATATATATATATATATATATACATATATATATATATACATACATATACACATACAGAGAGAGTTCAGGTATGACTTGAATATTAAGGGATAAAATCTAAAACATAAAACTAAGGAGTGAGAGAGGAATGTGCTGGGAGAAAGGGTAGAGAGAATGTAGAATGGGGTAAATTATCTTCTATAGAGACAAGAAAAAGTTTTTACAGTAGAGGGAAAGAAGGGGGAACTGAGGGGAGAGTGAGTGAACTTTGGTCTCATCAGAATTGTCTCAATGGAAGAATAACACTTCCCCAATTTAATGTAGAAGTCTATATTTTTCTTCAGGAAAGTAGGAGGAGAAGAGGATGAGGGGGTGAGGGAAAGGATGGCAGATTGGGGAAGGGGATAGTTAGAAATAAAACACTTTTGAGACAGTACTGGGTGAAAGAAGTTATAGAGAATAAAATAAATGGGTGTGGGTAAGAATAGCATGGAGGGAAATACAGCTGGCAATAGTTACTAAAAATATTATGAAGTAAGTTTCTCTGTTAAAGGCCTCATTTCTCAAGCATATAGAGAACTTAGTCAAATTTATAAAAATAAAGAACTATTAATGAATGATCAAAAGATAAGAACAGTTTTAAGATAAAGTTATTAATGTTATATATAGTCATATAAAATATTCTAAATCACTCTTGATTGGAGAATTGCAAATTAAAACAATTCTGAAGAACTACCTCATATCTATTACATTGGTGAATGAGACAGAAAAAGGAAATGACAAATGTTGGAGGGATGTAGGAAAAATGAGACATTAATGCACTGTTGGTGGAGTCATTGACTGATTCAATAATTCTGTGGAGCAATTTGGACTACGCTCCAAGGGCTAAAACCATCAATGCCCTTTGACCTAATAATGCTACTACTAAGTCTGTATCCTAAAAAAAGAGATACAAAACAAAAAAAGATAAAGGACCTATGAATACAAGGATATTTGTGGCAACTCTTTTCTGGTGATAAGGAACTGAAAATTGAGGGGATACCCATCAGTTGTGGAATGATGGAATGCTGTTCTGCTATAAGAAATATATATTTATATGCTCTCAGAAAAACCTGGAAAGACTTATGTGAACAAAAGCAAAGTTAGTGTTGTTATGTACAAAGTAAAAGCAAAATTGTAGGTTGATCAGCTTTGAATGATTTAGCTTTCTGTACAATGCAATGATCCAAGATATCTCTGAAGGATTTATGATCAAAGATACTATTGTCCCCAGAGAAAGAACTGATAGTAATTGAATACAGACTGAAACATAATTTTTCTACTATATTTTTTTATTTTTAATTTCATTTTCATCTGTTTTCTTTCACAACATGACTATTAAGGAAATGCTTTGCTTCACTACGATGTATAGCCTAAATTGAATTGTTTACTTTCTCAATGAGGGTGGTGAGGAAGGAGGAAGGGAGAGAATTTGGAACTGAAAGTTGTAAAAATAAAGATTAAAAATTGTTTTTATTTGTAAACAGGGAAAATAAAATGCTAAATAAATTTAAAAATATGAATGTAAAAATTGTCTTGACATATAATTAAGAATAAATAAAATACTATTATTTGGGGGAGTTAGGTTTTTTGGTAAGGCAATGGGGTTAAGTGGCTTGCCCAAGACCACACATCTAGGTAATTATTGAGTGTCTGAGGCCAGATTTGAACTCAGGTACTCCTGACTCCAGGGCCAGTGCTCTATTCACTGTGCCACCTAGGCACCCCAATACTATTATTTTTTCAAAAAATTAAAATAATAATAAAAAAATAAATGATAAATGGAATAGCTTCAAAAATACCTGGGAAGACACATGGATTGGCATAAAGTGAAATGAGAAGAACCAGGAAAACAGTGTATACATAAATAGCAATATTGTAATGATGACCAATTATAAAAGTCTTAACTCTTTTCATTAATACCATGATCTAGAATAGTTTCAAAGGATTCATGATGAAAAATCATCCAGAGGGAGAGAACTGATGAATTCTAAGGACAGATTGAAGCATATTATTTTTCACTTTTTTGCCACATGACTAATGTGGAAATATTTTCCAAGACTTCATATATATGATGGGTATCATGTTGCTTGTCTTCTTAATGGATGCCAGAGGAATGGAAGGAAGGAGAGAATTTGAAACTAAAAAAGAAAATTTTTTTTAAAAGACTCATGGTTCCATATATAATTCACTTTTTTTGTTCTTCTTTAAATATGGAAATGTTCATTTCTGCTATTTTGTGTCAAAAACAGAATATTGAAAATTAATATTCAAAAAATTATAATGAGTGGAGGCTAGGTGGCGCAGTGGATAGAGCACTGGCCCTGGAGTCAGGAGTACCTGAGTTCAAATCCTGCCTCAGACACTTAATAATTACCTAGCTGTGTGGCCTTGGGCAAGCCACTTAACCCCATTGCCTTGACAAAAAAATATATAATTCTTGACGGATTAGGAACCCTTGATCACAGTGTCTTGGAAAAATATTAATTGTGCTCTGCATTTTAGTCACGTTTGGTAGAAACATTTTAAAAATTTATTTAATATTTTCTAAATCCAAGCATTTCCAATGTTCCAAACTGGCCTGGTTCTTCAAACCAACACCCCCCACACACACACTCCAAAACAATTTGAGGTAAGAATTATAGGAATCTATAAGAAGCAAAATGTTATATTAAGTGAAAATGCAGTTTGAGATAAACATTTCAGAACAATATTCACTAACAGTATTCACTTAATTTTCAATTAGAGCTATACAGCACTCTTTTTGACCTCAAGAACTGAAATGGTCTCTACTCTTTGATCAATATTGTAATGCTTTCTGAATGAGACAGAGGCTATTTTCCTATGGATAGAAAAGAGAACATTTATCTTAAGTAGATCACAGACCAATCACTTCTGAGAGTAGAGAAGCTCATGATAAATTTGCCCTAAATTTGATGTCTATTCAATTAAATTTCTTTAAGAAAAGTTTTTGGGGGTGGCTAGGTGGCACAGTGGATAGAGCATCGGCCTTGGAGTCAGGAGTACCTGGGTTCAAATCTGGCCTCAGACACTTAATAATTACCTAGTCATATGGCCTTGGGCAAGCCACTTAACCCCATTGCCTTGAAAAATCTAAAAAAAGAACAAAACAAAACCCCCCAAAAAGTTTTTGATCCATAACTTGAATGACTTCCTAAGGGGACAAGTCTAAAAAAATCTTTTTAGAATGCAGAAACATATAAGTATGTGTATATTGTACATGTGTGTGTATTTACACACACACACACACACACACACATATATATATATATATACATATACATATTTTTCTCCACAAATCTTTCAAATCTTTCTAAAAATTCAAATTTAGGGGGGAGGCTAGGTGGCACAGTGGATAAAGCACTGGCCATGGAGTCAGGAGTACCTGTTAAAATCTGGTCTCGGACACTTAATAAATTACCTAGCTGTGTGGCCTTGGGCAAGCCACTTAACCCCATTGCCTTGCAAAAACTAAAAAAAAAAATTCAAATTTATAATTTATTTTTAACATTCATTTAAAAAACTTTTGAGTTATGATTTCTCTTCCTCCTTTTTGATCTCCCCCCTCACATTGAGAAGGCAACAAATGTGATGTCAATATGAAAACATGAAAAAACATATAAATTTCAATATTAGCCATGTCATTTTTTTAATGATAGCTCAGTGGTATAGTAGATAGAGTATCAGATCTGAAGTCAAGAAGATACATCTCTTTGAGTTCAAATCTGACCTCAGATGCTTATTACCTGTATGACCCTGGGCAAGTCACTCTTTATTTCAGATATTTCATCTGTAAAATGAACTGGACAAGTAAATTGCAAACCACTCCAGTATCTTTGTCAAGTAAGTTCGAAATAGGGTCATGAAGAGTTGAACAAGACTGAAATGATTGAATAACCGCAACAGAAATTTTAAAAGAAGCAAAATAAAGTGAAAAAAAAATAACTTTCACCTGTACTCAGAGTCTATAGGTTCTTTCCCTGGAGGTGGATAGCATTTTTCACCATAAAAGTCCTTTGGAATTGTTTTGGTTAATTACTAATATTTTTTTCTAGTTTTATACGGTAAATTTTTTGGTAGTTTGATTGTTATGGCACTGAATATCATAAATTAAGTCAAATCGTCATTTTTGGCATATTGACTTGTTCCAGCCATGAGGAATTAGATCTGACTTTATTTTTGTGTCAAGTGCTTTCTAATTGTGCTCATATAGTTCCTCATATAGTTCTAATTATGCTCATATATTTTTTAGCAGGCAGACTCCCACATTTTTATATTTTCTGCAGTTATTTTTAAGTGGATTTTGCCTTTCTCTTCTTATCTATGGATAAAAATAAAAGAACACTTACCTAAGGTGGACTCAGTAGGCAATATATAGAAATAATGATGATTTACATGAGTTTATTTTATATAATACAACTTTGTTAAAGTTGTTAATTGTTTGAACTAATTTTGTAGTTGATTCTCTAGGATTCCCTAAGTAGGCCATCATATCACCTTTAAGGAATAATGATTTTGTTTCTTCTTTGTCCATTCTACTTTCTTCAATCTCTTTTTCTTATTATATTTCTATAGTCAGCATTTCTAATGCATTATTAAATAATAATGGTGATGATGAGCATCCTTGTTTTACCCCTAATCTCATTGGGAAAGTTCTAGGTTATTCCCATCACAGATAATTTTAGATAGAGACTACTTATTATTTTAAGGTAAGATTTATTTATTCCTATTCTTTCTAGTGTATTTTTAATAGAAATTAGAGTTGCATTTTTTTCCTAAAGATTTTTCTGTATTTATTGATATAATTATAGGATTTTTATTATAATTACTGATATAGTCAAGTACGTTAATAATGATCTGGCCCTACATTCCTAGTATAAATCCCATTTTTGTCACAATACATAATCTTTGTTATATATTACTCTAATATCCTTGCTATTGTTTTATTTAAAATTGTGCATCAATATTTTTCAGGGAAATTGGTCTGTAGTTTTCTTTCTCTCTTTTTGTTGTTCCTGGTTGAGGTATCAGAACTATATATGCTACAAAAGGAATTTTTCAGGAATTCTTTTTTTGCCTATTTTTTCAAATAGTTAATATAATATTTATTGGAATTAACTGTTCTTTATATATATTGATAGGATTTACTTAGTCTATCTGATCTTGGGAATTTTTCTTAGGCAGCTCATGGGTGACTTTTTCAATTTATTTTTCTAAGACCAACTTATTTAAATATTCTATTTCCTCTTCTATTCATATGAAAAATTTATATTTTTATAAGTATTCATGTATTTCACTTAGATTGTCAGATTTATTGTCATATTGGGAAAATAGTTCTTAATAATATTGCTTTAATTTCATCTTCATTGATAGTGAATTTCACTCTTTTCATTTTTGTAACTAGTAACTTGCTTTTCTTGTTTTTTTAAATCAAAATAACTAATAATTTATGTTTTATTTCAATTTCATTAAATATACATTTTCCTCCCCTTGAAGGATTATACTCATTATTCTTGATTTTAATACTAATTTCTTTGCCCTTTAGAATATCATATTTCAATTCTTCTGTTCCTTTAATGTGGAAGCTGTTAATTTTTTTTTGTGATCCTATCTTTGACTCCATGATATTTGAATTATTTCTTTCTAGCTTCTTGTAATTTTTTTCCTCCTTGACCTGAGAACTCTGGAATTTGGCTTTAACATTCCTGGGTGTTATCATTTTGGGATCTCTTTCAGAAGGTGATCAGTGGATTCTTTCAGCTTCTATTTTACCCTCTAATTCCAGGATATAAGGGTAGTTTTTCTTTATAACTTTTTAAAATATGATGTTTAAAATTTTTTATCATGGTGTTCAGATAATCCAATAACTTTTAAATTATTTCTTCTGGATCCATTTTCCAGTTCAGTTATTTTTTCCAATGATATATTCTCCTCTTCCTCCTCCTCCTCCTCCTCTTCCTCCTCTTCTTCTTTCTTATTCTTCTTCTTTGGTGTTTCCAAGGTGGTATGATCTAAGGAGAGCTGTTTTCAGTGCTTTCTTGATCCTTGCTCTCCTGGCCTGTGCTCTTGTCCTTACCCAGGAAGGGAATTTGCTTCCCTATGGCCACAAGTACTAGCATTCCTCTTGGCCTTGGAATTGTGAACAGCTCTACTGCTTCCTGTGGTCATAAGCACTCGTCCTCCTCCTTGCCTTAGAACTGAGACCCAGAACTGCATATAGAACATTTAATATGACCCTTTTCAGGGTGCCAGTTTTGTATCCTCTGTAATCTCTTTTTGATCAGTTGTCTGACCCATTTACTGTCTCTAGGGTCCCAAACTTGCTGCTATTGTAGCTCCCTCTAAAGATCATAGCTAATATTAACTGAGGACACTTTAGGCTGTTCCTGATCAGCCCCCACCCTGGTGTCATAATCTTGTCCTGCTCACCTTCCAAATTGTTTTAAGTTGGAAAGATGTGTCATCCTGAATTTTTGTTGCTGCTGTCACTCCAGAATTCAATCTGAGATGTTATTTTAAAGTTGTCTGAAAAGGAATGTTAGGAGAGTTCTGATGAGTTCTTGTTTCTACTCTGCCATCTTAATTCCTTTTATTAATATATGTTTTCAGAATTCCCCTTTCTGTGATTTTAAATCTAATTGTTTGAAGCATAATCTATAGTTAGAAATTATAGTATCTTTATTTTGCATCTACTAGATTGATTGTTCTAGTTCATCCAAAATGTGGAGTTCTCAGTGTTCTGCTTTAATACAATGAATACCTCAAACAATGTAATAAGAACTATTCTAAATGGAATAACAGTATGTCAAGAGACACAATGGAATAGAAAGCATTCTTGAACTGAGATGCAGAAAGTAATGAAATGGGTATGTGACAAGACCCAGTGTTCCAACATTCATAAGTCTCCAGCCAACTGTTTCAGCTCCTGAACAGTAAGCAGAAGGCTCTGTAGGTTAACAAAGTTGCTAGAGATTGAGACAATTAAAACTTAAAAGTAACATTAATGTTCTAGTCAGTTGGACAATAGATAATTGAATCCCTTTAACCATGGCTATATCAGACTACACATTCTGAATTTAAATATTGATTTTTTAAATATGGATATAACTCTCATGTGTAAACATGCTATTTAATCTAACTAATTCTATCAAAATAATATCTTCATCTCATGTGTTTCCATCTATCCAAGCATCATCTCTATACCAATGACTCTCTAATCTGTGTATGTATGTATGTATGTATGTATATATGTATGCATCTGTATATATCCTTCACCTGTCTCTCTAACTCCAGTGATGCCTCATTACCTGCCTGCTGGACATTTCTACATGGATGACCTATTGGTATTCAACATGCTCAAAATAGAACTCATTTTTTTCTTTAAATCCTAACTTCCTCTGAACTTTTTTTTTTCTGTTAAATGACCCTTCATCCTTCCTGTTACTTATGTTTACATTCCCAGAATTATCTTTAACACTTTTTCCTTCCTCACCCTATATCCAATGAGCTCCAAGTCTTGTTGGTTCTTCCTCCATGACATCACTCTACTTACACAGTCAATTCTTGCTCAGACTTTTATCAACTCTCACCTAAATTAGTGTAGCTGTCTTCTTTTTTTAATTAATTAATTTTTCCATCCATATACCCATGTATACTTTTAAGTTACAAAATTTCCTTCTCCCCTCCCTTCCCACCCCACTCTCCACAGTGGGAAACACTTAAGTTATCATTGTATACATATTTTTGGTAAACATGTTCATGGATTAGTCATTGTCAGTAAGAGGAATTAGGATTAAGGGAAAGAGATGCATAAGAGATAATTTTTGCAAAGCACTCATCAGATTCTGGAGGATTGGGTTTTTTTTGTTTTTTTATGTTTAGTTTAGTTTTGTTTTTTCTTCCTCTGGATGGGGATAACATTGTCCATAGCTGGTCTAATATGGTTCTCTCTCTGAACTGCTGAGAGAATCTACTTCCATCAAGGTGATCATTGTTGGTATATTGTTGTTAATGTGTACATTGTTCTCTTGGTTCTGCTCCCTTCACTCAGCATCAGATCCTCTAAGTCATTCCATGCTTCTCGAGTTTGACCATGTATGGTTTCTTATAGAACAATAATATTCCGAAGTATTTATGTACCATAACTTGTTTAGTCAATCCCTGATTGATGGGCATCCCTTCAATTTCCAATTCTTTATCACTACAAAAAGAGCTGCTATGAATACTTTGGAACATGTGGGACTTTTCCCATTTTTTATAATTTCTTCTGGATAGAGACCTAGAATGGAAATTGCTGGGTCAAAGGGTGTGAAGTTTTATTGCTCTTTGGGCATAGTTCCATATTGCTCTCCAGAAAGGATGGATCCATTCACAACTCCACCAGCAATGCAGCAGTGTCCCAATCTTCCCACAATCTCTCCAACATTGATCACTTTCTCTTTTTCTCATCTTGGCCAATCTGATAGGTGTGAGGTGATGCCTCATTGTTATTTTAATTTGCATTTTTCTAATCAATAATGATTTGGAACATTTTTGTATTATTATATTTAATTTTAATTTCTTCATTTGAAAGCTGTCTCTTCATATCCTATGACCATTTATCACCTGGGGAATGACTTGTAACCTTATATGAGGCAATTCTCTATATAGTTTAGTTGACTTCTAACACTTCTCTCTTTCCAGTTTCTGTCCTCTTTAATTATTCTGTACAGAGGCAAAAATAAACTTCATAACATTTTAAAATTAGATTGAAAGATGAAGCAATTTAGGACTTTACTGGTTACATAATTTCTGCTTTACTTTTCCGTTGAGATAACTTCCTTGTGGCTCATTGTGGCCATGGCTGGGCTATTAGTTCCAGCTTAATATATAGCCCAATAAGAGACTTCTTTAGGTTTCCAGGTAGAACTGTGATATTTCCACAGACTCTTCTTATTCTTTGGTATGATGATGTCTCTGATATGAGGCTTATGTTTGCTTATCTAGAACAGGAAAAAGTAGTTTGTGTCCCAAGTTTATACAGCCCAACCCAGTTTAGCTAACCTCCATTTCCTGCTAGGGACACAGGCTTTCCCTACTCTGAAAAGTCAGTGGAGATGCTGGGGAATAGATTTAAAAGTGCCTTCCTCTATGAGCTGTTAGCACAAGAGACTTTACAGATAAGGGAGAGATATAACCCTCTGTCTCTCACCCTTAGAGGATTCTAATAAGCCTAGAAATGTAGGTTGGAAAGAAAAGGGCTTTTAACATTAATAGAAGAGTTTATATTACATTAATTTTTCTAAAGCACAAATTTGACTGACATCTCTTTCCTCAATAAACTCCAGTGTCTCTCTTACCTCAAGTAGCAAACAAACTGCTGTGTTTGATATTTAAAGTCATTTCTTTAAAACCTTTTTCTAACCCACATTTCTAGCTTCTAACATACCTCTCCCCACCCTACCATACATTTTTCAGATCATCACACACCATTCCATCGCTATCCTTTGTCCAGGGATGTATTCTTGCCCTTCCTGTCTCTTAAAATTTTGAATTTCATTCAAAGTTCATTTTCATTATCACTTTCTCCATGAGATCATAGGGTAAATATCTTCCAATTATTAGTACTTTCCTTTTTTTCAAATGATTTGGTACTCCTTTTCTAGAATATAAGCTCCCTGAGGGCAGAGATTGCTTAATTTTGGTCTTTGTTCCTCTATAATCTAATACATAGTAGATGCATAATAATAATGATGATGATGAAAGATTGATTTGAGTACTAATGAAGACATCTGGTTGGTATACTTGGAAGGTTATCAGGTGGGGGCAACAGATCAGAATGACATATGCACCAAGAGTGTCCAAACTCTTTTTGTTAGATGGAAGCCTGATTCCAAGACTACATGACTGCTAGGTCCCTGTACATTTGCTCTTAGCTCTTAGTTTAGTGTCACACCAGAGTGGGTATTTTTTTAGGAATTTTCTGACTATGCGACCAAATCTCTGCCATCAGTTCCAGTTGATTGCTCACACTCTTGCACACAATCCTCTAGGGTTCTGGTAACCACAGATAATTAACTTCTTATGCAATTCTGGGAAGCATGTGATCAGGCCAAAAATTCCATGGGAAAACCCAAAGACTTATTTGTGTTCCTGGGGAGAATTAAAGTTGGATATCATAAGTGACTTGCTTTTATACACTACCGTGATGAATTTCATGTGATCCCAACTTGACCAAGGTAATCATTATTGCCCGTGTTCCTCATCAGTACCTGGGAGATTTTCTGGATCCAGGTTCCCCTGCCATCTTACCTCCAACTTATACTCCCAGCTGATCTCATGTTTCTGAAGTGCACTATTCATTACCTTTCAGGTAAAAATTTGCTTAACTACTGCCTATCACCTGAAGTCTGTGCTACAGTAGGAAAAGGGTCCTGCCTAGGGAGTCAGATCTCCTAGGTTCAACTGTTACCATGGATGCTTCCTATGTGTGTGACCTTAGACAAGCCACAACATCTCTGGGACTCAAGTGTCCTGGTCTGTAAAATGAAGTGCTGATGGATTGGGTTAGGGTAGACAGCCTTTCAGGACCCTTCCACCTCAAAATCTAGGATCCTATGATACCTCTCCATCAACATGACTACTTCACACTCCAGAGGAAAGTTCTGGTATAGCAAGTTGTTTTATTCACCACAATCCTTCCAAATCCATTTTGGTTTCCACCGTGGTTTTCTTCCACATTAGCAACCCATGCTAATCTACGACCCTATAGCTTCCAAGATAACTAAGGAAGAGAGTAACAGCATGAAGAGGTTTCCAGTTGAAGGGAATTGGAGGGGAGGAGGGCCAGTTGGTAAAAGTCTGGGCTCAAAACTTGTGTGTACCTGCTATACTGACCTTTAGGGTTACAAAGGCAAATAAGAGGCTCTGAATCTGCCATAAGAACGGGGTGAATTGGAATCCTGGCTCAAATACTTACTAACTGTGGAACTCTGCAAATCACTTAGCCTCAGTCTGCCTCAGTTTCCCCAATGGTTATATGGGGATAATAATAATACTACTACCAGCTTACTGGATGATTTTAGGATCAAATTAGATAATACATGAAAAAGTGCTTTGTGAGTTCCAAGCAGCATCTTAATGCTATTATTGTTGAGGCAGCTAGTTGGCAAAGGCGATAGAGCATAGGCCCTGGAGTCAGGAGGGCCTGATCTCAAATCCTGTCTCAGGCAAAAGTCCTAGTTAGGTGAGCCTGGGGGAGCCATTTAACCCTGTTTCCTCAACTGTAAAATGAGCTGGAGAAGAAAATGACAAACCATTCCAGTATCTCTAGCAAGAAAACTCCAAATGAGGTCATAGGGTCAAGCATGACTGAAATGACTCAGGAACAAAAACGATTACTATTATTATTATTATTATTACTATTACTGACTCATTCTATGTCCTTTTCTTTCTTTCTTTTTTGGCAAGACAATGGGGTTAAGTGACTTGTCCAAGGTCACCCAGCTAGGTAATTATTAAATGAGGACAGATTCAAACTCAGGTCCTCCTGACTCCGGGGCCAGTGCTCTATCTACTGCACCACCTAGCTACCCCCTATGTCCTTTTCTACTCAAATACTTATCTGTGACTCTGAAATGAATATTTGAAGCCCCAAATCCAGATCTTGTTTCTCTCCAGATATGTCTAGAACCTTGCTTTCATTTTGAGGTTTGATCCTATTTCCATCTCTAACAAAATCATCTATTGCTTCTGGCTCTTTCTAGTTCACTGGCATGTATTTTGCAATCCTTAATGGCACTCTGTAAATGCTAGATGACTTGAAGGTAGCTAGGTGGTGTAGTGGATAGACTATTAGATCTGGAGCTAGGAACACCTGAGTTCAAATCTGGCCTCAGATACTTACTAGCTGTGTGATCCTTGACAAGTCATTCAATCCTGTTTACCTCAGCTTCCTCATCTGTCAAATGAGCTAAAGAAGGAAATGACAAACCACTCTAGTATCTCTGCCAAGAAAACCCCAAATGGGATCACAAAGAGTCAGATAGAATTGAGGTGACTGAGCGCAATGTTATTACTTAACTTCTCTGAGCTAGTTTTCCTATTTGTAAAATAGGGATAATAATGTCTACCTTACAGGGAGTTCATTAGATTTAAATGAGCCTAGGGTGGGGCGGCTAGGTGGTGCAGTGGATAGAGCACTGGCCCCGGAGTCAGGAGGACCTGAGTTCAAATCCATCTTCGGACACTTAATGATTGCCTAGCTGTGTGACCATGGGCAAGTTACTTAGCCTCATTGCCTTCAAATTAAAAAAAAAAGATTTAAATGAGACAATTGATGGGAATTGCTTTACAAAACTGTTTTACAAAAAAGGACCAGTATTATTATTAAACTTGGGATTATGGGGTTCATTTTTAGATCCCCATTTTCTATCTCCTTGATATCAATTTATTCCTTGCCCATTTCCAAGGAGGATGTACTCTGAGAATTCCTGGGGAAATATCAACAAAAAGAAGTTCATTCCCCCTACCTTCCTAGGACTTTGGGGGTTTTGAAAGGACAAAGGAGGGGAAACTAGGACTGTTCCAGATCCTTCCTACCTTTCTAGCACATTGAGTGTGATTCCCCTTTCTTTCTCATCCCTATTCATTAGGCTTCCTGGGGACCAACTGCATTAGTCAGTTCTGGATCTTCTTGAGGATGGAACCTTATTCTAAAGGAGAAGTATGTTGGAGGGTGAGAGTTTGGACAAAGAAGAACAAATGGAAATTGCTTTTTCAAACCGCTTAGAAGACAGCCTATGTGTCATTTGGAAGCAATAGTTCCCACGTGTCTTCTGAGTGTTGAATGTCTTTAGGTTTCAAGACCTACCTTCCATCCTCAATGTCCAAACTGCTTCAGAACAGGGAGAAATACTAATTAACTAAAGTAGAACCAGAGCAACTGTGAACAATTGGAACATTGGCAAAATACTCAAGGAAGTGTTACCAAGGGCAATCCAACCAGTTACAGAGTGTTATTTGTAAAAATAAAAGCACACTTTAGAGCAAACAAAAAGAAAGGCAGCATGACAAGTGGGTAGAGACCGTGAAAGGGAAGGAGCAATTACAGAGTACAGAGTACATGTGCTATGCATTGTGCTTTTTAAAAATACTATCTCATCCTTACAACAATTTTGCGAAGTAGAAATGATTATTATACCCATTTTAAAATTAAGGAAACTGAGGCAAACTGAAGGTTAAAACACTTGCCTAGTGCCACATGGCTAATAAATGGATTTGTATTCCATTCTTCTTGACTTCAGTCCCAACACTCTATCCACTCTACTACCACTGCTTCTGAAAGGACAGTGCATTGGGTACTGGACTCATGAAGACATGAATCTCAATCCTGCCTCATACCCTGTAACCCTGTGTAACCCTGGGAAAATTGCTTTACCTCAATGGATCTCAGTTTCCTCTTTCGTAAAGTGAAATGGTTAGGTTCTCTAGCCTTTAATGTCTCTTTCAGTTCTAAATCATTGATCCTATCATTGTAAATGTCCAACAAGAAAGGAATGGGGAATAAATTGAGGAATGTTGATATAATAGAATTCTAAAATTCAGTTAAGAAGAGGTATGGGGAATACAGAGAAATATGGAAATATCTTTATGAAATAATGTAAAGCTTTTTTTAAAAAAAAGCCACATAGTGTAGGATACAAATTTGCATTCATCATGCCTCTCTTTTTTTCTCTACTGTATATAGAATGTGTTTGGCTGACAATGTGAGAATGCTAAAGAAAGAAAAATTACTACTATAACAAGGGAAAAGGTTAATCCATAACCAGTTAAGAAATAAAGGCAATTATTAGAAACTATTTCAGTCACTATTTGCCAATAAAACTCACAATCTAAATGAAATGAGTGATTAATTATAAATATATATATAAACTGACCAAAAGAGGAAACAAAAAACTTAAATAATGATCATGCAAAAAAGTCAGAAAGAGGAAAGGAACTCATATGCACAAAATTTTTTATAATAGCTCTTTATGTGGTATCAAAGAGTTGGGAAGTTGAAGAGATATCCATCAATTGGGGCAAAGGAGGTTATGGTATATGACTGGGAGGGAATATGATTGTTCTATAAGAAATGATGAGGGTAATAGTTTAAAAAAACATGGGCAGACTTTATAAACTGATACAAAATACACTTAGCAGAACCAGGAAAACAATGTATTCAATAACAACATTGTAAATCAACTTTGAAAGATTTAGTGATTCTGAACAATTCCAAAGGATTTATGATAAAAGATGCTATCCACCTCCAGATAGAAAGCTGATGGACTCAGAGAGCAGATTGAAACACATTTTCTTTCTTTATGGACTGGGTAAAGGCAAGCACATGGCTAATACAGGTATTTGTTTTGCATGACTTTATAGGCTTTGTTTTTCTTGCCCTTTCAATGGGCAAGAAACAGGGAGGGGAAGAAGAAGAAAATTTGCCACTGAAAATAAAATTTAAAATAAAATATTAAGATGAAATTGGGAGGCAGGGAGAGAAATGAAAGATTTAAAGACCTAGAAAGTTGAATGGGCCCTCAATTATTTTTCATCACTGGATTTCAGTATGGGAAACTGAAAGGGACCGTTGAATTTGGGGCTGAAATGTACATAGGAAATAAAATCTTATAAGAAATATATATTTTAAGCTAGTTTTGGAAAAATAAATTGAGTAAACCATAAATTAATTAAAGGGGGGAAGGAAATCCAGAGTCAGATTGACTTGGAAATGCAATTTATCAAACATTTAAGGAGCATTTAATAGCAGATATAAAAATTGTTCTAAAAACATTGAAACAGGAAGCACTTTAAAAACATTTTATGTAATAAAAATGGTTGTGATACATAAACAAAAGGGAAACCAAAACACAGAGCACTATAGGCAAATATAATTAATGTATCTAATAAATAAATAAAATCCTTGTATGCTGATTACAGAAATATATCCAGGAAATAATTTACTATTCTCAAGTTTGAGTCTTTGAATGGATGCCAAAGATAATAAATGTCATGTGATTTTTTTTCAATAGGCACAGAAAAGACTTCTGACAAATTCAACACTCATGTTAAAACTCTTTTAAAAAGACATTTTAATATGGACAAATATATATATATATATATATATATATATGTATATATACATATATATAAAACTATTGCTTAAAAGAAATAGAAACTTTCCCAGTCTGGATAAGGATAAGCAAGCCTTCCTGCTTTCTCTTTTAGATATTTTAAGAAAGCATTTTAAAATGCTCTTAGTCTTTAGCCTTTGCTGAAGAATAAATCTCATCAGTCTTTTCTTAAATTATCAATTCTATTTTTTTATATTTAATATTTATTTATTCTCATTTTGTACAAATAATGTTTTTATACATTAATAAAATATTCTTGTTTAAGAGTAAACAAAATACTACCTCCCCCCCCAAAATATAGACTCGCTTGAATGATAAAGTAAAGGGGAGAGAAAAAAATTAAAATTAAAAAAAGAAAAAATAGTAATAATTGTAGTTATGGCCAGGTGGCACAGTGGATGGAGCACCAGCCCTGGAGCCAGGAGCACCTGAGCCCATATCCGGCTCCATACACCCAACAATCACCCAGCTGTGTGCCATGCAAGTCACCCCAACCCCACTGCCCTGCAAAAACCAAAAAAAGAAAAATAAAAAGACCCAAAATATAATAAAATAGCAATAATAGTAGGGGTGGCTGGGTAGCAGACAGAGCATTGGCCCTTGAGCCAGGAGCACCTGGGTCCAAATCCAGCCTCAGACACCCAATGATCACCCTGCTATGTGGCCCCAGGCAGGCCACCCAGCCCCATTTGCCCTGCACCCTCCCCCAAATAATAATAATAATGATAATAAGATGTGCTTCAGTCTTTGTTCCAACACAAACAATAAATTATCAATTCTAAATCACAATGTTGCTCGCTCTTCTCTCTTCAGACAAACTCGTGAAATAGTCAGCAAGCATTTTAGTAACATTGACTACATATCAGGTGCTATGCTAAGAAATGAAAACACAAATAGAAACAAAAGAAAATCCCAAAAACTTTCTTTACATGTAATTGAAAAATAAAGTAAAATAACATTCCAAAATTTTTTTTTAAAAGATACTATTACTTTAGCAGTGGAAAAAAATGACAATCTATGTTCTCAAGGAGCTTCCATTCTAATGCAGGAAAACAACACATAAAAGGAGAGATGAAAGAGGGAGTGGGAGATGAAGGTAACCAACCACTCAATTCTAGTGCCCTCCCTTTGTTTATTATCCTCTATTCTGTCTATGACTTGTTTGTCTGTACTCTTGTCTCCTCCATTAGATTGTAAACTCCTTCAGGACAGAGACTGTCTCTTTTTTTTTTTTTTTGCAAGGCAATGGGGTTAAGTGATTTCCCCAAGATCACACAGCTAGGTAATTATTAAGTGTTTGAGGGCAAACCTAAACTCAGACCCTCCTGACTATAGGGCCCATGCTCTATCCATTGCACCAGCAAACTGCACCAAAGGGACTGTCTTTTGACTTTTTTGTTTCCAGCTCTTAACCCAGTGGCATATAGGACTACTTAATAATGTTTGTCCTTCATTTTCAAAGAAAATCATGACATCAGGGAGATGATACCATGACAAGCACGTGAATTGAATTTGAGTGAGGGGGTACTGTGCTAAGTCACCAGCCTCACTTTCTCCTCCAAAGCCTTCTGGGTCCAGTGGCCAGAGATGAATCAGAATGACTGGAGATGGTCCTGGATGTGAGGCAATCAGGATTAAGTGACTTGTTCAAAGGTCACACAGGTAGTAAGTGTCACGTGTCTGAGGCCGGATTCAAACTCCTGTCCTCCTGACTCCAAGACCAGTGTTCTATCTACTGTGCCACCTAACTGCTTAATAAATATTTATTGACTAATTATTGTCTGCTGGACTGACAAATATCAGGTGTAAGGGCATGGTAGAGAAGTCTAAAGTGCCACTTTGGTGAGGAAAAAAAACATAAAAAATTAATAATAATAATTATTGTAATTATTATTATTATGAACCAGATACTGTGTTAAGTGCTGTATAACTATTATCTCATTTGAACCTCAAATTAATTCTATGAGGTAAATGCCATTATGCCATTGAGAATGTATTTTACAATAGAGGAAATTAAAGCAGACAGAAGCTAAGTGACTTGGCCAGGATTATGCAACTGGATTTGAACTCAAGTCTTCCTGACTATAAGCCTGCACCACCTATCTGTAGTTAAGTACAAAGGCTCCTCCATTGGTTCACCTAAGAGCAATACCCTTTTCCCCCCATGGCCTGAATGGTCAATGATCAGAAGGAAGAAGCTTCTTTGGTTAGTTCGGTTAATAAAAATATTCGTGGTTTTACCTTTGACAAGATAGAGAATGAAAACAATGGTCAAAAAGGCATTGAATGGTGGTAGGAAAATGATAAGGCAGTTAGGTGACCCAGTGGATAGTGTTGACCCTGGAGGCAGGAAAACTGATCTTCCTGAGTTTAAATATGTCTTCAGATACTTACTATTTGTATAACACTGGACAGGTCAATAAAACCTGTTAGTTTGGGTTTCCTCACTAGTAAAAATGAGCTGAAGAAGGAAATATCAAAATCACTCCAGTATCTTTGCCAAGGGAAAAAACCACACAATGGGATCATGAAGAAATTGATATGACTGAACAGCAGAAAATCGATTCCTTAAGAGTATGTGGAAAATTCTAACTATTGTTCTATCTGATGAAGCAAATTGTTTTACTGACTTGTTATTTAAACTCTGGACCCTTGCTCAAGCTTCATGAAGTGCATGGCATCCTTACTCAAGGACCAAGCTAATCTTTTCTGTATCGTTCCAATTTTAGTATATGTGCTGCCAATGTGAGCAGGACCTTTGCTTCATCTTCAGTGGGAAATATTCTTCATTCGAGAATCCTGTAAATTGTGATTTCAAGGTGTTAAGAGAGAAATTAGAAGTAATTGTTAGAGAGAAGTCTGTTAACTTGAATCTGTCATTTTGGACATTTCTCTTTGTAAGAAGAAAAATGCAAAGAGTAGAAAAGAGTAAAAGAATCAGAAGTTAGTAAAGATTATTTCTGGAAAGTTTGTGCCTAAAATGAAGAGTCTCGTTGTTCCTAAGGATGACTCATCTTACCACTACTTTGTGACATAGTTCTAGAAATGCTAGCTATAAGATGATTAAAGGCATAAACAAGGCAAAGAGGAGACAAAATTAGTCTTATTTGCAGAAGACAAGATATATTTACAAATGAAATCTTGCTCCAAGGAAGAGAAATGTTGCAACAGTAGATGTAGTCATAGACTTGTTATACTAGAGATATGATTCCTCCTTCTGATAAGTATCTCCACCCTGTCCTTCTGGGATCTTCCATGATCGAAATGTCCTGTACCTTGTACTCAAAATAGGCCTTTTGGCCAATTCTTAATAATTCTGTGACTGGACATCAGATGTGCCTGCACAGCTGAGCCTACCCATGAAATGCAAGCATTAAAAAACTTAGGTATGGAGTCTTATGTTTGCATCAAGCCAGGCCATATCTCCCAGGTTCCTTGATCACCTGCTTCTTCCTGCCAGCATTCTGAGCAGAGACTCATCTGGTGACTAAGACCTACCTTCCCTTGCCCTTTAGTTTCTTCATTACCCTGGCAACTTAAGTTATGTTTCAAGTCTTTTCTTGTGCGAGTTAAAACATGCCTAATGATAACGATAATAACAATAGTAATAACTTCTATTTCCAGTTCAGTGGACCAATCTGGCCTTCAGTCAGAACTTATTTGTTAACACTACAAATCTACCAGCCTTGAGTAGAGGAGTCTAGTGCTACGAAGTGGAGGGTGGGGAACAGCTACCACACATAGATGCTTGGGATTTACATCCCCCATTCTTCCAGTTTTGTCTCCACACACTCATATATGGCCTTCCACAGTCTTTAAATTCCCAGATGAAGCTTAAATTAACCTGTAGTTTGCGTGAAAGGAAGACAGGAACAGTAATGTCACAAAATTAGTCTAATAACCATTTTACAGACAGGTGAGATAATGTACATAGAATGAGAATCATGTGTAGACTACATAGATCCAATTATGCACTTATCTTTACCTGCCAACATTTGAGTGTGGAGGCACTGGGTTTGTGGGTAGGAGAGGACCCTCTCTAACTCCGAGCTACTGTGAATATAGCTTTTCTTTGACTTCTGTTTTATTCATTTTTTTCTAGCCCTTAAGTAATAGTAAAGGAGACAGCAATGATTTACAGACCTGGGAAAGGGAGAAAGAGCAAGCTCCAGGAATAGGAACCTGTATAAGAGTTCCCAAGTCACCCTGAATTTGACTGAGTATAGCAATGTATGTATCAGACAGATGAGGCATCATTTCCCCCAAAGAAGGGAGCAGCTTTGTCTCTTAACTATGTCATATATGGAAGGAGACTTGGTTGAATAAATGCTTTGTAGTAACGTTTTTGAGTCTATCCTCTCCAGGAATAGAGATGGTGCAGAGAAGAACATTTGTATTTCTGTTCTTCTTATATCTTCTCAGTAAATATATTTTTATATTTTCATAAAAGTTTTTTAAGATCTGTAATATGCAACATACTGCTACTGTTTTGAGGCTTCATATGATCATATGCCTCCTTGATCACTTAATTCTACTTGGGAAAGGAAATGGTTAAAGAACATGTCCCAGGGATTCCTGTAGAAACCACTGCAAAAGGGGGCTCATTCATTCTTCAATCTTGCCTACAATCAACTTTGGTTTGTAGAGGAAGAAGTGAGACAGACAACAGACACAGATTGGGGAGGAGGGGAGACAGAGAGAAAGAGAGACACCGACAGGAAGAGGGAAGAGAGAAGAGAGGGGAGAGAGAGAGAGAGAGAGAGAGAGAGAGAAGAGAGGAGAGACAAAGAGAGAGAATGAGATGGAGGAAAGAAGGAGGAGGGTGAAAGAATGAGGGAGAGAGGGAGAGAAAGAGAGTAAAAGAGAGACAGAGAGACAGAGAGGAGAGAGGATAGACAGAGACAGTAACAGAGAGTGCTTAATTTATTGCTCAGTGCTTCACATCAATCTATAAGCTTCAGCTGAAATTCCAGAACCCAAGTTTTGCCCAGTCTTTTCAAATGTTAAATTTTTTACATAACATACAAAGATAGTTTTCAATAGTTATCTTTTTGTAAGTTTTTGAGTTCTCCATTTTTCTGCCTCCTTCCCTTCCCTCTATGACAGTGAACAATCAGATATAGGTGAAACCTTGCCATTTCAAAGTTGGTGAAAGATCCACCATGAATTCCAGATGGTAAGAGTGAGTGACAACATGGAAAGTGTCCATGATAAGTAAAACTAACATGTTATCCCTGCATGTCTCCCTAGACCAATAAATAGTCAGTTTAGCCTAAGCCAAATAAGCTTGATCTGTATAGCTGGCATGGTTGATATCTAACCTCTAACAAAAACAGAATGTTGTCTGTCCAGGATGCAGCTGCTTAGAACATGTCATTCTGGTGAGGGTGTGGGTTTGTCTATTAGTTCAGCAAGAAAAAAAACATATGCAAATCTCTCTTTTAAGGCCACACTTTCTAGAAGCCCTAATCACAGGGTGAAAGATTGTGGTTGAGCAATAAGCTAAATAGCTTCTCCAGAAGTTAATATGATAGCCACATCTGCAAAGCAGCTAAGCTTGGGAATATAAATAAGGGAAAGCAGATAGAGAGAGCTCAGTAAGGAAGCCCCATTGCCCTTTCCATACCAGCACATGCCTACTGTATGAATGAATGACAGTAATCCTTGTGGTTGGGGTGGTAGGATCAACTGTTCAACTTTCTATAACGTGAGAATTAGACAGTTTCTACTGAAAGTGGATTTTTGCCAAATTTCTTAGTAGCCAAGGAGAGGACCTATTCAGTCATTCTGGGGCAATGGGGCATCAGAGGTGCTATAATTTCATTCCTTTAGTTTATTATAGGTCACATATACCAATGGGAGAAAAATTAATACTGTATCCAATATTCCAGGCTTAAGTATGCCAGAAACTATTGTTTTTAAAATGAGTTTATGATCAACATTACTCTAATCTAAAGCATTTCTTGCTCAGAGATAGTTGTCCAAACCAGTAGAATTCTTTTGTGTCCTTGGACATGTCTCTACTCCAAGGTAATTCAAGATAACATAAGAATCTTGAAGAAGGAAAAAGTCATCATATTAAAATTTAATTTTGGAAGTCAATATTCTAGAATAATTCTACTAGTTTATGCTAAGACTATTTTCTAGACCACTGTCCTCTGGAATTGAAAGGGAATCCTCCCTACTATCTGAATGATCTTAGGTGGGTCATAATAACAATCATGGCATCAATCGCCTCAATGTTCTCAACTAGACAAGAAGTTCTCTTTGTCCTAATTCTGATTATAATCCTTCCCCCATTCTCAGGATCTCAGTCTTCGTTTTTTGACTTTAAGTCAATAATAGTCAGCAATAAAAGAGCATTTATCACCAGGTATTTTCCTAAAAGGAAAAATCTGAGGACTTTAGACTTGAGAAAATATTATTTATTAATCATTCCATTGAACAAGACAACCTTGTTAATATGCTTTCACATTACTCTGAAACCTCCTACTGTTTCTGATCTTACCCCAAGATCAGCATTTAAGTATGGCTGAAAGATAGAGGAGAATCATAGGTCCTTTACTGGGGAAGTGACAATGAGGATTGAAAGGGAGGGAAGGAGATGATTCTATTTACATCTTAACCCCTAGATCTCCATAAATTTTTTAAAACATTTTACAAAGGATTTTCTTCAAAATAGTCTTGTTAGGTTAATTGTACAAGCATTCCATTGTTGTTCCCATTTCACAGATGAGGTCTTAGCTAATACAGGTTCAAATCTTGCTCAAGATCACAAAAGAAAGTCAAAACTTCCACCTAGTATGGTTAAAAAAAGGAAAAAAAGGAAAGGATTTTTGAGACAAAAGGACCTAGGCTCAAATTTAATTATTCTACTTTCTACTTGTATGTTACTTGTCCTCTTGGGGCTCAGGCCATCTGTAAAAGGAGGGATTTGAACTAGGCCTTTGAAGTTTTTACTTTAAGTGTTCAGTTTCTGTATATTTAATTAACTGCCCACTCTCTAGTCTTCCAAATGAATTGTTTTTCAGTTACATTATGCAACCTGGATAATTTTTACTCTCAGTTCAGACTAAGAAGGTCCAGGTTCTAATTGTGTTTCCAATTTGCCTAGCTCAAGTTGGGGGCCAGGGGTCCACTGGAAGCAGCTCAAATCAGTTGCAGTGGGATTGTCTACATTTTGGAAAGGGCTAAATACTGGTGGTCATGTAGTCTCCCAAGTGCTATAGTAGTTTCATCTCTTTCTTGATGAAGTGGATCTCCAGGAAGTAATAGAGATGTGAATCCCCTTACTGGACCCCAGAGCACATAGTTCTAGGAGGACCTAATTCAGGTCCTTCTCCAGGATCCAGACAACCTCACAGAATCTAGGCTATGGTCCCTTTCATTAGAGTCAGCTTTCTATATAGCCTGGAGGAGAACCTGGGCCTCCTAGAATGGAGGAACTCTGTTGGTAGGGACTCAAGTCAATGGCAGAACCTAGAAATCCTCAAACCCCTTCAAGGGTATCAAAAAATCCTGATGAGGGGATGAAAAGTAAGTTCTACATTACACTTCAAGTAGTGAAGTGCCAGGGCATTCACCATACAAGGCAAGATCTTGACTGACAAAAAAAGTTATAAGTTCCATCACAATTGTTCCAAGAACCCAATTAGGAAAATTCCTAATATTTAGGTAGCTTGAGCTCTCATATCTATCTATAATTAACCCTTGGTCTCTCTTTGTGGTTGAGGCAAAACTCGGGTTATTAAAAAGTTTGGATAAAAACCTACATCAACAGAAAATTACATTATAATATTGAAAAATAATCAAGTCGTAAAGTGTTAGATAAATGTGAATTATTATTATTATTCATTTGTTTTATCATAGAAGCTAGGTGTACACCAGGCCTGGTTCAAAAAGACTTGGGTTCAAATTTGGCATCAGACACTAGCTGTGTGATCCTAGGCAAGTTACTTAATCCTGTTTACCTCGCCTGTAAAATGAGTTAGAGAAGGAACTAGAAAACCACACTAGTCTCTTTGTCAAGAAAATGCCAAATGGAATCATGACTGAAATAATTGATTAGTAACAACAACATTTATTGATATTGTTTTTAATATTATCTTATTACACTATAGCCTTTCCCAGAATAAGCTCCATGTTGTGTGGATTGACTATCAGTATATTAATTTTCATTTGCGGCCTAATTTGATATACCACTGGAAAATGGAGAAAACAAAAACAAAAATCTACTCATGGAAAAGAAAATCACTGAGTTGATTGCTGAGAGGCCTTGTCCTGGTCAAAATTTTAATGTAGTGGTTTTTCTTGGGTACCTTCACAAACTCCTTTCTTTGACTTCTCTCCTATTTCCTAAGAACGTTTCTTTACATTTCACAGGCACCTAGTAGCCTACACCGTCTTATTATTCAGTTGTGTCAGATTTGTCCAACTCTTTTAAAGATACTGGACAGGGGATTCTGGAGGCACACAGCAAGTGATGTAACCATCTCAGATTTGACTGACAAGCAAGGAGTGTGATGAAGCTATTGTGAAAGTTTAAGGCAAGTAACAATAAGAGCCTTTCCTCATGCGAAGTCAATAGGATTATAAAGGAGGGAATAGATTCAAAAGACATCAGGAGAAGGAACTAACTAAACTTGATAATTGTTTGGATATAAGAAATTAGGGAGGTGGTGAGCAACAAAGGCAATCCAAAATTTTGAACATAAGAGACATGGAAAATGGTGGTGTCCTGGAGAGAATTAGTGAATCTAGAAGGAGACTGGGCTTAGTGGGAATGATAAAATGTTTTATTTTGGTCATGTCCAGTTTGAGATGCTTGAGGGATACTAGGTACAGAGATCCTGGAGGTAGCTTCAGAATGAAGTCTGAAATTCAAGAAGTCAGATTTGGAGATAAAAATCATCTATATAGAGCTAATAGATGAAAAGAATGAATAAGATTACCATAGGAACAGGATGACCAAAAGAGGTAGGCCAAACACATTATCTTTAGGAAAGCTTATGTTATGTATGAAGCAGGGGTCATCTCCGTACTGCCATCATCTTTGAACAATGTTTATGATTGCATTTCCTGGTCTTAGTGACAATGTGGGTATTTTGGAGACTGCTGCCATTTATAGTGGAAGTGGAAATGTCACAGTAATCCCAATCCCTTAGGGTCCAAGGGTAATTTCTAAAGGTTAGGAGAAGTTGGATAGATCATGAGAATAAGCTCAATGCTCAGTGTTGAAAGAACGTTGTGATTTAGCCATAGGTGTCCTAGCCCTTTGATAGAATCAGAGAAGACTGTACCAGCTAAAAGAAAAAACTGTTTCTCTCTGGATGTTTTGGTTTTGACTCTTCTGGGTGGCAACTTGGACCATGAAGCAGGGTAAGGGAATCAGCAGTCCTTATCCCCCTTCTATCTGGCCTTGCCTCCCTCAGGAAATATGGACTCACTTAGATGAACTTGCAGCCAGGTCCCTGACTGACTATTCCATTTTCCTTTTATGAAGGAGGCAAAACACTCTTCTTGAAGAGGACATGTCTAGGCTTTCAGATAACCTTGTGAGTTTAACAGATCCAGAGTTCCTAGGCCCAATGAGAAGAGCAGGTGATCATGGTAGCAGCAGAAGCAACTAGAAAATCTGCATTGGAGAGAATTCCTATCAAAAAGAGAATCAATCCAAGTTTCAGTCATACCCAACTCTTCATGTTCCCATTGGGAGTTTTCTTGGCAAAGATACTGGAGTGGTCTGACAATTCCTTTTCCAGCTCATTTTAGAGATGAAGAAACCAAGGCAAGCAGAAGCATGTGACTTGCCAAGGTCATGTAGCTAGTAAATGTCTGACAAGCTCAGGAAGATGACGCTTTCTGATTCCAGGTCTTAGTACTCCAGTCACTGCATCAGTACAGAAGATATACCTGGATCCTCATAATGGTCCTGCCTGGACCCTCTAAGGGTCCAGTAGTAATTTCTAAAGGTTAGGAGAGGTTGAATAGATAATGAAAATGAGCAAAGGAGATAAAGGAGATGTTAGATATGGGGAAAAGAGTGTGGCGGCTTTAAATCAAAGGGAGGAGAATTGCATTCAGAGGTACAGAATAGTTAATGATAAAGGCTGCAGAGGTCAAAGAGAAAGAAAATTAAAAAAGATATTTGTAGTTGATATTTATGAGGACCTTGGTAACCTTTGAGAAAGCAGTTTCAGTAGAATGATGGGTCTAAAATCTAACTGCAAGGGATTGAATAGCAAGGGTGTGTAGGAAGGGAGCAAAAGGACTGAGTATGGATGGATTTTTAATGAAGTTAAACAGAGAAAGGAAGAGGAGAGATGGGATAGTAACTAGATAGATTAAAAGGATAAGTTATTTTTGGACACTGGGAGAAAAGAGAATGATTGTGATTCTGGTAGAGAATTATGGAAAAGGAAGAAAACATGATATATATGAGGGAAAATACAAAGGTACAGGGAAATATTCAGAGGTTCAGAGGGATTAATTTTAATACAGGGTTTTCAAAAAAGGTCTTTTGTGATCAGGAGGAAGAAAAACCATTTAATGAAGATGAGAAGTTTCAAAGAATTGGAGGGGAATTGACAGAGTCCTCAGTGGATGATCTCAATCTTAGTCAAGACTCTGCCAACTACCTTGATGGGGATGGGGGACGGGGAAGGGAAGGTGGAAGGAGAGGGCAGGTGAGAGGGGAGGCATGGGAGATGAGTTGAGATAGAGATGAAAAATTGAGTTTGAGAATAAGCTTGGCTGGAATGTAGAGTGTTGGAGGGGTAATAATACGGAAGAAGTTTATTAGGTTGGAGGCAGATTATGGTGAACCTTAGCTACCCGGCTGAAGACTTTCAGAATTTTTTTAATGCAGAAAATGATAATGATTAGCTCTGTGTTTGAGGAAGATAATCCTAGCAGCTACATAGCTGAATTGGAGAGGAAGGAGAATAATAGCAGAGGGACCAATTAGCTAACTATATGAGTAGTCCAAGGGAGAGATGATGAGGACCTGGACTAGGGAAATGGTCATGTATGTGGAGGTCAGATGGGAAGTATAATAGAAGTAGAACCAACAAGCTTTGGCAATTTATTGGATATGGAAAAGTTGGCAGGTCAGTGAACAAGAGAAAAGAAACAAAGATGAATTTGAGGTTATAAACTTGGCTTTTGGGAAGTTATAAATCCTGATGACTGAAAGGATGGTGAAGTCAGAAGAAAAAGAGAAGTTAAGGGAGGGCAGGGTTAGGAGGGAAATTGATGAATTCTATTTTGGACATAAATGATGTTGGCTTCCCAGATGCTGGCCTGACATCCACATAGATATGTCTTCCAGTCAGAAGAAAAGTCAGAAAAGGAAGTTCAAAAGAAAGATAATGACTTAACAGAGTTTTGGAAATAATCTACATAGCTGCACCTACCTCATAAGATTGTTTTGAGGATCAAATGAGATATCTTATGTAAAGTGCTTTGCAACTTTAGAGTGTTATACAAATATTAGCTATGATTAAATTGAATTCATAGAAGTAGGTGAGATCACAGTCATAGGGTTAAGAGAATCCAAAGGCACTGGTGATGGGTGATGTATACAGGTCATAAGAACAAGCATCTAAACAGAGATGGATGGAGTATACTTCTGAGGACAGGTAGGATCTGGAAATGATGATGAGAAATAAAAAATATGTTGACTCTTACTAGCCCAGTATCATGATGATGTTTTGACATTCATTCTTGAAGACCATGCCATTAGGGAGGTGATGCCATGACAAGCTCATGAAATGGATTTGAGTGAGGGGCTGCTATGCTAAGTCACCAGTCTCCCTTTCTCCTCTGGAGCCACCTGGGTCCAGTGGATAGATATGAATCAGGATGACGGGAGATGGCTCTGGATGCAAGGCAATCAAAGATGAGTGGCTTGCCCAAGGTCACACAGTTAGTGTCAAGTATCAGAGATGGAATTTGAACTTCCATCATCCTGACTCCAAGGCCAATGCTCTATCCATTGCACTACCTAGCAACCCATAGTTTGATGATGGGGTATAAGAGAAGGAAGAACTAGCAACTGGAAAATAAGGTCAGGGATATAGTTTCTCTTGTGAGAACTGGTGTTCTGTAAATTCAAGAAAATGAAAAAAGTCCAAAATTAAGAGCTCTCAGATGAGGGCTTGTTCATGAAGGGACAATGGTCTTAGATACCAAAGTAAGTTGTAGGAAGGAATGAAGAAAAACAAGAAAGAGATTGGAAGATGAGCAGAGTTGATAAGGAAGAGATTAAGAACACATGCAGACAGATCTCACAGAGTCATTTAGGGCTGGAAGGGCCTCCCTATATTTTGGGAATGAGAGAACAAGTTCAAAGAAGTTAAGACTCACTTAAAATCCAACAGGTATTCTGTTGCAGAAGCACAATTTGATTCCAGTGTCACTGACTCCAAATTTATGATTCTTTCTACTGCCTCATAAACAGAATTAGGAAATACAAGATCACAGCAATGAAACTGCCTCTTTATTACCATTATGTCTGCAGTCAAAACATATTATACATTTCTATTTTAGGCAATGGAAATGTCATTACAAGTAGCATAGCTAATCTGAAATGCCTTCAATTATTAATTTAATTAAAGTTAGGCATAAGGAAATGAAAATTTGTCAGCCATAGCATATTCCAGGGTCCCATGATGATAGAGAATAGCCTCAGTCTAGGGACCTAGAACAGAAGCAAATAAATCAGATGGTGGGAGTCCTCAGGGAATTTTCATAGATCAGGGTCCAAGAGGTTTTAGAAAAGCAGAATGAAATATTAAAGTGGCTGACTCCAGGATTGGTTTTGGTTTCTAGAAAGTAAGAGTAACAAGTAATGGAGAGAATGAAACCAGTTGGTATTCTCACCCTCAAAAGCACTTTGAGACATCCAGTCTTAGGGATAGACACCTGAAGCATCACTCTAGGTGGTCCTCTGGCTCTTGGCATTACTTACAAAAGGAAGGGAATTAAGAGCTAGGAGAGACCTTTGAAAAATCCAGTCCGACTCCTTCAATTTCCAAAAAGAGGAAAATGAAGTGCTAAGTAGAGGAAGTGACTTGAACAAGTCATGAATTGGTGGCAGAGGTGGAATTCGAATCAAGTGCTTTCAACTTCAAATCAAGACTTCTTGCTTCTGTGACATTGTACAAGTTGCACAGGGATGAAATATCTCTCAGTCTTCCAAGGGGTTTTACATTTTAAAATAGGAGGCTTGTTTACCTTAGGGCTAGAATGCACTCCTTCCTCATTTCCATGGCTTAGAATCCTTTGCTTCTTCCAGGCTTAACTTATAGAATTTCCTGCTCTATCCTCTACCTCCACCACCCCCAGTTAATACTCTCTCCCTTCCAATATTCCCTTGCATACATTTATCTGCATATTTGTAGAATGGAAGCTCCTTGAGAGCAGGGACTAATTTTTGCTTTGTTTATGCATTCCTGAAGCCTCCAACGTATGCTCTTTGGATTGGATTGGATCAAAATGGATGTATGAAAAAGAGTCTCTTACTAGTGGAATTTCAAAAGATATGGAAAAGTAAAGAATTTCAGGCCTTGTAGATGTTTGGGGGCAGGTGAGACTGTTCAAATCTAGAGCACTAGCTTGCTCTCTACCTTATGTTTCAACTTCAGCCAGGGATGTAATTTATTACTTGATGAATTCTGACAGGCAAGATTGAGAAAGAAAAAGGAACAGTCAGTAACTTTCTTTGTTCTTCCATTCATTGGCTTGGCTTTTTATTTTTCTTTTCTTTTTTTTTTTTTTGGCTGTCCTTCTTGGCTCAAAAAACTTGTTTTTATCTCACAGTAACTACTTATGGATCTGGCAACATGAACCACACTTCCCAGAAATGTCATCTCATTGGCAGGGCACATCCTTATGTCATCTCATTGGCAGGACACATCTTTCAGATAACTCTGCCCTGCCCTAGGCCTGCATTCTTCTGAGGTTCAGCAAAAAAGATATAAATACCAGCTCTGGATTCACTTTCCTGCTATCTGCTATCTGCCTTTGAGATCCATCATGAAGTTCTCAAGTGGCCTCTTCTTCCTCCTGGTACTGCTCATCTTCAACACGGACCAGCAAGAAGCTAGAGAAATCAGTTCTTCATCCTCTGGTAAGTCAGGAAAAAAAGATTTCTTTAAAAAGACCATAGAAAAAAAGGAAAATGGAAGTCCAAGGCGGAAAATTCTAAGCCCTCTTACACAGGGAGTCACAGATAAGGGATGCTTCTACTGTAAACACCCTCCTTTCCACATCAAACTTTTCTTAGATCTTCAGCCTTGATGACTCCCTTTAGAGCAGCTTCTTTCTTAAGATTACAGGCTCCTCACACAAATGAAGCATGTAAGGAGGAAGGATGGATAGTGTTGTAACCTTACCCTCATTGAGAATGGGTTAAAGAGGGAACAACATATATAACTAGAAGGTATAAATGTTTCCTAAACTCAGAGGAAAACAAGAGGGCAATAGGATAGGGTAAGGGAGAAGCTAAAGGTTGGACTCTTAGAGGAGTGGGTAGGGTAAGGAAAGGAAGGCAAGGTAGCAGGTTGAAGTAAAGCTGAAGAGTGAGTAGGGATAAAGTAAATGGTGAGAAGGACAGTGAGGAAAAATAGAAAGAAGAAAAACAGAGGTAATTATAGCTTAGAATGTGAATGGGAAGAATTTACCCATAAAATGGAAATGGATTGCACACTAAAAATTTGAATTCAATAATACGTGACTCTCAGGAAACATAAAAATGAAATATAGACACAAAAATAAAAGAAAAAACAGGAAAAAATTTAGTATGTAAAAAAACAAGATTAATAATTATGATGTCAGACAAAGTTAAAATTAGATTTAATAAAAAGTGAAAACCAGAAATTATACTATGCATCAGCAATAGTATTCACTATTCTTTTACACCATTTAAAATACATAAACAGTATAAAATATGTGAGAATATGACTGCTAAAACAAGGAACTAAATGAACATAAACATAAAGCACTTTTTACACAAATAAACAATCTAAATAACTGAAGCAATATTTATTGTTCATGGGTCGGTAAAACCAATAAAAGTTTTTAAGTAACAATTTTATCTAATTGGCATCCCAATTAAAATACTAAAAATTTATTTTACTGAGTTAGAAAGAATAATAACGAAGTTCAATTGGAAGAACAACAAGTCAGGAGTTTCAAAGAAACCAGGAAAAAAGATGTATTGCTATGGTCAGTCCATACTATGTTTATTTTCTTTCTAGCATCTATTTTTCTGAAGGTGGATAGCATCTTCCTTCCTAAGTTCAAATATTTCTAAGGTTTTCTTAATTGACCAATTCATCATTTCCTATACCACAACACAACCCAATCACATCCTATCTGAGAGATTGTCTCTGAAAGTTGTCCCCAATTTTCTTCATTCTTTCTATTCTTGGTTATATAGGTTTTAGTCATACAAGAAAATTTAAATGAAAAATAATTGAAATTATCCTTTTTTACACTTCCACAATGCTTCTGTTTTATAATAGAGCTTCAACAGAGTCACCAGGAATCAGACTAAAATATAATTGGGAAATATTTAGCAAAACAAAAATACAACAGAACCAAGATAATGTTAGCATGACTTTCTAAGTCATTATGCTACTTTGAGAGATCCTTGGGTATAACTGGGCTTTCTTGTTGTTACTTACAATACCTCTTACTTTTCTCCCTTTGGCTCTTTCCTGATGTTAGGTCGTTGTGTAGACATCTGTAGAGGGCACTGGGACTGTGATAATGGAGAATTCTGCATTACCAGAGGATGTGGTCATTTCTGCTCAGACCGAATATAAATAGGTAAGAGGACTAAGACTATTTTCTGCCCCCAAGTTAATTACCTTTATTCAACAGATTTTCCTGAACAGTCTGGTTAACCATTGAGGAATAAAAGCCTAACTGTATCCCTGAGCATCTCTTCCTTCTTGGGGTTCCTCTCATCATCCTCTCATCTACCACCTCCACTATCTTTCCCAAGGGAAATATTGACATTAAATGGAAAACTTAATTTCTCTAAAATTCCATGCATCTCATTATCTTCCCTCTTTTTAAGTGATCAGGGAATAAAAAACCATGTTATATAGATTTGATTTTAATTTTTTCAAGGCAATGGGGGTAAAGTGACTTGCCCAAGATCACACACCTAAATGAGTATTAAGTGTCTGAGGTCATATTTGAATTGAGGTTCTCCTGACTGCAGGACCAGTGCTCTATCCACTGTGCCACCTAGCTACCCCCATATAATATTTTTTTAAATAACAAATAGCCGAAGTCCTTCTTTCTCCCTTAATTAGGAAGCATTTTTTCATTGTACTTTCATCCAAGCTTTTCCATAGATATAGAAGGAATTTTTGAAGTCATTTAAGGTACTCCCCACATTTTATAAATAAGGAAATTGGAGTCCTAAAACAGAAAGGGATTTTAATATTCCGTAGCAAATGGCAGAACCAGGAAGGAGGTAATTTCATATAGTGAAATGATCGTTGACTCTGGACTCAGGTTGAACTGATAATTTCTACCTATGTTGCTTGGGGTAAGTAACTTAACCTCCACTGAGGTCGTATTCTTCATCTGTAAAATGAGGGGCTGGATAGATCACTTTTGACATCTCTTCCAGCTCTGGTTTGTGGTTTTATGATCCCTTCAAATTTGGGCTCCCTTTAAAGTCTAGATCTAAGGATCCAATGATATGAACTAGGGTTCCCAGTGGACTAATCCCATGATCTTACCAGACAGGAATTCTGACTCTGCTACTGAGGCTAATCACTTAACCAGCTTTGTGATCCTGATCTGGTCACTTATTCTCTCTAAATTCCAGTTTCTTCATCCGTAAAATAGGAATTGTGATACCAGGTTTATAGGGTGTTGTGAAATTTAATTAAATTCATTTTTGCAAAGTACTTTGCAAATCTTAAAGAACTATATGAATACCAGTTGATTTTTTGTTTGTTTGTTGGGTTTTTTTTATCTCTCATTGCCCTGTTCTTTAGATATGTATCTTTTTTAGTAGATTCTAAGTTTATAAGCACCAAGAAGATAGGTATTAAATCTTTCAGTTGGGGTTTTTATATTGCCTAAAGCATTATGATGATAATTGCCCAGTGATGAAAGTAAAAGATTTAGGAAACTGGGATGTGGGAGTTTGGGCTATTCTACTTATGCCTAGCTTTCATTCCCAGATGGCTTCCTTAGACATCTATGACAGTGACTACTGTAGAAAGGTTCACAAAATAGTTAGTTACCCATAGAAAGGAAGAACTCTCCTGGGGGGTCCATCTGGGTCAGGGAAACCCTAGGGAACACTTGAAGTTGCTCTGGACAAGAGAGACCAAGGTTTCTCCAGATCTCCTGTCATATGTTTCTGTCAATATGGTGGCTGTGGACAGTGGAAAGCAACAAGGAATGCCAGGGCAGCTGTAGGATAACCCACTGTGTAAGATACTTGCTTTAATTAATTTATTTTTTTTGTCTTTTTCATTTACCAGGAGATCCGTAGAGAAGGACCATGCAAGAAAAATCCTCTGAAGGTTGTTTGTATCGTGCTGTGATTCTTAACTTAGAAAATCTGATGGATAATGAAAATTTATGGGGGAGAAGAATTAGCATGGCCAGGAAGGGTGGGGAGGAAGGGGTGGTCTAGAGGTAAAAAATTAAAAAGTACAGGGGAGAGAAAAGGGAGATGTGCCTTCTCAGAAGCACTTTCCTTTTTTAATAAATCAATATTGCAAGAACTCAGTCCACATGGTTATTCTTTGAGAGATTCAAAATTAGTCCCCAGTTCAGACTAATTGCCCTTAAACTTTGTCAAGGTTGCAAGACTGTGGTGTAGGCAGCAAAGAATCTTATTACTTAAATTAACTCCACCTCACCCCCACCACCCACCATCTACCACCTCCACCTCCTGGTTCTTTAGATCCACAGTATAGCAAGGAAGTCATTTTATCTTTTTTTTTTTTTTAGGGTTTTTTTTTTTTGCAAGGCAAATGGGGTTAAGTGGCTTGCCCAAGGCCACACAGCTAGGTAATTATTAAGTGTCTGAGGCCATATTTGAACCCAGGTACTCCTGACTCCAGGGCCAGTGTTCTATCCACTGTGCCACCTAGCCACCCCAAAGTCATTTTATCTTGAAAAAATAGGTAAGGGGCACTGTGACCAGTGTCTGAATCCATTTAGAAATCAAGATTATGACTGAAGGATTACACCTTCCATATTTCCACGGTTCCCATTTGACCTAGTTTAGAAATATGGTTTATTCAATCTCTCAGGCTTAGTCTATCCTAATAGCCAACTTATTCTTTCCTCTTTTAGCATATTGTACCATTCAGTATCTTCTGACCCAAGTGTCTGAGGTCACATTCGAATTCAGGTCCTCCTGACTGCAGGCCCAGTGCTCTATCCACTGTACCACCTAGCTACTCCCATATAATATTTTTTTTTAATACCAAATAGTCAAAGTGCTTCTTTCCCCATTAATCAGGAAACATTTTTTCAGTGTACTTTCATCCAAGCTTTTCCATAGATATAGAAGGAATTTCTGAACCAGCAACTTAATTAGATTAAATAAACACATACTAAAAGCAGAATCCTTAATTGTATACAACATGACATATCTCATTCAATCTCCAGTCCCAATTCCCCAGATTCCATTAGGCAGAGGTTCCCTTAGGCTGTATGTAGTTCATTCCCTCTGTCATTCTCTGTATCTCTGTGACTCTGTCTTACTCTTTCTCCCTCTTCTTTTTCTTCTTCCCTCCTCTCTCTTTCTGCACTTTCCCTCTCTCTATCTTTGTCTCTCTGTCTCTGTCTCTGTCTCTCTCTCAAACACACACACACACACACACACACAAGCACAAGTTTTCTGTCTAGACAGATACATACAGACACAATTATCTGTCTTCATTAAATTTAGAAAATGCTGTGGAAGCTTTCAGTGATTTTCCTGAACTCTGATACAGGGACAAAGGAGGACATAAGAAAGTCCCCTTTTAAATCCTAAAATGCTCTGGTCCACCAGGGTCTGAACTCTACAGACAAACCCCTGCTAAAATGTCCCAGGAGGGGTAGATAGAGCACTGAGCACTGACCCTGGACTCAGACACTTAATAATTACCTAGCTGTGTGACCTTGGGCATGTCACTTAACCCCATTGCCTTGCAAAATAAAATAAAATAAAATAAAATAAAATAAAATAAAATGCCCCAGAAGCAAACAACCTATGGCAAACTGACTTTCACAAATCTAATACCACCCACAGTAGGGGGATGGATGCCTCACTTGTTGTGTCCTGCTTGGCCCACAAGTCCATCAAACAATTCTGATTTCATCCCAAGGAAACCTAATTAACAACCTACATTCCAGTTGAGGAATGTGTTCTCCACCACCAACTCCCCCCTCCAAAGATCCCCAATTATCTCTTCCCCAATCCCAGTAAATTGACACACTTAGATCTTATAGATCAGGTTGTGAAGGAAAAAAGAAAAAAACAACAATCATCACAACAGTTTTGCCAATCACAGATGATATTACTTAAATTCTTACTAAACTGTAATCTAGGAAGATCACAGATTAATTGTTTGCACAAGGTCTAACTCTAATCCAACAGAAATGAATATTACCCACAACGCTAGAATTTATTGTTAGAAAACAGGCTACTGAAGCGTGAAGGAACTAGAAATCCTCCCCCACTTTATGAGGTCTTTCCTCTTTTTAATGCAATATTGATGTGACTAAGGGATGATAAGGCTGCAAGATCATGGAAAGAAAGAAACAGCCCACCTCCTACTCCCACTCTCTAACTGCTGGTGCATTCTGACTTCTACCCTCAGGGAAATGACTAGGATTCTGGTATTTTTCTCTAACTACCTACAGAAATGAAGGCATCTTCGCATTCTCAGCAGAAAATGAGTTGTCGAGACAAGCCCAGTCTGTTAGTGAAATTAGAAGTATTGCATTTGGAAACCTACCTTTGGATTCCAGTGCAGAGGGATTCCCAAACTGGGTTTGGTAGCAGAAGCCATAATTCCTGCTTCTTTCATATTGCCTTATCTGGTTCTTAGTCCTCAGGGGCCCCTACATATACATCAAATAATCATCACAATGTGGTGACCCTTCCATAATCATTTGTCCTTGTCTCATCTAACACTCCACTGAAAGGTAACATAAGGACCTAGAAAGAACATGGGATTTGTAGTCAGACAACTTGCCTCTGCTATTTACTGGATGTATACCTTTGGAAGAGGAGCTTAAACTCTCTAGGCCTCAACTTTTTCACCTATAATGCCTTATAGGAGGAATGCATTAGATGACCATTAAAGACCCTTCCAAACCCAACCTTTGCACAGTGGTGGCTTAGAGCAGTAGATGTTTTTTGTAGAGTTCCCAGCATAGCATCAAACAAAAACAAATGTTTACTAATTGACTTAGTGGAGGGAGAGCTGAGCTACGATTCAGGACACCTTGGTTCTGCTTTCAGTTCTCCATCTAACCACCTGTGGAACCCTAGACAAGTCAATCTCCGCCCCTCTCTTGGTCTCAGTTTCCATCTCCACCAAAAAAAAAAATGAGTAAGCTGCATTAGATGACATTTAAGGGATGCTCCAACTCTAACACTTTATAAATAATGAACGAGGTATAATGCTGATAAAAAATGATACTAACACTTGGACCACTTTAACCATTTCCAGTTTGGTTCAGTTTGAAAATTCTGTTTGTTTCCTGGAAGAAAAGGTCAAAGGTATCGAGGTTGCCCAGTAGTCTGGAAAATGAGGCCTGGATCATTTAAGAAGTGTCTGTCAGTTCTCAATTCCACAACAAATAGAAAAAAAGCAGAAATAGACTTACATTGTGGTTAGAGAGAGTCTGGTTAAGGCTAAAGAAGACTTTCTTAATGATTTGAGTATTTTTTTTTGATTTGAGTTATTTGACAGAACAGTCAACCAAAGGAGAGAGTGGAATTCTGAATCATGAAAAGATAATTCTAAATTTCAGAATTCCATGGTTTCTCAGTTGGTTTAGGTCAATAATTGACTGAGGTTCCAGATCAGAGCAGCTCTGAAATTCAATGCATTTTTCATGCCTATTAACTGAAGAGAGGAACATCAGTAGCTAACAGATTCCTAGTTCAGAGAATCTTTTTCCCTCACTTGTAAATTAGTCTCAATCCTTCAACTATACTGGAATATTGAGGAAGAAGTTGCTAGCTAGTGGGGGTATTTTTCTGTTAGTACCTTCTCTCTGATTTTCCTGGAACTAGTACTTACACTCACAAGTTGGGTTACTAAATAGTGGCTACACCCTCAAGACTCCAGAGGTAATTTGTACCTATGTATTCTTAACATGATAGCTCATGAGTCCTGCCAATTAGACCCAATTAGATCTTAGCAAAGGCATTTATTAAAATTATTAAAATGGCATAATATAAAAATAGTTACAAAATATCTGATAAATCTGGAGCTTAGTCCTCTAAAAATAACCTCCATGGGAAGAATCAAACTTTGATTACAATGCATGGAAGCCCTTGTATTTGAAGGCAACTTACAACTCCTGATACTTCAAGACTTAGAAATCCTTTTTGCAGCAAAAATGGGGAACAAAATGTCTGCAGGAAAGGTTACTTAACCAAGTTCCCAGAATCTGTTGATCAACACTCTCTTCAATTCTGCAAAGGTTCCATTCTGTTTTTTTTTTTTTTTTTGCAAGGCAAATGGGGTTAAGTGGCTTGCCCAAGGCCACACAGCTAAGTAATTATTAAGTAACTGAGGCCGGATTTGAACTCAGATACGCCTGACTCTAGGGCTGGTGCTCTATCCACTGCACTACCTAGCCGCCCCAAAGGTTCCATTCTTCAAGGCTGCTTGCTGCCTCCCAGATGTGTCTGCCTTTTATAATCATCCATCTCTGGTGTGAGTGTCACTGATCCATCCCTCAAAATGTGCCTCAAGTTCTCTCAAATAAACAAATTTTCTTACTGTAGTATGAGCAAGTTGAAGCTAGACCATGGCCAATGGCAGAGGGAGATGAAGGGGAGAAATGGCATCTTTCTACTCTGCAAAGATCAATTTAGCAATGGACTTCTGAGTCTATAGTCCCCTAGGATAGGGACAGCCCTCTACAGGCTTGTCTAATTTTTGTTCCCCAAAGAAGGTTGCTTCCTTTAATTCCATCAACATGAAGTATTTGCATGGGGAGTAGGAGCATCTTTATTGATAATTTAATACTGAGATTTCATTCTAGGTCCTCTGAGTTGGGAAACTGATCAGCAATCAATTCTCCTCCATTTCTATCTGGCCCTAGAAAGCTTAAAAACAAATAAATGCTAATCACCAGTATTTATAGCGCAGTATCATGGGTCAATCAGTGGAATAATAGAGCTCTATCCAAGATTAGTGCCCCCCTCCAGGGTTCATAGGAATCACAGGGGACCTCAAGGACTTCTTCATTCAACTCATAACTAAGAAGAAATTCCCTTAAGTGGTTGAGCTTATACCACTCTTTCTAAGGATTTTTTCATTTTTTTCTGTGTTCAATAGACCCTCAGGAACACTGGAAATGTATACCACTTACCATCACAGAGGTTCATTGAAGTGGTTAATACATGGTGAATGTGAGCAGTCTGGAATATAGAATTCATGAAGATGGTCAAAGAAAAAAAGTTCAAAAGATGTCATCAAGGAAATGTGTGTGAGGAACAGAAAAAAGATGAGCTGGCTGATCTTGATTGTTAAGTGAAAAACCAGAGTGTTCCACTAGTACCTTCATAGGATCAAAAGAACATATGGAAAGCCTCCAGCATATTGCGAAGACCCTGAATGGGTTATAAACTGAATGATGGGAGGAAACTTCCTACTAGATTAAGTCACAGATTCATTAACTGAGGTTGGTATCCCTCAGCAGCTTTAGGTATGGGCAGGTAGCCAGAGAAGATCACTCCAAACAATATCTTTGCTCCATAATATCATTAATATCTCATAACCAGATGTCACCAAAAACTCCCTCTCCACTCCAATGTAATTCAATTAAACAAACCTTGATTAAACCCCAATAGGTGATTAGCAAGGCATTAAAGTAGCTCCTGGGGCAGCTTGGTGGTACAGTGGATAGAATGCCAGGCACTGTTTGCCTCAGCTTCCTCTTCTGTAAAATGAATTGGAGAAGGAAATGGCGAATCACTCCAATATCTCGACCAAGAGAACCCCAAATGGGCTCACAAAGAGTCAGACACAACTGAAGCTAATATTTTCTGCTCCAGGTCATTTGACAAATGAGAAAACTGAGGCAAACAGGGTGAAGTGACTTACTCAGAATCATACAGCCACTGAATGTCTTTGAGCTAAGTATTTAAACTAAGAAAGGGAAGTCTTCCTGATTCCAGGCCTGGCCACCAAGTGGCCAGAAATATAAATCACAAATTTAGAAGTATTTGTTTTCAAAACAAAGAGATCTCTTGTGGTTTTGTCAAAATAACTTGAGCATATATATATATATATATAATAATCTTTCTTCTGAGTGAAGACTATTGAATGTTCCCTCCCTAGGCTCTTTGTCTTTGTTTTCTTACAACTCTGATCATCTAAAGTAAATACCAGGAACCTGTGAGGAGAGAGGAGTAAGTGTTGAAAGGTCTTTGATTTGAAGTTTGGTTTTGGAAACAGAACTACCTGGAAAGGCCTCAGACACTCAGACTTCAAATCCAAACTGCTTCTACTTCTAAACATTCCTCATCCTCCAGTTCCCTGTTTATTCTAGTTACAGTGCTAGGGATCTAGGATGATTATGTGTAGGTAGCCAGAAAAAAATGGTCCTTGGAGCTGCTACTATCTCTGAAAGAACCTAAAATGTCTCACCTAGTTTTCTTTAAACTCATATTTTTTAGTTTCCTGGAAATAGCCCAAAAATAGTTTGACATTCAAAGCTAAGGGCAACTAGGTGGTGCAGTGATTATAGCATTGAATCTGAAGTCAGGAAGACTCATCTTCTTAAGTTTAACTATGACCTCAGACACTTAGTAGCTGTGTGACCCTGGGCAAGTCACTTTACCCAGGTAGCTTCAGTTAAATCATCTATCAAATGAGCTAGAGAAGGTAATGACAAACCACTCTGGTATTCTTGTCAAGAAAACCCAAATGGGGTGGCTAGGTGGTACAGTGGATAAAACACCAGCAGTGGAGTCAGGAGGACCTGAGTTCAAATCCAGCCTCAGACACTTAATAATGGCCTAGCTGTGTGGCCTTGGGCAAGCCACTTAACCCCATTGCCTTGCAAAGACTAAAAAAATCCCCAAACAAACCCCAAATGGGATTTTTCTTGCCTCTTGATTTTCTTTAAGTCCCAGTGAAATCAATCATTTTCTATAGGAAGCATTTGCAAATTCTCCTTTATTCTAGCTCTTTGCCTCTGTTGTTTAATTCCAATTATTTTGCAAGTAGCTTGATTGTACTTATTTGTTTGCAAGCTGTTTGTCCCATCAGGCTCCTGGTATCAGGAACTGGCATCTGCTTTCTTTGTGTCCCTGGGTTTGTTAGGCACAAGTGTCTGGCACAAGTTCCTTAAAAAATGTTTATTGACTGGCTATCTAAGCCCTTGCCTAATTGACTCCTTCCCCCCGACTGTTAGTACCTCCCCCCCAAAAAAATTACCTTCTATTTAATATTTGGCATTTATATGGTAGGAACTTGTTGATTAAGGCATATTGGTGTGGTATTTGGATAGAATTAGCTTAAAGTTGTATTAGGAAAGAATTAATAGGCTCATAATTCTGAAGAGACAGCTCTCATGTTATAGATGAAGAAACTAAAACATAGAGTGTTTAAGAGACTTGCAGAGTGTCATATAATTAGTAATTGTGTAAAGTTAGATTTGAACCTGGGGCATCCTGAATCCAAGTCTAGTGCCCTACCCACTATAAGATCCTGACTTTCAGTTCACTGGATCCATAAATTGATCAGTGTGAGTGCCTTCTAGCAATTCAAATTGTAACCATTCATGTCTTCTTCTCCAGTAATTTTCTTGTCTATGTTCCCCTACAGATACCTGCTGGTGATCTTTCTCCAAGACTTTTCATTGGTACCATCCAGCCCTCAGTTCATTCATCTTTCATCATCAAAACTGATTTACTTTCATTTCTGATTTTTAATTTCCTGCATATCTCTTTGGCTACTCTTTAACCTGAATTTTTCTAACATCACTGAAATGTGTTGCAGCATTTCCTATGTCTCTCTCTATGGACTTTTGGGCCATCAACAACTTGGAATTTTTCTATCCTTAAGAAAGAAAAAGAAACAAGGAACATAAACTTGTCTATTCCCACCAAAGACCTCAAGTCCAAAACATGATAATCAAGAAAATCATATGAGAAAACTTTCAATCAATAGACATTGATTTTACTTCTATTGGCTACAGACCACAGTGAGGGGGAAAAAAAGGAATCATGAGACACTCTACCTGAACAGCTAGCTACTCATGGGACTGCTGAAGTTGTGTCTCAGGGGATGAAAATGACTCAGATGAAAACTCTCTTTTCTTAGGCTTTTTTTTTGCAAGACAATGGGGTTAAGTGACTTGCCCAAGGTCACACAGCTAGGTAATTATTAAGTGTCTGAGGCCAGATTTGAACTCAGGTACTCCTGACTCCAGGGCCAGTGCTCTAGCCATTGCACCACATAACCACCTCAAGCTTTCTTTTCAAAGAGGTTGCTTTCTAACTTGAGAAGCTGAACAGATGGGAAAACAATTTAATCAATTTATGAAGCAGCATTTCAGTAAGTACACAATAATATGCCACAAACTAAATTCATCTTTTCAGAGAAGATACAGAGAAAAGGAATAATTTGTTAGTAGAATTAATCAAACAAGATTTAGGTGAAAAGGGGAACTTTGAATAGTCCAAAAATGAATTGGTAGGTAGAGAGTAAAGATGTTCCAAGAGCAACATTATTGGATGAAGAAGAGTCCTTTGCACACAGTAGACTTTGAAAGACCAGACAGAAGATACAAGATTGAGAGCTGGAAGAAAAAAAAAGAATAGTCAAATGCTGCTAGAAAATCATAACTGAAAGTAGGCCCATTGAGTCTGGGGAGGAAACCCATTAGTCTGGTAAGAAAGCAATTTCAATAGAAGAGTGGAGGTACAAGTCAGTTTACTGGTAATTTCTAATGAAATGGTTACACAAGAATGTCTGAAGAAATCAGATAATACAATTTCATTTTACAGAACTGAAATTGAGGTCTATCAAGGCCAAGTGGCTGTACAAGGTCTCAGAACAGAAGATGGAGGAATCTGAAATCAATTCCTCGAATTTAGAATTCAGTGCTCTTTCCAGAATATCATGATGCCTTTAAATCAAAAAAGGCACAGAAGGGATTTAGAGATAGAAATAAAAAGTGTCTGAGGATAAATTTTCTGACAGCTGTGTATATTTATTCAATCTAAATGCTTTGTGTCCAGTATTGGACAAGGCACTTCCAGCAAGGAAGTGGTGGTGGGGTGTCATGTGGGGGGAATAAAAAACTCCTAGAGAAATGAATAGATTCAAAAAAATGGGAGTGGAATAATGTTTGGATGCTGCAAAAACAACTGGTCTCTGAATTGTGTTGTACATTTTCAAAGAAGGAAGTATCAATGATTACCAGAAATGGGGTTTTCTGAAGGAACTGGGTCTGGAAATAGACTTTGAAGAATAAGTAGAATTTAAGAAGACAAAGATAAGCTTTGAGATTAAGTTGTTAGATCTATTATTCACTGCAAAAAAAAGCAATCTACATAAAATGGAAATTTACAGTTTTATGTACTATGAATAGTGAATTTATATACATGTCTTAAACATATATCTTTTTATATAATATATAACATATTTCTCATCAAAATCTGCTTCTCTCCCTCTAATTTGAGTGTAAAAGTCAGCTTTCCTCCTTATCTTTTTGATAGCAACTATAAAACCCCCCACTCTACCAAAAGTCACAGGATGGCCCAAACATCCTGGAAAGAGGGGGAAAATCTGAGTTAAGATTAAAGCATTCTCCTTCCCAAAGCAATTTTCTCCTTTTGAGGATGTGAAAGATAAGGCACTCTGGGACCCCTGATGACATGACATGAGGTAGGCATCCTGAATCAGGAAAGTAAACTATAATGGATGTTGTGACATTGGCTCCTACCAATAATTTTATAATCTTTTGTTGACTCCCTAGAAATATGTGTCCTCAGTAATCATTGTGGTTCCAAGTTGGATTCCCATGCCCTCATCCCCCCCCCACATATGTTCATTTGGCCACAGAGCCTAGAAGAACTATTACACATCTATGTTAACCTAATTTCTGTTTGTGTTTTTTCAGGACTAAAACATGGAGGTTAACCCATGTAGTTTATTTCTTTATTTAGGGCCAAAATACCCAAATGTTTGTTATTACAATACTACTTTTCTAGTTTTCTTTGGACATGGAAATGCTAACATTTGTTGGGTTTTTTCAAGTTTATAACAGCAACAAAAAGCATTAAAAATGTGTAAGGACAGAAGGGATGAAAAGAGGTATTTCAAGAAGAAACAATATGAATATCAGAATTGGAAGGGACTACAGTACCTATGCAGTTCAATCCATATTTGACTAAGAATCCTTTCTACAGCACTCCCAATAAAAGGTCATCTAGTGTTTGTTTGAAACCTTCCAGTGAAGGGGAACTCACTACCTTACAAAGTAGTCCATTCTTTTTTTGGGCCACTATAATCAATAAGACACCAATAAACCAGTAGACTTAATGAGACTGCTGAAGTTGTGTCTCAGGGGATGAAAGGGGAGTCCTTAAACCAAGCCTCAATCTACCTCTTTGCCAGCTGAGATCCACTGTTCCTAACTGCCCTTTGGTACCAAGTTAAAAATGACTCTTATTCCTCTTTCACATGACAATCTTTCAACTCCAAAGAATACTTAGGTCCTCTTTTCTCCAATTTAAACATCCTCATTTCCTCTAGCTGATTTGCATATGCTAAGATAGACAAGAAGAAGAATCAGCAAAAGAGAAAAATCATCCAACAAACCCCCTTCTCAGTGTTTACTATTCGACAGGTATTGTGCTAGGTTTGGGGGATGGTAATATCTGATTGAAATGAAGCAGCATTTTAAAGTCTGCAAAAACATTTTACATGTACTTAAGACCCTCTTCTAATTCCCACTTCTTATTTCCATTTTATAGATGAGGAAATTGAGGGTCAGAGAAGCTCAGGGAGTTGCCTATCATTATACAAGAAATGACAAAGGCAGAATTTGAAGTAGGATCTCCATGATTCCAAATCCAGTGTTTTATCTACCATTCTACACTGGAGTAACCAGAAAAAACACTTTCTAAATATTATCTCATTCAATATTCACAACATAAGAGTATCAAGGTAGTATAGTATGATAGAAATGAAGGGAAAAGATTTCCATGAAGAAGGAAGGTGATAGGAGCTGTTGAAGGCTTTAAGAAAATGAACAATGAGAGGGGGGCTCATTGGGCCTGGGTAGATAGCATAAGACAATAATTTCAATAGAAGGATAGGATGCAAAGCAGGTTGCTAAGGGTTACACAGGAAACAATGGGGCAATGGTGTTAGTGGCTGTCTGTCATTCACCTGAAAACTTGACAGTAAAGGAAAACAAGAAGTTAAAATTGGCAAAGGTTTTCAATGTAGATAAAAGGAAGGGAGTGAAGTTTGCAAATAGGAGTTGAATCAGTGAGGAAGAAAAGGGGGGGAACCTTGATAATTAAGGTCCCTCAGGAGCTGCGAAGAAGAGATGGGACATAGGTAAGGGAAGTAGCTTTAAAGGAAAGACATCTGTTTGTCTCAGACTAGAAAGAAGCATTGGAGGAATGATGCAGAGACAGAGATGTATCAGGGATAGAAAGTTCATGGCAAGCAATGACACAAGGGGCAAGACTGACCCTCAAGGACAGTAGCACCCCCTTCTCTCCGCTCATAAAAGCACTCTCCTAGAGCAGGCTCCTCACCATGCTTGGCCTGGACTATTGCAAATATGGGAATAAGATAGCTGTTTTCCAGAATCTGAGAAGATCATTGTGAGAATTGTGCCAGGAAATGAACAAAAGAGAAATGGAAAGATTGATAGAATGATGGGGAGGGTCAATCTGCCACTAAACAGAATGAGTTTCAAAAGGCCCTCTTTCCATCATTCTGCACATTTTGCGGCAATACTCTCAACCACTAAATGGGAAGAAAACCAATCATACCAATCTTAGAGTCCCACAGGATATGGGGTGACTTAGCTATCTGCTGACTGTTTTGACTCATTTGTCTAGCAAGTGATACTGAGAGCTGCTAATTTCTTACTCAAGACTCAACTTCCCTTCGTGACCCTACCAAAGTGGAGGCATTGGGCATTGTTCTAGTGGGGCTGTTTTTCCTGGTGAAGTATACTTGTATGTATACCTACATGATCTTACATTTGCCTGCATGCACATGATTTTCTTATATGTCTCAAAATCCCATCCCAAAGCTAAAGTAAGATGTTAGAATGAAGAGTGGGTCCAAGGGGTAGCTAGGTGGTGAAGTGGATAGATCACCGGCCCTGGAGTCAGGAGGACCTGAGTTCAAATCCTGCCTCAGACACTTAATTACCTAGCTGTGTAAGCTGGGCAAGCCACTCAACCCCATTGTCTTGAAAAACTAAAAAAAAAAAAAAAAAAAAGAGTGGGTCCAGGACCTTTATGAATATTCTATTCTGGAGGCAGATTCTTTTAGGGTTGGTTGATTTCAGTAGTTGATGTCTTCATGAATAGAAACAGCTGTTGGGGTCCCAAAGTTCTTTGTGCGCTGGCACCCTGTATGAGCAGGCAAAAGAGAAAGTTCAAACGTCTACTCTTTGATAGAGACCCATTCTAGGGAAGCTTAAATTAACAGGGGAAAGAATGAGCAAGAAGGTGGTTAAAGTTCACTCATACTTAGAAACCCTTGACAAATGGTGATTCTGATTAGCCAGCAACAAGAAGGAGGGGTAGAGAAGAGAAAAATAGAAAGATAATCAGACATAAATTTCCTCACAAGTGGGAAATAGATAGAATTATGGAAAGAACCCTGTATAATTCATATAAGTTCCGGGGCGGGGGGGGTTCCATATTCTGACCCTGATCCTGACCTGGATGATTTCCAGAACTTTGACTGTACATCTCTTGGACATGTAGGAATATCCCTGAGAGGCTGGGAATTAATTTTCTAGTACTATTGGTCCTAAGCCCCCACAGGCATACTTTCTGCTATGATTATGAGTTGATTCTCAATTAAGCAGCTGGACTCAATATAGCAAGAATAGTTGGTACAAATATCCCTTCAAAACATCTAACATACTTTTTCACCAATGCGTTTAGAGTTTGGGAGGAAATGGGGTCAAATATAGGGGCACATGAGGCCACAAGGTAACAGCTCTTGCTAGAACTTTCTGCAAGAATCCTTAAGATGCTCTCCATAGGAGAAATCAGGGATGTGCTAGTTGTGGAAGGTTTTGGATCATGGGAGTGACATGGTCAGACCTAGACTGGGAGAAAGTTAGATTGTAGAGGAATCAGAAATAGGCATCACTTTCCTTCACAATCACCCATCAAATCCACTCCAACAAACATTTATTAAAAATAAGTATAAGAAAAAATGAAAAATAGGCCTACTCTAAAATAATTTACATTATGTTAATAATATTGCCTGTACCATATAAGAAAACATATACATAATTAGGTTCAGTCTTGGACTTGGACTCTCAATATTCTCTAATTATTTCCTCTTTGATTCTTATTTCTCTACCCACAAGCTTCTAAGTTCCTAAAGAACAATCACTGTGGCCCAAGTTTCTGGAATAACAATATTTGTTCTAGCACAGTGCTGAGGACACAGAGTAAGTACTGGATACTGGTCAAAAGAGCCGCAGAATCACCTGAGGAACAAAATGAAATGACCAAGCCTGATCTCAAGGAGCACTTGTCGAGGTTTGGGGCCTTTCCTCTGCCTCTTGGCACCCTTAGCTCTCAAGTTTCAGCTCAAATCCAGTTCTAGTTATTACTAGCCCACCCCACCCCTTTCCCCAAATTTACTAATTCAGTTTATGTGTTGTTTTAACTTTTCTGTGTGGGTGGGTTTGCCAAGAGCTAATTCTTGGAGGGCAGGAGGATCTGTTTCATATGGTGGGGTTTGTATCTTGAGCACCTTAGTCCAGTGCCCAAAAGTATGAGAGTCAGATAATAGTTATTAAAAATAATGAAAACTTAATAAATGTTTGCTGAATGGAACTGAATTGAGTTGAATTGAAATACCTAGTGATTAGGTGGATGTTGCCATCTAGAAAAGAAAGGCAGTAGCTTTTTTAAAGCTTTTCTTAAATCTTTTTTTTTAAACTCTTATTTTTAAAATGAGTAAATATTTATTTCCTCTGCTTCTCACCTTCTTCTATGGGAGGGGACAGCAGAACCCTTATGACAAATGTATATAATCAATTATCTCTGCAGCTAACCTCCTTTTGTCATTGTTAATTTGTTGTTTGTTTTCAGTTGTAATCTGACTCTCCATGACCCCATTTGGGTTTTTTTTTGGTTGGGTTTTTAGTTTGTTTGTTTGTTTGTTTGTTTGTTTTGGCAAAGATACTAGAATAGTTTGCCATTTCCTTCTTCAGATGTTTTTATAGATGGAGGCAAACAGCACAAAGCAACTTAAGTGTCTGAGGCCAGATTTGAACTCAGGGAGATGAATCTTCAGGTCTGATACTTTCTGCTATGCCACCTTGTTGCCCTTCTTAGGGTCTCCATTTTCCTTCAAAATTCAAATTAAATGGTTCAGAAAATGTATCCTGAGATGCCCTGCAATAGGACAACTGCTTGTCTTGACATCAGTGGTTCATTCTCTCCTCCTGGCAATTGCTATGTATTTACTTTGGTTGTATTTTGAATTCACTTTTCTGGACATGAGTTATTTCCCCCGTAACAAAATCTAAGGTCTCCATATCAGGAATCCTCATTTCTGTCTTGGTTGTTCCCAGAGAGTAGTACAGGGCCTGGCACAGCATAGATGCTTGTTGAATGAACTAACATATGAATGAATGAATGAATGAATGAATGAATGAATGAATGAATATGTTCTCTGGGTTTTCCCTTCTCTTTCCAATTTGAAGTGTTTTGGTATGACATCCATCCTCAGGAATTCATTGGAAAAATTGCTCTTGGAGCAACTGAGGTGGGAAGATCAGAGAAAGAGACAGAAAGAAAGACAGAGACATGGGAAGAGACAGAAAGACAGAGATACAGAGAGACAGATCAGAGAGACAGAGGCAGAGAAAGAGAGACATAGAGAGATACATAGAGACAAAGCCAGAAACCCAGAGGCAGAGAGAGAGAGAGAGAGAGAGAGAGAGAGAGAGAGAGAGCGAGAGAGAGCACTGTGGTTTATTTTGGGGTGACAAAAACAGGAGGGCAAGAAAAGGTACAGACTTTAATTTCCAGGTTGCTCAGGTTACTACATAAAGTTTACAAGTTAGGTTCTTTAACAAGGTTAAGAAAATGAATTTTTTTTGTGGTTATTTTTGCAGGGCAATGGGGTTAAGTAACTTGCCCAAGGTCACATGGCTAGGTAATTATTAAATGTCTGAGGTCATATTTGAACTCAGGTCCTCCTGACTCCAGGGCCGGTGCTCTATTCACTGTGTCACTAAGCTGCCCTAAGAAATTGAATTTTTAAGAAAATAGTAAGATTAGGCAAAGAGACCATTCCAAACTGGGCTAGAGAGAATAACAAGGACAGTTAAGAAATGGGAAATAGCTAAGAGATGAGGGCTGGTCGTAGATGGTCACGGATCCAGCCACATGGAATTGGGACCACATGGACTGAGCTGCATGGAGTTGGGATTACATGAATCCAGCATGGAGAAAGGATGGGGAAAGGTTCCAGGGCAGCCTTTTGCCAGACCAAGAACAGAGGGCCAGAACCTCTTTAAATACACTTCTCTGGTGGGAGGAATGGGGTGGCATTTAAGGAGCGGTTAACACCTGGTGTGAAGTAACATCTACTGCACCTGCCCCTAAGAGTGAGTGTATGTGACAGAGGTCAGGGATGTGTCCAACTGCTGTTAAGTCTAGAGTAGTTTAAGATTGAAGACATAGGGAAACATACAGGGTATCTGTTTCCCAGGATTATTGCTAAGTGGAGTTTACAAAAGCCAATTCAGAAGAGGAAAACACTCTAACAGTACAGAAAAAAGTTACAAGATTTGTTTCCTATACAAAAAGCTTGCAATCTTTCTCTGTGGCCAGATTTTTCCTGCTTCAGAAACATTCCATTATTTAGCTGAGTGAGTTTAGATCTCCAAACTGGATGTCATTCCTCATTCACTGTTGCTGACTTAAACTCCAGATTCTGACTTTGCTTAAGAGATCTGGTAAAATATCAGGTTTGAGGTGCCAGCCTGTATTGTTATTTTTGCTGTTGCTCTAGCACCTGGGCTCACCTTGGCAGTTATAACCTTGGCACTTCTACCCATCCTTGGTTCAAAGACAATATAAAGACATGTCTCTGGGAAGATGGAAATGGCTTCTGTCAATAAACACTTGACTTGCTAATTAATTGATTAAATGATGGAACAACTGGTTCTTTGGGTAATTTCTGGGAAAAGCCAAGATGGCTGCAGGAAATGAAGTTGCAATCACATTTTAATAAGGCACAGAGCAAAGGTGTCTGACCTTTTTACTCTTCTGGCCTCATTGACCAACAAAAACCCAATAAAAACCCATCAAGGTTAGCATGCAGAATTCAACACCTATTCAAAAATATGATGCAACCCACACTACCACCCAGCACAACAACAAATTCAACTTGGAGTGATCCCCATGGCCTGGATATATCTGGCAGAGGATATAGGAGCAAGATCACAGAAAGGAAAGACAAATAGTGAGAAAGGGATAAAGGGGCAGACAGCGTGAGGCCAGGTGGTTTGGGGAGAGGTTGGAGAGGGGAAGACACACACAGAGAATCATTCACAAAGCATAGATTAGAGTTGGGAGCTCTTAGTAGCATAGACCAGAAGAAAATGGACAGTAGGTCAGGAAAACAGGAATTGGGATGCTCATTTTTATACTTTTTTTATGGGGGGGGGAAGGGAGGGAGGGCCCAACAGACTAACTAATCTGTGCTACTTTGAGGTTAATTCATTAAAGGTCCAAATCAACTCAAAATTGTCAGTAAATCTTTGGAGTTAACATATCTGTGTCATCTCAAAATCAGCACCCTTTGGTGAGAATAGTAGTAAGTAGTTAAGATTTGCTGATCTTATTACAAATATCTGGAAGTCATTTGAGATTTATATCTCATAGTCAAGTTTAAATGGTTTTCCCCTCTTGATTCAGCACATATTATCAGGAAATGATTTTTGGGAAATAAATAATATAATTTGTGAATCATGCTGATGCAGAGAGTCTTGAGTCTAGGGAGTGTTGAGATCACTTGGAAACAAATATTTTAAATTTTATTTGCATTGTTAAGGAAATCTTCCTTCTTCCTACTCTAATTTAGGACATGGCTTGAGAGCCTGATGTTCAATTAGGTTTGCAATCTGGATTTCATTCTCTGTTGGTCCAGAGCAGCCAGGGGCAAAGGCACTGGAAACACTAAGACCACCCATAAGAGACCCCTCCTCACAAAGCAAAATCTCCAATGAGAGACTTGGCTCACTCCCAAGTCACCACCCCTCCCATGGACCCTGAGAGAGAATTTAAGGAGATTTGGGGGAGGAGCTCACTCTCTTAGTTGTGGCCTTTTTTAAAATCTCTATATAACTTTCTTATTATTTCATTTTGTGTTGTAACTTCTTTAATACAGCTCTATTTTCTTTTACATCTGTATTCCTAGGTCAGAGTGATTCTTCATAGGCAATAATGGATCTGAAGTAGCAACACCAATGCTCCTCTGATCTTTGGGACAATCTGTATATGAATTCTATGTTCCCTTTAGCAGTCTTACTTCTTGCCACTTGTGAAAAAAACAGTAATTTCTCAAAACTATATAGTGGTAATGCTCAGACTTCATATGGGTCACCTTACTCCCTAGTTAAAAATGGAAGACTACAAAAATATGTTAATCGCAAACCTAGGAGAGCAGTGCTCATGATGCAAGGAAACCATCCTCCCAGGAAGAGACAAGAAAAGAATTTATATAAAGATGATCATCTTTGAAGAGCAGTTTTTAGGTAGCAATATTGTGCTATGTTGGCACATATTAGCCTATGTTAGCCTAACTTCTGTGGTTAGATCAATAAGAATGTTAATGATTTTTCCATATTCTCAAATGATGTGAAGTCTAGTTTCTTACCCAAACCCTATAGTCATTACTTCAGAATGGCCTTCCCCCATAGGTTAGGGGTAAGCTCTTAGAGAATAAAACTTTAAAATGTTTAACCCATATTTTCTGTCATTTTATTTTTATTTTTTTTAGGTTTTTGCAAGGCAAATGGGGTTAAGTGGCTTGCCCAAGGCAATTAATTATTAATTAATTAGGTAATTATTAAGTGTCTGAGACTGGATTTGAACCCAGGTACTCCTGACTCCAGGGCCGGTGCTTTACCCACTATGCCACCTAGCCGCCCCCCTGTCATTTTATTTTAATCAATATTCTTAAGGTTATAGATTTTAGGATTCACACATTCATACACTGTACTGGTTATTTATTGTTGTCGCTAGATTTTAGTGCCTGGATTGTTTTTTACCTCTCACTGAGGATTACCTCGATTTGTTTTCATTATCTAAGATTTCTTTGGTGGAAACTGCCAGCATAGAAATTTTCTCCACTGATATAGATCTGTAAGTTAGCATCTTAAAGAGTCATCTGGAGCAAATTACCAAAATATGGTCCTCACCTATAAGTCAAGTGATTTGCCAGGGTCACACAGTATTTAAATCCAGGTTTTTCTGATTCTAAGGATGACTCTGCTCTCATTTATTTTTATTTTTTTAGATTTTTGTAAGGCAATGGGGTTAAGTGGCTTGCCCAAGGCCACAGGGCTAGATAATTATTAAGTGTCTCTGAGGCTGGATTTGACCTCAGGTACTCTTGACTCCAGGGCCGGTGCTTTATCCACTGCGCCACCTAGCCGCCCCTGTTCTCATATTTTTTTTTTTTTAAAACTTTACTGATTATAACAAATATATCCATTTTAAAGACACACACATATATGTACATATATATTGCATATACATACTTCTTCACTAAGGGTTTAAAGCAAAAATGCAAGGAAGGAGAAGCAAGCGTAGCTTTCTAGAAATTTTACTTTATTACTTTTCTGGGCCATGTCCTCAAGTTGGAAGTCAGTGAGACCTACTTCTCCTAATTAAAGCAAAAGTGAGAAGTTGGTGGAAGGTCAGGACTAAGTCACTCAGTGGAATTAGAAGTTGTTCAGCAACTACTCTTGTCTAGGGAATAAAATATTGAAAATTGATTTTAATTTTATTTTTAAGTCCTAGTCATGGGCTTAATACTCCTTTAGACCTAGCCTTCCAGACTATTTTAAAATCCTAGCCTGTAACTCCACCCTTCATCTATTTACATTCCAGAGAAACTTGTCTAAAGGCCAAACTTTTGTCTGTGTAATTACTTTCACACAGAACAGAACTCTATTGGGAATTAGATCTCCACCCTTTTTTTCCCCTACTTTTGTAACCTCACCCACTACCCACTAATCCCAAACCTTACCCACAACCCACAAAACTCAAACTGCAGTTGATTCTATGAAAGCCCAAATAGGAAATCTAAACCTATCCTTTGAGGATTACTGTCATCTCCCCAGGAGGAAGTAATGAGGAAAAGCTGAAGATAAGCCTTAACCGACTTCCTCATTAAAATACCTACTAATCAGGAAGATCATGTGGAAATACCAGTTCAATCAAAATAAAAAGATACACTTACAGTGTTTGAAAATTTTCTCTATCATCTTTCTTTTTTTTAAATTTTTTTTTAGGTTTTTGCAAGGCAATGGAGTAAAGTGGCTTGCCCAAGGCCACACAGCTAGATAATTATTAAGTGTCTGAGGTCAGATTTGAACTCAGGTTCTCCTGACTCCAGGGCCAGTGCTCTATACACTGTGCCACCTAGCCACCCGCCTTTGTCATCTTTCTAATTGTTAGAAAAGACTTTGGCAGTATTCACAGATGTTTTTTACTCATTGAGAGAGGCCATTAATGCAGTTCGTTAGTTTTTGCTAGCCCAACTTATAAATTTATCATGGACAGAAACTTGCCTCTCAAAATACCTTAATTTTTACCATAACAAACTTGAAACAAGAGAATGACCACATGCATAGAAGCAATACCATAGAAAACCAAGGCTCAGCCAGTGCTTATGCCAGTGAGCTGAAGGATATAGGAGTGGGGTGACAGAGCAAGAATTTAGATTGTGGGTTAGAAGTGTTGATCCAGGAACCAGCTAAGAAGAATGCAGACGGTACTGTGTAATTCTTGCAATGGTAAGTTAGGGATTCTATCCCAATAGTCACTTTTGACTACCTCTTCCTCTGTCCAGGAAGATGGATACAGTTTCTCCTGTGCTCAGTGTTATCAATGGCACGTCATAAATACTCAGTCTGGAGTGGTTAATAAGGCTTTTATTAACTTCTTTGCAGAGAAGGGTCTTCTCTCCTAGGGAGAGAAGGCCCCGAATTACATCAATATCCAGTCTTAAATGCAGTTTGAAATGCTTGTTCCTCCCCTTCATGCCAATCATTGCAGGTCACAATCTAATACATTCACCCCTATATGCTTTCCCCACCCTGGTCCTATAGGAATAAGCATGGGGGAGTGAACAGTAATATGCATGAGCTTCCTTGAGCAGGACAAAGGACAAGGACACAGACCCTAGTACCCCTAGGAGAGGGGATCATATTCAGCTCAGTGATTGGTGAGGATCATTTCTTTTGTCTTATACTCGCATACCTGCCCCCAGGCAACAAGAGCCACAGGCAGACCCCAGTCTTTGTAATGTATCCTAAAATCCCCCCCCTTACATTCTGTGGGAGCCAAACACCCTACATTTCTCATGCTCAGTAACTGCTCCCCCCATTCCCACCCTCCTTTCCCTTGTTCTCTTTAGCAGTCCCATGGGATATAGGCAGAGGGTAAGGTGTCATTAGGTTTCTCTGATTATTTTACTTTAGTTCCACTGTGAAGGCATATGGGTGTTCAGGGAGGCTAGCATACCTCTGGTAGGAAGGCTGCTGAACCCTTTTCAAGGCTGCTTATCCTTGGACTTAGGTATCTACCTACCACCCAAATCTAATCTGTAGCTCCAAGAAGCTGGACTGTTTAGACCAATGGTCATTGCCTCTGGTAACAACCAGCTCTGCAGATGGGCTAAACCAGGTTGAGGGTAAATGACAAGCTTCAAACCCACCGGTGGATTGGGATAGCTACCCCAAGTATGTGAAAACCCTAGAATGGGCAAATGAAAACAATTTATTCCAATAGTTGTGAAGGTGACTGAAGCAGGATCTGTGGAGTCCTTAGAGCTTGGTCAGAGATGGAAGATGTCAAGATCATCCACTGCATCCCAGGACGTTGTCTTGACTTTTGTCTTGCCACTGGTTTTCAGTGACAACTCTGTACAACTTTTCCTCATTTAAATTTAATTCACATACAAGTTAGGACACCATTTTAAAAAATTTTACTATTCTATTATTTTACCTACCTTGAGGCCCTGCATTAACAGGTGAATGATGAAGCAACAAATGAAGGTACACTGGGAGCTCTAGTCAAAGCCTGCAACAGATGGTCCTAGCAATTTGGACTGAAGCAGCAGTGGGATTCAGCAGACCCCTGGGTACCTAAGCAGCTTTTTCAAATCTTTGCTCATCACCTGTCCTGAGGAAGGAGATACAAAAAGTCCCCCAACAATTGTCTGCTTTACCAAACCCTGACTACTTATTTGTGGTCGAAACAAAAAAAAAATCCAAAAACTTTTGCCAAGATGATTTTGTTCATCATCAGTAACATGGGAATGTGCTCAGGCTAGGGACAACATAAGACCTAGTAGGCTTGAGAGACAGATGACCCTGGTTCGCAGCAGGTGTTATATCAAATTAGCAGCCCTGAGTGAAATAAGGCTGGCAAATGAAGACCCAACTTACTGAAGGTGTTAGTTGCATTGACATTTTTCTGGAGTGGTTGCTATGATAAACACCTCGAAGCTGGCTTAGGTTTTACAATCAAAGCTACTTTAGTCCACAAACTTATAAGCCTCCCAAAAGGAGTGAACTGACAGGTTCATGCCAAAGTTCCTGCCACTTGCAGGAAAGTGCCAGGTCACCATCATTAATGTATATACTTCCACCATGATGCATACTGATGAGATCAAAGAAAAATGTTGAGACCTGGAGATCCCCATCATCATTGTGCTGAAAGTGGACACACTTGAAATTCTGGGTAATTTTACTGCTAGAGTAAGCACAGAATATCAAAGATGGCAGTTCCTTGGGAGCAAAGGACTTGAAAACAGGAATAGTCACTTACTACTGAAGACTTGTGTGTCTTATGACCTCATCATCAACCCTATCTTCTGCTTATCTAATCACAAGGAAAGATCATGGATGTACCCTCAAAGTAAGCATGGGCAGCTAGGTGGATAGAGCACTGGCCCTGCAGTCAGGATGACCAGAGTTCAAATTTGGCCTCGGTCATATGACACCTACTAGCTGTGTGACATTGGGCTAGTTACTTAACCTTGAATGCCTCATTTCCAGAGCAATCTCCAGTCATCCTGATGCATATCTGGCCACTGGACACAAAAGGTTTTGGAAAAGAAAGTGATGACTGGGCAATGCACCAATCTCTCACTCAAATCTAACTTACTTGCTTGTCATGGTATCTCTCCGTGATGTCATGGTTTTCTTCGAGAATGAAGAACAAATATCATCATAATTATAAGGAGAAGAGAAAAGTAGGATATGAAAGTGAAGTAGGAGATATGTGGGGGAAAGTGCTACAGTGATCACATATTTATTCTCCTCAAGCTAAATATTCATATTCAGTAAAAGCAAAAACAACAACCTCAAGGCAAGACAATTGGCAACCCAGTGGACAGACAGCACCAAATTTACTCATCTGGGTCAATACACTCGCAAGCATTGGAATTGCTTTGATGGAAATGAAGAGGAAATTCAGAAATTACTAAGAAACATGAATTCCACGGGGTTTATCAGCACAGTCGCTCATCCAATTCTAAGAACATATCCATTTAACTCTTCTAAAAGTAAAGTGCAAGGGAAGCTTAGAGAGATGTAGGATTCTTGATCAATAAGAAGGTAGATAAAATTCAATTTTATTCCAGAGAGCAACAATCTAAAACATTTCTCTAATGCCCTAAAAACTATTAATGGGTCAAAGACTTCTGGTACATCTCAGCTACTCAGCATTGATGGGGTCACACTGATCAGTTATAAGGGCATGATCTCAGAGAGATGGGACAAACACTTTCATAGTATTCTCAATTGACCACCATCAACCAATACTGAAACCACTGACTCTGTGCCTCAGGCTGTAAGCAATCCCTTTCTAATCAAACTTCCAACTGAAGAAGAGGCATTGAATGCCATCAGGATCCTCTCAAGTGACAAAGTGCTGATTCTATGCTAGCAGAAATCTCCAAGCAAGGGGTCCACTGTTTATATAGAACTTGACTGAAGTTTTCCAGATTATATGACAAGAGGAAATTATTCCCAGGGGATCAAGGGTGACTCCAATGTCCATCCTCATAAAGAAAAAGGAAATAGGCTGTCCTGTGACAATCATGGTGGGGGAGCAGGTATGGGTGGTGAGTGGCAGTGAATAATCTGGTAAAAGTTATACATGTACAATTGTGTTTAACATATTTCCATATTGTTTGTTGTTGTCCTTCATTATTTTTTTGTTTTGCAAAGCAATGGAGCTAAGTGACTAGTACAAGGTCACTCAGCTAAATTAGTATTAAGTGTCTGAGATTGGATTTGAACTCAGGTCCTCCTGACTCCAGAACCAGAGCTCTATCCACTGTGCCACACTAGCTGCCTCCTATCCTTTATTCTCTAAGAAGACCATGACACCAGGGAGGTGATACCATGACAAGCACATGAATTGGATTTGAGTGAGGGGGTGCTGTGCTTAGGTCACCAGACTCACTTTCTCCTCCAGAATCATCTGGGCCCAGAGGCCAGGTATGAATCAGGACAACTGGAGACTACCCTGGATTCAGGCAATTAGAGTTAAAGTGACTTGCCCAAGGTCACACAGCTAGTAAGTGCCCTAGACCGGATTTAAACTCAGGTTCTTCTAACTCCAGGGCTGGAGCCGTCTAGCTGCCCAATTTCCATATTAGTCATGTTGTGAAAGAGGAATTAGTAAAAAAAAAAAACCATGAAAAAGTAAAGAAAAAAAATAAAATTTAAAAAGTGAACATAGAATGCCTTGCCCTGCATTCAGACTCCACAGTGGTTTTTGATTTTTTTCTGGATAAAGGTTTGACTTTGATCACTGAACTGCTGAGAGGAAATGTATCCATCACAGTTGATCTGTCTCACAGTGTTGCTGTTAATGTGTATAATGTTCTCCTGGTTCTGCTTGTTTCAACCAGCATTAGCTCGCACAAATCTTTACAAGTGCATCTGAAGTCAGGTCCCTCATGATTTCTTACAGAACAATAGTATTACATAACATTCACATAACTTGCTCAGCCATTCTGCAATTGAAGGGCATGCCCATAAGTGCCAATTCTTTGCCACCATAAAAACTGCTATAAATACTTTTGTATATGGGGGTCTTTTTCCCTTTTATATAATTTCTTTGTGATATGGATCTAATAATGATATTGCTGGATCAAAGGGCATGCATAGTTTTATTATGCATAGTTCCAAATTGCTCTCCAGGATGGTTGGATCAGTTCACAACTCTGCCAACAATGCACCAGTGTCCCATGATAATAGTAGTTTCAAAACCTTTTCTGTAACACCCTGGAGTGCACAGTCCCACAAATAGGCATAGAGTATGGAGAGGGGGAAAGAGAGTGTGCACAAGCTTAAAGTATAATTGTAGTGAGATAGTAAGGAAAGAGCTACATATGATTATGAGGACCCTTTAATGGCAAGGTCTCCGTGAGTTTTCCTTTCCTTATGATGTTCATCATGGGCGGGGGGGGGGGGGGGGTGTCTTTGGTAATGGACTGATCACTCTCTTGCTGGGTTGTGTTGACTACTCACATGCTTAGATGGATAACTGCAGCTGGGCTTATTCCTTTCAGGCCATCTCATCCTTCCTGGATGCTCTGGTCTTCTGGAGAGCTCAGCTTTGCTCTTCAACAAGCAGCTGCAACTTTGATAACCTACAACCTCAGGTTCAGACAGAAAAGTTTAATTTAAGATGAGCAGAAATCTGTCTAGGTCTACTCCTTCAAAGCTTTGACTCTGGGGTTTGTTACCTCCTAGGCAAGAGGTTAGAGAGGTATATCTTCTGTTTAACAATCCTTCCCTCAAAAATGCCCTTAGTTCAGGAAAAAGGGCTCTGACTATACAGAGCATTTGGGAATGGAAGGGTCCTGTCCCTGGTCATGAGCACCCCCTGGTGGTTTGATATCTATCAAAGGGCACACTGGCAAATAAGTCCTTTTCCAGAGGTATCAAGGGGTCCCTTTATTGTGAAGATAAGAGATAAGAAAAAATACCAATACTGGGGTGATAATTCATAGGCACATAAACTTCTTCTTAAAGGTGAGATTTTAGCTGGTACTTGAAGCCCAAGACTCTAGGAAATGGAGATGAGAAGGAAGAGAATTCATTTCCTAGAATTGGGAGATGGAGCATTTTGTGTGGCAAACTGAAAAGTCTGAATAAAAACCATTCCTGTTTCAATAGTGATATGTTTAGAAGCCAGATTCTCAAGAGGTTTGTTGAAATGAAAATTTTTCATTTGGATTTTAACAGGTCAAAACCAATTAACAAGGCAAAACTCAGGACAAAGAGAAGTTAAAAGTTTATTACAATGAATGCCAAAGCAGCAATGAGTTGATGGGCTGTTCTCTGGAGACTGGAAATGGCTTTAAAGTGGGTCCAGGTTTTATTGAAACTTTTATCAGGAGTTAAAAGATAATTCAGATAGGTGAATGTCTGCAAAAGGGGCTGGGCCTTCATATTTCAGTTCCTCCACAAGGAGGAGGTAGGAATTGGTGACAATTTGCAGGTAGGGATAGGGGTGACACCTCCCCACAATACTGATAGTTCTGGGAACAGTGGGTCACTGAATCAATGTTTCTTTCTATAGATTGGTGAGCAGGTGGTAAAGAAGAGGTGATGGCAAGCATAGACCATTGCTTAGGAAGTTTGGCAACGCTGAAGAGCTTAGATGTAGGACACTAGATTTAGGGAATAGGTTCAAGTGATGATTTTTTGGGGGGGGATAGGGAAAACATAATTTTTATGGCTGGCCTCAATTTTCTCAGCAATTTAGGGGATGAGATCTGAGAGATGAAGATAGGGGAGAGTCAGAGAACAGTGTTATGAAGTTTAGTAAATTTTTTTTGATGATTACAAGTGGGCTCAGTTTTGGAGATGGAGATGAGAGGGAGGGGTCAAAGAAGAGTTGGTCCTGACGCACTACTGGAGCTTAATAAATGTTGGTTGATGATGATGATTATAGGTGGGCATAATTTTGGAGCTGGAGGTGGGGGAGGGAGGGGTCCACTGGAGCTTAAGGCTTGCTGATGATGATGATTACTGCCGGGCTCAATTTTGGTGGAGATGGGGGAGGGGGTCAGACAAGAGCGACTACGGAAACGTAATCAGATACGATTAAAAAGATGGCCCTTCTGCACCGGACGGGGAGGTAGAAGGGAGAGGGGTCTCCCGCTCTGGCACCTAACAGGCGCTTAATAAATGCGGGTGGCCCAGGGGACGGGGTCCGAGGGTGGAGTCCCGCCTCTTCGCGGCGCCTCCAGCTTCCTACAGCGCCGCCCCTCTGAAAGGCACTTCCGGGGCGCGGGCCGGCGGCGTCGCGTCGTCATGGGGACGGCGGGGTCGCGCGCGTGCCCCGGAAGCGCTCGCCCGTTGCCATAGGGAGGGCCGGAGGGAAGATGGCGGCGGTGCAGGTGGCCGGCGCGCCGGTGTGCGGGGCCCGGGAGCCGCCGCCGGGCCCGGGGAGCGGCTTCCGCCGCCTGTCGGCCCGCCTGGGCTCGCTGCGGCCCGCGGACAGCAGCTCCGCCCGCACCGAGATCCACCTGCTCTTCGACCAGCTCATCTCGGAGAACTACAGCGAGGGCGGCGGGGGCGTCACGGCCGAGGTAGAGGCGGCGCGGCCCGGGAGGCCCCCCAGCCGCCCCCCGCCCCGGGGCCCGGGCCCGGCGCCCCGCGGCCGTTGCGACAGTTCCCCGCCGCGGCCCGCGGGAAACCGCCCCAACGTCGCTCCCAACGGTCCTGGGGGGCCGGGCCCCGGCGCCCCGTGTTACAGACGGGGAGGCGGAGGGTTCGAACCCGGATCCCAACTGACTTCCACCGCCAGGCCGCGATGGCGGATCCCAGCCAGGAGGGCCCAGGGCCCCTGAGCACACCGAGGGCCCCCCATGCTTCTAGGGCCTCGGTGGATCCCTCCCGCCGGGGTGATTCCGAGCCTCCGTTAAGCCGAGGCCCCTCCCCCCTGGACATTCCAGAAAAAGAGCGCAAGAAATGAGGTCTTCCTTTGGCAGACGGAGATGCTCTGATGGCCGGAGGCCTAATTTACAGGATGTCGGGGGGCCCTGGGGCTTCAGGCCCCGGAAAGAGGATGCTAACTCTGCCCTGGGCTCCGAGAGCTCGAGGCCTGGCGCTTGTCATGCGGCTCTGAGCGCTTGCATAGGGAAAGCAACATTATAGTCTTATTGAGGGTAACTGGCTCCTTTGTATCCTATGGATGCTACTTTGTGCATTGCTCCCCAAAGTGAAGATCTAGTCAAGCCCCAGGTCTGTAATTGTGTATGTATAAAGAGATACACAAACTCATGCATATGCACAATACGCATTCATCCATCCATCCATACTAGCTAGTAGGAGCTCCAGCCTAGGACGTCCTCCTGGGTAGTCTGCGCTTTCTACCTTTACCTTCTCCACATTATCAGTATGACCCCCGGTCCCCCTCAAGGCTCTTTTCCTTCATTTTCCCATTTTTTGGACTCAGCTCTGATTTGCTTCATGGTTTGGGGGCTTGAATTGGACAAAAAGGCATCATTTGCTATTGCGTTTATTATTATTTTCATTCTTTTGGTAGGATGTCAGTGCTTTACTGGTCCAGGCCTGTCGATTAGTCCATCTTAATCAGGAACATCTGGTCAGCAAAGTTTCTCAACTTATTCACCATCTGCTTAACCGGTTGCAGGTAAGAGCATCCCTGGATTTGGATTTGGGGAAGAAATGCCTCTTTGACCAAGAAAAGCCTCCAAATGGTGTTTGATTTTGTGGGTGTGCTGGCTCCCTTTACCCACATTGTCCAACCAAGTCTGTCTTTGAGGAGGTAGATCTTGGAGAAGCTCAGAGTCATAGGTGACTGATCCATCATGTCATCACAAGGAAACATCAGAAGCATGATTTGATTCCTGGTTCTCCTTGACTCCATCTGTTCTTGGGTCACTACATCAGATTTCTTTTCACTGACCAATTATTTGAAATGCAGATTTCTCCTCTACCTCTTGTCTTTGAGTCCCCCCCGCCAATATCTTTCCTCAGTCCATATCATATCATGACTTTCCTGTTTTCTTCAGTATCTTTCAGAAATTGTTAAATATATTTATTCCATTTTAATGCAAAGTATAGTGCCAGTAAGGCTGTTACCAAATGAGATAATTTTGGAAGATCTTCATGAAATGAACTGTATCCAGGATTGTTTTTATGGGGTTTTTTTATGAGCATATAAGGCCATTGCCAGAAAGGAATTAGATGGTGGTTAGAAGTAATATTCTTGGGGCGGCTAGATGGTACAGTGGTTAGAGCACCAGCCCTGGAGTCAAGGAGTCCTTGAGTTCAAATCCGGCCTCAGACACTTAGTAATTACCTAGCTGTGTGGCCTTGGGCAAGCCACTTAACCCCATTGCCTTGCAAAAAAAAAAAAAGAAGTAATATTCTCCTAAGTATTTGATTGACAGATGGAGTTCCAGGGAGCAGAAACTCCCTCTCCCAATGTATGTTGGTGCTTTCTTTTCTCTAGCACAGGGAGTCACCCCCCCCTCTCTGTGCTTGTTTCTTCACCAGTAAAATGGGGATGAGAAAAGGACCCACCCTTACAGGGTGGTCTTCAGATGAGATAACAGATGTGAAGCTTCACCAACCTGGAACAAACTCCAGCTGCTGCCTTGGAGCAGTGAGATGGGAGTGGCTTGTCCAGAGTCACATGGCTGGGGAGTGTCATGGGTAGGATTCTAGGTCTTGCCCCCTCAATTGAATAAGATGCTCAATGCTCCTTAGTCCTTTACCACCAACACCTGCATTGGGCACTAACTGATGCTTTGTCTCATATTTGGTCAAAATCATTTCAATGAGGTTATGGATCCATTCCAAAAATATTTTTGATTAAATACTCATACATTTAAGTACCTGACATGTCAAAGCCGTGTGTTGGAGGCTAGGAATGCAGCAATGGAAAACAATCTTTGCTTTCAAGGAACCCAGAGCTATAGAACAAGATAGAAAATGATTTAAAATCTAGGAAAATTCAGAATGGCCCAAGAGATTGGAAGAACAAGGGATCATATCAGCCAGGGCATCATAATGCGAGGACCAGAGCAGAAAAACAGTTTGCTGTCTGGTTTAGCCAGAGTCCCATAGAGCTCCCCACCCCCAGGGTCATACAAGGAAGGTGAAAAAGTAGGACAGAGCCAGCTGGAGGAGGCTCACAGAGCCAGTGAGCGCCAGGCCCAGGGAGATGATCAGACACTGGAAACACTGGACAAGAGAGAAAGAGAAACAAGGTGAAGGTTGGTCTGCTTTAGACAGTGTTCTCTTAGATTCTCTCTTTTCTTGAGTGAGAGGGAAGTTTGGATGGGGTGTACAAAAAGCCCCACAGGGCCCCTGCCACATGCACTTTACACATGAGCAAGCCAGGAAATGCCACATTTGTGTGGATGAGTGGAGTTAACATTACATATTTAGAGTGGAAATAGTTTTAAAGTGGGATATATCTGTCTCTTTCCTGTAGGTGATTGTTGATGAACAGAATCTGGATTTCCTTTTGGCCTATACAATCTCTGCTTTTCAACAATGTAGTTCCTGGACACACATGGAAATTCTTCAGGCCTTGTCTGCTCTGGTTTACTACAATGGCCCCAAATGTCAGAAGGTAGTTTGTATTCCCTTTCTTCTTCTTCTTTTTTTTTTTTTTGCAAGGCAGATGGGGTTAAGTGGCTTGCCCAAGGCCACACAGCTAGTAATTACTAAGTGCCTGAGGCCGGATTTGAACTCAGGTACTTCTGACTTCAAGGCCGGTACTCTATCCATTATGCCACCTAGCCGCCCCTATTCCCTTTCTTCTTGACAGTGGCAAGAGGGAAGGAGGAAACTCTTCCCACGGTTCCCCAACCTTTCCGTGGTTCTTGACCATTCTGTAGAAATCATAGGGAAGAACTAGTTCTTAGCTATTTGTGACTTTACTATCCAAGTGCCACCTTTAGAGTTGTAGGTATAAGTAAGATTTCTTTGAAAATCAAACATTTGAAAATAAGAGAGAAAGTTTAGAAGCCATTTGAGGCCCTCTTGTCCTCATCTTTTTACCCAGGAACCTTGGTGAGGGTATGAGCACCTCCCTCTTGCATGTGCTGGCCCTGGTCTGTGGAGCTTCCCTGCTCCCCCCTTCCAACTTCCCCCAGCCCCCCAGGCCATCCTGCAGACAAGGCTGGAGAATTTAACTCAGAAGCTCTGTCCTATTCGTTTGAGCACTTTGTATCTCCAGTGGGCCCAAATGCTACATTTGGCATTCTTGGCTTGTTCACGTATAAGATATATGTAGCAGAGGCTCTGATGGGTTTTAGTTGTCTTTTTGTACCATCTACTCATTTTACCTCTCACCCAATGAAAAAGAGAATGAAAGAGAACTTTGTCTAAAGTAGAACATTTCCCCATCTGTTCTCTTGGGCTACCTCTGGCTGTTGTATTTGTTCTAGTACCTTCCAGACTTGCTTGGAGAAACTGGAATCTTGATGAAGTTGAGTGATCCCAGCCAGTCAGACCCTGACCTCCGAAGAGCTGCAGTGCACTGTATGGCCAACATATGCCTCAGGTATGGGGTCTATTTGTGGAGAGCAGAACCTGTCTGAAGTTAGAGTAGTTTAGGAAATTAACCCACACTTGGAGTTTCCTGAATAGTTAAGGAATCCCTGAAGTCCCCTAGCAGTGTATGTGTCACATGAGACATGCAGTTTTTATACTTTGCTAATAAAACTGCCATATATGGAAATATTTTTTGAAATAGTATACCAGACTACAGAAAATCATTTAACAATCCACCTAGGACATGCCCAGTTAATAAAGAAATATAATGCTGTGGACATAGGGTTACCCCTAGAGTCAGGAGGACTTGAATTCAAATCTGACCTCAGACACTTGACTCCAGCTGTCACTTGGGCAGGTCACTTAATCTTGATGGCCTCACATCCAGGATCATCTCTAGTTGTCCTGATTCATATCTGGCCACTGGACTCAGCTCTGGAAGAGTAAGTGAGACAGGAGACTTAGCATAGTTCCCCTCTCACTCAAATTCAATTCTTGTGCTTGCCTAGGCATTACCTCCTTGATATCTTGATCTTCTTAGAGAACAAAGGACAAACATCATATTAAAAAAGCTTTTTTTTTTTTTTCTATTTGCCTGACCTAAAATTGAATTATTTTTAGGTTTGGAAAGGATATGTTTTTAGTCATTTGAAATGCCTTTGTCAGTCTTTTAGCATCTGTTATAATCACTTTTCTCCCTTTTAAAAAAGGTAGACAGGGTGTCCCAAGTGCTCAGTTTAGAATGATTTGATAAGCTCATTCTGGGGTCTCACAAAACAAAGGATTGTAAACTGCAGTAATTCAAGTTGTCCTGTCTATGTAGAATACAATGCCATCCCGTTTTTCATCTTGGACTTGTGACAATAGGCTGGTGTTCCCATCTTGACTAACTGTGAGATCACAGTTTGACCATGTGGCTTCTTTGCTCTCTGGTCTCCTCACCTCCAAACAGGGAGTTGGACTAGATTAGTATTTGCAGCTTTGGGATGTCATAGATCTCTTGGGTAGTCAGGGAGAGCCTATGAACCCCTTTGCTGAAGAATGCTTTTTAAAAAAGAAAGGAAATGCTAAAATTAGGGAAAGAAATGATTAAAAAGATAGTTTTCCCCACTCAATTTTCTGGCCCTTGAAATCCATCATGGACACTCCCTGCAGCTCCATTAAAAACCCATAGTCTGTCTATCTGCACTCCCATTAAGAACTTATAGGCTACCCATAGATCTCTCAGGTGTCTCCAGTATAAAAATTCTCAATTTCTGTGTTTCTTTACTAAAAATAAATATGCAATATGGTCCCTGCCTTTTTTTATTTTGAAGCTTAATGGTCTGACTAAAGATAAGCATAAACATGTGAAAAGTGAAATAAATGAGAGGATTGATAGTTCAAAATAGCCAGAAAGGTGCAAAGTATTGACTGACTCAATGAATTGCATAGTGATTCACAGTAGTTGTCACTGTAGACTGCTCCCTGGAATTGGGGAGGGGGGTTGTAGGATGTGCAAGAGAGTCTGGGGCTAGTTCTGAGGAGACCTCCCAAACTTGGTGAAAGGGGCCTCTGAGGAGAACTGAGGTGGGGGCTTGACCCTGGACTTCCAGTGGCGGGAAGGAGGGAGAAGCATGTCATTCCCCTGGACCATTTTGCTCATCTTCTTTCCCCTTACAGCTGAAACCACTGTCAGAAGCAGTTCACTTGTTGGGACTGCAAAACCTTCCACCCTCCTGTAGTTTCTCCAACCTGTCCCCTTGGTGCTCATCCCTGTGGAAAGCACACTGCTCTCCCTTCCCCAGGTGTCCAGTGGAGAGCTTCATTTACTACCTGGTGGCCTCCTCCCTTTGTAGCTTGTCTGCCACCTCCTCCCTGGGTTGGAGATAGGTCATGCTTAGTGGTGTTTTCTAAAGCTCAACTCAAAGCGTTTGGAGTTTGAATTGCCTCCTTTGCTTGTGTTTTAGTGTCCCAGGACAGCCATACTTGGATGAGCCTTACCGAAATGTCTGCTTTCAAACTTTCTTAACTATTTTACAGTCTTCCAAAGTTTCTGGTATGGACGATATCACATTTTGCATGGTAGGTAGGAACCTAGTGTTCTCCAATACCTCACTTGTAATGTAAGTTACTATTGTACACAAAACACAGAAGGAAGGAAATAAACAGAGGAATACACTTAGCTTGTTTAAGGTGTTGCTATAAGTGAGTTAAAGTTATAACACTTAAAAGATGAAACTGGGTAATTTTTAACTTGAAAAATTTTACCGTGAGGCTGCTCAGCATCACCTGGGACTGATCTTCTGGATGAAAGTTTCCTGAAAAGCAGAATCATGCTACTCCACACTTAGGTGTCAATGTTTGCTCTCTAAGCAAGCATCCACATGTACATATACATGTTTACACACATATGTACATACTTAGAATGCACATTCTGGCTCTCACCCACATATACACAATACACTCTTTTTTTTTGGCAAGGCAATGAAGTTAAGTGACTTGTTCAAGGTCACACAGCTTGGTAATTATTAAGTGTCTGAAGTCTGATTTGAACTCAGGTCCTTCTGACTCCAGAGCTGGTGCTCTATCCACTGTGCCACCTATTTGCCCCCTACATAATACCCACTTACACACTTATATATGGACTCTCATATGCACATTTATACACATATGCTCCACACATGTGCACACTCGGACAGATATATAGCACAATACACTTACCCCACCCCACCCCTCACATACACACAAAGACATTCACAGTCTATTCTGTGACTTTGATTTTGAGGACCCGTAGCAAAGTCAGTATGCTGAGCTCTTTCCTCCTGGCTCTGCTGCTTTTCACCCCTATGCTTAGAACTGTCACTGCTGCAGATGTCCCCTCTTTTCTGGCTTTTTGGACTCCTTTCTTCTCAGCTTTTCCAAAGATGGTTGGTCAATTAGAGATCGCACCAGCCAATCCGAGGGCTCTTTTCTTTTTGCTTAGTAACTTCAGCTCAGTAAGTGTTTGCTAATTGCCTTGTCTGTTGATGACCTGATTGATCAGAGTACGTTGCATGCATCTTAATACTTTATACTCATTTACTTCTTGAGAGTTTACAAAGTGTTTTCACATACATTATTTCATTTAATCCTCAGAACAACCTAATGTGAGGTAAGAAGGCAAAGTAGTATTTCCATTTTAGAGAAAAGGAGACTGAGGGTCAGGAGCTTGGTGCTCATCCCTAATAAGTGGTATTTGCAGGACCAGAGCTCTGCATTCTTAGTGCAGCACTCCTTGGACTTTACACATTTCATTTTTTTTTGTTTGTTTGTTTGTTTTTATCATTTCTAGGTCTCTGGTTGCTCTTGGCTACTTTGTCATTGCTTGCTGCCCTTGTTTTGCTGGCAGAGAAGTCTTTTTCCAAACTTTCTACTTTGGGATTTGGTGCAGTTGTGAATGCTTGAGGGTTCTGGAAACCTGGTGTCTAGATGACTTAAGGTTTGACTGTCCCTGTAACTTAGTCTCCTTTTCCCCCAGTTGTTACAAAATGCACTGAAAGGTCTCCAGTCCCTTCTGAATGGAGGTAAGATGAAGCTTACCCAGACTGAGCAGCTTGGGTCTCTTCTGGCTGTATTAAAGGTAAGCATGTGTGACTCACTCCTTTCTTCTAATGGCTAGGATATTTTCCATCTTAACTTTAAGTGGTGTTAGAAGCCTATTGCCCCATTGCAGAGCAATGGACACCTAAGTCAAAGGGACTTAGAACTAATTTTAAGAGGCTTTTGAAAGAGTAGTTAGAAATGTGCAACCTAAGCATTTTTAAATAAAAACTAACAATGCCAAACCTTTTTTTTTTGTTTTTGCAAGGCAATGGGGTCAAGTGACTTAACCAAGATCACAGTTACCTAACTATTGGGTTTGAGGCCGGATTTGAACTCAGGTCCTCCTGACTCCAGGACTGGTGCTCTATTCACTATGCCACCTAGCTGTCCCAGCAATGCCAAACTTTTTTTTTCACAGAAAGATTTTATTCATTTTGAGTTTTACAATTCTTCTGCTATTCTTGCTTCCCTCCTCCCACCCCCACCACCCCCACAGAAGGCAGTCTGTTAGTCTTTACAGTGTTTCCATGGTAAACAGCAATACCAAACTTGATTAAATACAATGTATCTTTTAAAAAATATCTCTCAGATAATGTAACATTTTGGAGCTGGTGAAAGGAGAAAGTGGCAAATTATAATTTTAGAACACTTAAAAGGTTCCCTTGTTCGTGTATTTAGATTTGAATTGCATGATTTTTTCTTTTTTTTTTTTTAACATTTAGAAATATATGTTTCATGGGCTTCCTGGATTGAACGTAGAAATGCCTGCAGTTTTATACCCAGCTCCTCTTCCTCAGTATGATGGGCGGTCACCTATCAGACAGGAACCAATGGAAATAAACCTTTCGAAACCAATAGCGGTATAATTATAGTTTATTGGATTAGAATTTAGGTTTGTTTGGTAAAATATATTGTCTGTGAACATTTTCTATTTTTATTGTTCTTAGTCTATCCTGTACAAGGAATTTTCTTACTCACTGTGGGTTTTTAGTATCAGTTTAACAAGAAGAGTTTTAGGGGGCTTACTTGGGGAATGGGTACTTTTCAGGGGTGCTGCACATGTTATGACTTTGCACCAATGTAATATTTTTTTCATTTTGGATATCCCAATTCCCAAGCATTTCTTTGCGAATACCACCAAGTCTGCTGTTCTCTAGCTATGGACCTTCTGTCCCCTGCCTCCACAGTCCTGCCATATTCCTCCTCTGGTTCCTTCCAGAAACTCCAGTACTTTCCTGTCCTTTGACATCTGTCAAAACTGGAACTTGAGCCCCAGCCCCAGGCTGTGATTATTGTCTGTTTAAAAGGCAGTCCTTCCTACCTTGACCTTAACTTGTTCACTTTGCTTAGGTATGTAATTTTATTACTCCTAGTGATGGCAGGACATTTGGGAACAGGGTGGATGGGAGGGTGTTGCACAAAAGTTGGTTTCTTTCACTTAATAGGAGCTTCTAGAAAAAAGAAGACTTGAGATCTAGGAATGAGATGAGTGAAGGGTGGACTGCAGAAGTGCAGTGGAATGTGCAGGAACCTTAGGCTGTGAGTGAAGCTTAAGTCACCATTAGGAAGGAACTTCTCTAGCTCTCTAGGCTTCTAGCACAGAGGAGAAAGAGAACATGGATCTAGTCAGGAGATGTCAGATGTTTTCATTTGTTTTTTTCACATCAGAGTAAAAGGAAGAAGGCAAAAGGCAAACAAAAGAAAGGCCATCAAGGAGAGGAGCTGAGAGAACCAAATGGGGAGATTGGAGCTGGCGCTGCCAGTGCCCTGGGCAAGCTGACCCTCCATGAAGGGAATGCCATGGGCTCTGCCTATTTGAGTACCCCAAGCGGGGGCTCCGAGGGTAGCGTCCCAGCAGCCCGAGATCGGGCCTCTTCCTATCTCATCTCTTCTCCATGGAAAAGGATCAGTAGCAGTGAATCAGACTATTCAGATGCTGAAGGTGGCCTGCAGAGCAAGATGAGGTTAGTTTGATCCTGTTCTGGTTTATTAATTAATAATTGGAAATATAAAATCACTGTGTGAGATTTGGAATTTATTTAAAAAGTGCAGATCCTGAATTTGCCTCTTTTGATCTCATTAGAAGGAATTCAATTTGGGGGAGGGCTCTTCTTGGCCTTTTCATTAAAGCCTCTAATCTATTTTTGTTCAAGATCTTACCAAGCCAAAGTCCGCCAGGGAGCTTTAGCTTGCTTCCTCTCCACAATAAAATCAATAGAGAAGAAAGTTCTTTATGGCTACTGGTCTGCTTTTGTTCCTGATACACCTGGAATAGGAAGTCCACAGTCTGTGTCTTTGATGACAATTTCATTAAAAGATCCCTCTCCAAAGGTAAGAGAACTTTGATCTTAGCCTCTTAAATTGGTATTAAATTTTATTCATTTTTCCTCTGATCCAATAGTCATGCTTCTGACTTCCAAAGGAAATGGGTCTACCTGATTAGAGAGCAGTGCAGGAACCTGACCTTTGAGAATTCAGAACCGCTCATCTTGGCAGGGGAGGGGCAGTCATAGACTGGGCCTGTGGACTTGCAGTCATGTGCCTGGTTTGAATTAGTCATTTAAGATTTTCAGAGACATTTACAAACGTAACCTTGTTTGATCTTTAGCACAACCCATAAGGTTAATACTATTTTTAATCATCTCTCATTTTAGAGGGGAAGAAACAGGCAGACAGAAGTTAAGTGACTTGCTATGATGTCTCTAGGTGGGGTCTAAGGTGAGATCTGAATGCAGGTTTTCTTGACTCTACTCATTGTAGCACCTTCTAGAAAGCTGTTTACATAGCCATAGGAAGTGAACAGCTTTTTTTTTTTTAACAGTGGTGGTGTTTACCGATTGGCAAATAAGTCTTAGCATGGACTAAGACTGGGTGAAACAGCCTTGCCTTCGGAAAAACTTAGATTCTAATCATCACCTTGTAAACGGTATACTCTCTCATTAATTGGACCCATTCAAGTTATGATTTGTCTCTGAAGATTCACTCTTTTAATATGATAATGTGTTCAGGAGTGGAGATAGTGAGCTGGGCTTAGAGTCCTAAAGAACCTGGTTCAGATCCTTCCCCTGACATTGAGCAGCTGGGCATCCTTAAGTTAGCAGTTAGCCAGATTTCATAGTTACCCTTGGAATTGTCTGGTAAGACATAGAGGGGTTGCAATTTTGAGACTATGCTGGAAAATCCTGGTTCTCTCATGTATTCACATGCACCATTAGTATAATGGAGTAGCTTCCTAAAACCATTTCTTCCTTGAGTGTCCATTGTTTCTAAAAAAGAAATCCTGAGATAATTCATCAGATGTCCTTCAAATGTATGGAATAGAAGTTAAAATAGACTGAGAAGTGGGGGAATATATCCTTATAGTTGTATCCACATATTGACAATTCCTCTGTAAGTGGTTTCAAATTTTGAAGTGAGGTTTAAGAGTCATATCTTTTATAAAGTAGCAGAAATGCTTCAGTTGGAATATATCATTTTATTTGATCAGGTCTCCTGGATGGAAATTAGACAGCTAACAAATCTTAAATAGAAGCACCTCTATTAACTATAGCAAAGGTATCTCTATCCAGGCATCATCCAGAAGTTCAAAAAACCGTTGACTTGCTTGCTTTATCTATAAACATGAATTCACTTGAAATTTCAGACGCGTGCCTGTGCTCTGCAAGTTCTGTCTGCCATCTTGGATGGCTCAAAACAGTTTCTTTCTGTTGCTGAAGACACCAGTGATCACAAAAGGGCTTTCACTCCCTTCTCAGTGACCATTGCTTCCAGCATTCGTGAGTTGCATCGATGTCTTTTGTTAGCTCTGGTGGCTGAATCATCTTCTCAAACCCTTACTCAGATAATTAAGGTAAATGGAACTCTGAGCCTTGAAAAATTTTGCTATGTCAAAATAATTTGACTTAAGAGTATTTTTAAAGTACCCAAAGAAAATTCAAATCCTACAAGTGTAATTGAATGGTGATATTTGTTAAAGCATTATTATTATTTTTTGATATTTTTTCCTATCACATGCTATGAAAGTTTTTCATCATCCATCCACATATATGTTTATAAGTTACACAACTTTCTTCAACCCCCTTCCCCCAATGGTAAACAGTCTACGAATGTAGTATATATACATCTATGTTTACCATGTTTACATATTAGTCATTTTGTGGACGAGGAATTAGAACTAAGGGAAAAGAAAGAAAACCATGGAATAGGAAGGAAAAATAGAAATTTTTAAAAAACTGATCATAATATTCATTCAAATTCTGTGTTTTTGTTTTTATTTTTTGTCTGGATGTGGAAGGCATTGTCTATAACAAGTCTCCCAGGGTTGTCCTCCCTCTCTGAAGTGCTGAGAGAAACTGCATCCTTCACAATATTATTGTTAATGTGTACAATGTTCTCTTGGTTCTGCTCCCTTTGCTCAGCATCAGTTCCTGTAATTCGTTCCATGCTTCTCTAGAGTCTGACCATTCATGGTTTCTTATAGAACAGTAGTACTCCCTAATATTCTCATGTACCATAACTTGTTTAGCCATTCCCCAAATCTTGTCAATTTCCAATTCTTTGCTACTACAAAACGAGCCGCTAGGAATAGTTTGGAAAATGGGGACTTTATCCAATTTTCAAGATTTCTTCTGGTATTGGTATTGATATTGCTAGGTCAAAGGGTATGATTGGTTCTATTGCTCTTTGTGCAGATGTGCAGATCTGTGTTTCAGATTGCTCTGCAGCATGGTGGGAATCAGTTACAATTCTACCAACAATGCATTGTTGTCCCAAACCTTCCACAACCTTTCCAACTTTGCTCATTTTTCCCTTTTTGTCATCTTAGCCAATCTGAGAGGTTTGAGCTGGTACCTCATAGTTGCTTTAATTTGTATTTCTCTAATCAATTATGGTTTGGAGCATTTTTTCCTTATGATTACATATAGCTTTAATTTCTTTGTTTTAATACTGCCTATTCATATCCTTTGACCAGTTATCAATTGGGAAATGACTTGTACTTTAAAAATTTGAGTTAACAGTATTTTAGAGATAAGACCTTTATCAGAAGCCCTTGCTGTTAGTTCCCAGCTTTCTGTTTTCCTTCTAATCCAGGAAGCATTGGTTTTATTAGTACATAAACTTTAATTCAATAGAGTCAAAATCATCCATTTTGCAATTTATAATAAACTCTCTTATTTGGTCCATAGATTTGACAGAGTATTTCTTGATCTGCTAATTGGTCTATGGTATCTCCCTTTATGTCTAAATCCTGTTAACATTTTCACTTTATGTTGGAATAGGATGTGAGATGAGTCTATGCCTAGTTTTTGTCATACTATTTTCCAGTTTTCCCAGCTGTTTGTGTCAAATAGTGAGTTTTTATCTCAGAAGCTGGAGTCTTTGGGTATAGGTTACTATAGTCTTTTATTACTGTTTCTTTTCTACCTATCCTAATCCACTGGTCCATTATGCTTATTTCTTAACCAGTTCCAGGCAGCTTTTTAAAATTTATGTATTCTTATTTTGTACAAATAATTTTTTTTTATATGTTACTAAAATATTCTTGTTTAAGAGTAAACATAATACCCCCTCCCTCCAAAAAAGATAGACCCGCATGAGTGATAAAGTAAAGGAGAGAGAAAAAATTAAAATTAATAATAATAATAATAATAATAATAATAAATAGTAGTAGGTGCAGCCGGGTGGCACAGTGGGCAGAGCACTGGCCCTGAAGCCAGGAGCACCTGAGCCCAAATCCAGCTCTAGACACCCAACAATCACCCAGCTATGTGACCCTAGGCAAATCACCCCAACCTCATTGCCCTTCAAAAACCAAAAAAAAGACCCAAAATAAAATAAAATAGCAATAATAATAATAATAATAATAATAATAATAATAATAGGAGCTACCAGGTGGGAGACAGAGCACCAGCCCTGGAGCCAGGAGCACCTGGGTCCAAATCTGGCCTCAGATACCCAACAGTCAGCCAGTTGTGTGGTCCCAGGCAAGCCACCCAGCCCCATTTGCCCTGCAACCCCCCCCAAAAAATAATAATAATAATAAAATGTGCTTCAGTCTGTGTTCCAACACCTCCAGCTCTGTCATGGGTGGATCACATTCTTTTTTTTTTTTTTTTTTAGATTTTTTTGCAAGGCAAACGGTTACATGGCTTGCCCAAGGCCACACAGCTAGGTAATTATTAAGTGTCTGAGACTGGATTTGAACACAGGTACTCCTGACTCCAGGGCTGGTGCTTTATCCACTGTGCCACCTAGCTGTCCCGCAATATTTTTTTTAAATGTTTAAAATAAATTTATTTATTTATTTTTGAATTTTACAATTTTTCTCAAATCTCACTTCCCTCCCCCCACCTCCCACAGAAGGCAGTCTGTTAGTCTTTACATTGTTTCCATGCTATACATTGATCTAAATTGAATGTGTTGAGAGACAAATTCTATTCTTAAGAAAAAAAAATAAAATATGAGTTAGCAAGATTATATAAGATAATGTTTTGGGTTTTTTTTTAATAAATTCAAAGGTAATAATGGTCTTTGTTCAAACTCCATAATTCTTTCTCTGAATACAGATGGTATTCTCCATCGCAGATACCTCAAAATTGTCCCTGATTGTTGCACTTATGAAATGAGCAAGTCCATTAAGGTTGATCATCAACCCCATGTGGTTGTTAGGGTGTACAATGTTCTTCTGGTTCTACTCATGTCACTCAGCATCAGTTCATGCAACTCCCTCCAGGCTTTTTTGAATTCCCATCCCTCCTGGTTTCTAATAGTGTTCCATAACATACATATACTGCACTTTGTTCAGCCATTCCCCAATTGGATGGACATTCACTCAATTTCCAATACTTGCTACCACAAATAGAGCCACTCTGAATATTTTTGTACAAGTGATATTATTTTTACCCTTTGGATCAAATGGTATGTACATTTTTATTACCCTTTGGGCGTAATTCCAAATTGCTCTCCAGAAAGGTTGCATGAGTTCATATGAGGCAATATTATTTACAAATGTGAATATATCTTCTTACAATTTCATTTTCAGAAAGCATTCTCTCCTTCTAGGTATTTAAACTATTTCAATCAGATCTAAACATTGCCAGATAAAGGAGTGATTTAAAATACATAATTCTTCCAGTGTAAAGGATTTAGGTCCTTTTACCTTCCCCCCCCCCCCACAGTTTTTACGTGAGTTTTTTAAAGTATTTCTTAAATGCTTTATTTTCTGTTTTTGATGCCTTAATTAAAATTATTGGCTTGTATTAATTTGCCATTTTCTCATATCTGTGCTTTACAGTGCCTTGCAAACTTAGTATCAAATGCACCTTACAACCGTCTGAAACCCAACCTGCTGACCAAGGTCTGGAACCAGATAAAGCCCTACATCCGCCATAAAGGTTGGTGACCTCTTTAGCTCAATCATGCTGTTGTAAGCAAGATAATTAAATAACAGGGATCACTTGTTCAAGTCCCCCTAAGGACAATAGGGTTATAGAGTCATTCTTCCCAGCCTTCAGCCTATATGGGGAATCTTCTTTCAGCTTTTGGAAAATGGTGATGTCACTTTGGAACCTTCTGTCTTGTCCTTGCAATATCACTGGGCTACACTGGAAGGAAATGAGATAGAGACCTATAGATGCCAAGCTGCTTTAAGACTCTCTGTATGTCTTTGACATTGACAAAAGAATCATATTTCTACCTGCAAACCACCCTCAAATAAAATAATACCAGCCTCAGAGGTGGAAGGTAATGGGATTCTCATTTTAAAGACAGACTGAGAGAAATAGTAATTTTATCAGGGTTACATTCCACATAAAATTAAGACTAAAACCTCATTATTCTGAAATCCAGTTTCTTGCTTTAATAAAATGGTAACATTTGAATCTTTGTATATTTCCTATATAGTCTACATAGAAACTATAATTCTTTAGCATCAGAGTAAATTGGAGTGACTTAAGTTTTATCCTCATCTGTGAAGAGAGAACAGAAAGTGTTGAACTGGAGGATCTTTTCTACTGTAAATTTATATTTTCCTCGTATGTTTCTTCTATCTCAGTTTTTATAATCACTGTTTCCTTTCACAGATGTCAACGTCCGGGTCTCAAGTCTGACCCTATTAGGGGCTATAGTCTCGGCTCAGGCTCCTTTGCCTGAAGTGCAATTGCTTTTACAGCAACCTTGTTCCTCTGGGCTAAGTAGTAGTAGTAGTTCTGCCACATCATGGCTCAGCTCTTCTGACTGGCATAGAGATGCTTCCTATGCTGAAACTCTAGAGGAATCCACAGATAACTCGACAACTTCCAGTGGCGAACCCTGCTGGCTCATCCGTCTGTGCATCTCCATCGTTGTACTGCCCAGAGACGATCCCTGTTCTGATAGTGATACTAGCTGTACAATTGGGAACATATATGAACCATCTCCTGTGCGACTGGAATCCTTACAGGTGAGAGTCTAATCTTTTATTTACCCAGAGGAACCATATTTTCATTGTGTCAATCAGAGCCATTCCTTACAGTTGGAATTCAAAGGTGCAGAGAGTGTCTGACTAAGACTCCTCCCTCTGGAGCCAACTAGTACAGCCAACCCAGATTTTAAGGAATCCCCACTGTGAGGAAAACTGGCAAGGAACCATCCAGACTCTGCTTGGAGAACTCCAAAGTTGGAAGAGCCCACCATCTTCCAAGGCAGACTACTCTTCTTTTCTTAAAAAGTCGTTTCTATCATCAGCTTAAATTTGTCTCTGTAACTTCTGTTTCTGATGATGATAACCTCTGGGATCAAACAGTAAAAGTCTGATGCCTTCTTAACCTAATAGTGTTTCAGATATTTGAAGACAGTTATCATGTTCTTTTAAATCTTTTTTCCTCCAGTCTTAACATGCCTGGTGCCTTCAGTTCATCCTCAGTTTTCATGGACTCAGGGCCCATCATCACCTGCCCTCCTCTGAATATTCTTTAACTTGTCCAGCCTTCCTGAACCACTGTCCCAGAACTGAATGAAGATCATACTTGGGAGAGGGCCTTAAATTTGAGAATACAATGGGCCTCTCACTTCCCTTTTCTCATTTTAATTCAGTCTAAGATAATTGACTTTTTTTGTTATTTCCTACTGCTGACTCACTAGGTAAACAGGTCCCCTCAAAACCCCCACAGCTTTCTCAGAATGACTGTTCTTTTTCTGGGTTTCTGCCATCTTTGTACTTAACTTCAAGACTTTATGTTTTCTCATGGAATTTCATCTTATTAAATTCAGCCCAGTGCTCTAGGTTGCCAAGATCTTTTTGGATCCCTGATGCTGCCATCCTGGGGCTCAGGAATTCATGGTAACCTGGAGTATTTCTGCCTTTATCCAAGTCTTTGATGAAGATGTTAAAGCAGTCCTCAGACAAAACAGATCTTTGGGGGGTTGCCCTGAAAAGACTTCTTGCCACCACAAGTCCAAATGAAGAGTCTGATCATTCAACCAGTGTAGAATCTGTCTGATCATATTAACACCTGATCCCTACTCTTCCATCTTCATAAGAATAGCATGATATCTGTTCTCTGAAGCTTTGCCAGAATTTAGGTGAACTGGGATCCATTGATTCTCCTCATCTACTAGTTTAGTTGCCTAATCAAAAAAAGAAATGAGAGGATCAAATGTGGCAATATTTGTAATATAAATGGGACCTAGCAGATGCTTAATAATTATTCTCTTCCCTTCTCTGACTCAGCCTGTTTGGCCTGTTCCTGAGGAATCCCTGCTGTCTTCTCCCATAGATGTTTAACCATCTCTAGTCAAAGAGAAGTTCTAAAATATAAGAATCGAAGTCAAGCTCACTGGCCCAAATGTGGGTCCCAAGGTCACTGAAGTAATTAAGTTTAACAAATGAAATAGATGTCTTGATGCTGTTAGAGGCAGGATTGTTGTAAATAGAGGGACTACTTTTTGGCTGAGCAATCTGGCAGGACACAGACAACACTTAGAAACCCATCTCCTCAGCTGTCTCATATGGGGGCTGTGGAGACAAACAGTTTGAGTTGTATTACAAGCACAGTGGGAACTTAGAGCTATTAGAGGCCAACCTAATTACACAGATAAGTTCGAGGCTCCTCTTAGTGTATTAGTTGGAGGCTCAAGATGCCCTGGCTAGTGGTGGATAATAAGTAGCAAAGTTGGGTTTTAACCTGGATCCAATGACAATAGTATGTGATCATGATGGACGTCATAGGAGAGGTAAGGCCGTGGTTATTATGCATCTACTATATGTGAGGAAATTACTGTCCTTGTCTTCAAGGAACAGATATTATGCTGCATACAGCATAAGTAATAGAAGAGGCAAAAAAGACATGTAATGAATTCCATAGAAGATAAGTTAGGGATGATCAAGAGAGAAGACATGAATAGTGCCCTAACTGGTGCATCAGTAGAGTGTAGAGTAACTGAAATCTGTAGACATACAGCTAGGGGGTGCCATGGTGCATAGAGCACCTGGCCTCAGACACTTAGTAGCTGTGCCATCCTGGGCAAGTCACTTTACTTTGCCTCAGTTTCCTCATTTGCAAACCCCACATGGGATCATGAAGAGTCAGATATGACAGCAACAACTGAGCAATATGAAATAGCTCTAAAGTTAAAAAATGAGATTCATGAACTAGATTCAGAATGTAATCACTTGATATCTTATTGAAAAAGGGCCCAGTGTGCTATCAGTAACTCCTAAATCAGGGGCAGCTAGGTGGTACAGTGGATAGAACACCAGCTTCAGACACTTAATAATTACCTAGCTGTGTGACCTTGGGCAAGTTATTTAACCTCATTGCCTTGCCAAAAAAAAACCAAAAACACAGTAACCCGTAAATCTCTTCTCATGAAACAAAACTCAGTCTTTTATAGTAGTATTCTTCTTGTGACATGATAAGCTGTGAACCATTATCCAAAAAGCATAAAGTGAGTAAAATCAGTAGACAGCATTCTTGCCACATAAAAACATCATTCAAGGGGTGGCTAGGTGGCGCAGTGAATAGAGCACTGGCCTTGGAATCAGGAGTACCTGGGTTCAAATCTGACCTCAGACACTTAATAATTACCTAGCTGTGTGGCCTTGGGCAAGCCACTTAACCCCATTGCCTTGAAAAATCTTTAAAAAAAAAACCCAGCATTCAAGAGTGAAGGATGGCAGCATGTGGTCAGGGAAGACTTTCGTCATGGCATACCCTCAGCAGACCCACTGTGAAGATCCAGAAGGCCATGGACAGGAGTTACACCCACAATTCAGGAATACACAGCTTCAGTTACATTTTTGAGGAGTGTTTTTCTTTAGCTTTTTAAACATTATTCTAGAGAGCTGGCCTAAAATGTTTCTCTCCTCAGTAAGTTCAAATTATGGTGATTGGACAGCCTATTTCTCTGTGTGTTCCTTCCCTGTAGGTGCTGGCCCTCCTAGTCAAAGGCTATTTTGTAATGGCACAGGGCTATCTGATGGAGCTTGGAGAGGTGGCCTGCAGGTGCATGGAGGAAACAGACCCATCCATTCAACTTCATGGTGCAAAAGTAATGTTTTCTCAGCACTTCCTGTTTCTTATGCTTATTTCATTTCCTACAGTCATCAGTTCTAAAATTTCTTAAAGTAGTTGTGAACATGTTTGTTAGTGACCTTGTTTGAGTCAGGGAAATTAATAAATGCTTGTGGTCTGTGCCTGATGGACCACTATACCTTATGGGCCACATACTGACCTGGAAAATGTCACATGAACTTTTATGTTTTTTGCATTTTTCTTTATTAAATAGTTCCCAATTACATTTTAATCTGATTTGGGCTATCCTTAGAGTGTAGCTTGTAGACCATGCATTTGATTCCTCTGGTTATAGTGTTATGTGTCTATCTAGAGATGGGCAACTAAATGGCACAGTAGGTAGAGCACTGAAGGAGAACCAGAATTCAAATCCAACCTCAGATACTCGGCAGTTACTAGCAGACCTTGGGCAAGTCATTCATCTGATGGTTTCTCCAGGCCATCTCCAGTTGTCCTGATTCCTATCTGACCACCCAGGTGGCTCTGGAGGAGAAAGTGAGGCCAGTGACTTAGCACAGGCCCCCCACCCCCCCAAATCCTCTTCAAATGCTTGTCATGGCATCACTCCCTGATGTCATGGTCTTTTTTTGAGTTAGATTTCTTGAAAACCTGAATCCTCTGTTAGAACTTGAACTCCTTCCAAAAGAAAGAAATCAGGGGCAGCTAGGTGGCACAGTGGATAGAGCACTGGCCCTGGAGTCAGGAGTACCTGAGTTCAAAACTGGCCTCAGACACTTAATAATTACCTAGCTTTGTGGCTTTGGGCAAGCCACTTAACCCTATTGCCTAGCAAAAACTAAAAAAAAAAAAAAAAAAATCAGGAGAGTAATAATTGCTCTTTATTGGGTCAGATGTAACCTTTTGCTTGGAGAAAGCCAAGTATATGATCATAATTTTCATGTCTCCTTTGCTAATCCAGTTCTTTTGCTTTTTTTTTGGCAGCTTCTTGAAGAGCTGGGAACAGGGTTAATCCAGCAATATAAAGCAGACTCAACTGTTGCCCTCAGTCAGAGGGTTCCAGTCAGTTTGGTGAGTGAATGACCGTTCATGGGGGCTTTACCATATCTTTGCATTTCAGTCATGGGCTTGACTCTAGGTGGGTTTTTTCCTTGTAGCACTCAATGCTTAAAAGGTAGAGTATTGACCTATTGCCAGCTAGGCGGCAAAGCTACACAGTGTATCCCCATGTCAGAATGTGTCAGGGCTCAAGGAGCAGAATTTTCAAGAATAAATCTGTCAGTGAAATTTGTGATGTCCCTGCTTCTCTTTGAGGTCAGCAGATGTTGTCCCTTGGATTCAGAGGAACTTGACTGTCCTGGGTTGCAACCTCATTGGTTTTTCTGTTGTAGGTGGTGATGTTTTGGGCCATGATGCTGAATGGCCCTTTGCCCAGAGCACTTCAAAACTCCCAGCATCCAACTCTCCAGGCCAGTTCCTGCGATGCCCTCTCTTCCATCTTACCAGAGGCGTTCAGTAGCCTGCCGGTAAATGACTCTTTTTTTTAGCCTTATAATGAGGCTGTTGTGTTAGGCATCAGATAGTGCTTTGGAATTGGATTGTGAACAGCCTTTGTAAGGCAGTATTTGATAGAATTTTGGGGGAAAGAGGGCAGGCTCTTGGGGCTGAGTTTAAAAAAAAAAGAAGTAGGAGTCTAGGTCTTCATTACATTAGTAGCTGAGATTGAAATCCAGCCTTGCTTGTTCCTTCAGTCTTCTGGGACCCTTGGGACTATTTCTCATGCTTGCTAAGCTAGCTGTTAGAAGTTGACAGAAATGAAGGAGATGGAACATGAGTGGGATCAAGCCCCTGGGTCAGGGCCCTGCTTGGTACCAAAGGTCAGCTTTGTTAAACTCACAATGTGGAACTCAGTTTTTACCATGACTCCTTGAGGCAGGACCATGGGTTAAGTCACTGGAGCCATGTGGCCTTCTGTAACTAGAGGTTTGGGCTCTTCTCCAGCCCCCAGTCCTTCAGTCTAGGGCTATATTGACCCCTGCTCCCCAGGTTGGGGTACCGTGTGCTTAGTCGCTCAGGAACACACGTTTGGGTGGGGAATAAATGGAGCTTCTTTGCCAACATGCACCTTTCTGTTACCATAAATAATGACAGAACGACAGACAGATCTTGTGCATCACTCTGCTGCTAGGACTGAATCACAGCAAGAATCCTCTGGTGAAAGCGGCTGCTGCCCGCGCCCTGGGTGTCTATGTGCTCTTCTCCTGTCTCAGGCAGGTAAGTGCACGTCAGACATCGACACTCTGTGGAGATCTTTATAGAGAGTGGTCATTGGAGTGGGGGTGTACCCTGCCCTATGACGTGAAACGTGCAGCGGGCCTGGTAAGAAGCAGCCTCTGTCCCACTTTAGGCTGTCTCCATGGCTGCAGCACAGTGAGTGCTCAGATGGTTTCCTGAGGCTCACGTAGACTTTCAGAAATTGCCTAAAAAGGCAGCTAGGTGGCACAGTAGATAGAGCACTGGCCCTGGAGTTAAGAAGACCTAAGCAAGTCCAGCTTCAGACACTTAATAATTACCTAGTTGTTTGACCTTGGGCAAGTTGCTTAACCCCATTGCCTTGCAAAAACTGGAAAAAAAAAAAGAAATTGCCTAGCTATATTGATGGAAATGTAGATCTCCATATACTTATGTAAAGGTCCCTTTTTTTCCCTTTTCTAATTAACCCACAGTTAACTTCATTTCTACTTTTCTGTTACCACCAGTAATACAGTATGATAGATCTTGTATATTACTTGGCTGCTTGGACTGAATATTAAAAATTGCTATGTCTGTGTGTGTATGTATCTTGTATCCACATGTGTATCCATATTTCTCTGAGTACTTGCATATCGGGAGCATGTCCAATGTAATAAAGGAGCTTAGTCTCATAAGAAAAATGTGTTAAATAAGTGAGATCTTGGAAGGGAGCCCTGACATTGGTAAGGATGATGGGGCTTGAGCAAGTAAAACTAATTGGAAAAAAATATAGGTCTGGGGTAGGGCTTTATAGGAGAGAGATGCTGTTTTTGAAGTGACTCAGGAAGGTCTTGTAATGAAGGCAGAGGCTGGAACTTAGAGGGAGATGAGAGAGGCTGCAGGGCAAACTACCAAGGACCTGAGGGTGGACAAGAGTCATGGTCTTCAGCCATTTCAAATCCAGGGATACTTGTGGAGTGAGCTTTCTGCTCCCAGGAATATTAAACATTAGGAGTTTCTGGACAAAAGTGCTTTCAGTCAAGAGGATAAAAACACCAGGCATGTCATTCATGTCCATTGCCAAGCTACCTCCTCGAGTCCTCATCTTTGTTATAATGTGCCCCTGAGCATTATATTGAAGATATTTTATACTCTCTGGCCATTACTATTCAGAGGTTCATCATTCAGTCTTTTTTCATTTCTTGAGTTCCCTCAGACCCCTCTGAAGATATGTCCTCCTTTGCTCCTTTCCCGGGGTTCCCACAATCCTTCCTGAACCCCATTCCCATACTGGTCTTTCTCTTTGCCTTGTCCCAACATAAACCAGTGGAAGACAGGAGGCAGTGGCCACTCCCTGCTCTTGATCCTGTAAGCTGTCCACCCCAGCCAGCCAGGTGCCCTCCTCTGCTCCTTGGGGAAGGGGGGGGACCAGGAAGCATCTCTAGCCCAGAGACCACAATTAAACCCATGATTTCACCTATGTGAGTTTCATCTCTGCCTTTGGGAATGAGAGAGTTGGACAAGGTCTCTAAAGCCTCTTCCACCTTTGAAGGCCTGAGATTTCAAGTGCTAAGTATGGGGTGTTCTTTTTGTGGCCCAAAGAAGAATTGACAAGGAGTCAGAGAAGGAATGTTGTTGAAAGCAGCTACTTCATGTAATACTTTTCCACAGCAGATGGCTCAAAAGTGAAATAAAAAATAATTCAACAAATCTCAGTAGTAGTTTGTACTACTAGCTTAATTTAAGGTTGGACGTCTTCTAATCTAGACATTCCTGATCTTGTTGATGTCTTGGGACCACTTTGGCAGCAGTCTAGTGAAGCCTGTGGTCCTCTTCTCAGAATAATGTGATTAAATGTATGAAACAAAATACTTAAGTATGCCAAAGAAATAAATTAGTTTAAAATTCAGCCATCAGAAATATTAAGAAAACTAAGAATACCTGGTATCTAGTCTGTCATTTCAAGATAATTTAAAAAATGTCATTTACACTAACTAAATATAATATGCCAAAGAAAAACCAATGGGGGGAGTTAGGAAAGATAGAAACCCTCCTCATTCAGAAGGAAAGTATTCTAGAGATCCTATAAATATACCAACCTATCTTATATCCTATATTTTACCTGTAGATGACTAAAGTCAAGCCTTCAGTATGGAGGCTACAGGATGTTATTAAGAGTTGCCCATGACCTTAGGAGCCTAGAGCATTGAGGGGAGAAGACCCAGTGAAGAAGGGGAGCACCAAGGGAGAACTTTTTCTGGATTGGATCTTGGGAGGTTTTTATTGAGTGATTAGTTCCACTTAATATACAAATCAATTCCCAAATACAACCTTTCTTAAATGTTCACATTCATGTTTGTGGTTGATGACTAAAATTCAGTACTTTGAAAAGTTGAGAGCTATCCCTTGGGACTCCTGAAGTAGCTTCCTTTGTCTTCTCTTGCAGGACGTCATGTTTGTTGCAGACACGGCCAATGCAATCCTGATGTCTCTGCATGACAAGTCTCCAAATGTCCGAGCCAAAGCAGCCTGGTCTTTGGGCAACCTGACTGACACTTTGATTGTTAACATGTAAGCTTCTTTTACAGACTGAGGTCTGGGGCTTTTACCTCAGGTGAAAGATGACGTGCTGCAATTGTAATGGATGTGAATCTTTTCATTTGGCTGCATGTGGTTTGCATCATTATAAGAACAGTTCACCGAGCTCTCTAGATGGTACAGTGGTAGAGCACTGACCCTGAAGTCAGGAGGACTTGAGTTCAAATGTGACCTCAGTAGCTGAGTGTCCTTGGGCAAGGACACGCTTGACTGCTTCGCATCCAGGGCCATCTCCAGTCATTTTGATTTCCTATCTGGCCACTGATGGCTCCAGAGGAGAAAGTGAGGCTGGTGACTTAGTGCAGACCCCTCCCTGCTTCCTCCCCCCTCCCCCCATCCAGATCTAATTCATGGGCTTGTCATGGCATCACCTCTCTTCTTTCATGGTTGTCTTCAAGAACAAAGGGCAAACATCATTATAGTTGTATTAAGTGAGTGAAATTGAAATGTTATGCTTGTCTATTAAAATAGGTTTTACCTTTTGGACATTTTATCTGCTTTGGCTTGAACAGGGAAATGTTGGGCCAGAGTTTCCAGGAAGAATTTTCCGGTCTCTTGCTATTGAAAATGTTGAGATCAGCAACCGAGGCTTCCAAGGATAAAGACAAGGTAGTAAAGTCTTTTCCTGGAATGGACTAAAACTGCCTTAGAGACTTGAGCACCTTTAAATGTCAGTGGAAGGAAAAAGTAAGAGTGCTAATTACTCCTTACCTCATTATTTGCTTTCAACCAAGAGAGTTAGGAACTGGAACAGTTGATTGCCTTAAAGGAAAGAATCCTCTGTCCTTCATCAGGTCCAAGTCTCAGTTCTTCCATCAGTTCTTCCACCAGTTTGCTGGATAACCTGGGACAAACCCATTTTCCTTCCCTAAGCCCCAATTTTCTAAGATCCTTTTCAGCTCTTAACATTTCATGATTCTTCAAAATGGGACAGGTGAACAACCTTTGGGCTTGGTACAATGATTAAAATCCCATATTCATCTTAATAAATTCCAGAACCTCACAGTGCCTGACTTCCCCCAACTAGCATTGTTGTCCTGCTCCATGAGATTACAAGGCCTAGGAAATTATTTAAAGCTAAAAAATATTCAAGAGGTCCATGGGAAAGAATTACTCCTAATCCTTTTATTTTCCACCAGGTAAAAAGTAATGCCGTGCGGGCCCTTGGAAATTTGCTCCACTTCCTGCAACCATATCATATAGTAAAACCCAGATTTACAGAAACCATTGAAGAATCCATTCAGGCCCTTATCTCTACCGTTCTTAGTGAGGCCACCATGAAAGTACGATGGAATGCATGTTATGCTCTAGGAAATGTATTTAAAAATTCTGCTTTGCCTCTGGGTGAGTAACAACTTTTTTTAATTTTTGCTTTGATTTTGCTTTTTTTTTTTTTAGTTTTTTTGTAAGGCAAAAGGGGTTAAGTAGTGGCTTGCCCAAGGCCACACAGCTAGGTAATTATTAAGTGTCTGAGACCGGATTTGAACCCAGGTACTCCTGACTCTAGGGCTGGTGCTTTATCTACTACGCCACCTAACTGCCCTGCTTTCTTTTTTATTTCTGCAAAATCCTGAAGTACAAATAAAAGTTTTTCACCTTGGCTTTTTGGAAAGAAGAAATAGGGTGAGTGGCATCTCTCTAGATTATCATTTGTAACAATATTTATGGTACCAGCCTGTAGCTCACAGCCATGTTCAAAATCCTTTTTTCCTTCATGTCTTTTTTTTTTTTTTGCCTCACATTTGACTTGATCAAGATTGTAAGAAAAACCAGTGTTCTGGCCAATGGCATTCTTGAATGTACCAGCATTTTTCCTATTTCTTGTTAGAAAATGAAATCTGCAGATTATAGACTTCTGGTCAGCCAGGAGCTGGGCAGGTCAGATCAGAGGACACATCATCTTGTGACTCATGTGAAGCCAGATTCAGTTGTGGAGCCATAGATGGAATTAGAAAGGGTCTCTAAGAGAGCATGGACTGCCCCAGATCACAAAGCCAGTGAGTGGCAGAGCTGACAGACTAAAAGTCAGGCTTCCTGTTTTTTGCACCAGCGTGGTCTGCCTCTGTAGTAGGTAGTGTTGTTCACTTCCTGAAGACCCAAGTGCACAGTTGGGTTTCTCCTCAGCCTCGGAGCTGATTCTTTTTGGTCCCTCTTGAATAGAAGACCTCTCAGTAGTGTGGGGCTAGCTTGGTCTGGGTAGTCATATGCTTTTCAATCCCTTTTCCAAACTACCTGTTTGTTTTCCTGACTGTTTCTAGGAACAGCCCCTTGGACGGCACAAGCCTACAGTGCTCTCACGTCGGTTGTGAAATCCTGCAAGAATTTCAAAGTGCGAATCAAGTCTGCAACTGCTCTTTCCATTCCAGACAAGAGGGAGCAGTATGGGTCTGTGGAACAGTATGCTCAGATCTGGAGTGCGCTGGTCACCGCCTTGCAGAAGAGTGAGGATACCACGGATTTTCTGGAATTCAAATACTGTGCCAGCTTACGAACACAGATCTGCCAGGCACTAATTCACTTGCTAAACTTGGCCAGCAGTGCAGATCTCTTGTGCATTCAAGAAACTGTGGAGCAGAGTGGCGATATGGTCAGGCTCTATATCTTACAATATTTAAAGTCCGGAGTGGAGGGAGATGACACAGGCACCCCCCACACCCCCCAGGAGCGAGACAAAATGCTCTCAGAGGCCCTGGAGCATATCAAGGGGATTCAGGAACCCTCAGGTGATACAACTAAGCAAGCTGTCATTGCTTACTTGGAAGGTGTCCTGACCATATATGCCAGTACAGCTGAATCATGTGTCTCTTTGCTGTAAATCAGATCAAATACTGATAGATCAAGGAAGAGACGGGAAGCAAGCCAAGAGGGAAGTTAGAAGCAAAGAAAGCTGTCTTAGGAAAAAGGGCTTTCTCTGGCAGTGTGCTCCAGGGGATCTTGGGAGCAGAAGCAAAAAGAACTTAAAATTCATGCCTCCTAGGGGAATATAGTAGTAACTTTTCAGTCATCCTCCTATCACAAAGTGCTCTGACTGTTGGCGTACACACTGCACAGCTATTATTTGATACGTGTGTGTGTCTGCCCATCAGGCCACCCCCCCAATCAGGAGCCAGCTGGAGGGAAAGGGAAATAAGGTGTAGAAAGTGTGTCCAGAGCAGGTCTGGGCTGGAAGAGGGCCAATTGGACAGTCCCCTACCTCTCCCCAGGAGCCACCCTCTGGTCCAGTGGGGTTTCAGCCTTGCATGGGACTTCTGTTGCTATAACTCCTGGCTAAGCTAGTCTGTTAGTTTATGACTGTTTTTAAGTGAGGCTCCTTTTCCAAATAGCCTGCTGCTCCCTCCACCCCCTTTTAATTAGCTCCCATTCAAGCCAAAAGTTTCACAAGCTCGACTTAGTATCTTCTTATTGGTCATTATACATATGTAAGACATTTCTTCTGCCAGCAGCACTATGCCCACTGATGTTTTTTCTAGAGTTTGATTATATCTTTGCTTTGGTGACATGTGTACTAGTACTTTGCACTTTTGAAAGAATCTCAAATAGAAAACTAAATAAACATATTCTTGTAAATTACGTTCCAAACATAAGTTTATCCTCTGTCAGACCAAGTTGAGGATCTTGTACCTACCATAGCACTAGAGTTTATACTTACTAACTTGGTTGTCCCAGGGACTGCTTTATTCACGTGCCTTCTCTGCAATGACTGGGGACTTTCAAGTGAAGCCTCTGCTTAAGGGCTTCCTCAAGGAACTGCAAAGCCTTGGACTGTTAAGAGAGTTCCAGAGGAGAAGAATGGCTTGCAGACTTGGCTCCCTAGCTCTTTGTTTATTAGGATAAATGTGTGGTCACAGCTTCTTGCCATTATCCCGGCTCAAACCTGGAGAGTGCTACAACAGGTCTCTGGCTGCTAATGCCGGTGAGTGAGGCTCTTAACCTTGCAGAAGAGAACCTGGCCAGTCCCTTGGCTTTTAGATGTTGGCTTCACAGGCAATGGGCTGCCTCATTTAGTACAAACCTGTTATTCTTGCCTTATGTCAGATTGGCATTTCTAAGAGGCTTTATCAGATTGCATCCCCCCCACACACACACACACACAGATTCAGGATTGGGGTTTCACATTGGTTGACTTCTTAAATTTGTCCTCACTTGTCTGACAGCAGTGATTTAAGTATTGACGGGCACAGAGATTTTGTGCATCAAATAATCTCCTTTTTATCTGCTTTTTATGATAACAGTAGTAACACACTGGTTGAAATTAAAACACTAGATCAGAAATTGCCCCTGCACCTTCAACCTTCTCTCACCTTCTCTTGTTAATCCTCTGTCCATTTGAGTGGCATTAAATGGGGGTTTTAGTAAGAAATATGTGACTATATTTTGTTTTAACTGTTTTTTACATCACTATTAAAACACTTCTCTAAAAAAGTTGGATTTTGACTTTTTAAAAAAATTTTCTCCTAAATTGTTCTAGAGTTTTGTACCTCCTTGTTTCTCCAAAATCCTATTGGGTACATCCATGGACTTGTCTAATCACTCAGAATGCTTAGGGAAGAAGAATTAACTGAATCCTTTTTCTTACAAGTAGGAGGCTCATTAGTTTTCAAATTCTATAATTCCATATCGGATATGAGACTTCTGACTTATTTTGTTTTATTATTTTTAACATTTGGATTTATTAATTTTGAATTCCAAATTCTCTCCTCTCCAGTACACCACCTCCACCCACTGAGAACGCAAGCATATTATGCATGTGAAGTCATTTCTCTATTAGCCAGGTTTAAAAAATGCAAGAAAAATGAAAAACAATATGCATCATCTCTCTGAAGGTGAACAGGATTTTTCATCATGAGTCCTTTGGAATTGTCTTAGGTTTTTGTCTTGATCAGAGTAACTAAGTCACTTAGAATTGGTCATTGTTAAAATACTGCTGTGCAATATTCTGGTTGTGCTCACTTTGTATGAGTTTTTCCTGAAAGCATTCCCTTCATTTCTACATGTATATATCAAAGAAGAATTTTATTCCATAAGTCATAGATTATACCTAGTTATCCATCCCTCAGTTGCTGCTTGTAAATAGTTTTGTACAAATAGCTCCTCTTCTTCCCTTTTTCTTTGATCCCTCTGGGATACAGACCTGGTAATGGTATAGCTGGGTTAAAGGGCATGCACTGTTTTCTAGCCCATTGGGCACAGATCCAAATTATTCTCTGGAATGGTGTACCAATTGTGAACCAATTCACAACACCTACCAGTGCACCAGAGTCTCAACTATTCCACATTTCCCTTTACTTTTCTAACACGATTACCAACTTTCTAGAATTTTTTTCCCCTAATTTCCTGTTTTCCTTCTAATTTTGGTTGCACTGATTTTATTTGTACAAAAACTTTAATTTCATGTGATTGAAATTATCCATTTTACCTCCTCTGCTCCTCTCCATCTCTTTTCTGGTCATGAATTAGACCCAACAGGTACATTTTTCCTTACTCCCCTAATTTGCTTTTGACATAACCTTTCTACTGACTTACTATATTTGCATTTTTGCTTAACTTGGGAAGTCCAAGTTCTCCACTAATCCATTTTAAAATCACTTTGACATATTCTTTAGCATCAGTAACTTATTTTGGGGAATGGGAAATCAAATCTGATTAGCTAGAAATGGGGGGATTTAGTGAGACCCATGTGAACTGAGAGGACTCTAGTTCACCATCTTTCCCCTTACTCTAGCTCTTTAGTCCTTCCCCCCTCCCCTTTCCCCACCCCAAACTAGAATTTGGACTACACATGACTTAGTCACAGTATTTCTGGACAGGAAATCAAAATTAAGACTGCCAATCGAATTATTTTAGAATTCTGAAGAATTGAAAAGAGAAATTGATTTTCCAGTCTTGATTATTTACTAAATTTATCAGCAGATGCTCTCTGAATAAGAGATTTTGTGGTAAGCCCTCATTCTGGGCAATAAGAGACAACCAGGACACAAAACTTACACATTCCAGTGAGATTTATTGAAGGTTATTTGTCACCAGCAGACATCTGGGGGTACTGTGGCTCTTCTGGTCCAGATTTCCTATCTAGGCCACACAAAGGCCGGCAACTTTAGATCTTAAAAGGGTGGAGAATGGGGAGAGGGACTCCCTTAATAATTCATGAGAAAGGGGATTGCTGAACCAACAGATGGAGCAGTAACACTCAGATGTCAGTAGCATTGAAGAAGACTCCAGTACTCCCTTTGTAAATGGAAAAAATTCTGGCTCTGATGCATACCAATGATTTTTCAGGTATTCCCAGGCAGTGAATTGGTTAGATGAGATGGCCACTCTGAGAATGCAAAGGTCTGTTAACCTTAGAAACTAAAAGTATGACCAAAAACTTAAATCAGTCCAAGACATTATCTATGAAACTTATTTTTGAAAAAGATTTCAATAGTTTTAAAAATGAAAGGAAAGATAGGTAAACAGGAACAAAATGTGATCTCCTAACGGAGGATCCTTGGTAGTACTTTTTGAGGAATAACCTTAGGGCAAGTTTCTTGGTGAAAAGTTTTGCAATTATTGAGTAGTTTCAGTCATGATTGACTCTATGACCTCTTTGAGGTTTTTCTTGTCAAAGATAATGGAGTGGTTTGCTATTCCCCAGATTGTTTTACAGATGAAGAAACTGAGGCAAATAGGGTTTAAAACGTTCCCAGGCTCACATAGCTAGTATGTGCTTGAGGTCATATTTGAACTCATGTTTTCCTCTCTCCGAATCTGGTATTCTATCCACTGCACCATATAGCTACCCCAATAATAATCTTAGTCAACTGCTTTACTACAAACTGTATTGCTCTGTATGTTCCAGAATCTAGTTTTTTTAAATGAACATGTATATATTTGGCAAACAATCATGCTTCATCTGGCCCATTTTGCAGACTCAGTGATGTGCTAATTTATTATTGGTCACTATTTGGCCATCATCTTGAAGGCTGCTTAGCTACTGGTCCAGAAACCATGCTTAGGAGATTTTCATCCTAACAGTCCTAGATTCCCACCCCTAGTTGGTGAATATCTCCTCACCTGGCCCACTATTTCAGGCAGGTCCTAAACATCTTAAACTTTATTCTCCAGCTACTCTGCAGGAAAAACCTGTATCTCCTAAATCACCTGTATTATTCCAGCCAATAGAATTATAACCATGATCAAATCAATTCTGCCATTGTCCTGGGAAGGGGCATGACAATTTATTCTATGCTACCTTTTACTCTGTGTTTTTCAGACCAAAGTGCCCCATCTGACCATCACTTTCTAGGTGTGTTGTCTAATGGTATTAGAATGTAAGCTCTCTGAGGCAAGGAATAACTTTGATTTCCTATCTGTAGCCCTCTTCCCCCAACTTGGCTCATAGTAAGGATATAATAAATTTTTTTCACTCATTCATTCCACCAGCTTTTGGGTTTTCCCTTCTCACTTAGGCTAGTAGAATCAAAGTATTTATGTCCTAAATATTAAGCTCTTCTCCTAGATGTTGCTTTCAATAAAAGCTAAACACTTGTAGGCAGAAGGGCTAGCTAGCTGCATTACATGGTGCAACTTAAGCCACACACAAGCTCTCACATGCTCTTGCTAAAGATTTGATCCTGCAATTTACCATTTTTCTACCTGTATAAGCTTTGAGCTCATAAGACCATAAAGCTCATTTACAATTCTTGGCCCTTCCCAGGTTTTCCCTAAGCACCAATTTGGTGCTTAGTTTTTATTACTTGGACACTTTCCAAAAGTTGAGATCTTTTAGGCTCTGTTGATGGGAAATTGGGAAAGGTCCAAGTTTTCTGAAGGTAAAACAGCAAAAACTCTGTTCTGATACCTTGCATTTTATAGTGTAGGGACCTGGTGACTTAGTGATTAGCAGAAGATGGAGACAAAAAATATGCTAATTTAGCTAGCTCACTAGTTTTTGACTAGAGGATCTCTTTTGGAGGGAGTTAGAACTCTCAGAAATAGAAATAGAAATGAATTTAAGATGGATTTGCCTTAATTCACCAGTGGTAGATGAAGGAATTGTGAGTTGCAATAGGAAAGTTAGGTTCAGAGTATATTTTCAACTTTTGTACATTGTTAAGGTTGGACAACCATCATGTCTTCCTCTAGTATCAGTATCAGATGATTGGTCTGTATAGATCATTTCTCCTTCCCTCCTCCCCTTCCTCCTCCTCCTCCCTCCTATGAACCCTTCTCAGAGTCATGTTGGATTTTTTTTTAAATGATTGAAGGAAACCTTGATTGAATTTAGAGATGAGTGAAAACAAAGATGGAATTTTCATTCCTATCTAAGGTCACAGATTCCTAGAAATTTAGCCACAGATTCCCAAAGGGTTAAGAACTCAACTTAGAGGTATACTGGAGACAGCTCCGATCTGAGAGTGGATTGTTAAATTGTCAGTGTGAGTATTCATTCCATCTCTGAATGCTGCAGATCAGGGTTTGATTTACAATTTTTGCCTATGGTTTCAACTTAAGAAACTGATAGAGAAAATATTAATAAAAGAGATTAAACTTAAAACTACATTTGTTTCAGAAAGTCAGTTGTTAAACATTAACCAGCAGACCACTGACTGTAATCCATCTTAGCTATTCCTTCTCTTCCATGGTTGGCCATATTTTCTTTGATCTTCCTGGAGAAGCACTTTTGATCTCCATAATATGCAGGAATAATTTTGTTACTCTGAAAACTCTTTGTTTCTCTCTATTCAGGCAGAGGCAGCTTAAGGTAATCAGTGAAAGGAGTGTTGGATTTGGGTCTGGATGACGGGAGTTGGAATCTTGGTCCTGTCACCCTTCTTTAGACCTCGTGAAATTGGATGGGAGATAGGGAATAGATCATAAATCTTTATCTGTGTAGCTGGAAGGGACCTCAGAAGTCCATGTAATCCAATCTCCCCATGTTACAGATGAGGAAGGAGGCACAGAGGTGTGGTGATTTGCCCCAAGTCATAACAATTGCAGAAGGAAGATTTGGACTTGGGGCCCTTATTCAGTACCTCATCCTGCCTCTAAATTCAGTGCCTTGAATCATTTTATTCCAACTCATTCTAAACTTGGTGGAAACCTAATTTCCTTTCAGGAGAAACATAGGAATCATGGGAATGGACACACCTGAAAAAAGGAGGAGGTGGGGGGTGGGGAATGGAATTGGAACCATTGATGTAAGGAGGTCCAGGGGAAAGAGAAGTAAGCCTTACTTTATCTGAAGGTCACTAAACTGACAACTTCACCTATATTAAACATCACCAAGAACCAGGAAGTGAATAGCAAGTTTCTGAGAGGCCAAAATATGGGGATCAAAGTCTATGCACTAACACTCATTTTACTGTTAGGAGAGTCCCTTAGGGCTTCTCTCAGTAAGCATTTACTCATAGTTTACATACAATGCTAATCAGTTCAATCTCTCAATTTCCCAAGTCCTGCAAGAAGCTTTTGAAGAAAGTATGCTGTTACAAGCAGTCCTGAAGGCAACTGAGGAAATGGTTGTTGAATGACAAAACTGATGATGAGGAGCTCCAAAAGCCCTGTAATTTAGGAACTATTTTAATAGGGAGAGAGTCAGCCTGGAACAATGGATTGAGAGTGGGACTTCAAACCATGAATATCTGGGATCAAGATTTGCCTCTTGACATATTGACTCTATGATCCTGAAAAAATCACAGCCGCTCAGTTCAGAGAAGGTGCTTGACCTGCTCTGCTTGAAGGAATTTTTTCTCATCTGAGAACCCCCCATATGAATGAAATCATTGATCTAGTGCATCCTCCACTGTAGGGATGAATGGTTCTACTCATTTGCAGAGGTGGTCACTTGGTAGAGTTGCAGAGGATAGAGCAATGGGCCTGGATCAGGAAGACCTGAGTACAAATCTCACCTCAGATGCTTCCTAGCTGTGTAACCCTGGGCAAGTCACTTAATTCTGTTTGCCTGAGTTTTCTCATCTGTCAAATGAACTGGAGAAGGAGATGGTGAACCACTCGATTATATTTTCCAAGGAAATCCCAAATGGGGTCAAGAAAAGTCCGACATGTCTGAGATGGCTGAACAACAAAGCTGACTAGCACCTGAGGGGATTATTGGATTTTAGTCTCAATTTCCTCTTATGTAAAAATGAAGGAACCATTGCCCTCCAATGTCCAGCTATGGAGTGCTGATTCTATATGATTTAGTTCAACTCTGTAATTTTGCAAAGGAAGAAATAGATTCAGAGAGAGAAGTGACCCGAATAAATCTTTTCAATGAATTGATAAGGTGGTTCTATTTTTGCCATCAAGCACACAATCTAAGAACCATAAGCTGAGAAGGGTGTCTGCCCTTCCAACCTGATCTTTTCCAGTTTTGGCCCTTGATGGTTTCACTGAATATCTGAGTGAGAAGGGACCCTTAGGGATGCTTTAGGATAACCCCCTCTTCTGGAGAGGAGGAAACACAAGACCCAAGATCACCCCTCAGGTTAGTATCAAGACCAAGAGCAGAGCCCAGGACTCTTGATTCTCAGGCCAGGGGTCCTCCCACTCTTCCTTTTCTCATCTCAACATCTTGTTATGTGTTCTAATCATGGAAATAACCTTGTTTAGAAAGAGGCCATTATGCAATGCTATGGCTAAAAAGGGTCCCTATAGAGACTTTGTTTCCTTCTATCCAGGCAGAGGCAGCTTAGGGGCTTTTGGCCTGTATGCTAAAATTTAGGGAGTAATTGACTCTAGATTTTAGAATTTAGAATGAATGAATGAGAGTTTATCAAGAAGTACCAAGTAGGGGTGGCTAGGTGGTACAGTGGATAGAGCACTGACCCTGGAGTCAGGAGGACCTGAGTTCAAATATGACCTCAGACACTTAATAATTACCTAGCTGTGTGGCCTTGGGCAAGCCACTTAACCCCATTTGCCTTGCAAAACACCTTAAAAAAGTACCAAGTACCAAAGTTAAGTGCTGAGGATGCAATTAAAAGATGAGATAGGAGCTCATACTCTAATGGGGGATACAACTCTTTAAGAGAATCCAGCTACAGGTCAGATGGTGAGACCTAAGGTCCTTAGTATGTTTTGACAGGGGAGATAGCTGTGCCCCATAGTATAGATTGTGCAGAAGCAGGAAAATGTTACATCCTCTATTTTATTGGAGTTATTGTCATTGGTAACTCCCAGCTCATCCAAATTGGACTTCTTATCTAGCTCAGTCATCCCCAAATGGGGTCTGGGAGGTCCCAGGGCTGAAGAAGAAGAATACAGAAGAGAAGGAAGAAGGGAGGAGCAGGACCCCTCCCCCAATGTCATCTCCTCTTGCTTCACCCTGGATGAGATCCAGATGGTTTGGGGCTGAATTGAGGGGAGAAAAGGGAAGAGTTCCCTAGTTGGCAGCTGCCCCAAGGAATCTGAGAAACAATTGAGATTCCCTCTTAGCAAGCATAGCTGACCCAAATAGGAAGCCATCTCTCAGTGAATAATGGCAATACTAGGTAGTTCTTCCCTAGCCTGACCCCAACCCAGGGGATGGATTTACAACTTTCTGGCAACTCTGTCTCTCCAAATGAGACATTGTGTCACACTGTCCTTTCTCTACCCTCTAAGACCCACCTCGAATTTGTCTTCAAAAATCTATTCCTGCAGTTCACCCCAGGTGCATTATGAAAATTTGTCCAAGGGGTCAAAACTGCTGGTAATAGCCCTGTCATGATACAAGTCATGTAGGAGGGAAGGAAGGAAGTCTACTGGGCATAAAAGTCAAGTAGAAAAGAACTTCCATTCCCTGAATGTGCCACCTACACCTGCAGAGCTAGGCAGATTCTAGCAACTTCTACCAGGTGTTGTAGGTGGGGAGAAAGTTCAATGGTCAGAAGAAATGTTGGCTTTGCCCCACCCAGGGGGAAGTTATATTGTCCAGACTCCTTAACTGTTTTATTTGCAGACTGGACTCTGGATAGTTTTTTCTATGGATTGTTTGGGTAGAGGACAATTACCATACCCTACAATATGACTGATTTACAGCCAAAGAAGTGAGGAGGGGCATCCAAGCCCCAGCTTGGCTCTTTGAAAGTTGATTTATGTCTTGGAACTCAGGGCTTCATTTCTAACAGATGGGCAAGGCCTTTACTTCAAGCTGGGTGCAAACTGCCTACATCTTTGGTTAAGAAGGGGGGGAGGGGGACCATTCATTTTGACTCCAGATCAACACTGCAGCTGTGCCCTTGCACTGTCTGCACCTGTGGCTCAGAGGTCCATTGGGATTTAACTGCAATAGCTATTACTACCCTTAGTTTACAGATAAGGAAGGTAAATGACTTATCAGATCACACAACTGGTAGATCCCAGAGACTGGTTTCAATCTCTCATCTTCAGGTCTTGAAGTCCCACACTAGGTACTTTCCACTCAAACCAGGTAGTTTTCTACCAACTAAATTTTAGCAGCCTATTGATCATTGACATCTCAATGAAATCAGAATTTGAAGTTCTTCAGAAGTCTGTGAATAAGAGACTGTGTGGTGAAGTGGAAAGAACATGGGAATTTGGAGTCACAAGATATGAGTTCAAATTTTGATGCTACAATTTAATAAAAACTTTATGGTCTTGGGATCATAGAGGCAGAATTGGAAAGGACCCTCCATTTAACAGATGAGGAAATTAATATACAATTCTTCTCTGAAATCATTGACAGATCAACAGAGATGAGATTTGAACTCATGTCCTTTAAATCCAAATCTGGTGCTCATTCATCACTTTACCTCACTTTATCTGAAAAATGATCTAAGATTGAACCAGATGATTTTTAATTCCTATGATAATTATTGCAGAATTTCTAATCATACCCTGGCTTCCTCCTCCTCCTCCTCCTCTATTGGGACCATTGTGTATGGGAATATTGTGAATTATCTTCGCCTGGTGTACTTGAACACCAGAATCTTATCTTACTAAATGCCACAGGAGTGGGAGTGGATTAGAGACTAGAAAGGTATTTAGGCACTGGTGTTCTGGTGAACAAATAGAGCACTTGGAGCTCTTGATAGAGTACTTTTTTTTTCTTTTTTTAAAATTTATTTATTTTTCATTGATATGCACATGTATATTTTGTTACAAAATTTCCTTCCATCCTCCCTTTCCACCCCTCCTGCCCTCAGCAAAAAAGCAGTTAGGTTAGCATTGTACATACATATTTTGACAAACTTGTTTATAGATTAGCAATTTTCAGTATGAGGAATTAGGATTAAGGGAAAGAAAGAACTTTCATAAAATGTTCAGATTCTGAAGGGTTGGGGTTATTTTGGTGGATTTTATTTTGTTCTGTTTTTCTTCCTTTGGATGGGGATAATGTAGTCCATAGCCAGTCTAATACAGTTCTAGTTCAATGCACTGCTGAGAAGAGCTGCTTTCATCAAAATTGTGCATTTTACAATGATGTTGTTAATGTGTACATTGTTCTTTTGGTTCTACTCCCTTAGCTCAGCTTCAGATCTTGTAAGTCATTCCATGCTTCTCTAGAGTATGACCATTTATAGTTTTTTTTTGTTTTGTTTTTTAGGTTTTTGCAAGGCAAATGGGTTTAAGTGGCTTGCCCAAAGCCACAGAGCTAGATAATGATTAAGTGTCTGAGACCGGATTTGAACCCAGGTACTCCTGACTCCAGGGCCGGTGCTTTATCCACTATGCCACCTAGCTGCCCCCATTTATAGTTTCTTATAGAACAATAGTATTCCCTAGTATTCATGTACCATAACTGGTTTAGCCATTCCCCAATTGATGGGTATCTTCTCAATTTCCAATTCTTTGCCACTACAAAAAAGAGCTGCTGTGAATATTTTGGAACATGTAGGACTTTTCCCTTTTTCTATAATTTCTTCTGGATATAGACCTGGAATTGGAATTGTTGGGTCAAAGGGTATGAATGGTTTTATTGCTCTTTGGGTATAGTTCCATATTGCTCTCCAGAAAGGTTGGATCCATTTACAACTCCACTAGCAATGCATCCATGTCCCAATTCTCCCACCACCTCTCCAACATTGATCTAATAGGTGTGGGATGCATTTCTCTAATCAATGATTTGGAGCATTTTTTCATATGATTATATATATAGCTTTATTTATTTGAAAACTGCTCATATCCTTTGACCATTTATCTATCATTTGGGGAATGACTTGTGATCTTATAAATTTGATAAAATTCTCTATATACTTTAGAAATGAGACCTTTATCAGTACTCCTAGATGTGAAGATTGTTTCCCAGCTTTCAGCTTACCTTCTAATTTTGGCAGCATTGATTTTATTAGTGTAAAACCTTTTTAATTTAATATAAGTCAAAATCATTCATTTTGCAGTTTATAGTGTGCTCTAATTCTTGTTTGGTCATAGATTTATCCCCTTTCCACAGATATGCTAGATAGAGTATTTCTTGGCCCATTCATTTATCTATGGTATTGCTCTTCGTGTCAAAATCCTCTACCCATTTTGATCTTATTTTGGTATAGGGTGTGAGATGTGGATCTATATCTGGTTTGTGCAATATTATTTTCCAGTTTTCCCAACAAATTTTGTCAAATAGTTCTTATTCCAGAAGCTACTATTTGTGAAATAGTAGATTGCTGTAGTCATTTTCTCCATCTCTCCTTCCATTCTTCCTTCCCCCTCCTTCCTTCCTATGTCTCCTTCCTCCCTTCCTTCCCTCCTTCCTTTCCCCTCACTCCTTCCCTCCTTCCTTCCTTTCTTCCCCCTCCCTCCTTCCCTCCCTCCCACCTTTCTTCCTTCCAAAATCATTCACTTTATCATTTTGGAATTTTTATATTGATTGCATTCAAGACCAACATGGGGTTGTACTAACATGACTCACATTTATATAGTGCTTTTGGTTCATTTAATAATCATCCAATAAGGCAAATCAATTTCTTTTTTTTCTTACCAACCAAGATAATGATATCACTTTCCTGAAATCCTGATCTTTGAGACTGAAGCACAAGAACAACCCCCTCCTCCTGCTCCTTCTCCTCCCTGCCTTCCTCCTCCTCTTCCTTTTCCTCCTTCCCTTCTTCCTCTTCTTCCTCCTGTTTCTCCTCTTTCTATGCAACTTCTCCTCAATACTTTAAAAGAATACTTGTGACATCTACTATTCTCTGCAGTTTTAACCCTGAGAAGCCCTTGGGGGGGGTGCAGGATGATTCTCCACATGGTCTAGGCCTGGTTTTAAAGTTGTTTCTGTTATTCTCTGAGCATGCTGGGCACATATTTTCAGATATGCATGGGGACTGAGTCCTGGGCCAGATTACAGTTTGTGGGGGGAGAGAAGAGGAGGGATTTGGCTCAGGTTTGAGTCTGATGTTTTAGGTCCCTCCAGTTCTGGGATTCTATGTCTCTTTGCTAAAATATCATTGATTTCTTTCCTGTCCCATCACAGTATTTCCATTCAAAACCTACCGGAAGCATCTTGGATTAATGATATAGCTTTATAAGGTTTCAAAAGCATTTTAGTAATGTCAATAATTGTGAGCCTCACAACAACCTTGTGGAGTAAGTACTATAGGTGTTGTTATTCCCATTTTATAGACAAGGAAACCAAGACCCACAGAGGTTAAGTGACTTAGTCAAGATCACATATGTATTAAGTGTGAGGGGGCAGGCTCCCTATCACTCTCTTTACCTCAGGTTTTTCAGCTCTACAAACTCCCCTTTCAATTCATTAGCTCATAGTTGGAGAGTGGGAAAGGTCCTTGGATAGCATCCAGTTCGTGGGATCATAGAATTTTAAACTGGGAACTAAGGGGACTTCACAGGTAACATAATTTACAGATGAGAAAACTTGGGTCTAGAGAGGTTTAAGGGGCTTAGCCAAGGTCACATTTTACACCCATCCTCCTCTCTCCACCTCAATCTACTCAACAGTTCCATGGACCAGAATGGAGGATTTAATACACATGTAAATACAAGGGAGGATTCAATCATTCATCTGACCTGGGACCCTACTCTCCTAACTGGTGAGCCTATACCATCAGTCCAGCTGCTCTATTCATCCTCCATTTTGTTCCTCTGCTATCCTCTCATCAACTTGACTGGTGCCCTCTATGGCCCTCATCACCTCTCCCTTCCCCTTCCCCCTTTCTAATTCAGGAATCATAATCAAATTAAGAATTCAATTGCTAAAAAAATGAGTCAGCGGTCTCTTCCCTGGTGGCTCCAGGCCACATTCCAAACCAAACTACTCAATCCTGGTCACCTCTCCCCTATGTGAGTTGTGTCCCATCTTCCCTTTGGTTTATATATTTCCCGCTCACTAATGCTTTTTCATTAATTCATTCATAAAAGTACCTTTCTCTACCTCTAGTAAGGCCTACCATTCTTTTTTTCTTTTTTTTAGTTTTTTGCAATGTAATGGGGTTAAGTGATTTGCCCAAGGCCACACAGCTAGGTAATTATTAAGTGTCTGAGCTCAGATTTGAACTCAGATCCTCCTGACTCCAGGGCCTGTGCTCTATCCACTGCATTACCAAGCTGCTCCAAGGTCTACTACTCTTAAATAATCTTAAATAATCATCACTGTGAAGACATCATTTCTTTTCTCATCTATAAAACAGGAATCATAATAATCCCTGCCTTGACTTTTACTTGGGAATCTAGTGAGTTCAAATGATCTCAAGGGTGTGACTGTGCTATGCTTACTGTAAGATAACTTTCTTCCTTCCATCTCCTCCGTCACCTGAAGTCAGCAACCAGTATGTTTTCCAAGGTTTCCTGCAGTCTAGTTTTAAATCATTGGTGCTGTTAAAACCCAGGGCCAAGGATCTCTGCTGTCAGTCTTTCCCTTCCTCTTCATAATCCCAAACTGCCACTCCTGTTTGAGACCTTGACTTTTATTATACATTCTTAAATGCCACAATCATTGGTACCATTTGTCTTAGGGCTTGTAAAATCACAGACTTCCTGGTTATTAAAGTCAAAAGAAGGGCAAACAAACCACGAGAAACAAAAAGATGCCCCAAGTATGAAGTGGTTGGGAGAGTGAAGTCAAGAGACTGGGACTAGAACAAAATTTGGATTCTTCTCTGGTACCAAAAATCAGGTCTCATTGGAAATGATGTTTGTCCTTTATTTCCAAAGATCACAACATCAGGGAGGTGATGTCATGACGAGGACATGAATTGGATTTGAATGAGGGGATGTTGTGCTAAAGCTTCACTTTCTCCTCCAGAACCATCTGAGTCCAATGGCCGTATATGAATCAGGATGACTGGAGATGGCCCTGAATGTGAGGCAATCAGGGTGAAGTGACTTGTCTGAGGTCACACAGCTAGTAAGAGTCAAGTGTCTAAGGCTGGATGTAAACTCCTGTCATCCTGACTCTAAGACCACTGCTCTACCTACTATACCATCTAACTGCACCAGAAGTGGGATTTGAACCCATGCCTCCAGGGCAGACTGTGTCCTGAATTCAGTGTGCCTTAGGCCACTCAGGGGAACAAACTTTAACCTGAAGGCATAGAAAATAAATGGGACAGATTTTTCTCTAAAAACCCAATCCTAAACCCCAATCGATGGGGGAATTCTTTGCTAATGTAACTGTAAATTACTCCAATCATTTTGGAAAACAATTTGGAAATATAGAAGAATTACAAAATTGTTTCCACTCTTTGCTCTAGGGATGACACCCTTTGGTGTCATTTCTTCCCTACTTGGGGGGGGTGACCTCAAACAAGGAAAGACAAACAAAATTCATTGGGGAAAAATCATCTGGAAGATTGAAGAACAGAAAGGAAACTTAGAGGGTGTCTAGTCCATATCTGAAGAAACCGAGGCCCGGAGACTTAAAATCACTTACCCAAAGTCACAAAGGTTATCAATAATAGGACCGAAATTCAAACCAGGCTCTGTGACTCCAGATCTGGGATTCTTTCCACTGGAGATCACAGAGTCAAACCCTCACTCTTGCTACTGTGTGACCCAGCAGATCTCATCTCTCTGACCTCAGTCCCCTCATCTATTCAGAGAGGAGACTGGTTAAATAGTTTCTAAATCCATTTCCAGCCCTGATTCTGTGACCCTATCTATATGAAAACATTCCCTGCAGCACTATAGGTAATAGCAAACAAAAACCAATCAAGGAAGCAAACTGGGGACCCAGGGATTGTGGGGTGGAAGAAACACTTGCTGGTTGGCCAATTGCAGATAGAAAGAATCCAAATTGATATAGGATGATGTCTAGGAACAGATGCAGGGTAAAAGAAATACAATATGGCATATGCCAGTGCTCTCTGGAAGGCAGATAGAACGTGCTGGGTAGAACAAAATTTGCCCAGGTGATTCAAATTTCTCAACATAGGGAGAGAATGGAAGCACTATGTCTGCCCCCTTGGGACTTGGTGGGATTAGAAGTGGGTGTTTCTTCTTTATTTCTGCTTCTATTCCTTCCCCCCTCTTCTCTACCATTAAGTAACAGTCAATGACTAGCACTCTAGTCCTATTTAACATTAATTTGTTTTTCCAAAGGGATAATTATTTTGAAAATGTAGGAAGACCAAAAGGGCAAATATTTTCCTCCAATATACTGGAGGGAGAACACTCTACCAATTCATTCACTGGCAGAGTGGACTCAAACTTAACAATCTTAATGTCATTGCTCAAACATAATCTTGATGCAAGCTGAGTTCCTGTCTCAGCTATCTCTGATCTGGTCAGGTCTTGATCCTTGGGCATTGACACAGGGTTGACTAAAAACCTCAAATGCTAGAATGTCCAGAGGTTCACTCTCCTGATCTTTCAAAAACTCAAAAGGTCAGAATCTTTAATCCCTCCCTTTAAAACATGGAAGAATAAACAGAGACCAGGGTTACATTTTAACCTCAGTAGGAAGGGCCCAAGATCTCTACACTGTCTCTCAAAGGATGCTGACCATGAAGTCAAACCTAGAGAGGGAAACCTAAGAGAAAATGACAGAAGCTCTGGTCTCTAGTTCTTTTTTTCTTCAAAAATATATTTGGGTGGGGGAAGCTAGGTGGTGCAGTAGATAGAACACCAATCCTTGAATCAATCTGAGTTCAAATCCAGCCCCATTTGCTTCACAGCCATTACTTGGCAGCACATCTGATGTGAGGGCTTGTTGAACCCTTTTCAGGGGTTCAACACCTTTGGTGTCCACCTGGTACTCAGCTCTCACCTTTAGTCTGAATACGTGGCCACACTCTAGCAAGAACAGTCTCAGCAGATGGGTTAAACCATGTTGAAGGTAACCAATGGACCTCAACCAACCGATCAGTAAGTTAGGGGGATGTATATGCCAAGTATGTGAAGACTTCCCCTGGTGAAACAGGCAGATGAGAACAATTTGTTCCAACAACCATAAAGATGACTCTGTGGAGTGTGAAGATGCCACATCTGCTACATCCCAAGCCATCACCAATCATCCTGGCTTTTCTTTGGTGATTCTGGAAGAGAAAGTGAAGCTGACAACTTTGTTTGACTTGACCTTACTTAAATCTAATTCATACAAGAATAAAAAGACAGGGGCAGCTAGGTGGCAGTGGATAAAGCACTGGCCCTGGAGTCAGGAGTGCCTGGGTTCAAATCCGGTCTCAAACACTTAATAATTACCTAGCTGTGTGGCCTTGGGCAAGCCACTTAACCCCATTTGCCTTGCAAAAACCTAAAAAAAAGAATAAAAAGAAATTTTTACCTATCTCAGTCCTGTGATAATAGTCAAGCAACAAAACAGCAGGTGATACATTGGGAACTGTAGTCACAATCCCATGAAGTGATTGGTCTTCTTCAAAAATGAATGCTCATTAAGGGAGCACCTTGTTCTTTCTATGCAGTCAATCAGTTTCTTCTAGTCATAGAAGACGAGAATCCTTTACAGAATTTCTATGCTTGGTCTAATGCTTCTAAAGGTATTTTCATTACAATTCATTACCACATTTCCAGAAGTATCTCTAGGCTCTGACATAAAGTCCGTATCTATTCTTTCTTTTCACAAATAGAAAACCAAGTATAATGTTAACCATTTAGCTTAATTTGCTTTTCCAAAGGGATAATTACTTTGAAAATATAGGAAGATAAAAATACAAATATTTTCTTCCAACATCCTGGGAAAACAGCCTTCCTTATACCAACTCATTCACTGAGCAGAGCAGACTCAAACTTAATGGAAAAGCAAAAAATCAAGTATAAAATTTCAGTTTCTAAGCAGTGGCATTTACTCTCTTTACATGAAATATATTAAAAGCTAAATATTTTCTATTATTATTGATCTAAGAGAGGGCTGGTATGGGATCTTCTCTTTATTATCATCAGATTTAATCATTGTTGAGGCTGATTTTGCTTGTTTTCCTTTGTTACCAGAGGAAGTTTAATGACATGATAGAAAAGACTTTATGAAGGAAATGGTATTGAACTTTACAGAATAATGAGAGGATTTTTCAAAAACAAAGAATATGATCTGGGGAACAAGAGAAGTTCACTTTGATTCATGCATAAAAAACAGAAAATGGAGTAACAAGATGAGGCTTAAGTGGCAGGATAATGCCTGGCTTCTAATGCCAACTGTAGGAGTATGGACTTAACTCAGAGGTAAAAGGGAATGATTTATAGACAGAGAAATGTCATGATCAGATCTATCATGAGGAAGATGAGTCTGGTGGGGATATGCCAAATGAATAAAATTATATAGGAAAGCTCTTAAGAGGATACCTTATATGTATGAAACCATGCATAGCAGAAAACTTCTCACATATCTTGCACCATTTGTTACATCCTCCCATCTCTATGAGGGGGGAGGTTGGGATTATTATCATCATTTGTTTTATCTGATAAGATAAAAGATGACATTAACATTGCTATGACTAAACACTCCACCCCCACCCAAGTCTCCTATCTCATCTAATTCTAATATCTTTTCTATTATATCTCAACACTGTCATGAAACACTTGTCATTTAATGAGAGAATAACAACAAAAGACCAAAGAAATCAAAGATTTTTTAAATACTCAGAAGAACAAAGGCCAGAAAGAGATACCAATGAGATGATTTTGTTACCACCTTGTTAAGTGTTCAATAACATGTCTAAAACACCAAAGTATATGCTTTCATTAAAATATTTTGTTGCTAAAAATGTTTACAATCGTCTATGCCTTTAGTGAATCATGATCTTTTTTGCTGGCGAGGGTCTTGCATCCAAGTTGATGGCTGCCGACTGATCCAAGGTGGTTGCTAAAGGTTGGGATGGTTATGGCAATATCTCCAAATAAGACAACAGTGAAACTTGCCAAATCAATTGGCACTCCTTTTCACTTGGACACTTACAGGTCATTGTATGGCTATTAACTGGCTTAATTTTAATAGTGCTGTATATTAGGAAAAAAGGAGGTCAGAGGAAAGAGAAAGAGAAAGAAATGATGGATTGGTAGAGTAGTCGGAACACAAACATTTATAATTTCTTTGTCTTCTTATATGAATGCAGTTCATGGTGTCCCAATTTAATTACAACAGTAATATCAAAGATCACCATAACAGATACAATAATAATGATGATGAAAAGGTTTGAAATACTGTGCTAAGGATCAAAATATGACACAGAGACACAATGTGAGCTCAGGCTGATGGGAAAAAAATGATGCAGAAAGATTTGCTTAAAACTGGGTTGCCACAAACTTAAAATTTGTAAAATATGCAACATCAGTGAAGTACAATAAAATAAGACAAAATGAAATATGCCTGTACAGAGCAAAAACAAAATTATAGTGAGAGGTAGCCATCCACAAATCATTTATTAAATACCTTCTTGCTAGGTTCTGAGAATATACAATTTTCAAGTATCATTCTAAAGTGTAAACACATAATTTTTCTTGTGTTTGGGAGTATATTAACAACTTAGAAGGATCCAGAAATGCCTGTAGGAAGTGATACTTCTGTGATATCTTGAAGGAAGTGAAGAATTCCAAGAAGGAAAGAGTAGAGAGTACATTTCATATAAAAGGTAGGAAATAGAATCCGGGATGTGGGATCTATAGCTGGGCTGGCTTGGCTGAAATGAAAAGTTCATAAGTAGATTATAATATGAGATCTGTCAGCAGACATAAGCTGGAGTCAGATTGTGAAGGCTTTAAATATAAGAGAAAGTCTTCATTTAATCCTAGGGGAAACTCTGAAGCATCTTGAGCAAGGAAATGACAAAAGGGTGTATGGGGGAAGGGAGAGTAGTGGATAAAGGGCTGGATTTGTTATCTGGAAAGTAGAACAAGTAAAACAAAAGATCCTTGAAGTGAAGAGCTAACTGTGGGGTTTCCCCCCATTTTTAAAATATCCCCAGTATCCAATAGCCTCTTTGAAACTTTAAAAATTTTATTTTTAATTTGTGGAACAAAACAAGCATTTCATAACATAATAAATCTATGAATAAATAATTATTTTGAATTGTCTGTGATACTTTCTGTGTAACCTTGGTCTTCCCATTTACTTTTTTAAACACTACTAGTCAGCTAACTCACAGGGTTGTTAGGGCTTTGCAATACCATCCGAGGGGTACTGTTATACAAAACCTTCTCTCAAATTAATTTAGGAATCAGTTTGGCTGCCATAGGCAGTGGGCACAGACTAATCTTTTATGCTCTTTCAGAGTCTACTCCCAACTTGAAGGCCAAGGGGATCTGAAAGGTCTTAAGCTATTGTCTACTCCTGAGCTCAGCTCAAGGGTTGAAGGACTTACCTTCTTTCCGGTAGCTTTTCAAACACAGTCCTTGCATCAGGCCAAAGCTCAGATTTCAGCCATACCCATAAAGTTCTTTTTATAGCATTACCCAAATAAGCAAACAGCCAGTTTCCTACTTCAAGAGATGTCCGTTTGCTCTCAAGGCCTCCTTGTGCTTTGCTTTGGAATGCAAACCCTCTACTTTTGCCTTGGGAAACAGGGTGAGCCATTTTTATTTCCATGTGGGAGTCAACAACAATTATTTTCTACCTAAGCCTCAGGATAGACCTGTGACTTGGTGCCTGTTCTCATTACCTGCCTCATCTCTATGGCTGTTCTCATTTCTGCAGCCACGTGGGCCATTCTGGGGTTCTCAGTTAACTCATCTATAAAATGAGCAAGTTAGTCTAGCAGACTTCAAAGCTCTCTCCTAGCTTTCTGGATTTAGAACAAAAGGTCTTGGTGTCATGAGCCCTTCCTGAAGTCTGGTGAAGCCTATGGATCCCCTTCTAAGTTTTAAAAAATTGCAATAATTCCATTATTCCAAATGCTAAATTCAGTTAAAAGTTATTAAATACAGGAACAACTGGGTAGCACGGTGGATAGAACACTGACCCTGGATCAAAAAGACCTGAGTTCAAATTTGGATTCAGACACTTAATATTTACTAGCTGTGTGACCCTGGGTAAGTCACTTACCTCCCTTGTCTTGCAACCCCCCCCTCCCCCCCAAAGTTAATGAAAATAAAGATTTTTTTTAAACAAACAAGTTCACAGATCCCTTGAACTCTGTCCATGAATTTAGGATCCAAGTCTAAACTTAAGAACTCTTGTTCTAGGATGTCAAATTGTTAGTTTGGGCATTTGGCCTGCAGTCAAGAACACCACTTCACCATCCTCTAGAGTCTAGAAGCTCCTTGCAATTTCATTTCCATTGATGTCAGCAAGGGTAATGATTAAGTGAAAACTTAACATACTCGTCAAAAGTCTCAGTTCCCTCCCCCTCACAATGTCAACCACCCCAACGTCCTTCCCATCAAGTTCAGACAAAGCATGTGACCTCCTGGGCTGAAGGAAGGTACAAATGAGGTGAATGGTAGAGACTTGGGGGAGAGCCAAAAGCTCTTATTTTTTGAAAGCTGAATTTTTCTTTTTTTCTAAGAACAAAAATCTGTTTTTTTCTCCATCCTCCTTTTCCATTCCAGGAGAATAAAGGAAAAATAAAATCTCTGTAATAACCATATACATAGATATATGAATATGTATTTATGTTTGTATGATATACATATATACATGCATTTAGTTGGGGAAACCAAATCCTCATGTCCATAAAATTATATACTCTGCACCCTTAGACCATCTCTTTTCTGTCATGCTTCACCACTAAGCTTCTGGAATTGTTTCTTCATTGTATTGATCTAAATTCTTCAGTCATTCCATATTATTTGATTTTACAGTGTTGTTATTGTATAAACCATTCTCCTGGTTCTGCTCACTTCATTCTGCCTCAGTTCATGCCAGTCTTTCCAGGTTTCTCTGAAACCATTCCCTTCATCATTTCCTTTAGCACAAGAATGTGCCCACCATAACCATAACTTCTTTGAACATTATCCATTTGAGAGATTCCAGTTCCTTTCCATGCCCCAAGAGAGTTATACCATAAATATTTTTGTGTATATGGGTCCTTTTCCTTTGATTCCTTGGGGAGTATAGGTCTATGGGTGATCTTTCTGGGTCAGAGGGTATGCCCAGATTCATGACTCTGTGGGGCTTGAGAAGACCAGTTCCCTCTACTCCTCTGCTTCAACCTTGAAATAAAAAGGAAGAAGCCTTTCTATGACCTGGCCTTTAGATGGCACTCCTCAAAAGCAAGAAATTCAAAATAAACCAGAAGATTTCCTGAGAATTAAGTGCAGCAGATTTGGAGACAGTAGTGAGATACCATAATTATAGAGCATATGTTAAGAGGGGAAGCATGGTATAATGAATAGAGAATAAGCCTTGGAGCCAGGAACACATGAAGTCTTCCTCTGTCATGAAATAGAACCTATGATTTCAGTGATAAAAAGTACTTTTAAATGAAGAAGTTTTCTCCATGATATAGGCAGTTGGGTGGTATGGTATATAGAGCACTGGAACTGAGTTCCATTCCAGCTTCACACACTTGCTAGCTGTGTTACCCTGGGCAAGTCACTTCACTCAGTTTGCTTCAGTTTTCTCATCTGTCAACCGAGCTGGAGAAGGAAATGACAAATCCCTCTGGTATGTTTTTTAAGAAAACTCCCTCAAATGGCATCATGGAAGGACAGAGACAACTCAACAGCAACAACAGCTACCACAACCACAAGAGCAACAACAGCAACACTATATTTCACACAGCAAAAATTATCGTGTTTGAATCTCACTCCAATCCTGAGAGCTATTATCGTTCATTTACTAGCTGAGAAAATATCGTGCAATTACTATCATCCATTTGATAGCTGAGGAAAATGAAGCAGAGGTAAAATGATTTGCCCAGGGTCACACATTTATGTCTGAGGACAGATTTGAACTCAATTCTTTCTGACTCAAGTCCCAATACTAGTATATCACCCATCTGCCTCTATCATGGAGAAAGCTCCTTCATTTTGGAGTTCTTTTTATCAGTGAAATCACAGGTCCTATTCCATGGTAGAGGGGGAAGACCTCTACATTTAGACCTAGGATTTTTCTTTGCAGCTGTTACTTACTAGCTCTGTGACTTTGAGCAAGGCACTTCCTCACTCTGGGACTCACTTTCCTCATCTGAAAAATGAGAGGAGGCTGAATTAGGATTGTGGTTCTAAGTCTTAATTTTAATAGACTCCCTTCTTTGGCCTCTGTGGATAGATTTCAGGGAAACAGAAAAACACACTTGTATTTTAATATAATTATATTGAATTATATAAATCAATATAATTGATTTACTTTATAATTCTATGTATTTTATTTTATTAATTTAGAAACATTCTTCTGAGCAAAGGCCCATCGATGTTACCAGATAGTCCCCAGAGTGCCCAAGAAACCAAAAGAAATCCTTACATACTTGTGGACTAAATGATCTACTTCTGATTCTAAATCCCAAGACGTTTACAGAATGCTTTTCTCACAACACTCTTAGGAGGAAGGAAGGGCAAAAAGCATTATTTCTACTCTGTGATCAGATGAGAGAGAGTATGAGGGTCATTTCATGAATGGTTCATGAGTTAGTAATCATAGAATGTCTGGAGATACAAAGTAATACCCTCGGAACACCGAATATATCTCTTGTAGAGGAATTATGGGAAAACAAGGACGAGCATCCCATAGGTTAAGAAGCTTTGAATGGGGCTGTGATTTTCCTGTTGGAAGGATATTTGGAAGGAGAGAATGCTTACCCTCCTGGAAGGTCTCAATCACATCATATTTCATCATCTACCTTAAGCCTTTCACGATTTCAATTGTTCTTCCCTCACAAACATTTTATTTAAAATAAGAAGTGTTTAAAAGGATTGAGTTCACTTGACATTTATCTATAGATGTCCACACATTTGTCCATATGTATGCATATATCAGTTTCTTTGACATTAGACCTTTCACATTTTAGGAATTTAGGTTCTAACCCATGGGGTTAGACCTGGGGGCTAAGACCTGGGAGGGAACTATGAGGTCATTCCATACAACTCCCTCATTTTGCAGCAGAAGAAACTAAAGGTCTGAGTGAGGTTGGTGACTTAGGCAAAGTCACAGGGGCAGTAGGGGATCATAGATATAGAACTGAAAGGAACCTTAGACACCATTGAGTCAAATCACTGCACTTTATAAAAGAGGAAACTGAAGACAAAAGAGGGATAAAGACTATCCAAAGGCATGCAAGGAAGCTACTAAGATCCAAGATTTTAGAGCTCGAAGACATCTTGGAGTCCAAGACTTATTTTTGGATTGAGATCCCAAGGTTGAGTGATTTGCCCCAGATCAGATAGCTAGTAAGTGGCAGGCATGGTGAGACAGCTAATAAGGAGAGATTATGGTGAGAACAGCTGATAAGTAGTAGCCATGTTATCTGAACTCAGATCTTTTGATTCTCCATCCAGTCCCTTTCTCCTACACCTTGGCACATTTCTTTGGGTCACTTCTGCTCCCAAAGACCTGTCTCATACCCAGAGAGCAGGAAATGAGACCAGTCAAGAAGCCTTATTCCTAGTAATTCCCCAAAGTAATCATACAACATGGAATGACTCCCTCCCTCTTGCTCTCAATCCCAACAAAAGATAAAAAAGGTAAGCCCAGGAAATTCCAGCATGAATGCCTCCTAGATAAGCCTGAAATGGAAGAAAACCTAGCTTTTTTCAAGTTAAGCATTTGAATCTACGTGCAAACATGGAGTTAACTGGGGACAGTGAACAAGGAGGCGCAATTACACAGATGAATTCATTGTGTGAATGACCATTGAGCAGAGAGAATGCCAGTGCTAGGTCAGAGTCCAAACTCTGTAGGGGTCAGCCCTGAATCTGCTGAGCTGGGCACATGGAAACCTCTCTGTTCATTCATCCTTGACCATTCCCTTTCATTTATTTTGGGGAGGGGCATTGGGGATGGAGGGAGGGAGTAATTTCAAGAGAAGTGGTTCAGAATCTCCACAGTGGCCCTTGAATGGGTTCTAGGTTTGAATGGGAAGTATTCTAGAAATTTTGGGGGCACCCCTATTTGCACATTAAAATAGCCATGATAACAGTTTATGCCCGCAGTAATGACTTACAATTACAAGGCACTTTATTTACAGAATTTTTTTAGAACCTCACAGCAATACAATGATGAGGTGAGTGAAAGGATTATCATCTTTAAAAACAAAATAAAACAAAAAAAATGGATTTGAAGTCAGAGGATCTGTGTTCTGGTTTTAATTATATTCTAATTAATCCAGTTCTAGTTAATCATTGATCATGGGACCTTGACCAAGTCGATCCAACTTTATTGGGCCTCAGTTTCTTCATTTGTAAGAATGTTACAGAATGCTAGAATAGATGACTTCTTAAGTCTCTTCAAGATCCAAATTTAGGAATTTTGCAGGGGCGGCTAGGTGGCAGGTGAATAGAGCACAGGCCTTGGAGTCAGGAGTACCTGGGTTCAAATCCACCTCAGACGCTTAATAATTACCTAGTTGTGTGGCCTTGGGCAAGCCACTTAACCCCATTGCCTTAAAAAATCTAAAAAAAAAAAGAATTGTGCAACTAGAATGCCCATTTTAAAGGTGAGAAAAAAGAGACCAAGGAAAAAATGTCATGAAGCTGGGACTTGAACTTGGGTTTATTGACATTGCCAAGACAATCCTCTTGACTTACAAGACAGCCATTTTTCACTGCCCCACACTACCAGATTGTATGATTTTCTGCTAACACTTTGCCCACCACATTTGCTTCTAGCTACCCCATCTCTCTATGATTCAGAAACATTTAGCTGTCTTTCAGTGGAAAACAAAATAATAAGATCATAAAGGTCATAGATTTAGGGGTAAAAGAGACCTTGGAAGCCAGTTTGTCCAATCTTTTCATTTTACAAATGGAAAAATTGAGACCCAGAGAAGATAATGACTTGCTCAAAGTCACACAACTAGTAAGTGGCAGAATGTGGATTAAAATGGAAGTCATTTAATTCTAAACCCAGGCTCACTATTTCACAAAGTGTACATAAGGCCATAGACTTGAGTTAAAAGAAATCTTAGAGGTCATCCCATTAAAGTTCTTTATATTACAGAAGAGAAGATTGGGGAAGTGACCTGCCCAAGACCAAAAGTGACTGAACTGGGATTAGAACTTGGATCCTCTGATTATAAGTACAGAGTCTATGAAGAATTGGTTGACTTACCCAAATCCCCTGAGTCAGCATGAGAGCCCTAAATTAATCCAGTTTCTTCCTGTCACCAATTGACCAGTTTCTAATCAAGAATAATCAAATCATCATGCTTTTAAGTGATTTTGAAAATATTCAATTCGGAATCAATTGAAAATTTCATTGCTGAACAGATTTCAGGGCTAGAAAATACTTTGATGGCAAACTCTTAGGTTTTTGAGATCCTCGACTTTCAGCCTTCAATCACCCTCTCCATGGTTTTTCATATTTCCTCTTCCCCTTACTCTTGGAGTAACTTTGGACAAATTTTTCCCTTATTAAGGTCTCAATTTCTCACCTTGGAAGATTGAAGGAGCTGGACTGGATTATGTCCATCGTCTTCCTGAGTTCCAACACTGTGTGAGCTAATAAGAAGAGCTAGCATTTCTAAAATGCTTTAAGGTTTTTCAAGTAGGTTACATTTGTTATCTGATCCTCCCAGCAGCCTATGGGAGCCCCATTTCACAGATGAGGAAATAGGTTGAGACAGGCTAAATGTAACATGCCCAGGGTCACACAGCTAGGAAGTATCTGAGACTGGATTTGAACTTAGGTCTTTCTGACTCCAGATCTAGTATCCTATCCACTGGGCCACCTAGCTGCCCACAATTTGTTCAAGGTGACAGAGATATTAAGAGTCAGAGTTGGGGGCGGCTAGGTGGCGCAATGGATAAAGCACCGGCCCTGGAGTCAGGAGTTCCTGGGTTCATATCTGGTCTCAGACACTTAATAATTACCTAGCTGTGTGGCCTTGGGCAAGCCACTTAACCCCATTTGCCTTGCAAAAACCTAAAAAAAAAGAGTTGGAATTTGAACCCATGGTCTCTAATTCCAAACTTGGAGTTCCTTTCTCTCCACCATGCAGTCTCTCAATGCTTCCATTCTCCTAGCCTTAAAAACCTGCACTACTAACATTCATTCATTCATTCATTCTACCATCATTTATTAAGTACCTACTAGGAGATTAAAAGGTAGGATCAAAGACTTAGAACTGGAAAGGATCTTAGAGATCATCGAGTCCAAACCCTTCATTTTATAGATGAGGAAACTGAGGTCATAGAGGTTGAGGTTGAGATTAAGTGCCTTTTACCTTTCTCAACAACTTCTTTTGGTGGCAGAGCCTCTCAGAAAGACCATTATTTCTGGAGTCTAAAGTCCTGGCTTTGAATCTTCTATCTGTTGTTTACAGTCTTTAGGAGCATAAGCAAGTCACATCATACTCTCTGCTTCAGTTTTCTCATCTGTAAAATGAGGGAGCAGTAGATGGTCTTTAATTTCCTTCCAATTCTAAATCTATCTCCCTAAAATCCTATGCATATATGCTTGCATGTCCTACTAATTAGTAGAAGGGTTTTTGTTTCATGAAATGGACAGAAATTCTGTCCATTCCAGAAATAACTTAGAAAAGGTTTTTATGAGGAAGGGGGGCATCCATTAAGAACTGGCTTGGTCCTTCCACTCAAATTTGAGTCAAAATATTACCCTGTGGAGTCATTAGTTCTCTGTGAAAAAGGAAGGCTGAACAATGGCATGATCAAATATTAGTCAGAGAAGACATGATGCTAGCAGTAGGGCAGCACATATACACATCCTCATATATATATATATTCATGTCTGCATGTATGCAGACATAAACATACATCTAGCTATCCATCATCTCCATCTGTCTATCCATTTGTCTGTCCATCTATCCACCTGTCTGTAGATTCCTTTTTTTTTTTTGCAAGGCAATGGGGTTAAGTGGCTTGCCCAAGGCCACACAGCTAGGTCATTATTAAATGTCTAAGGCTGGATTTGAACTCAGGTACTCCTGATTCCAGTGCCAAGTGCTCTATCCACTGCACCACCTAGCCACCCCAGTAGATTCCTTTTTAATGTTTATAGAAATTTGGGGATTTTTGGAGGTAAATGTGAAGAAGGCATAAAGGACAACAGAAACAAAGCTTGGTCTGGAGAACTGTAGATCTTAGGTCCCAGGTGCTATGAGTAGGTGAGAATGTGAAGTTAGCAGCTCCTCTCAGTGGTTCAGAGAGCCAGGACAACCCTATTAGACTAACTATGAGCAATGTTATCCCCAACCAGAGGAAGAAAACAAAACACACACACACACACACACACACACACACACAACCAACCCTTCCAAATCTGATGAACACTTTATAAAAATTCTCTTATGTATCTCTTTCCCTTAAACCTAATTCCTCCTATCTAAAATAACTAATACTAATATGTAACCATGTTTATCTATCTATCCATCTATCTATCTATCTATCTATCTATCTATCCATACAATGCTAACCTGACTGTTCACTGCTGAGGGGGTGGGATGGGGTGGGAAGGGAGGGTGGAAGGAAATTTTGTAATTTGAAAATATGCATGTGCAAATAGATGAAAATAAATAAAAACAAACCCTTAATAAAAAACTTTAAACAACAACAAAAAAAAAGAATATGAAGTTAGAAGTTCCTTTTAACTGCCAGTCCAAGGTTTCCTCTAGTTTCCCTTCTTCCCCATTCCCTTTACGACCCTTGCTCCCAGAACAAGACTACTCAGCTGACAATAGCTATAGGCATCTCCCTGTTTTGTCCACCAGGAGATCTCAGATTCTACCTGAATCTGACCTGTGAAATCTGATTTTCTAATTTTCAGTGTGATTATTTACCCCTTGTAAATCATGAACTTATAAATTAGAGTTTGATTTTTTCCTTTTGCTAATTGAACAAAGTTTAGAAAGTGATGGAGAAAATGTCAATAATACAGATTAAACTGAAAAGTGTGGTAAGTAATTTATACATTTTTAAAAATGCAAAAAAAAAAGGCATGCTTCATATATGTTCTTATTTTCAGAGAGCCAATTCAACATTTATCTGCATAGCCCTGACTAATTCAGTCCCTGTCTACTTTTGTGTTGTCTATTGTGTCCAACTCATCATGACCTTGTGGGACCAAAGCACATTACTACTTTCCATGCAGTTTTCTTAACAAAGATTAAGTGGATTAAGGCAAACAAAGGTAAATACTTGCCCAGGATCATGTACTGGTAAGTGTCTGAGGCCATATTTGAACTCAGAGCTTCTTGTCGCCAGACCCAGGGCTATATTCACTGAGCTACCTAGCTGCCTCCTTCTTTTTGTGTAACTTAGGTAAATGACTTTATCTTTGGTTCTCATTCACCTCTTTTATCAAATGAAAGGGTTAAGTGTTCCCATTCCTTAGATTCCTTCCTTCAAATTCAAATATATTGTAAAAATATTTAGAAGCCAAGCACTCTGGGTCCTGAAATAGGGCTCTCTCATCTCTCTCAGTAGTTTTTGCTTCCTTCTAAGCTCTTAAAATTAGATATTTGATCATACCATTGTTCATCTTTCATTATTCATCCTCAGTTCAACTAGGGTTTTTAATTGAAAAAATTTCTGCTTTTTTCCAAGAGGACCTACTGGAGATCCAGGATGCTATAGTAGAAATAACAATGGATTTGGAGATAGAAGATCTTAGTTTGATTGCTATCTCTTCTGTCTCCACTCCCATGAGAAGTCATATTTTTCTTCTGGGCCTTAGCTTCCTCATCTATAATAAGATGGTGTCAGATGAAGGATGAAAAAACATTGACTTATGTGCTAACTATATGCAAGAAAATGTGTTAAATGCTGATAATAGATGACATCGTGGATAAAGTGGCAGGCCTGGAATTAGAAAGGCCTGAGTTCAAATTCAGCCTCAGATACTTATTAGCAGTGTGACTCTTGACAAGTCACTTATTTCTGTTTGTCTCAATTTCTTCATCTGTAAAATGAGCAGGAGAAGGAAGTGGCAAAATTTCCTTAGAAAATTCCAAATAGGGTCATGAAGAATCAGACATTATTGAAATAAATGAACAATCACAACAACAAACAAATGAAAAAAGTCAATCTTAATTGAAGGAAACAACACAGAGGCTGATGGTCAATAGGAAAAGGTGTTTTGAAGTGAGAAGTTGCTGGGATGGTGAGTAAAGCCTTGAGACAAATCCTAAAGCAAAGGTGGTATAGATTTGAAAACAGCTCTTAGAATCAGGGAAGATGGGAAGAAAATGGGAAGAACCCATCTGAGCATTGAAAGGATGTGGCTTGGTAGGAAGATGGCCAAGAAGAAACATGGTCTGGGGTCTAATTAGAGGATAAGCTTTCTCATCAATCAGAGCAGCATAGCCTCAGGGTAGGCATTCCATAGACCCATGGATTAATCTCCCCAGGACTTGGTCTTAGCAGGTCCAGTGGTCCAGAGGGAACAGGGAAGGGTTGATTGATCTCTACCAGGTGAGTTAGTCGGTTTTATTGAATAAGCACCTACTTTATTCCAGATGCTGTGATAAGTCCAAAAACTAAGCTCCCATGACCATGGAAATCAACTTCAGTTGACCAAATTCTCCCAAGGTAACCAGATCAAAAAGGATCCCAGTAAGACAGATGGGTACAATGCCTGCTTTGAAAATGTTGCCAAGTCCGGGGTGTATCAGGCAGGTAACAGCCTCCTGGCTGGACTCCGTGTGATTTCCTGTATGAAAGACTTTATTTCGATCTTACTTGAAAGAGTCTTTATTTCTACCAAGATTAAAAAGCAACAACAACACTTAAACTAAACAACAGAAAAAAGCCACCTTGCCCCTCAGAAAACGCACACCTGGCACATTCTGGGCAGAAGACGTGAACTAAATTGGACCAGAGGAAGGGTAAAACCACTTCCTTCCAGGAAGATGGTGACCAGCCCCCTGAGATAAAAGAGAACGGGGACAGAGTAAGATAGCAAAGGAGATTGGTCTCTGGCAGAACCTAATTTTCTTCTGTCTACAAACACATCTATAGAAGGCAACTACCAGAATCCGGATGCAGAATTAAATTTTTTTTTGGACATGCCCAAAATAGGAATTTGTTTTGCTTAACTATGAATATTTGTTAAATTGTTTTGTTTTACTTTTTTCTTTTCTAATGGGGAGAGAAGATAGGTGGAAGAAAAAATAGATTTTTGTTAACTGGAAAAAAATGAATTTCTTTTTTCAAAGGCAGAAAATATTACAAGTAAGCTCCTTGAGAGAAGTTAAAACCCAACTTAATGACTAGGAAGAAAAGACACTTAGAATTACCCCTACTCAGGACAAGCCTCTGGATTTCCCAAAGTTCACAAATGGCACAGCATGGCAAGAGGGGTTCAAATTTTAGTTCTAAATCCTCCCAAATGGGCTAGTAATTACATATAATTAATAAATTGATAAGTGAATTGATAAGTTGATAAATGAATAATAATAATCATGTAAATTATGCTTTAAGGTTTGAATTGTGATTTTCCCCTCAGCAACCCATGTTTGAGGTGAATCACATAGGAGACTCTATTCATCTCTTTCATACATGAGACTTCAAGGCCTCGTGGATTGAGTGGGTTTCTGAACTGGAGCCCCAGATAGAATATATGCCCAAAGCATCATAGCTCAACAACTGTTGTTCTTTCTTCATTCTTGAAAAGGACTAAGGACAGCACAAAGGTGATGATGTCTTGACATCTGTGTGAGTTGGATATGAGTTGGACAGAGATGCTAGAGTCATCGCTCTGTCCTCCAGAATCATGGAAGTTCAATATCAAGACAAAGGTCAAGAGGTTTGGTGATGACCCAGGATGCAGTGGGTGACCTTGGTCTTCCTAAATTAAGATCTTTCCCAGATCTCAGTTTGTCTGAGGTCATGCCCATTTAATAGCTATGAAAGAATGTTGGGGGTGGTATTTCTCTCTTCCTGAGTTATGGGATAAAAGCCTTGGCTAATTTGTCTTGCAGTCAAAGCCTCCAAAGGAGACAAGAATTGAGATTAAAGATGGTGTAATTTACTGTCAAAAAGTTATCAGTCTGGGAGAAGAGGACACTTGAGTTTCTGGTCAGAGCAAAAAATATTTGCTATTCACACTCTTTCTCAGCCATTAAAGGTCAAATAATGAGCCATAGAGGTTTGGGTTGGGGATAATATTGATTATTCAATAATCTCAAAACCCAGAAGGGAACTGAGGGGGCTATCAAGTACCATCTGCTCCCCATTTTGCAGATAAAGAAACTGAAGCTCAGAAAGATTAAGTAAATTACTCATGAGCATAAAGTTATTTAAGTGTCAGAGATGGGATATGAATTCAAGTCTCCCCTTTTTCTAAATCCAACACTCTACTAGTACCAGATGGCCTCAAGCAGCATAAAACTGAGTGAGAAAAATCAGATTAAAAATATAATTGGTAAATATTTAACAAAATAAATAAAAATGTAGTACAGTACAGATAATATTAATTTGTGGTTTTCCAAGTTAACATGCTGCATGCAGAGATTTGTTTCTATTTGAGTGTAATATCACTGCCATATGCCTTATGGCCTATACATATGCCCCACTGCAATTTATGGTCCAACGGAAAATGAGATAGTTCTTCTGCTCCCACTAACTCAAATTCCTTCTTCTGTAAAAGAATGTTGGGTGGATTTCTCTCCTCCTGAGAGAATAATCTGTGGGATAAGAAGCCTTGGCTCAGTTGCAGAAGCTGAAACTTCCTAGGGATGTTCTTTCCCCCATTAGAATGAGAGCTTTGGGGGCAGCTAGGTGGACTCAGGTAGACCTGAATTCAAATCAGATCTCAGACAATTAAATACTTGCTTAGCTGTGTGACCTTGGGCAAGTCACTTAGCCCCATTGCTTTGCAAAAACCAAAAAAAAAAAAGAATGAGTGTTTTGGAAGCAGGGATGGTCTCTTGTATCCTGTTTTTATCTGCAGTATGTTGCACATAGTAAGACTTTAATAAACGCTTTGTCATTCATTCATACATATCTTTATCATAAATAGCACCTGCTTTACAGGGTCATCATGGGGCTTAAGTGAAGCTGTGCATTCCAAGGGCTTTGTAAACTCTGAAGGGCTAAGTAAAATGTTATTATTACTCTCTTTTTCACTCTATGGGTTTCCATTTATTCATCTCCTCTCTACCAGATCCCACTCATCCATGAATTTTATCATATGAAATTATCCCATATTTACTTTGTGTGTATTTTGTATTCATGTATAGTGTACGTGTTCCCCACCCTCCTTCTCCTATCCAGAATGCAAGCTTTTTGAGTTCAAATACTGTTTAATTTTTTTCCTTGTCTGATCAGTCTTATAGTTCAGTGACTGGTGGCCTATTTTAGCGGCCATCATCTTGTTGAATTGAATCAAACTGAAATCATACATCATTAGGATATTTGAACCAGAAGGGGTCATCTAATTTAATCCCTCAATTTACCATAGGGAAACTGAGACCCAGAGAAGGAAATGCACAACAAAGTAATGATAGAGTCACGATCCAATTTTGGTTCCTCTTGCTTCAAAACTTTATGAATAATGTCCGTTACTGTTATTATTACTTAATTTTACTAAAGCTCTTTGGATACTAGAACAAAAGGATGCCTCAGATGATGAAATACAGTGGATGTCTGGGGTTGGGATCAGTTGAGGTTTATATCCATTTCTCACTGTTTGGAGAGACTTTCTAAACTGAATAATATATAGATATAGATATAGATATAGATATAGATATAGATATCTAGATATGGATATATACATAAATATATATATATCTTCTATATGTACATGCATAGACTGTAAGTTCTTTAAGGGCAGGAACTGTTTCAATTTTGTGTTTATATTTCCATCACTATCTAAAAACTTGTTGAATTGAGCTGAATTAAATTGATTTGAACTGATCTGAAGTGAATGGTATTCTCAACCAGAAGAAAAGCCCAGTCCTGTGGTCATACCAATGCATAGTTCGTCTCCATCCTTCACTAGTCTGAACTATCTTGTCTGTTGGCCAGTTAGAAATTAATTTCTCGGTGATCACTGATTAACTTATTCATGATCCACAAGCTGCTGAACCAAAGCAGCCCTTTGGGACAAAAAAGCCTTTTCAGTCAGTCCCATGGGTGTCTTGCTCATGACCCTCCCGACTCGTGAGGTCTGATGCTGTGTCAGCTTAGATGCAGTCACAGCCAGGCTAATGGACCCGTCTTCTTTGTGCACTGTTGCTCAGGTATGAGCTCCAGGTCACTGGCAATGGGGACAATCAAATTTGGCAAAGGCCAGGAAACTTTCTAATGGGGTACTTTGTCTGGTGCATTTTCCTACAAGAAAAACCTCCCCCTCATCTTTGGAAGAATAGCTAAATCTTAGCAATTTAATTAAATAGATACTATGTACACCTACTATGTGCAAGTCACTGGGTTAGGTGTTAGAAAAACAAAGTGAAACTTTCTACTGAGAAGATAGAACAAATACCCAGATAAATGATCGAATAAATGAAATAATGAAAGACAGGGTGGGTTCAAATTCTACCTCTGACATATAATAGTTGTATGACTTTGTACAATTCAACTGAAAGGTTTCTCAGAATCCAAGGCAATTCTCCAAGAGAGGAGTTGTTTTCTGTCTTTCCTTTTCCTTCCTTTCTTTTCTTTTCTTTTCTTTTCTTTTCTTTTCTTTTCTTTTCTTTTCTTTTCTTTTCTTTTCTTTTCTTTTCTTTTCTTTTCTTTCTTGTTCCCCTTTAGCAATATAGCTTATGGACCCATTCTCAGAATACTGTTTTTAATTACTTAATATAAAATGCATAGGATTACAAAGGAATCAAATGATATTGAAATACAGTTATCAAAATAGCATAAACAAACAAGTTCACAGATCTCAAGTTCAAAACCCTTGCAAATCCAAGACTATATCAATAATGATTTTATAGCCAGCATAAAGATATCTATGTATATATGCAAGAATGTGCATATTTGCATATTTACACTCAGACAGACACACACCAATATATTAGATAAGTTGACAATCTGAAGGACTTTCTACACAAATATGAATACTAATAAGTATTAGAATTTCAAAACAAGAAGGGAACTTGGGGATCATCTTGTCTTTCTCATTTTCGAGTAGAGGAAACTGAAGGCCAGTGAGGAAAAGTGATTTATTTGAAGCTGTACTCATGGCTAGTTGTATGTATCAAAACAATATACAGAATAGTCCTATCACACAAATGCAGTGATGTGAGAAAAACATTAGTTAGGAATCAGAAGGCCTGAGTTTCCAGTTGCTCCATTTCCTTTTTTATTATCTTGGGCAAGTTTCTCAAACTATCTAGCCTTTAGTTTCCATCTCTTTAAAAGGAGAAAGTTGGAAGAGATAACATCTAATGTTCTGAATTGGAAATCCTTCTCTCCAAAGATCCCTCTGAATGATGAAAAGCAAATGCAGAATCTTATGGGGAACCAATTTCCCACTGACCTGCTCAATCTACCTAAAGAGTGCCAGGAAGTGATAGGATGAAAATATTTACAATAATAAACACTTCCTTTGGAAGGAAGGTCTATAGTATCCTTCAAACCAGGATTTCACTAAAGATCTCTATACAAACATCTGAGTGTTTCCCTTTCCCTTCTTTGAGGAATTTTAATGAAAAACATAGCATTCAAGGGTTACCCAAACATGGGACATATTTAAAAAATGTCAATGGCATCTGAACATCTCCTACTAAAGCATTGTCTCCCCCCCCCATCCCCATACTTCATCTAGGCATCACAGGATTGTAAATTTAGAGTTGGATCTGGTTCAATTCTTATTTTATTGATGAGGAAACTGAGTCCCAGAGGGAGGGAAGTTTGTTAGCCACAGAGTCAGAAGTCAAATTCAGGTCCTCTTTCCTCCAAATCTTCAGTTTCTACTGCATTACTCCTAAGAAGAAAATCACTATCTTCACAGCAGTATCATTTACTATCTCTGAATCAACTCCAGGGTGGAGACCTGTGTCTCCAGTGTAGTCACTTCTCCAATCTGTATTTACTTTGCCCAGTGTGTGGATAATCCTTATGTTGCCAAACTTGTAATTGTCTTTTCCAGATAATTCTCCTCCCTATAGAAACTAGTCATTAATCTACCTCCTCTTACCAATAGAGGGGATCCCTGGGTTGACTCCATCCAATTGCATTTCTGCCTAAGATCCTGGGGTTCACCTTTTAATACTATCACAGAAGAGGCCAGTACAAACTCCAAGATAATTTAGCTACTTGGAGTATGTATCCAAAAAACAAATAATTGAGCAAACAAGCAAAAAACAAAATCGTATTATGTTTAGATGTCACTGTGGCTAGCTAGTTTTTCTATTGCATGTTGGAACTTGGTACAATTCTTTGCATATACAAAAATATATTTATCCATATCTATAGATAGAGAGTAACTAGAATGCTGAAGTCAGGAAAACTTCCTTGAATTCAAATCTAGCCTCAGAAGTTACTATGTGACCCTAGGCAAGTCATTTAATCCTGTTTACCTCAGTTTCTTCATCTATAGAATGAACTAGAGAAGGAATTGGCAAAGCACTCTAGTATCTTTGCCATGAAAAGTCCAAATGGGTTTATGGAGAGTAGGATATGACTGAAAATGAATGAACAATAAACAAGTAAAGGCTTAATAATTTTTTTTTTGCAAGGCAATGGGGTTAAGTGGCTTGCCCAAGGCCATACAGCTAGGTAATTATTAAGTTTCTGAGACCGGATTTGAACCCAGGTCCTCCTGACTCCAGGGCCAGTGCTCTATCCACTGCACCACCTAGCTGCCCCTTAATAATTTTTTTAATCACTTATTTTTTTCTAGTTCTATCATAAGCATTGTGTTCCAGTAGAAAAAGTATTGAACTTGGAGTCTGGAGGGATCTTAAACCCCCTCTCTGAAATTCAGTAGCTGTATAGTCAAGGACATGTCACTTTTTCCTTTCTGTTTCATTTTCTTCATCAGTAGAATGGACCTAGTAACATCCAAAGCACTGTTGTGGAATGTGGAAGTGGAAAAAGAGTTGACCTGGGAGTCAGTAAGTCCTGGATTCAAGTCCTACCACTCACATATCCTGGTTATGTGATCTGGGAAAGTCATTTAGTCCCTCACAACTCTAAAATTGTAACTGAACCCTTGCTAGTTTGCGTTGGTAGGAGGATTTCCATCTCATCAGCAAACTCAAAGGTTCATATTAAAAAAGAACATTTGTCTCATTGAGACAAATAGTATATTGTATATTGTAAGACCATTGTAAACCTTGAAGCGCTATATAAGCATCCAATGTGAATGAAAATAAAAGAAAAACATTTAATTAATCTCTTAGGCTATGGCAAGCACTCTGCTAAGCCTTGGAGATACAAATACAAGGAAATAGGACCATCCCTGCCCTCAAGACACTTGCGTTCTTTTATAAGAAGATCATATGAAATGTTATTTATATATGGGTTGATAATACATAAGTCAATTGACTATACAGCTGATTATCACATTTTCTATGTTATTGTCTCATTTACGTTTTCTGGAATGTTTTTTGATTTTCTTCTGGGTTAGTTTAACCACTAGGTGGTGCAAATTACATTAATCAGGCAGCTTTTCAAACTTTTCATAGTACTGGGAAGAAGACCTGGAATAACATCAACCAGTATTGTGGAATTTATGTGGAATGGGGAAGTGGAAAAAGTCTTGTGTTCAAGTTACACCACTCACATATCCTGATTGTGTGATCTGGGGAAGGTCATTTAGCCCCTCATAACTCTCTAAAATTGTAACCAAACACTTACTTTTTGTTGTGGTAGAAGGATTTCCATCACATATAGAAGCTGCAGATTCATCTTGATCCTCAGCAGAGTGGGCAACAGGAGAAAATTTAGAGAAGGAATTACTAAGAATTTAGATTCATACATTTAGACACTTAAAAAAGTTTTGCAAGGTTACACATGTATAAGCTATTTCAATTGCTTGCCTTCTCAAGGAGGGGGTGGGGAAAAGAAGAGAGAATCAGGAACTCGAAATTGTAAAAAAAATGAATGTTAAAAATGATTTTTACATGTATGGGGAAAATAAAATATGAAATAATTATGCTTTTATGAAAAGAGAATTTAGACCCTTAATCCCCAGTGAGAATGCTGTTTTTTTCTTTTTTTATTGATTCTGTAAAATATGAGTGGGAAAGGATACATCATAGGGTTAGAGCTAGAAGAGAACTTGGAGGCCATTGAGTACAACCCATTCATTTTACAGATGGGGAAAATTGAAGTACAGGGAGTTTAAGTGTCTTACCCAAGATTACACAGGTCGCAAGTAACAGATCTAGGATTCAAACTGAGAGTGTATTTAATTTCAAATAAAACTACCCCAATGGACTACCCCATCTCCTGATATATTCCTTTTGTTTATTGAATATATAGATTATTTTTATCAAATATATAAGAATATAGAAAAAGAAAGGAATCCAATGGCAATATACTTTCAACACTTGGCTTTGTTTTGGCCTTCTGGAACAAGCAGATTATTTGAGAAAGGGTAATCCTACGGGTATAGTGAAAAGAACATTGGATACAGAAAACTTAGGTTCAAATTCTTCACTATGTGACCAGAGTACAGATGGTCTGGAAAGTTCCTTCCAATTTTAAGTCATGATTCTAGAGACTTACCTAAAGATTCCAGAGATCTAGAGATTAAGAGTGAGGACTCGGGGGTGGCTAGGTGGCGTAGTGGATAAAGCACCAGCCTTGGAGTCAGGAGTACCTGGGTTCAAATCTGGTCTCAGACACTTAATAATTACCTAGCTGTGTGGCCTTGGGCAAGCCACTTAACCCCATTTGCCTTGCAAAAAAAAACCAACCTAAAAAAGAGTGAGGACTTGGAAGTTAGAAGTTCTGGGATCTAGCCTAGGTCTAACATTTAGTAACTGAATATTATTGGAATTGACTTCCCTCCTCTATTTTTTCCTTTGTGGAAGGAAGGTAGGAAGAGGGGGAGATGGAAGAGAGTAAGAAAGAGTCATTTATTTGTTGGTGGGGCTGTGGGAAAACAGGCACACTGGTATATGTTTGGACCCATGAATTAGTCCATCATTCTGGAAAGCAATTTGGAACTATGCCCAGAAAGTTACCAAACTGTGCATACCCTTTGACTCAGCTATATCATTACAAAGCCAACTCCCTAAAGAGATCAAAGAAAGAGGGAAAGGAAACATATATACAAAGATATTTAGAGCAACTCTTTTCATGGTAGGCAGAACATGGAAACTAAGGTGATGTTTTCCTATTAAGGAATGGCTAAATGATTTGTGATGTGTGAATGTAATGGAATGTTTTTGTGCCTTAAGAAATGATGAAAAGGGAAATTTTAAACATCTTTATGAACTGATAGAGAGCAAAATGAGTAGAACCACAACAATTTATACAATGATATTGAGCTAACAGAGAAAAACAAATCTGAAAGACTAGAACTCTAATCAATAAAATGATAAAACATGAATTCAAAAGAATGGGAGATGAGGGGGCAGCTAGGTGGTGCAGTGGATAAAGCACCATCTTGGAATCAGGAGGACCTGAGTTCAAATCAATCTCAGACACTTTAATATAATTGTGTGAGTCTGGGCAAGTCACTTAACCTCATTCTACATGTAAGGAATAAGAGAGTTGGATTCAATGGCTTCTAAGTTTCCTTTCTTAAAATCTATGATTCATGATCTTATGATCACAACTTGGGGCAGAAAATAGGTTTATAAAACTCTGAAACTCTACCAGAGGGCAACAAAAAGAGCAGGGGATTTTTCTCTCCCCTTCTCTCAACCCTCATTGGTCATGACATCTTATAATAGAGGAACCAAGCACAGCAAAGAACATTATCTATCTATCTATCTATCTATCTATCTATCTATCTATCTATATGTACCAACACAGAAATATGGAATCAGTAAGCACCTTCAAAGAATGTGGCAGCAGAGAAGGATCCTATTTATGCGTTCCAACAAGAATTAATGAGTTAAGCTATGATGAAGAGCAGAACCAGCAGCTGAGCAAGTCCTTGTATAAGGGGTATTGCCCTTGGAGAGAGTAGCATAAGTAGATATAGGACAATAGAGGCCCCCCATTATCAGAGAAGTCACACATATTACTTACATGGCTGTACTCTACATATGAACCTACTCTTCCCACAAATGTATGTATTTATCAAATGTATCCCAGTTCTATTTACTGCAGCTATGATTCTTATTGTTATCTGTCTGAATACCTTTGCTTTGAGCTAATGATATCTTTTGACTGACTATGGGGGCTGATAAACTACTAATTTTATAAGTGAAGATCCAGATGGGATCTTACCTATGAATTGCTCCAGTTATTTTGGAAAGCAATTTGGAACTATGCCCAGAATGTTACCAAACTGTGCATACCTTTGATTCAGCTATATCATTACAAAACCAACTCCTTAAAGTGATCAAAGAAAGAAGGAAAGGACAAATTTACATGTGTGTGTGTGTGTGTGTGTGTGTGTACATACATATATATATATATATATAATATTTAGAACAACTCTTTTTGTGGTAGGAAAAACATGGAAACTAAGGGGATGTTTTCATATTAAGGAATGACTAAATGAATTGTGGTGTGTAAATGGAATGGAATGATTTTGTGCCTTAAATGATGAAAACGGCAGTTTCAGGGCAAATTTAAAAGATCTTTATGAACTGATGGAGAGCAAAGTGAGTTGAACCACAACAATTTATACAATGATATTGAGAGCTAATAGAGAAAAGCAAACTTGAAAGATTAGAACTCTAATCAATTACATGATAAAACACGAGTCCAAAAGAATGGGAAGTAGCTAGGTGGCGCAGTGGATAGAGTACCAGCCTTGGAGTCAGGAGGACTTGAGTTCAAATCGGCCTCAGACAAGGGACTTAATCTGCAAACCAAAGAGTAACCAGCAGGGAAAGATAACCCAGAGGGACTGTATGCATTTATGCATAGATGTGCATGTATATCTACACATATATCTCTGTATTCACATACATTTATCTCTATATGTATACACATACATTATCTATGTGTACATGCATATAAATATAAATAAAACTAGAAATAATTGGGACAGAAGAATGATCAATGAGGACGTAGACCTCTCTTTACCCACTCCCAACCTCACCAAGCATTCATTTAAGTTAGCAAACTAAGCAATAGCAATGAAGAGACCTGCCTCAATGATCAAACAGTCGATAACAAAACAACTGTTATCCAACCACCACAGCTGACTCATTTGCCAGTAAAATTTGGAACATATATTCTCTCTGCCCTGGGAATTTGTAAATAGAAATCAATAATTCTCCTTTTAAACTTCAAGCCCTCAGCCAGAAATCTCCTTCTAACAAATAGTTGTTTTTAATTTATCTTCCCTCCCTGGATATTTCCCAATCCTCCTCCCTGCCCCCAGCTGTTGGAGCAACAGTTCATTGATCAATAGTTTTATCACATTTTCTGGCTTAAGAGAACAAAGTAAACTTTTAAATACAAAAGGGTAAACATACTTTTAAGAAGTAAGGATAAAGCCTCCTATACCCCAGGGAAACATCAGTTTTGGAGATTAGCACTCTCTGGACAGGGAAGGAAAGGGGACTTCAACTTTTGCCCATAGTGCACCACTTTGACTCCAGAGTTAGATAGATGTTGAATGAATGGATAAGATAGGTAGCTAGATGGATAGACAGGAGGGAGGGAAAGAGAGAGATCGAGTCAGAGAGACACAGAGACACAGATAGAGACACAGTCAGTGATGGGGAGACAGAGACATGGAGAGATTAAAAAGAGATGATAGAGATGAATAGAGAGATAGCGACAAAGACAGAATCCACTGACCTGGATGTTAAGTAAATTGACAATGGATCAATTTTTTCCCTTTAACTTTTTTTAATACTAATGGCACTACTATTCTCCCTTCACTCCCTTCACAATTGAACATTCTCCAGTCTTCCTTTTAGAAATTTAGTTCTTTCCCAACCTTTCTATTGTCATTGGCACTTCTTCAGTGAAGGCAGAGTGGCAAACCATCTGTACCTCCTAGATAATATGCAACCTTCTCTTACTGGCATAGAAATCCTTCCACGACTTGATTCTAACGTATCTTTTGAACTGAATTTCTTCTTACCAGTATGCTAGTCAGGTTCTAGTCAGATTGGACAACTTATGGTAAAATCAGGGGGACTGGGTTCAAATCCTGACTCTACTACTACTTGTGTAACATTGGACAAGACAGTTACTCCCTGGGATCTCTTTCTCCTCTGTAAACTGAGGGGGCTGGATTAGCTGGCTTCTGAGACACTGTCTCCCTCTAGGTCTGAGATCCTGTTTCAGCCATCCTTGAAAGCTTTGGTTGCATTCTACTCCTTTTTTCATTCCTGCTCCACTGAGTCCTTTGCTTCCTTCATGACCACCTGAAGTATCATCTTCTCCATGAAGTCTTCTTCAGTCTTTTCTGTTATATTATTCTTTCCTTTCTCAAGTTACCTATACTTTCTTATTTGTGTACACGTTGTAATTCCCCCAGTAGAATATAAGCTCACTGATCTCAAGGAATGATCTGTTTTTGCATATTCAGCCCCTAGTCTAGCTCCTTGTACATAATAAACACTTAATCAATAATTGTTGAATTAAATTAAATGAACCCCAATATGTTCAGAATGGAACTCATTATTCCTCTCTCCCAGACTAGCTCTCCCTACAACTAAGTTTTTAAAATGGAGCCATTGTTCTCACTAGCTCGAGATTCAAAACCTCAGAGTTGCCTTTGACTTCTCTTTTCCTTTGTTTTCTGCACCAAATGCTCAAGTCCAAACCGACTGTTCCATCTTATTAGCTCTTAATATTACTTCATCTCCTTAATATACCTTTTTCTCCATCACCACCTCCTCCATCCTCACCAATTCCAAATGGATTACTGAAATCACCTCTGAGTTGTTCTTGTTTTCCGTGGCAATTATTCCTATCCCAAGGGAATCTTTCTAAAATGCTTTGGTCATCATAGTTCTCTCCTGTTCAGGAATCTTTGATGGCTCTTTAAGGTATTCTTCATTAGTCTAAACTCCTCTGGTTGGCCTATAATTCTCTTCATAATCTGTTCTTCCCCTTCCCCCTTCCCCCAGTATTTATTCATAGAATTAAGATCATAGGAGGGGCGGCTAGGTGGCGCAGTGGATAGAACACTGGTCCTGGAGTCAGGAATACCTGAGTTCAAATCCAGCCTCAGACATTTAATAATTACCTAGCTGTGTGGCCTTGGGCAAGCCACTTAACCCCATTTGTCTCGCAAAAAAAAAAACCTAGAAAAAAGATCATAGGATAAGAAATTAAGAATAAGAAGAGACATTGAAAACCATCTGGCCCACTTTGCTCAATTTATAGATGAAGGAACTCAGACCCAGAAGCATGCCACAATTTGCCCAAGGTCACTCAAGTGAACATCATAAAAGGCATTTCAACCCAGGTCGTCTCATCTCAGAGCCAATGCTCTTTCCACTCAACTATTCATTCACTAGTTATTTATTAAATGTCCAACCTTATTTCTTCCTACACTCTAGTCATTGAGTTCAGTTAGCCCAGTAGCCTTGTTGTTCCCTCTACACGTGATGCTCCTTCTGTTGTTTATTCTTTGACTTATGCTACTTGCCCTTTTTTTCAAAGACCTATTTTCCTTTCCTAAATACTCCTCTTCCCGTCCTTCAGTCTTCTAAGCAGCATATGCAATGTTATACAAGCCTAGTAATTCCACACCTCTGAAAAAAAGAATGTGGGATATATTTTCTTCTTTCTTCTTTGGGATCAAGATTGTGTTGTTTCATCTGTCTAAATGTCTATGGACAAATCTGTATATATATATATTGTATTTGGGAGCATATATATATATATATATATATATATATATATATATGAATATGTGTGTGAACATGCTATCTATCCATCTAGATGCACATAGAGAACTATTTCAAAGTATGAATTTCTACTGCCAACAGTCTCACCATCATAATATGGGTAGTGCATCTGTTGTATATTATACCAATCAGATAAGATAATGTACATAAGCATTTTTCAAATCTTAAAATAATATTTTCATGTCTCTTATTAGTATTAGTATTATTAATAATCATAGTAGTAGTTGGAGCTGTCTCCACTCTTGTCATCTAGACTGAATTTCTTCCTTCACCTTCTCCCCCCTCCCCTGGCTTTTTTGTTTTTATCTAAGTCTAATCTTTCCTTTAACAGTAAGTTTTTCCTATTGTAAGCTCTCCTGGCAGGCCAGGCAACTTGATTCTGGTCACTAGTGTTTATTGTGAGTCAAAGTATGATTGCCTCTTGTTTCTTGAAGTGACATTGCATGTTGTGGTTCAATCATTTTTTAGTTATGTATGTCTTTCTATGACTCTCTTTGGGGTTTTCTTGCCAGATACTGGAGTGATTTGCTATTTCCTTCTCCAGCTCAGTTTTCAAAGAGGAAACTGAAGCAAACAGAATTAATTTTATCTCAGGGTCACATAGTAAGTGTCTGGGGTCTGAATTTGAACCCAGGAAGATGAGTCTTCATGACTTCAGGCCTGGCCCTCTACCCACTATGTCACCTACCTTCCCTCAAATTGTATACTTTTTTTTGCAAGGCAAATGGGGTTAAATGACTTGCCCAAGGCCACACAGCTAGGTAATTATTAAGTGTCTGAGGGTGGATTTGAACCCAGGTCCTCCTGACTCCAGGGCCAGTGCCCTATCCACTGCACCACCTAGCTGCCCCAAATTGTATACTTTTCTAAAAACAACTTTTAACAATTGAAACAGTTCTTCTGAAATGCTTTGCCTCTCTCATTTTTCTTGGTAACCTCTGATGAGATGGCACACTGGAACTGCCACTGATCTAGCTATTCGGTTACTGAAGACTGGTGCTTATGAGGGGCATGTGACCTTCAAGGACTAATGGTTCAGAAAGAAGGTATCTATTGACTAGATTATTATAATATGAAAAGTTCCCATCTCAGCTGAGAGGGGAGTTTAAGGAGACCCTGTTGCCTGCCTATGATCTCAGCTTAGAAGAACAAGCATCACTATAATGGTTGAGGTCTATATGTAGAACTTTAGTCAAGTTATAAAATTCTGCTCCAAATTTCTAGGGTCCAGGGAAAAGACAAACTAATGGGTCTCTGGAGAACTATCTTGTGGTAGGAAAAATAACTGCTGGGGTCCCTGCCATTTCCCCCCTTAAAAGACAAGGAGGATGTCCTTGATTGGTTTAGGTTATGAGACTTTGGTGGGACTTTCCAAGTAACTTAAGGGCACAAGAGAGATCATCCTGAGGAGTTCATGCCCTTTTTTACTTGGCAACCGTTCACTGTTGTGCAAGTTACCATACCCTGCTGACCAGACACTTTTTGGTAGGGAGAAAATAAGGGGGCATATCTATCCACCTCCACTAATGCTGTATCCCCTCCATGATAGATATTCTACAAATATCTCATTTTATTCTTTTACTTACATTATTAGACTAGATTGAGAATCCTAGCTGACAACACATCACTTTCTGAGTAGATGAAAGACTGAATGTTTTACTACTTTGCAAAAGAGCATGGTCAGGGCCTATAAAGATGAAAGGTCACAACTATCTACTGCCCCTTTTGGAATAAGTCAGCTACCCTGATGTCCAGGAGGACAGGAGTGTTGGAGAGCCTGGGAAATAGGTTCTAAATAACATCTGCCTCCCAAGTATAGATAAATAACTGGTACCAGATGATGACCTACATGGAGATAATCTAAAGTTCAATTTATATAATAAGAAAACTTCTTGCTGGTATCCTCCAGAGGGAAACCTGATAATCCTGGGGGATGGGGTGGGGTGACGGAGTATCTCTACCATAAAGAAGAGAGGGTTAGGCCTGAATCTTGAGGCTATTCTTTTTTCTTTCTGATATTCCAGATGTGGAGGCCCTAAAGAAGTGGGAGATGACCTACAGAGCCTGACTCATTAAAGACTGGAGACCCTGATGATCAACGAGTCATTAGCTCATAATCACCTATGAGATCAGACCTGAGAGAATGCAGAGTGAAGGAATGAATGAATTTCTATTAAGTGCCTACCATGTGGCTAGGTCCTAGGGACACCAGTATAAAAGTGAGATAATTCATGTTTTTAAGGAACTTATGTCTTAGTAAGAGAATATAACACATATAGGGGAAGAAGAAGACAGAAAACAGTTCACCACAGATACTCCATAACTATAGGATTGCAAATAAGTCCAATCTCAAATGATAGGACATTGAGGCTCAGAGATGTTAAGGAATTCACCAGAGACCACATCCAGTAAGTAGTATCTGCAGAAGTCTTTATGATTTCTCACTGTACCAGTGGCTACACTTGAACTCAGATCTTCCTTACTCAGAGGCAACTTTCTCTCCATTATGCAAAGCTGGATGGCACAGTGCTTCATAAATGTTTACTGAATTAAATTAAATGTAGGAAAAGAACTCTGCAAATCTTAGAATACTATGAAGATGCATTTGCCCATTGGCTTCCTTGCCATTTTAGTTTCTGTATTAGTTTCTAATACAAAGCTGGATATATAGAATAGTTCAAGTGACCTCTTAGAACATTCAGCTATTTAGGCTAGACCCAAATGAGGCCTGCCATTGCATGGCTTCTCAGTCATACTCTGGACAATCCATGGCAAGCAGGGATTGCTTGCTGGGCCAAGAACAGTCTTTCCACCATCCCAGTTGCCTTTCCTGCAGGATGGGAAATACCTCCTTCCAAGATATCTCTGAAGCAATCATGCATGAAATCATTTTTCCCTGTGGGTTTCATTGCCTTTTGAGTGGGGGAGTTCTGTGATCTGAGTCAGAAATATTTATGTTTTAAAAAGCAGGGTCATGAGAGTAAATTGTGTCTGTTGGACACTCCCTCCCAGGGACCTTCTCATTTAGTGATTTCTCCTCCCTCTGCTTTCCCTTAGCCTGCCTCCCCTGGCCCTTGTCACTCTCCTTTTCACCAGTATTGGGGGGGGGGGGTGTACAACAAGGGGGCTCCAGTGGGTGATTTATTTGGTGACTACAGAACTCCAGAGCCCTAACCTGGAGGAGTCAATTAAAAGCAAATGCACCTTTGGGATGAGAGAGTCTCCCTTGTTCTGACGGCAAGTTCAAAGCCTTCTGAAAATCTCCCATGTAGAACCACCAGATCTCAAATAGGGCCCTGCTTAAAGTGTCTGATGTCCCTAGGAAGTGCTCATCACCTTAAACCCTGACTTCTCTTGCCAAAGTTTTGCAGGCTTCTGCTCATTCTTCCTCAGTTGTTTCTCTGTCATGATTATCACTCCCTTTTTTTAGATGAAGAGAGAGAGAGAGAGAGAGAGAGAGAGAGAGAGAGAGAGAGAGAGAGACTGAGTCACAGGAAGAATAAATTTATGTGGTGGTTCCATGATAGCATAATGAAGAGGAAAGTACTGAAACTTCTAGAATGCATTCTATTAGGAGGAAACAACAGGGATTTTACCAAGAAGACACAAATTATATCCAAAATCTAAGTAGTTTGGAAGAGGCTGGGTTGATCACTGGCAACTTTGGGGATTAGGATAGGCTAGGGTTAAGAGGTAATAATTGATCCTTGAAGGAAATTAGGTTTCCTACCAGGCAGAGGTTAGGAGGAAGTTCATTCCAGATATGGAAGGCAGAGGGTATATAAATAGGTGACCATAACTTTCCTAAGTCAGACCACAAGACCACATGCCCCTAACTATTTCTCCCCTATGTACTGGTTAAAGGAGAAGCAACCACATTAGCTCAGCTGTCTACATTAGCAATCTGCTGTTTCCCTCCTGGTCCATATTTTGTTTGGGCTGCATTCATTCATGATTTCCACCTGTGGTAAAAACTCTCCTTGGTTCTGAATGAAAGGAGGAGGAAGGGAATGGTAGGAGATGGAGATGGTGGGAGGGAGGGAGGCCAATTAATCTGTGTTCCTGGGAAATTATCAGGAGAGAGAGATTTTTTTCACTTTGTTAGTGTCATCAATGAGGTAAATTTAAATGAACCTGAGGATCAAAGTTCAGTGATTAGATTTATATGAATGGGGCAGAAAAGATGAAAGACATGGGGAAGATATCAGCAGTCAAGAATTTGAGATCATTTTTATAGTTCAGCACCAATTTTCTCTTAACTAAAGGTTGATTTTTATACACACACACACACACACACACACACACACACACATTCAAAGAACAGTTGAAAGGAATCATAGATCAAAAGGCAGAAAGAATAAAACGTGTTTTTCTACCTTTGGGGAAAGACATTTAAAGTCTAGGTCACTGCTTGGGAATCAGCATGGGTTACTGGCCGTACAGCCAAAAAGACCTGTCTCTATGTACTGATCTTCACACATACTATTTGTGTGACCTCAGGCAATTTACTTAATCTCTTATGGGGTCAAGCATATTCCCCAATGCCTATTTGGAAATAATTAACAGAATAAAGAAAAATATACTGAAACAGATTGTTGTTTAATCATTTTTTGTTTATGTCTGACCGTTCATGACTCCATTCGAAATTTTCTTAGTGAAGATATTGGAGTGGTTTGCTATTTCCTTTTTCAGCTCATTTGACAGATGAGGAAACTGAGGCAAACTGGGTTAAATGACTTGTTCAGAATCATACAGATAATAAGATTTTGAGACTTGGAGTTGAACTCAGGTCTTCTGGACTCCAAAGCAGGCACTCTATTCACTAGTTACCCAAAACATAAGACAACATTTATATTTAAAACTGTCAATATACTTCCAGCAGGGAATCTTAAGTATATTCCACTCCCCCCTTTCCCTTTCTATTTAAGTTTGATTTCCTTGCTCTAATCAACTCTCTAAATTTCAAAGAAGGCACTGATTGCATTAGTGGAAAGAGTTTCCTACTTGGGAGTTGGTTCCCTGTGCCAAGTGAGATCACCGATTTCATTGGTATCCCTAGCTGTCCTTGAGGCTGTAAACCAAATTCCAACCTGGGAATCAATTGTTTTGTGATTGTTTACAAAAAAAGGTCAAAGGGGGAAAGTGAGAGATTGAGTGAGAGTAATGACAGACTTGATAGAATTTGATTTACCCTTCCCTTAACAGCATTTCAAAGAAAATGCTTTCATGACCCATCAGGAGTATTTTTAGGTTGATTTAACAAATATTTTTTTATTCAGTATTTACCTACTCCTGCCTTCAAAGAGCTTACAATTCCCCATGGTGCTGCAACAGGTATACAAATAAGGAAAATTGAGAAGAAAGAGAGCCCTAACAATTGGATTCCTCTCCACCCTCTCATTTTACATGTAAGGAAACTGAGACCAGGAAGGTTAGGGGACTTGCCAAAAGTAGTATTTGAACCTGTGTCCTCCCATCTAGCTTCAAAGACAAGACTTCCTTTTGTAACACACCTCCTAAGGAATGCTGTTGGAGAAGGGGATACCTAAACCAAAGCCTTGAAGGCAGATCAAGATTTCTGATCTGAAGGGGCATCTAGGTGGTACTGTGAATTGAACACTGGACTTAGAGGAGGGCTTGAGTTCAAATCCAATCTCAGACATTTTATACTTGTGTGACCCTGGATAAATCACTTAACCCCAATTTCCTTGCCAAAATAAAAAAAAAGATTTCTAAGAGGAGGAGATGAAGGACAAATATCTCAGGCATGGGTTGATTAGGAGGAGGCATTTTACTCTCTAAAATGAAGAGGCAGAAGTGTCAATTTGGGGAAACAATTTGGGTAGAATATAGAGTTCTCAAAAGGGAGTGATATGAAATAAAGTTGGTAAGGTAGTCAAGAACCAAACTAAGGAGGGCCTTGAATACCACTTTCAGGAGTTTATCTTTTTTATATAATAGTGAGGTACACTCCTCATTTTTGAACAAGAAAGAGACATAAAACAAGGATAGATCTTAGACTATTTTAGTTGAAGACCAGATTGAAAATACAGTTTGCATTCCTATAAGAGAAGAGGATGAAGGGAGCAGTGAATAGGTGTGATGGCTATGAGGTGAGGACATTTGAATTCATAGTTTTTCCTCTGTCATTAACTTTGGGAAAAATGTCCTGCCATCCCAAACCTCACCCCATTCCCCTATTCCCACCTTTGGACTTAATTTCTCCTCTACAAAGATGAAGATGTTCAGTTAGATTCATCCAACTCTGTGATTCTTTGAAATGCAGTCACTTGAGAAATGGAGCTCATTTTTTTTTTTTAGTTTTTGCAAGGTAATATGGTTAAGTGGCTTGCCCAAGTTCACACAGCTAGATAATTATTAAGTGTCTGAGACCGGATTTGAACCCAGGTACTCCTGACTCCAGGGTCAGTGCGCCACCTAGCCCCCCTGGAGATCAATTTAAAAAACAAAACTGAAGATTGAAATTAAAAGAGAAGTTTTTTTAGCAAGGTCTTTTTGATGAATATTACAGACCTCAGTCAGCAGAAATGATAAAAGAATTTTTCTCATGGGACTATGTAGTTATTTTTTTTTAAAAACCTCCTAAGCCAGAGAAGAAGGGATAGTGAAGATAGACGTAGATGATTATATCTGAGTGAGTGGATCAGCACACCCAGTCCCCAGGTGTGTGGAACTCACACCTAGGGCCTGGTCATAGCAGAGACTTCAGACTTGCTGGATTCCTTCTCTGAGCTATTTCTTCACCAGTTAGGAAACCACCTATGCTAGTTTAGAAAGCATAAAAGAGGTTCATTTCCTGACACTGACCAAGGCTCCCATCAAGTTTTGAATTTAGGAACAGGTTGTGCAGCATTTCCTCTGACTATAATCAAGAGACCTTTCATGCAGCAGACAGATTCAAGGAACTCTGAGTGCCATGATAATAATAATAATATTAATAAAAGGTCAAGTCTTTAGGGAATGAGATGAGATTTCTGGTTTCTTTTCCACAGTGCAGTTTACAGAAGTATACTTTGATTTGTTACTGCAAATGTAGATGAAGATACTCATTCATGCCAATAATTTTTTTATTCCAAGGGCTATGGCTGAAAACAATCTTAAAGACTCATCTAGTTTAATCTCCTCATTTCAGAGAAAGCAAAACTGAGTCCAAAATGCAAGCACAGGGGATTTATTTGGACATGATGTTTGCCCTTCATTCTTGAAGATCATCAGATCAGGGTGGTGATGACATGACAAGCACATAAATTGGATTTGAGTGAGAGGATGCTGTGCTGTCACAGCCTCACTTTCTCCTCTAGAGTGATCTGGGTACAGTGGCAAGATATGAATCAGGATGACTGGAGATGTGAGGCAGTCAGGTAAGTGATTTGCCCAAGGTCACACAACTAGTGAGTACCAAATATCTGAGGCTGGATTTGAACTCTTGTCCTCCTTACTCCAAGCTCAGTGCTCTATGCATCTAATTGCCCTATTTAAACATATTTTCATTCTAATGGACAATGAAATGGTAAAATGTTTGTAATTCAGAAGAAGAAAGCTTCAAATCATCATGAACAGAAGAAAAGAGCCAGACTGACATTTATGCATGTGATATCTATCTATCTATCTATCTATATATATATATATGTATATGGTTATTATTCTAAAGGACACTTGGGGCACTGTAGTATTCCATACCAGATCATGAATTACCTTCCCTAAGCCTATAGAAAAATAGGATGTCATTTTATTAACCAGTGAGGGAGTGTAATGTGCAATTTGATCACCAGGTGGCACTAGGCTCAAGCCACTAGCCCAGTGGTCTCTTTAAGATCTCTCTGACGTATGCACAGGAGGCCCACTCTAGTGCACATGTGTGAGCCGGCTAAACTACTGAACTTGAAACAGCTGGACAGGAAACAAGCCCCTGTTGACTGCCCCTACTCAAATTCTAGAGTAAGGGTTGGCATAACAAAGATTTTGGAATTATTAGAAAAAGATAATTCTAGAACCCCTAACCCCAACTTCTGGAAAATTTGCAGACTAATACAACAATGGGTGTTTATGTTACACAAGCAATCAGTTTTCTGTGACCACAAAATTTATTTAACTTAACAAGAAGATACAGGAAAGTTTCAACACACCTTCATGAGGGTGAATGGTTTTTCCTGACCACACCTGGAATCCTCTTCAGTTGTTTCTACATGCTGAGGGAGTAAGTGCTCTGAGGACCCTGTAAACTTTAGTGCCCTATGTTGAAAAGCCCTGGTGACCCCACCCTGATGTGGTTCTGCCTATTTGAGTCATGATTTTTTTTTTATTTTCTTCTATTGCTTCACTGTAAAATGTGGTACACAGCGCCTCTGGGTCGGTAAATTGATTTCTGTGCAGATTTTAAAACCACTCTCAATCTTACTAAATAGCTAGAAATTCTTTGTAGAGGGGAAAAAACTCCTTCACCTTCTTTCCTCCTTCTGCTTTGAGTGCAATAGGTTCCTTGCAGGGGGATACATCATTTTTGCCTCCAGTAAATCTTTGAGGACTCCTTTGGGTTGATAAGTTTATTGATTAATCACTGGCATTGAGCTGAATGAGGACTCTGGTTCACCACTCTTCGGGGAAGGAATATTTCCTTAGCATTTCTACCCTACAAAGGTAAGCTTTAGAGGTAGTTAGGTGACTCAGTGAATAGAACATTGACTCTGGAGTCAGGAGGACCTGAGTTCAAATATGGCTTCAGATACTATACTAGTTGTGTGACCTTGGGCAAGTAACTTAACCCCACTGCCTTTCGAAACCCCCCCCCCCCCCCAAAAAAAGTTAAGCTTGATTACCTAGCAACTCAAACTAACACTGCAACTTTTGGCAAGATTATTCAGGTGAAGATTTTAGAGCAAGAAAATATTTTCAAGGGGTAATCATTCACAAGTACTTACATGACACATGTTTATGATCCTGTTTTATGAATGCATTCTTTTTAATGGGACTCAGATAGAAATGGTCCTTTCTTTCCAGTTTTCTTTCACATTACTATTCTCCATGCACTCAATGGGACACCCAAACAGACCTATTAGCTGTCCCTCATACATAACACTCTATTTCCCTTCTCTGTCTACACTGCCTATATCCCAAGCCTGAATTATGATCCCTCCTAGCCTATGATCCTTTCAAAGTCCCCACAGCTGCTAGTGGCTTCCTCTCTAAGACTATCCTATCTCCACTATATTTGTCTTGGATATTCCCATTTAGAGACAGCACATGTTATTCCTCCCATTAGAAGAGGGCTTTTTTGCTTGTATTTTATGAGTATATGATTTTTTTTTAGATTTTTCAAGGCAATGGGGTTAAGTGGCTTGCCCAAGGCCACATGGCTAGGTAATTATTAAGTGTCTGAGGTCGGATTTGAACCCAGGTACTCCTGACTCCAAGGCTTGTGCTTTATTCAATGCACCACCTAGCCGCCCCCTTTTATGAGTGTATGATAGTAATTTAATAGATGATTGTTGGTTGATTGGTTAAGACAAGTCAACCATATTTCTTTATATTTAATGTTTTATGGAAAATGCAAGGGTGAATAAAATGACTTTTTAAAAATAAAATCAGAATATTGAGTCATAAACTGATCTTTATTGGATTCCCTTTGGGATTATCTTTGAGATAACTACAACAGTAGAAAAGGAAAAACATGCAGTTTGTCCTATTCCCACATGGTTTTAATTTAGGTCTCTATATTTTGAAAGCTTTTCATTTCATCTGCTTTGGAGATGAGGGTGACATCTATTAAAACATTGTTCTCAAATCTTTATGGACCAATGCTGTATCTGAGTGGGAAGGACAAAATTATTTTAGTATTCCTGCTGTTGCTCTTATGGTTAGTGATAATGTGAACAAGAGTCACCCTCTTGCTCCTGAGGTTGTTCTTAAGACACTCTCAGGGACCATACAGAATATCAGCCTACATTCCATTACTCTAATTCATTTACAAAAAGTCATCATTTTATCCACAGGCACAATAATCTGTAGATCATTAATGATGTTTTTCAAAGAAAACAGATTGGTAACTTGTTTTCAGACATTTTCTATTTGAACTCCATCAAAAATTTGAATATAAGATAAAGGTAATGATAATGATGATAATACCTCAATGTAGCTGCTATATCATCCCTGTGGGCATGGAGCAGAAGCTAAGTTATCCATAAAGACTTTCCAATCCATTGTGATTCTTGTCTATTCCATCCCATAAATTCTTCAGTGTACCCCTCAAAGAGTTGGAAATCTTTTTCTAATGTAATAGTTACCACATTTAGAAACAGCTTTAAGGTATGTGAAACATTTTATATACATCTCATTTGATTGCTAGAACTTTTGACACTATGGGTATCAATCATCTCTGGAGCATTTATGACTTGGTTTTCTCTTTCGCTAGACATGAAATGATACTGCTTAAACACAATTAAGGCAATTGATTTTTCAATAAATAGACACATTAAAATTTTTTCAACTTTTTAGGAGGGCTATCTTGCTATTCATATTAATTTGAGATAAAAGTGGCCATAACAATGTCTACTCTCCCTCTGGCTCATATTCTTTTCTGATCCTACAGCTCTCTGATTAAATCTTTGAACATTGCTTTTGAAACATTTTTAATCATGACTTTTGCTTAATTTAGTCATTTTTTTTAGATTTTTCAATGCAAGGGGGTTAAGTGGCTTGCCCAAGGCCACACGGCTAGGTAATTATTAAGTGTCTGAGGTCGGATTTGAACCCAGGTACTCCTGACTCCAAGGCCGGTGCTCTATTCACTGTGCCACCTAGCCGCCCCATGTAGTCATTTCTTAATAGAACTCTCCCCTTTCCTTTCTTTCATTGCTTTTTGCACACAACTCATACATAATAAAAATTATGTTACCCGGCAATCAGAGCTAGCACTTATATAATAATCTCTTCAAGGTTTACAAAGTACTTCCCCCTTCAATTTTCTTTGTATCTCTAGCACTTGGCATGGTTTCCAACTCTTAGTTGGTGCCTAATAAATGTTTATTAACATTTTATTTACCGTTCATATATTGTATCTACTTTAAGTATTTGTATTGCTTCTAGTAGAAAGCAAATGATTTGAAACCAGCATCTAGTACAGTGTCAGACACATGGGAAAATAGAGCAAATCTGTGATTTCATTGTTAGAGGGACCCTCCCTACCAAACAGGTGAGGAAAATTCTTCCAGTACCTTCTCAGGTACTGGAGTACCTTAGAGAGTACTTTGCACAGCAACTAGAATATAGTAAATGCCAAATAAATAGTTGTATTTGTTTCCCCTAAAGAGTTACATAGAGCACTTAGAGGGTAAGTGAATTGCTTAAAGCCACAACAGCGTGTCCAAGTCAAAGGTGGAATATGAAAGGAGAAAAATGAAATAGAAGACAGGACTTGCCCTCAGGGAGCTTAAAGTTTAATGTAGAATAAATGCCTGAAGAAAGTTAAAGAATTTCTATGAGATGAGAATGAAAAGAGGGGTAAGAATAACTGCAACATGAGCTTATATGGTGCTTTAGATATTACAAAGGATTTCTGCATAAATTATCCCATTTGCTCCTAATAAAGTCATAAAAAGGCAGGGTAGGAATTAATATCCCTATTTCATATATGAGACTGTTCAGGTAATAGAAGTATCAGTAGCAGTAGTATTAGAAACAGCAGTAGTAGTAATAGTAATTGTGGTGGCAGTAGTAGTATTAGTGGTGGTGATAGTAGTAGTAGTGGTGCTGGTGGTAGTAGTAGTGGTGGTAGTAGTAGCAGTAGTTGTAGTAGTAATAGTAGTAGTAGTAGAAGTAACAACAGTACTAGTGATGGTAGTAGTAGTGCTGGTGGTAGTAGTGGTAGTAGTATCAGCAGTAACAACAGCATTAGTGGTAGTAATAGCAACTAATATAGTTATTTGAGGCTTGTAAAGGGTTTATACGTGTTATACAATTTGATTCTCATAAAACCCTATGGGTTAGGTGCTATTATTATCATTCTTAATCTATAGATTAGGAAATTGAGGCAAAAAGGAGATCATATAACTTGCTAGCAAGTCTTTGACCCAGGATTCAAATGCAGGTCTTTCTGATTCCAAGTGTTGCATTCTAATGCAACATTCTAAGGCCATACAGACAACTACCTGAGGTGAGTTGGTGTCAGATGAGCCTGGAGTCAGGAAGACTGGTTCAAATCTGGCCTTAGACACTTACTAGCTATGTAAGTAATCACTTCATCTCTGTCTGCTTCAGTTTCCTCAACGGTAAAATAGGAATAATAAGAGCACCTACTTCTCAGGGTTTTTGTGAGAATCAAATTAGATAACATTTGTAAAGTACCTGGTACATAGCAGCTATTTATTAAATGTGCTTCCCCCGCCCCCATTCACTGAGCCACCTAGTTGACTCAAAAGAAATGAAGTTGCTTGACCAGACTGGACATCTAACAGCTGGTATTTGTCAGATGTAGAAAGTGGGACATGAACCAAAAGATCCATCAAAGATTAGTCAGGCAATACTCCCAGGATAAAATGAGATTGCTAAAACTTTGAAAAAGAGAAGAGACATGGATTGGCATAAGAGAATGGAAGATATTCGAGGGTGAGGAAGAGGGTGATTAGCAAATGCAAAAGTGGGGATTATCTTCTTGAGCAGGGAACTGATGGGGCAGCAAGCAAATGGGTTTGATTTAGAAGGGGTGTAGTTATTAGAAACTAAAAGGATAGAAGGTTGAGGCTTGCTATATTTACATGTTCTTGGGAACACAGGACCATAGATTTAGAGCTGGAAGTGGCCTGAGATGTTATATAGTACAACCCTCTTTTTTTGGTTAACCAGATGAACAAATGAAGGCCATGGAGGGATTTGCATGAACTGATGCTGAGTGAGATGAGCAGAACCAGAAAAACACTGTACACCCTAACAGCAACATGGGGGTGCTGATCAACCTTGATGGACACACTCATTCCATCAGTGCAGCAATCAGGGACAATTTGAGGCTGTCTGCAATTGAGAATACCATCTGTATCCAGAGAAAGAACTGTGGAGTTTGAACAAAGACTAGGGACTATTCCCTTTAATTTATTTGAAAAAACTGCTTTCTTATTGTCTTATCTTGCTATCTCTTATACTTTATGTTTCTTCCTTGGGGATATGATTTCTCTCTTCACACTCAATTTGGATCAATGTATACCATGGAAACAATGTAAAGACTGGCAAATTGCCTTCTGTGGGGGGTGGGGGGAGGGAGGTAAGATTGGGGGAAAAATTGTAGAACTCAAAATAAATAAAATCTTTAAGCAAAAAAAAAAAAAAGATGAAGGCCAGAGTTTCCTTACTATTCCAGAGTTCTCTGATCTAGAGACTTGATGCTTAGAAACCCAAAATTTCTGACTTGGTTGATGACTTTCACTCAAACATCCAATGGTGATCTTATAAGATCAAAGCCTTATCTTAACTCCTGTTGTTGTGATTTAAGATACAGAAAAGCCTTTGGAACAATTTTGTATTAGGTGTTAGGCAGCAAAGGAAATAGAAAAGTCAGTCCCTGTCTATGAAGAACTCGCAATCTAGTTAGAGCAGAATAGATCTCTGGGGCAATAGCTGGACCTCTGAACCTATAGTTACTTAGCTTCTGGATATTCTCTATAGAACAGAAACCCTCCTCACTTAGACTCAAGATCTTGCCCTTCCATCTAGGACCTGTCTCAAATCTGTCATTTAATATGCGCCACAACTTTACTTTCAACCAGTAGAGGGCACTGTTGGTACAAAATAATATTTCCCTTTCAATGGTTATTAAGTATCCACTGAATTTCTTGTTGGGTATTGAACATCATGAAAGGTTGAGTCTTAGAGAAGCTGTACTAGAAAGGCACAGAACTGATTGTAAAGTGTTAGCACAGAGGAAGAGGGATGAAAGAAGAGCCAGGAAAAGTCTGATGTACAAGGACTGGTCTGGCCATCATGGATACCTCTCTTTCTTTCTAAAACTCCTTACATTTTACCCATAGTGAGAAGCTGCTCAGGCAGAACATCTGGAGGCAGTGTGGTGTCGTGGCCAGAGAACCAGCCTCAGACCTGGATTCAAGTCCTTCTTTGGACACATATCAGCTGGGTGATCCTAAGTAAGTCACTTCCCTCTCAGTATTCCCCAGGTGACTCTCTAATATCAAGTAGCAAAGCAGGTGCTTTTATAGAGGGCGTTTTTCTCGCTGGGAGTTTCCTTGCTATTGAAATTACAAATCCAGTCAAAACCAAAACTTAAATACAAAAGGCTTAGGCTGGTTTTTTTAATTTTTAATGGAAGAGGACAAGGGAAGGGAAAAATTTCAAAGGAGGTAGGGAGAGAGAACACAATAGATGCTTTCAAGCCTCTAGAAGAATATGCATTCTTCATGCCTCCAGAGGCAGAGTTATGACCAATGGGTAGAAGAAAAGCATTGATTTAGAACTTTAAAGCTTACTGTATTATCCTGTTGGAACCTCACAGTCCTGTGAGACAGGACTTTATCATGTTTATCCCCATTTTATAGTTGAAGAAACTGAGGCTAAAAGACATTTAATAATTACCTAGCTGTGTGACCTTGGGCAAGTCATTTAACCTCATTGCTTTAAATAAATAAAATGTTTTTTAAAAAGATAGGTTTTACTTAATATCATATGACTAAGTGTCTGAAATAAGATTCAATTCAAGTTTTCTTAATTCAAAATTTGATATCTGGACACAGGGGTGGGTAGAGTTATAGGGAGAACAAATTGAGTTCAACATAAAGGAATACTCTCAACTAATTTTGAAATTGTAAATTGTTTTAGCCATGTCTGACTGTTGGACTCCATTTGGGCTTTTCTGGGCAAAGGTACTGGAATAGTTTGCCAATTCTTTCTTCAGCTCATTTGATAGATGAGGAAACTGAGGCAAACAGGGTTAAGTGACTTGCTTAGGGTCACACAGCTAGTAAGTGACTGAGGTAATATTTGAACTCAGGTCTTGCCTGACTCCAGGTCTGCCGTTCGATGGACTTCATCACCTAGCTGTCCTCACTGATAGAGGGGAACTCCTAAATGAGAAAACTTCCTCTGCCAATAGAGGCAGAGGAACATGATCTCAGTGAATTGGTTAGGGGAACCAAGAGATTAAGTGATATACTCACGGTCTTACAGCAGTATATGACAGAAGGAGGACTTGACCCTGTGTCTTTCTGGTTTATCAGACCCACTCTTTATCCATTATACCATAATATCTTTCTATATTATTTGGAATCTATAACAATTGAGCCTATAGATCTTTATAACCATTTAAAGGAATTTTTTTATGCAGGGCTTGCAGCAAGTCTTGCCCTGTCACCATGTAATTTTTTACCTATAGTCTCAGGGTCAGTCCTTAACTGATGACTCCAAGCAATCATCCACTGATGATACCAACTAGAATTAATTGCAAGGCAATCTCCCTTCTCTTCTCCTTCAGAAGGTAGGCTTTGCTAAAGCAGAGTGGTGTATACCTTGCCAGTTTAGGTCAATGTGTCTGGAGTTTTTGCTTAACTATTTTTTTCTCTCTTACAAGTAAGGCTTCAGCTTCAAGAAAATAATGAAATATTTCCAGAAATAGTTGTAATATAAAAACAAAAATACATTAAAAAGATATTTAGTGTATATATGTATATATATGTGTGTATATATATATATATATATATGTATATTTGATGATGAAGTTGGAAAGCTTGACATTGATGTTACTATTTTCATCAGAATGCAAGTGCCTTGAGATCAGGGATTTTTTGGTCTTTGAATACCCAATATGGTGTTGTTAATTTCTAGAGATGCAGCACAGAGAGGTAGATGGACAGGATCTTTATTTCCCTGATCTAATGGTTCCCCTTCCCTAGGTTTCTAATTTCCAGCTCAGTCCCTTAAGTGCAAGGAATGAATCCCACAAAGTGATCCAATATATTTGAACTTGTACTGTTTGGAGTTATAAATATTGATCCTAGCTCAGTGGAAATACACCCATGGATTCAAATAATGTGACCCCTCGGTGAATTATAGTTTGTGGTCCTACTTGTATTCTTTCTAGCCAAGGAAGGCAGGCAGTGAATCTCAGAGAGTCAGGGCCCAGGGCTGCTCTTCTTTTGCATCATCTTTTGCTTTAGAGTACATAGTTGAAAGGGATATCACTTTTACAGAAGAAGAGACTGGGGGTCCAGAAAGTTAATAGAGAATGCAATCTCCATTAGGGAAGAAACAATTACTATGTTTTCTGCAACCTCAGGGTCTAGTACAATATTAGATATGTAGTTTGAGCTTAATAAATACTTTTTGCATCATTTGTCCCTCACACAGAGAATATCATCTCCCTCCCATCTCAGTTCCTTTATATTTGCCATTCCTCATGCATTCCCTCCTTACCTGGAATTCATACAACCCCCCTCTTCCTTCAAAGTACATTTTAGGTATCGCATCTATACACGCTCATGCAATACAATACACACATACAGTAAACACATACATACAACATATATATGTGTATAATATATATTATACATAAACACACTTACATTTCTTCCTCTGTCCCTCTTTCTCCCTCTCCCAGAAAGTCAACTTTTATAACAAAAAATGATCAAAAGAAGAGTGAATAAAAAATTCACCCAATCAATCTACTCATTAAAGCAGTCTGCCATTGTATGCAACAATTCAAACCTGTGGTTCCTCTCTTGTTATTTGGTTTGGCCATTAGAATTTCTCCAGATTTGTCTGACCATTTTTTTTAAACTTACGTTGATGCAATCATGGTAGAAACTGTTTTCTTGGTCCTTTTTGTTTCACTTTGGATTGATTCATTTAAGTCTTCTCCTACCTCTCAGTACACTTAACATTCATTCTTTCTTACAGGATAGGACTATTCCATTTTACTTTCATATCACAACTTATTTTGCCATCCCCTGTCTATCACATCTTCTCAGTTTCCTGTTCTTTGCTACCACAAAAATTCCTGCTTGCTTTTTTGAAAGTGATTTTTATTGATATCTTTTATTTGTATATGGACTAAATTTTCCCTGCAACTCATTTTATATCTCCCTATACTGGTTTAGTTCAATGGTTTTGTTCTAAGCTATAGCAAGATGGTAATTGAAAGGGTTCTGAAATTTGTGCGATCTTGGGCAAGTGCTTTCTTCTCTCTGGGCCTCAGTTTCTCTCTCTGTCAAATAAAAGGGTTGGACTACATGACTTCTAAGGTCCCTTCCTGACCTAGATCTAGTATCAGGTGTCAGTCAGGATCCTGAGCATCATGCTAACATTCAACAGAGGCTCCCCTTCAGATCAGGTTCATCTCTACCCGCCATTATTTCCCACCACTGCCCCCATGAACTCCAAGGAGCTGGAGGCGGACTGGGGAACAAAGGTGGCTTTCACCCAGCTCCAACCCAGAGGAGACTGCGGGTGGGGTGGGCAGCCCCAAAGCTGGGTGCCGTCCTGTGACTCTGAGCTCAAAAAATGTGTGAAATTTCTTTTTGCTGGGCCCTTCTTCTTCAAGCGGAACCTGTTCTCAGAGAAACATTCCATTTCACAAGCTCTAATGGCTTTCCTCTGTGCAGCTGCATTAATGAGGCCCTGGGCTTAGCCTAATCAGAGGGAAGCCATGCAGATAATTGCTTGAATTTTTAATTCAGGGTTATGATAGTTGAATCAAAGTCACACTGCAGTTGCTGAGGCTGCCTCCAGTTCCAGGCCATTGACTTTTGCAATTTTCTTTGATTCTCCACCCCACCCCCACCCTCCACTGGCCACTTCCCCCTCCCCCACTTCTGTCCCAGGGGATGAATAGAGACGGTCAGTTTCAGAATGGGGAAGGGGAGTATAAGTTGGGGTGAGGGGTGGTCACTGATGGTCACCATATGAACTTCCCTAGGACATCTGTAACCCCAGGTAAAGTTCTGATTTGATAGATTCCCTTCATATCCAAGACTGCCTTGGATAGGAATGGAGGTGACTTATAAATGGTCATTTTATCTTTCATTTCACCCAAAATCTTAAGGGCAGGAGATGACCAAGAGGGGAAGGGAAAGGATCCAGATGACCTGGGAAGCCACATTTCTGGGGTTTTTAACCATGCTCTTGGTGAGAAGTTGTTTCCTTTGCTGTCAGATCCTACCTAATAGGTTGAATTCTTAGATCTTATGACTTCTAATTAAGTTCTGATAATAATAATAAGGTCTAGGACTCTCATAAGAATTGAAGAATTGTCTCAGAACAGATGTCTCAGAATAGCCAGAGGTGCCTAATAATTACTGCCTCTAAATCTGTGATTCTATGGTAGAGTTGCCAGTGGATGATAGATTTAGAAACAGAATGGATCTAAGAGGCCATTGAGTTCAATCTCTGACTTTTGCAAAGGAGGAAACTGAGACCCAAGGGCAGATGAAAAGTGGTAGAGCTGGGATTTGAAACTGACCCCAAATTCCCTGTTCTTTCCACTACCTCATGCTCCTTGAATGGAATGCTTGTTAGGGGAAGTTAACTCTGGCCAAATTCCAACCAGGTGAATAGCAGGTAGCACCTAAAGCTGATAATAAATTTAGAGCTAGAAGCTACCTTTAAGGGCAGAGAAGGCCATATACTGAATAGCTGTGGGATTTTAGACAAGTCACTTAACCTTTGCCTGCCTCAGTTTTCTCAAATGTAAAATGGGCATAAAAATGACACCAACTCCTGGGTTGTTGTGAGGATTAAAGGGGATAAATTGTGAAAAGTACAATAATTGCTAGCTAATGATAATAATTACCTAATACTTTTATTCAACTACAAAAGTTATCATTTTCTGCATCTACTTATAATTCATATAATATTAAATATGAATGGATAGGGGCAGCTAGGTGGCATAGTGGATAAAGCACCAGCCTTGGAGTCAGGAGTACCTGGGTTCAAATTTGGTCTCAGACACTTAATAATTACCTAGCCATGTGACCTTGGGCAAGGCACTTAACCCCATTTGCCTTGCAGAAACCTAATATATATATATATATATATATATATACATATATATATATATATATGTATATATATATATATATATATATATATATGGATAAGAAAAGGAAAGCAACCTGTTAAAGGGAATATGCCTAATGGAACCTCATCAAAATTATAAAAATGAGTTGAAAAATAAAAATAATTGCAAAATGATAAATCTGGATAAAACCCATAATTATTGTTCATGAACTTACTAGTTGTGCATAAATTATGTGCAAAGTATTTGAATGTTTTTCTGTGATGCAAACTTGTTCCCATCTTCCTACCAGAGGATATTACATATTTATTACCAAAAGAAGAGAGCCCAAATGACCCCCTTAAAATAGAGGCCAATTACACATTTATGTGCTTTATAAAAATATTCAAAGCTTCTAACATTCAATCTTAATTCTTAGAAAAAACTCAATATGTTGTTTGAATAGTAAAAAGTAAGATCCCTAAAAGCATAGGTGTCTAAAGAGCAAGTCATGATCTATGATTATTAACAAACTGTCCAAAATATTGCAATAGTTTAACACTAACATTGATTATCACAAAACTTTTGACTAAATTCTACATTCATGGCTTAGTTAATGACTGCAAAATATATAAAATAGACATAAACACATTGAGTATGCTAAAGGATTTGATGCTCACATGGAAACCTCTTCTCCATCAGCTTTTCTCCATCCAAAACAGTACATCAATGCAATTATGTTAAGACCAGTTGATATAAAACATGGCATCCTCCAGGGAGACAGTGTTTAAGCCCATTGTGGTTCTTTGTAGCATTAAAGCTATTATTATCACTCCTGAATAAAATTGTGTATTTATTTCTAGTCAAAGGAATGGTTCCAAAATATATTGATCTTTTGATGTACTTGGATGACACTGAGTTAAATGACTCCATTGAAAAGTACATTAAGCATCTACATTTTGGGAATGAGCATTATCAAAATGCTATTTAGACTATTTCATAAGCACAAAATTCTATAATTTTTAATGAAGGAATAGAGACTGAAGACTTTGAGCTTTAATTTGGAAGTCAAATGGAACCATTGAATATCGATAATATTTATACTTTGTTCTTCTCCAAGCAAGTGATGTTTACTATAAGGTTACCAAAAATAAATCTATATTTATTAGGATACTGAATGGCATCCCGAAATCAAAACCTAACATAAAGAATATATTTAGAGCATCAATGCTTATGCACACCCAGTCTTCTTGTATACTTCTGGTTCGACAGAACAGAAGGCTTTAGATCTAAAACAGAAGACAAACAAAAATACACATAAGGTTCACTAAATATTGCGACTAATAGTCCAAAACAGTTATGGAAAGAATAAATACTTCCTCAACAAGAAGGAAAGAGAGGATTGATGGTTGTTCTCAGAACATATGATAGACCAGTTAAAATGTAGAGATAGAAAAGTGTCTTTTTGAACAAACAGATCTCACTTCACAAAACAATAGTGAAGATATAAATATAACCTAAGGAATTTCATCTTATGAAACAACTAAGGTCAAAGAATACTTTCAATAGTGATTTTGTAGGCAACCTGTGCCTGAACTCAACGAATAATATGTTGTTAATGAAACATCAAAGAAATGACACGATCATACAGATTTGTGTCTAATCAATAGAGGGATTTAAGACAACAATTCATGGTCAAGTCATTGTCACTAGAAGTTACAGTGTATTCTTTGAGTCCTTAGATTTACTGATCTATGCAAATTAGGCAACAAAGTATTAGAAACTGTGAAACAATGAAGTTGTAGAAACTACAGGTTGTAAAAATTTAGCACTAATCAGATACCTGGAAAAAGTTTGAGTGGCTTGAAGTATACACCAGAAAATTGCTGCATTTTTAAGTGAAGAAATAGATAACAAATCTTTATTTTATAAATATAAATTTCAAATATTCTTTGGGATTCAACAAGTAAACTTTGCTAGAATTGGATCCAGGGTGCCATCAGAGACAGAACTATTGATCCCAATTTTTGAAACAAAGTATTGATCCATAAGAATTAAAAATTTTAATCATTTTTTAAAAAATAGTCACCATTCGTATTATATTCAAATTATAGAGAATAAAAAGTTTTTTTTTTTAATATAGAAGCCTAGTGGAAGAAATCCAAACAATTTGGGAACTGGACAAGATGGATGTCAATACTGTTATCCTATCTGCTACTGCAGTTCTCCCTAAAAAGCTATTACTGAGAAGATGGGTTTACATTCCAATACTCTCATCCAATTATAGAAAGCCATCATTTTTATCTCCTCTACAACAATCTGCAGAAAATTAAGTATAAAAGAGCAATAGCAAGATAGCAACTTACCCTAGCACTAATTCTATCTCAACAAAATATCCATATGTTTTAACCTGGAGATTCCATTGCTAGGTACAAACCCCAAGGAGGTTCAATAAAAAGGAAAGGCTTCATATACACTAAAATATTTATTCCAGTCATTTTTCAGTCATGTCCAACTCTTTGTGACTCCATTTAGGGTTTTCTTGGCAAAGATACTGAAGTAGTTTTCCATTTCCTTCTCCAACTCATTTTACAGATAAGGAACTGAGGCAAGAAGAGTTAAATGACTTGTCCAGGATCACACAATTAATAAACGTCTGAGAATCAATTTTGAAGGTGAATCTTCATTATTTCAAGTTCCATGTTCTATCCATTGCACCATTTAGATGCCTGAAATATTTATAGAAGCACATTTTATAATAGCAAAGAACTAGAAACAAAGTAGATTCCCATCTATTGGAGAATGACCAAATAAAATATGGTAAGTAAATGTAATAGAATATTACTGTAAGAAACAATGAACATGATGAATACAGAGAAATACAGAGACACTTCAATGAATTGATGCAAAATGAAGTAAGCAAAGACAAAAAGAAATATACACAAATGTACAACTATGGAAGCAGGAAGAACCCCGATCCTAAAATTTTTTAAAATGAATGATGTAAAATTACAAAAATAGTCAACTCCAAAGCAGAGAAAGGGGAAGATGCTTCTTCTCCCCCCCACCCAATTCCTTTGTAGAATTGGAAGGGGGCTGACAAATATGAAACATTGCATAGATTACCAGATCTTTTTGAATGCATTGATTAGTTTTGTTGATCCCCCCCGCCCTTTTTCAACTTTGTTTTCTTTCTTAAAAACTTGTTTGTTTTATGAGCTGACTTTCCGGGCAAGGGAAGGGAGAAAGAAAGAAGGAAATATAGGCAAAGCAAAAAACAAAAGATATCAATGAAATTGATTTTTGAAAATATGAGAATGAGATAACACTGACAATGTATAGCTGACATATAGCACTTTGCAGTTTACAATGTACTTTATGTGCAAAAGGCACATAAAGGCAGAGGTTATTCATAGTTTTCTTAATATTAACCTAAATATTATCAACATTCATAGGAAAAAGAGTTATTCTTTTCCCTTCATGCAGGCTTTTGGGCATTTGAACACAACTTTAGCTGGTTTTGTTTCAGGAAATGGAGAAAAAAGGGGTTGGTTCTTAAATCTTCATATGTCCAAAAGAGTTGGATGGTGGAGCTTCATGCTGACTTTGGAGTAGAAGGATATGGTCAGAATCATGTCTATGTGATTTTTTTTTTTAGGTTTTGCAAGGCAATGGGGTTAAGTGGCTTGCCCAAGGCCACACAGCTAGATAATTATTAAGTGTCTGAGGTCAAATTTGAACTCAGGTCCTCCTGACTCCAGGGCCAGTGCTCTATCCACTGTGCCTCCATGTCTATGTGATTTTGAACACGTCACTGAACCACTGTGGACCTTGGTTCCTCATTTGTAAAGTGACAGGGTTGGATTTGATGTCTCATATTCTAAGATCCTTTCTAGCTCTAAATTTACGATTTTATGACAATCCATTCAAAGACAAATAAAAATAATTTGTGATGTTTATATGTCAAATAGACAAAAGGGCATGGTGGGTATAAACATCTTGAAATATGTGATGGACAACAAAGTGCATGCTAAAAATGGTGCAAAATATGCTCTCAAGGAGATATAGCCCAGAAAAGGAGGCAGGTAGCAAGATTAAAGATAAAGGGATGATAGAATGTGTGCTGCTCCAGCACCTATGGAATGTCAAAAGTTAAACAGGATAAGGAGATGTTTTGAAACTGTGGCCCAAGGACCTAGTCCCTGAAATTAGAGGTCCTGGGTTCAAATCCCAACTATAACCTTTACTACCGGTATGATCTTGAGCAAGTACCTCTCTGGGACTCAGTTTTCTTATCTATAAAATTAAGGAATTGGACTAAAAGACCTCTGAAGTCCTGGAACCTAGATCTATGATCCTAAAGTTCACAATTTATTGGATGAAGACCAGGTGGAAGATTAAGAGTATGATCATGGATTTAGAACTACCTTGGGAGGTAGTGAGCTCCCCCTCATTAGAGGGCTTCAAGGAAAGACTGATCACTTGTCAGGTGAGAACTAAATGACTACTAAGGCTTCTTCTAAATCTGAAATTCTGTGATACTCTGACTTTGTGAGTTGAGAGAAACCTTAGAGATTATCTCATTCATTCCCTTCATTTTCTAGAAGAAAGAACGGAGCTCCCTAGAGGTTGAGTGATTGACCCAAGCCATAAATGATAGAGGTAGGAGTCAAACTCATATTCTTTGACTTCCAATCCATCACTCATTCTTTAGTACTATGGACAAGAATTCAATGAATTAAAAAGGTTTGACAAGGTTGGGATCTTCAGTAGTGGCAGGACTACTTAAGATCATAGGGTCATTAGAGCATTGAAGTATATGTCAAACACTGTAAGAAAAGAGAGTCTGGTAACCTAAATCTTTTACTTTCCAAAGGAATTTTTCCCTTAACATCAAGCCGATGATTTTTTAAAGGCAAAATCCACTTGATTGTTATAGATTTTTTGAAGTTTCATATAAAAATTGCCATCTATCATAATAATTATGAATTTTAGAGTTTAAAGAGACTTTAGCCTGGTCATCGATGTCCATTTCCTTATTTTAGAAGTGAGAATGCAAATTCCCCAGGAGGTCCCTTTGCTTGTCCAAAATCATCTAGACAAGTAAGTAATAAAAGTAAGATTTGAATTTAAGTTTTCTGTCTTCAAAGGAATTATTTTTTTAGTAGTAGTTACATATCTTACAGTGGTCCTAATTTTCCTTCATCTGCTTTCTCAATATACATCATCTCTTATTGGAGTAACACCTGCCTCCAAGAATTTCAAAGCAGTTGTTATTTTCAAGTCATCTGAAAATATTAGAGAGCAGCAAAAGGTAGAAAATGGGTTTCTCTGGGGGAACCAGGGAATAGGTGGGAGTGTAATGAAAAGAGGGCTAGCTTTGGAAGTCAGGGAGCCTGGTTTGGACTACCCTGCTACTGTGTGACCTTGCACCATCAGTGTTATTTCTCTGGACCTATTTACTCATCTATTAAATGAGACCCTTCTTATGACCACCACTAAATGACCATGAGTGCCCCTTCACCTCTAAATCTATGATTCCAGAACTCATTATTCATCCCATTTAATAATAATAATAATCATAATAGTATTAACTAGTATCTAATTTGGAGATATGGTTAACATAGTTATACATATATAACCTATATCAGATTACTTGATGCCAAGGGAAGGGGAGGGAGAGAGTAAAAGATGGAACTCAAAATCTTAATTAAAAAAAGGGAATGTTGAAAACCATCTTTATAGTTGAAGAAATGAAATAAATAAATTTATTAAAAATAATAATAGCTGGTGTTCTAAAGTTTGCAGAGTACTTCCCACAAGCTGTTTCATTGTATTTTCACAATTGTCTTGGAACTTGTTATTATTTCCATTTTACAGATGAGAATGCAAGGGTTAAAAGAGGATAAGAAGCACGGAATCACATAGTCAACACGAGGTTGAGGAAGAATTCAAATTCAGGTCATCCTAACTTCCCAACACAACTTTCTTTCCATTGCACCCTTAAGAAGCACTCTTTACATCAATCCACAAGTATGTATATATATATATATATATATATATATATATATATATATATATATATATATATATGGCCTTTTTAGCATCAGGGTTATCAACATTAGTTATGAAACAGCCCTGAGGATTATATTTTATTTCAAAGAGGGGAACAATTTAGAGAAACAAACACGGACTTTTTAGCCAGAAAACTTCAATTCCTGTTTCTTCTCTAACTGTGCCACTCTGAGCCAATTACTTAATCTTGGTGCCTCAATTGCTTTATTTGCATAAAGGGAAACTAATACTTGTATTACTTAATTCATGGGAATTTATGAGATTTATGAATATTATGAATAACAATATAATAATAGCAGTTGATGTTTATAGAGTACATCTACACTTTTCATCCTTAATCTCACTTACTTTTCACAGCTTCCTTATGAAGCAGGCAAGGAAAACATTATAAACCTCATTTTATGTGAAGTCAATGAACTGTGATAAGTTAAAATGACTTGCCCAGGGTCATACAGGGTGGCATCTCCAGGTGCCTGGATTCCCAAGCTAATGTCATTTTCCTTCCACCACAGCTACCTCAAATGAAATCGTGAATGTTTGGTCAGTAGAAAGAGTGATAAAATGTTGAACTTCAAGTCAAGAAGACCTGAGTTCCAATACTGCTTCAGATACATTGCCTTGTATAACCCTGAGCAAGTCACCTTAACCCTTATGGGATACAATCTTTATCTATAAAATAAGAAAGTTGGGTTCCATAACCATTATGGTCCCTTCTACCTTTAAACTTGTTTTCCTAAAATTGAAACAAGAGGGATGTGAATTCTCACCTTGATTCTGTGACCTTGGGCAAGTCACTTTATCTTCATGTGTCTAAGACTGGATGAGTCTCTAGACTAGAGGCTAGAGGTCTCTTTGAGTACTAAATTTATGATCCTATGACCTTAAACCCCTTTATTTCTCTAGGCCCCAATTTCCTTATCTGTTAAATGAAGAGCTTGGTTAAGATGATCTTTGAAGTTCCTTCATTTTTAAGTTGATTATCCTAGGTCTGTGCATATATAAGCTATTAATATTAAAAAATTTAAAAATCTCAAAATAATCCTTTTTAATTCCCACTGGTTTAAAAAATAAGTACCTTTTGGACAAGAAATTGGTGTCCCATTGGTGAGAGCACCAATGAAGATGGGAACTGATATGTCAGAACTTGTTCCCACTGAGGGATGGCAGATCAGTGAGAACATAGGTCTGCCCTTCTTGGAAGATACGATCAGGGAACAGAATCAGGATTTCTAGTTCAAACCTTCTTTGCACAGAATGCAATTTATATTTTGCTTTGGGTCAGAAGAGCCTTCTTTCTTTTGGCTCTACAGAGATCCAACCTGCTCCCCAACTTCTGTACATTCCAGCCTGGCCATGTAAACTCTGAGTTAATCATTAAACTGAGCGTCTGGGGCTGGCAGGGGGGCAGGGTGGAAGGCTCAGACTGGGCATGATTGTAGGAAGCATCATTTGAAGTCATTTGGGTAGTGCTACCCTGGAAACTGCCAGCCTCCTGGTTGAGTTCCAGTAATGTATGAGCCAGGCCCAAGTTCAGGCCCCATAGTTAGGATTCAATTTAAATTCAATTGACTATAGCTTGAACATCTGGATATCTGACCCTTTGGTGAACATGTGTGCTGGAATTTCCTGAAAATTCTCACTTCAAGAGTAGGGAAAGTGAGATGATATAATGGAGGAAAGCAATGTCCTTTGGGGTCAGGAAGACCTGAATTTGAATCCTACTTCATCCACTTATTAGCTATGTGACCCTGGACAAGTCACTTAAACTCTCTCAGCTTCAGTTTACTCATCTGTTAAATAGGAATGATAATATCTCACAAGGTTGATGTGAGGAACAAATGAAATATTGTAAGGCTTTTTACAAACCTTAAAGTACTCTTTAAATGCTAGCTATTAATAATAATAATAATATTGATAATTTTATTGATATCTTTAATTTTTACATCACCTATGCTTCCCAAAGTATCTCTCCCCCTTTTTCCTCTCCAGAATTATTTTTCTAGCAAAGAAGAAAAAAGAAGATAGTTAGCTAAAAAATCAGAGATTATATGCAGTTTTTTAAAGCATAGAGACTTTTTTATTCTTTTATTTTTCAGTTCTAAAATTTCTCCCCTCCTTAACCCAGTGAGAATTATAGTAAAACAAAACTTATTACAATGTGTATTGTCAAACAGAACAAATGCTATGTGTGTCCTCTTCTCTACCCACAGTCTTCCCCACTCTGTCTTGAATTGGAGAGCTGTGGAAGAGAAGGCATCCTTTAAGGAATCTTCGCAAAAGCTTTATCTTTTGTCAACCCATGTAACCCAATTCTTCCTTGTGGAAAAACATTCACTATACTGAATCTTGTTTTGTAGGTTAGATGTAACATGTGGTACAAATAAAATTGGGTTAAAAATCAAAGATCTGGGTTCTTAGAGTCACTTTGCCACTGACTCCAACCTGCCCTTCTGATACTATGGAGATTCTCTCTATCAATCCCCCATTTGGGTACTATTCCCCCTCCCTCTCTCTTCTCTTTGCTTCCTTTTTCAGTTTCCATTTTTGTGTAGTCATTCTCCGTTAAACTGTAAACTCCTTGAGGACAGAGATGGTCTTTCTGTTTTGTATTTAATAATTGCTTCTTGACTAGATTTGAATCCCCATATGACTTTGGGCAAACTCCTTGCCTTCCCAGGTCTCTATTTCTTTCTCTATAAAATGGAGTGTGGAACAAGTTGATCTTATAGGTCCCATCTGAGACTGAGACTCAAAATATATTCAGAGCAGAAACTAGAAACCCCAAATGGAAACCAAAGAGTTCATTCATTTTCTTTGATATTTTTTCCTTTCCTGGTATTGCTAATAGACTGCGGATTCTGGAATTCAAGGAGGGTCATATTATTTCTGTTTCCATTGAACTCTGAGTCAATGGTCATTCAGATTATTCTGCTCTTTCTGACTGGAAATAGAATCTCAGAAGACTGACCTAGAAGGGGAGTTAGAAGACACCTACTTCATACAGTTTGTTGAAGAAACTGGGACCTGGAAATGAAACATGATTTGCCCAAAGTAAGTTAGTGACTGAGGTAAGAGAAGGACCGGTTTAAGCTCCACTTCTGACATTTGATCTACCTTGATCATCCTAGTGGATGGAGGCTCTCCCCTGGCTCCAAAATTACTTTGAGTTTCCTGTGCATATATTTTTCTATTTGTTTTTCTCTGAATTTTCATATTGTTTTCCAATAGAATATAGTAAGTGCCTTGAGGATATTCCAAAGCTCTCATTGAAGCTTTAAACTTTCAGAGCTGTTAGTTTATTATATGTTTATTAAATAACATCATAGTCATTTTTTTAAAAAAGGAAACAAGTATTTAATAATCACTTACTGTGCATCAGGCACTATGCTAACTGCTTGATAATTATGACACTATTTCATCCTTACAACAACCCTGATAGGTAGGAGATTATTATCCTCAGTTTATAATTTAGGAAACTGAGGTAGGTGGGTGTTAAGTGACTTGCCATAGGTCACATAGCTAATAAGTATTCATAGCCAAATTTGAACTCAGGTCTTCCTGACCCCAGGCCCAGCGCTCTTTTGATTATTCCACTTAGCTTAAGTTAATCTAATTTAAAACTTCATTAATTTTTTTAGTTGGGGAATTGGGCAGGGTACAGTGGATAGAGTACCAGGTCTAGAGGCAGGAGGTTATGAGTTCAAATCCAGCCTTAAACATTTAATAGCTGTGTGACCCTGGGCAAGCCTCTTAACATCTATTTATCTTAGTTTCCTTTTCTATAGAATGAGGATAATATCCCTATAGAGTGGATGTAATAATAGGACTTACCTCCCAGGGGTCTTATGAGCTTTTAATGAGATAATGGTTGTAAAGCATTTAGCAATAATTAGTGCTTAGACTGGGGAAATGCCTTACACATTTTTTTTTGTCTCTTTATCCTGAGGAATTGAGTCTATCTATATAATAGGTGCTGGGCAAATGAAGGAGCCCAATATCTTGATTGATTCCACAGCTCTCCTCAAGTCACCTTGAGTACAACTTATAAAGCAAATTTCAAAGAAAATGCAAAACGTTCTATAATGTAACAACAGTAATAGTTAAATATTGAAGGGCTATACCAAGATAAGATCAAAATAGGTCCATCAAAACAGACATAAAGAGTGATATCATAAGCAAATTAGGGGAGCATGGAAAATTTTACCATCAGATCTATTATAGAGAGCATTACAGGTTATAAAGATGATAATTTTGATTACATTAAATTAAAAAGTTTTCACAAAAAAATCAATGCAGCCAAGATTAGAAGGAAAGCAGGAAATATTTACAGCAAATCTCTGATAAAGGCCTCATTTCTCAAATAATTAAAGAACTGAATTAAATTTATAAGACTATAAATTATTCCCCAGTTGATAAATGGTCAAAGGATATGAACAGACAGTTTTCAGAAGAAGAAATCAAAACTCTCAATGGTGGGATGCAGAAAGTGCTTTAAATCACTAATATTTATAGAAATGCAAATGAATACAACTCTTAGGTACCACCTCATACCTATAAGTTTGGCTAACATGACAGAAAATGATGAATGGTTAATATGAAATGGGAAAAATAAAGATTATTAATACACTGTTGGTCCTCTCTGGACCTCAGTTCCCTAAAGATGACATGAGGGGTTTAGCCTGGTTGACCTCAAATCTCTGCTAGCTCTGATGTTAGAATCCCAAAGGATTGAAGAAAACATCATTTAATTTTTCAAGAAGGGTGCTTTTCGAGAACTATTAAAGTTGCAGACTTGTTTTGTTTCAGAATTGTTTCTACTCTTCCAGATTCTAGATTGCTCAAGGGAAGGTGGGGAGGAGAGGGAGTGTGTGACACTATCAGTATTCTCTTTAGATAGTTGGTCTTTACAAAGTTATTTTTCTGTTTTTTTAGAAAGCTATTTTGTTGTCTTGCATTATGTCACTTAAATTTCCCTCCACATCTTCCTTCCCAGGAAATTATCCCATGTAACATTCTTTTTAAAGAAAGGGCAAAAGAAAAAAAAATCAGCAAAAGATATTGTTCTTCAGGAATTATAATATCACAGGGCATAGTTTTGGAGTTTGAAATATATTGAGAAGACCTATGAAGGCTGGCTTAACATGTTCAATGCATTAGATTGATGATTTCTGCCATTCTTTATTATTCCAACTTCCTAGATTCTTTAGATTCTGAGAGGTAAAGAATAACCCCAGAGCAAAGTAGGGCTGGGAATAGGCAGAGAAAAGCAGGAAAACCCATGTAATTTCATACTTTAAAAAAAATGATTGGACTTGTAATAATTTGGATATGTCTATCTATATATTATTATTTCCTATTTTACAATAAAAATATCTCTGGCATTGAAGTTTATTTCAGAATTCCTATTTTAAAAGATAAGCAATTATGTCAAAGACTAATAGGATTCCCAGGGTTCAGTATTCAGGAAACACTGCACCTCACAACTGAATTAACTCAAGGTTATTTCCTTTTCTATAAAATCAATGGGTTGGGCTAGATGACCCAGCCCTGCCACTTACTGCCCATGTGATCCAGGGCAAGTCACTGAAGCTCTCAGCCTCTGTTTCCTCATGTGTAAAATGAAGGGCTAGACTAATAACCTTTCGGGACTCTTCTAACTCGGAATCCTTCATCCTAGGAGCTTTCAAGTTCAGAGGCCCGTGTTTCACTCCTCCACTAAAATCCTACTCTGGTGGTTCATCTGTTTTAGGTGAGTCTTCAAAGGGTCTACCCAAGAAATGCAAGCAAGCACTGATGGTCCCCCAAAGCCAATCGTTTATCCAATGGTTTATTATCTTTTCTCCAAAGATTAGCCTGCTTAAATTAAGAGACACTGTAAAGACAGTTTACTGGAAAGTCCTAAGTACAAATTCTACCTCAGACACTTACTAGCTGTGTGAATGGGAAAATCACTTAATCTCTCAGTCTTGGTTTCTCCATCTGTAAAAATTAGACTGTTAATAATACCTCCTTTGTAGGATTGGTGTAAGGCCTTTACAAACTCTAAAGTGACATAAAAATGCTAGCAACTACCACCACCAATTCCATTATTACTACTACTACTACTACTACTCCCACCACTCCCACTACTACTACTATCACCCCTCTACCTTCCATTCCCATTATCCCCCACCCACACTACCCAACACTCCTACACCCCCCCCACCACTACCACCATCACCACCTACCACTTACCACCACCACCACCACCACTACTACTAGTACCTCTACTACAACAGCAGTTGACAACAAGGGAATGACTTTTTTTAACCAACTCCCCACACGAGGTTACTATCTGTATGTAGGAATTACCTCCATAGATGGAATTCCAAATCTTTAAATTATCAAATACATAGGACCTCAAGTCCTAGCATTTTTGCTTTCCAACTATATGGCCGTAAACAAAACACTTGCCCTTTCTGAGATTCATTTTCCCCCTCTGTAAAATGAAGAGATTGGACTCAATGATCTTGAAGGTGACATCTGAACCTCCAATGAAAACCACTTCTAGTCTTCCACATATTTCCTAAGAATCATTGTCTTCCATTGACTCATGAAATGCAGTAGAGGGCAGGTTGCTTAATAGCTATGCTTACCTATTTAACTCTGAATTTAATTTAGTTGGTCAGCATAAGGTTATTTCTCTTTAGACCTCAGTTTCTTCTGTAAAAATGGGTTCAGTCATGTCTGAGATTATTTTATCTCTTAATCTTTGGTCCTTATACATCACTTAACTTTTCTAGATCTTGGTTTCTTCATCTGTAAAATGACTGGGTTAGAGTGATGATGTCATCTCTGAGATCTCTTCTTTTATGATCTTAAATCTAAGATCCTAAGCTCTAACTCTTGTGACTTAGATGGCTCTTAGTAGTGAATGACTCTCCCCTGTCCCTGAGATCTCTGAAGAGATCCTTTGGGAAAAGATTAGAACTAACTGCTGCCTAAAATGTTGGTGTGATGTGGGGGAAGGGAGAGAAAACTGTAGTTAAGAGGGGAGTAGAATGACTTATTAATTTAGTAACTCCATACAGGTGAAAGGGAGGTTGAGAAAAAGCCCCTTCATTACACCACTCTGACCATACTTACTGTGCATTAAAAAAAAAATTAAAAAAATAGTTGTTCCAGTAACAATCTCATCTGCATTTAATGACATGGCCTCAAGCATTTTTCTCTTGCTGCCAATGAATGTGGCCCATAAACAATGTCTGGTGCCCCTAGGTATTAGTCACTTCCTGCAAGTGAAACCTAGCTGGGCTCCACTGAGCCAGGCCAAGGTCTTGTGGATGCAGTGGGCCGCTCACTGGTGGGTGATCTGCTCCCTAAACCAAAGCCAATAACATCCATTTGACTTTCCCCCAAACCATTAGGATATGGTCAACACTATTTCCTCTCACCTCCTTCCACCCAATTCTTTATGATGATAGGAGAATGAGGACATAGTCAATTGGATATACTGACATAGAACCATGGAACAGTGAACTAATATTTAATAAATGTTAACACTTAGCTAATTCATTGTTAGAGGTGGGGCTACAAAGACACAAACTCTCTTGCCTTCAGTTTCCTTATTTGTAAAATGAGGACATTGGACTAGATGACCTCTTAGGTCCCTGTCCAGATATGAATCTATATTCCTATGCCATTTATTTAGCTTTATAATCCTACCTCCCTTTCTACTGAATTTCTTCCAATAGACTCTGAAGTTTTTTGAGGGAAGTCAGTCAGTCAGTCAGTCAACAAACATCTATTAAACATTTTCATGTGTCAGAAACCGGTAAGTTCTTTGGACATAAAGGCAAAATTAAGCTCTGTCCTCAAAGAGTTTACATACTAATGGAGAAGCCTACAAGGTAATATATGGGAACATACAGGATATATGTGAAGTGGATGGAAGACAATAGGAGAGAGGAAGATAGCATCTGAGGGGACCAGGAAAGGTCTCCTCCAGGTAGAGTTTCTTGAAGGAAACCAGATCAGCTAAGAGGTATCCCAGAGTTAAGGGCTGAGATGGACAAAAGGGACAGGCTACCTTAGCATGTCAAAGGAATATCAGGAAATAGGCCTTTGCAGCTGGAGTATAGGGAACGAAGGAACATGCATTTATTAATCACCTACTGTGTGTGTGTCAGATACCATGCTAAACACTTAACAAATATTATCTCGTTTGTAGAGTATGTAGAGGAAAATGTTGGTTTTTACATGCTGTTTGCTACTACAAAGAGAAGGCAAAACTCCCCATTTTCTTTTGCATATTTTACCCTTTTCTTCTTAAAGATTAACAAGGTGAAAGGCACCTAAGAACTGGAACAGAGGGGTTCAAAGTCCAGGGGCCCTATACGAGTTGTTCAGAGAGAGTGATTTAAAGAAATCAGTTGACCTGTCAGTGGTGGCAATTCTCAACATCACCCTAAACACAAGCCAGCACCTAAGTACCTAGTCTGAAGAACCCAAGAAAATCAACTAGTCCAAGAGGAGAGCTACCTGCATATGCTCTATGGTCAGAAGACTTGGATTCAAATACTGATTTGGCCATCCTTGGAAGAGTTAATCCATCTCCTGGGGGGCTTGTTTTTTTCCTCTTATAAAATAAAGCACCAGGGGCTGCTAAGGTCCCTTTGGCTCTTGAGCTCTTGGCTTCTGACTGTGGAGGCCTTTAACATCATCCTGAAATGGGACCCTCCATGTAAATTCTATCTCAGATATATTGTGCCTCTCCCCCACCCCAGCCCCAAAGGACAATACAACTATGTCCCATGCTTTGATTCCACTAATTTGGAGAATAATGATAATTCCTCACCCCCCACCATCACCCCCCCCCCATGTCCCAGAGGTTAATGAGAGTGTCTGTTGCTTCAAGCTTCTTGAACAAAGGTACGAGATAAAGGCAGAGAACTATTTATCATTAAGCTAAAGGAATTTCCTTGAGAAGATCACAATGCCAAGAACCACAAGTATCCCAACCCTTTAAGTTGATGATCTTCCTTGGCACTCCATGTTCAGTGATTATAACATTTTAATTCAGATGGTCTTTCCCCCTCTTCCCCCTCCCCCATGGACATTACCCAGGCTGTGAGAACCAAGGTAGGCTAACCTTCTCGTAGGCAAAAATGCATTTGAGATCATGGCTCAGTAATTCCACTCATCTGTCAGCTAATCATCCTGGACTTGGATGTCTTGGGCGGGGGTCCCAATATTACATTAAATCCTTATTTTAAGGCAACTGTTTTCAGAATTAGCATGGAAAGCATTTGGGGCCTTGAATATGGGAAGATTGAGGTTCAGATCTCATCTGTGACTTTTATTAACAATGTGACCCTGGGCAAGCCCCTCAGCTTCTGAGGTGAAAGGAGAGGCATAATGAATGCAGTGTTGGACTTAGCCTCAGGAACACCTGAGTTTGAATGCTGTTTCGGTTGAGCCTGGACTCAGTTTCTTCATCAGTCAAAATGGGGGAAATAATAGAACTTATCTCACCAATGAAATCATAAACAGGACAAAATAAGACATTTGTAAAATGCTTAGCAAAATACTTTGTACATAGGAGATGCTAAATAAATATTTGTTTCCTTTTTCTCTGAAAGTAAGGTGCTTTGCAGGCCTTAAAGTGCCTATGTAGTTGCTTACTCTAACCTGGACCAAAGGTTGGGATCCCCAGAATAAGGCTACTTCCCCTCTCTGATTTCTAGGGTGAACCCTAAAAGGCTGGAGTGCTTTTCTCAAATGATATTTCTCCCATACCTGCATAAGGTGGATTCTTTGCAATGTTGATTGGTCTCTAATACCATTTAAATTATGATTAGAGTCCTTATATAATTTTGACTGATAGCCCTCCATATCATCGATAATCTATTAGCTTTTACAAAGGAATAGTTACCAAAAAGTCATAGCAATCAATGTCCCACATTCTCATTTGCCTTCAACTGGAGCATAATTTTCCCATGGGGGAGTATAGATGAAAATGTAAAGTACAAGCTACAAAATATTTTCCTGTTTCACATCTGGGTACAACATAGGCAATGGAAGAGACACTGCTGCTTGGAGTCAATCTGTTGTTGGGCTGAGTCAAGTACATTGCTTTGTTGACTCACCTGGCTTGATTGTTATGGCTTTTGGAAGCCTCTAGTTTTTCCTGCCATAATTGGACCTCTGTTAGCTCTTGCAGTTTTTAGATATTCATAAGATCATTTCATCATTTCATCTTCATTTCATCATTTCATGCCTTAGGATCAGGGAAGAAAAAACACAAGAGTCAGAAAAAAACAGTGAGAACCTAGGATCAAGGAAGAAATGCAACAGAGATATAAGAAACAACCATGAATATACCCAAAGGCACGTAGTATTTCTTCTCCTCTCAAACATCACCGGAGAGAGAAACTCAAGGAGTTTGGAACCATTGGAACCTCCATTCTAGTTCAGTGTCCAGTTAAAAGACTTTTTTTCTCCATGTATTAAATAAACGGGTAAACATTCACAGAATACCTACAAGTGCTCTAAGTTGGGGAAGGATTCTTCCAATAGAGGAACCATCATATATTTCCAGAGGCAGGCTCAAGTCTCATGTAGCTCATGAGGCAGTTAGATGGTTCCACAGATTGAGCTGAGGAGTTGGGGGAGGATCTGAATTCTAATTTGACCTCAGATACTTATTGACTCTGTGACCCTGGGCAAGTCATTTAATCCTATATATTTTAGTTTCTTCATCTGTAAAATGGGTTGGAGGAGTAAATGGCAAGCCACTCCAGTATCTTTGGCAAGAAAACCTCAAATGTGGTCACAGAGAGTCAGATACAACTGAAGCAGCTCAATAACAAGTTATTGGGTATCCCTCATACTCTAAGGACTGGACTTCTATTAGTCAGTCCCTATTATCTGTAAATGATAGCTCTTATCATGTGCCTCAAGGACCTTTCTAGGACTTGGATACATCCTACTTGTACATTGTTTTTCTAGATGGCTCAGCAGATAGAGCATTGGGCCCAGAGTCAGTAGGACCTGAGTTCAAATCCTGATTCAGATACTTACAAGCTGAGTGAACCTATCTCTATCTCTACCTGCCATTGACTCCTTAACTGAAAAATGGGGATTATAGTAACACCTCCCTCCCATGGTTGTTGTGATGGTCAAATGATTTAATATTTGTAAAGCACTAGGCACACAGTAGTAAGCTCTTGATAGATACGTGTTCCCTCAATTCCCTCCCTCATGTAGCTTTTCACTATAATTAGTACTTCCATCTAGTCATTAGGACACTAAAAGGGAGTCAGTCTTCAAAGGTTTGAAAATATTTACAGAATAAAATAACTCCCAAGTGTGGCATTCAAGGCCCTCCATGATCTGTCTCCTGCATACCTTTCCAACCTGATCTCCCACTTTTCCCCCTTAGGCAGCATCCATCTACTCTAATAAAACTAGATTCTATAGCAGTTTTTGAATTTTTCCTATCATTTACATCTATTGAGTGTTCATTCTTCAAGGCCCAATTCAAATGCTATTTCCTTCCTGAAGTTTTCCTTATCCATCTTCCCCCATCTCCCCAATCAAGAGAGAAATAGTCACCATGTCCTTTGAGCTCCTATGACCCTTTGGTCCTCTCTCAAAGTGCTTGTTATCTTTTACTGCAGCATTTGCTGAATTAGCTGAGTTACTCAAGAGAAATGGGTCTTGCAAACAAGGTTTATGTTTTAATCACTTCTATATTGATCATTACCAAAACAATGTTCCTTGTAAGTTGACATCAATAAATTCAATTAAGTAGAAATCTATTAAACATCTACTATGTGCAAAACATTCTATACAGCTCTGGGGGAATCAAGGATAAAAGTAAAAGAATAATAATCCTTTTTTAAAAAAATTTAAATTTTATTTATTTAAGGAAATGGGATTAAGTGAGTTGCACACATTCACACAACTAGGTAATTATTAAATGTCTGAGGTTGGATTTGAACTCAGGATCTCCTGACTCCAGGGCTGGGGCTCTATCCATTGCACTATCTAGCCACCCCTAATAATCCTTTTTTAAAGGAGATTACATTCTGACATAGAATGAGTAAGACTCATGAAAATAAAAAAAGGCATATTTGAAAAAGCATGTTAAGACTTCCTCTGCTGAACTTCAAAATAGAAACAATTAAGTAAATAAATGAGGATTTAAGGAGGGAATAGGGGCAATAATAAAGTGTGTGGGGGGGAGGGGGAAGAGGCTGGAAATATCCACCTACCCATCAATCAAGAAACATTTATTAAAATTTTACTGTGTATTATGCACTAGGGTCCTGATTGCTCAGTTAGTAACAGAACCAGTACTGGAACTCCAAATCTACTGTACTACATTAACTGTCTTTTTTTTTTTTGCATAATCTGCATCCTTAGATTTTGCATAAGAACTGATGGATGCAGGTAATCGAATAGTACTGCTCTGTAAGAAACAGTGAATGTAAAAAATGCAGAGAAACCTGAAAAGATTTCTATGAACTGATTACAAAGTGGCATAAGCAGAATGAGGAAAACAATAGATAATGATCACAGCAATGTGGATGTAGAGAAGAGCCACAAACAAGTGAAAATGAACATTATAATTATTGTGACCAAATCATGGCTTCAGAGGAGGAGACAGGAAAATGCATCTCTTCTGTTTCTGTCAGAGGTGGGGGGACTATGGGTGTGGAATGTTGTATGTGCTTTGATTGCTGATGTGATTTATCAACTTTGCTCTCTTCTTTCTTCCCCTTTTCTTTGGTAAAAGGGTTAGAGTTCTTTAGGGTAAGGAAAGAAGGAGAAGGATATATTTAGAAGTGAAGGTGATTTAAAAAGAAAACATGTAATAAAACAATTTCTTTAAATACTCAAAATACTTAAATATAAATATTTAATGCTTTAAAATGGAATTAGTTCTTGAAAGTTGAAAAGTTGTGGACAAACTCAATTTTTCATTTTCATTTTTTACCTCTTTGGAGCTCCTGGCTTTTGTCTGAGAGCAAGCAAAGAGCTTAAAAACAGAGGTCTATGAAGAATGAGAGCTCAAATGAGGATCGGAAAACTAGTCCATTTTCTTTGCCTTGTACAGCTAGAAACTTCAAAGGGGTCATATGTCACTTCACAGAAGAGCCTTCAAGTATGTGGGAAAAGGAGAATTAACTGAGTGAAGTGAAATCTGCCTGCTCGGTGACCTCCCTCTCTCTTTTTGCCTGTCCACCCCCACCTAAGTCCTTTTACCAATGGAAAGTTTGACAGATGTGTGTGTGTGTGTGTGTGTGTGTGTGAGAGAGAGAGAGAGAGAGAGAGAGTCCACCTCAGAATCAAAGTCTCCACAGATTATCTATTTACACAAGACTTTGCATTTCCCAGGGTTTGCTCCAGCCATATGTCACAAGAAGCACCTGTGAAGGGACCCTGGTCTGGAAGACAGAGCAATAATTCTGTAGGAGGGAGAGGAAGGACCTAAGCTCAAATCCTAACTCTAATGTTTATTACCTGGGTGACCTTGGGCAAATCATTTCATTTCTCAATGGTTAGAAGTCTTAAATTTCAAGTCCCCTGACTAGAGTCAGGAAAGTTTTTAGTTCAAATCCTACTTCAGAAGCTATATGACCAAGAGACTATGTACAAGTCACCTGACATCTCTAAGTCCCACTTCCCCATCTGTAAAATGGATATTATAATAACATCACCTACTTCCCAAAGTAGATCAAATGAGTTAAACAATATAAAGTGCTATGCAAATTTAAAGTCATAAATAAATGCTGATTTGTTTTTAAACTTTCATTCATTTATTTTTAAACTTATTTTCAATTATTTATCCTGAATTCTCTCATTTCACTTTTACCTAGACCTTGGTTTTCTCATTTATAAAATTTCAGGGTTGGGTTTAATGGCTTCTCAGATTCCTGCCAGCTCCAGATCTATGACCATGCAGTATGAGGGATTTTATTCCCGAAGGACAGGACATTGTGAATTATGACTCACTGGAACTGGGATGGCTGACAAAAGGCAGACTGAATCATTTTTAGAAGCACTATAACTCAGAAAATATTTAGAAGACTAATAATAAGGCCTATGGCTGAGCCAAATGACATAGTGGCAGCACCTATGATATTCAAAAGATTATGGAGGGGGTGACTAGGTGGTGCAGTGGACAGAGCACCGACCCTGGAGTCAGGAGTATCTGAGTTCAAATCCAGCCTCAGCCACTTAATAATTACCTAGCCATGTGGCCTTGGGCAAGCCATTTAACCCCATTGCCTTGCAAAACAAAACAAAACAAAACAAAGGATTATGGAATCATATATTTAGCACTTAGCTATCAAACTCAAATAGAAAGGGAACCCTGGGAAGGTATATATTGGCTTAGAAAACCACAAATAGTAATAATTAACTAATAATAGCTAGCATTTAGAGAGTATTTATTATGTTCCAGGCACTGAATTAAGTATTTTAAGACAACTCATTTGATCCTCGCAAAAACCCTGGGAAGTGGTTGTTACTATAATCTTTATTTTACAGATGAGGAAACTGAGGCAGAAATTAATTGACTTGCCCAGGGTCACACAGCTATCTGTGTGTATCTGAGGGTGAATTTGAACTCAGATCTTCCTGACTCCAGGTCCTTAGCCTATCCAATGCAACTACCCCCATGAAATCTTAAAATAACTTTATCTGTGTTTTATTGTATTTTTATTTATTTTGTTAAACATTTCCCAATTACATTTTAACCCAGATGGGTCATACTAGGGTAGTTTACAACCAGAGGGCATTGAGTTGGACACTTTTGAAGTCTAATTGCATCATTTTATAAGGGAGGAAACTGAGCCCCAGAGGAGGTAAAGTTAATGACCCAAGGTCACACAGCTAGTGAGTAGCAGAATTGGTTTTCTAGGCTAGGTCATAGGAACAGTGTGCTAGTAAATGATTAACAAAGGATGGGGGAAGGGAGGGAAAGAATGTACACATAACAGGCTTTCCAATTTAATTTGCATTATTAATGGTCACTTTCTTGAGGCTAAGAAATCAACGATACAATAAACCAAGCCCTGATTTGTAGCTTCTGAGTGGTAAATGCTCACACTGAAAATTTAATGATTATCTCCCCAAATTGCTACCTGAATCTTAATCTTGAAGGAATTTAAAGAGTTAATTGGGACAGTATCCTCATTTTCCCGATGAAGAAACTAAATTTGGTTAAAGGTTTGATTCTGGATCCTACTGGTAGTAGTATCTGAATTGGAATTTGAACCCATATCTTTTGACTTCAAATCCTAGATTATGTTCATTAATAATGGACCATGGAAGCAATATAATAATTTTAACTAAGTGGCTATACAGTGTTGTGTAGTAGAGATACAGCTTCAAATCTAGAAAGAATTTGCTTCCATTTTTACCTCTGATCCATGATAATGTTTGTCCTTCCTTCTTAAAGAAGACCATGACATCAGGGAGGTGATGCAGTGACAAGCCAAGTGGATTGGATTTGTGTGTGTGTGGGGGGGGGGGGCTGTGCTAAGTCACCAACCTCACTTCTTCCTCCAGAGTCATCTGTTCAGTGACCAGGAATCAGGATAATTGGAGATGACCCTGGATGAGAGGCAATAAGGTGAAGTGATTTTACCCAAGGTCACACATCTAGTAAGAGTTATGTGTCTGAGGCTGGATTTGAACTCAGGTCCTCCTAACTCCAGGGCCAGTGTTCTATCCACTGTACCATCCAGTTCCCCTAACCAATACCCACTGTGTGGCCCCAGAGAATCCTAGAGTTCTACATATCATTGCCATCACAGACCGGTAGTCCCATTTGACTGGAGGGAAGAATACGTAAGAGAGAGTAACATGCAATTAGTCTGGATAGGTTGGTTAAGGCCACAGTGAACGATCTTGTCACACTTGAAGAGTGTGTGTTTTATCTTGGAAGTAGGTGACGAAATTCAAATTGTGCCATAGGAAGCTTATTTTGGCAGCTTCGTGGAGGACAGATTGGAGAGAGGAGAGACTGGCAACAGGAAAACCAATTAGGTGACTAGGAGACCGCAGGAGAGAAATAATAAGAACCAGAACTGATGTCTTGGCTTTGTCAGTAGTGAGAAAGGGATAAATATGAGAGCTTGGAGACAGGATCAATAAAAACTGTCACCTGAGTAGATAAGAGGAGTTGGGCAAAGATGAATAAGGGAGGGAAGACAGGGAGGACTCTGTGGTTGCAAACATGGGTGACTAGGGGGAGAATGGATGTGATTACTGTTGAAAGAAGGTCATTTGAAGGAGGAATGGATCCAGAGGGTAGGTATCGTAGAACAGTTTGATTTCCAACATGTTGACTTTGGACATTTTGATGGAAATGTCCAAGATAAAGTCCGGGTATCAGAAAAGAGATTAGATTTATATTATGGATTTGAAAATTTACCTAAGTATAAAGTTGGTAATTGAATTTATGGGAGTTGATGAAAGTACCAAGGGAGAGAATGTGGAGATAAGAGGACAATGCTTGGGAAATGATAAATTGGAAAAGGAGGCTGTGTAGGAGTGTTCAGAGGGTTAGAGAAAAACAGATATAGACAGAGACAAAGAGATAGACACACACATACAGAGGGAGAGAGAGACAGAGACAATCAGACAGAAAGAGACAGAGACAGACAGAAAGATAGACACAGAGACAGACAGAGACAGAGAGGCAGAGAGATAGACTCTAGCCAGACAGAAAAAGAAAAGCAGAGACAGAAACAGAGAGACACTGAGACAGAGACACAGAAACAGGGAAACTGAGTTACAGTCAGAGTGAGACACACACGCACACACACACACACACACACACAAACACACACAAACACCACATACACACACAGACAAAGGGGTCTGTTTCCTTATCTGGAAAAGAAAAGAAAAAAAATTAGATAACCTTAAAGGTCTCTTCCACCTCCAAATCTATAACCCAGGTCATGAAAGCCCACAGAGGAAAGGGTATTCAAGAAAGGATGCTCAAAATGATCATAATCTGCTGGAAGATCAAGAGAGATGAGGACTGAGAACTAACTGTTGGATTTAAGAGCTAAGTGAACTGAGAGAGCAGTTTCAACACAATGGTGAAGGCTGGTGGTAAGGAGGGTGGGGAAGCCAGTGTAAATGACTCTTCCTAGAAATTTGACTGGGAAAAATAGAAACAATAAAGTTCCAGAACTGGAGGGGTAGATGGAGTCAGGTGAAATTTTTTTCTTAGGGAAAAAAAAAGAGATCCATTTGTTAGTAAGCTCCTTGAGGGTAGTTGCCTCTTTTTGTATTTCTACACTTTGCACATTCTCTGACACATGCTGGATGCTTAATAGACATTTATTAATAGATTGAGATACACTAAGGTTTGTAGATGAAAAGGAAGATGTTAGTAGATAAGGAGATTGAAGATAAGACAGGGTGAATTTGGGATGAGCTAGATATTCCAGACTAAGGGCCACTGGGATCCAGGACAGCCTTCTTTTCAGATTTAGAGCAAAGAAGACTGTTGAAAATGAAGAGGGATCTTGAAATGTTAAGTAAGGAGGTAAGGTGATGGATATTTTCAATTTTCTCAATGAGGTAGATTTCAGGAGTATTTAGAAGTCATCTCAGTAGACTTGGGAGAGTTGATTGTTAAATTTTAGTGCAAACATTTTACCCTTGAGAATAATCAGGGAAAATTTAATCTTTTATCTTGTTGATTTTTATACAAGAAAATGATAATGAAGATGTTAATAATGTGGCAAATATTGATCAAACTTAAAAGTCTGTCAAGGATATTTTTTTAAAAGGAGAACCCATTGTTAAACATTTATTTTTTTCACTTCTGAACAGGTGACAGTATCATTTGCTGAGAGGAAGGTGCAAATGATATAAGGGGCTTGACCAGAGAGATTTTCAACAAGCAACACAGGGATGGTGGTAGAGGGTTAGAGAAGAATAAAAAGACTGTTCAATTAAGTTAGATAACAGATTTGTAGAGGATCAGCCACCATAGTTGAATGACTTAGTCTAGTAAATATCTCTAAGGCTCCACTCAGTCTTAGATCTTAGGATTCAACATGTCACTGATTCCCACAGATTTTAATCTCTCCCTTAGCATTCCCTATTGTTCTCTATTCTGGGTCCTGTATCTTTTTTGTGTTGGGTTTGGGGCCAGCCAGGCTGGGACCCTAGTCATTTGTTCTTCTAGAGTCTGGCAATCTGTTAGTGCTCAGTGGTTTATTCTCCTAGACCTCTGACCATTCTTGGTGTTCCCTTCTGCTCAAATTATTGTCTTCCCAGGAGACAATGGAGTGGGAGTTATGCTTGGAGTCAGTCCTCTTTTTAAATATTAAAACATGCTGTGAGTTTGGGATAGTGTTCAAACTGGGGTTGTGTGAAGTTCCCCTCTCCATGGTCAGGTGCCCCTGCATGAACTCAGCAGGGAGGGAGAGAGTTGGTTGGCATGTGCCACCTTAGCAACAATTTGTTCTTTTGTGATCCAACTGAGTTCTAGTGCCTTCTCGTTCTTGATCATTTCCAATTTATCCTGTATAAACTTGTTTCTACATAGTTGTTTGTATGCTGTCTCCCCTATTAACTTCATGAGAACAGAGATTATCTTTTGTCTTTCTTCACATCCCTGGTGTTTACGCATGCAATATCAACTGATGGGATTGGGAGAAAAAGAGGAAGAAGTAGTGATCCAAGTCCAGAGTCAAGTCAATAAAACTTTTCTAACCAAATATATCTTTACTTCTTAAAACTAGGAAACTTTTTAAAAAATGACTCCCTTGTGTTCTCTTTATGGAAATCTGATCCCACTGGCCCTTAGTCTGGAATATCTGGCTCATCCCAAATTCACCCTGTCTCATCTTCAATCTCCTATCTACTAATATCTTCTTTTTGCCTACAAATCTTATATCTCAATTAATCTATTAATAAATGTTTATTAACACTATACATCCTAACAGCAACATGGGGGCGATGATCAACCTTGATGGACTTGCTCATTCCATCAGTGCAACAATCAGGGACAATTTGGGGCTTTCTGCAATGGAGAATACCGTCTGTGTCCAGAGAAAGAACTGTGGAGTTTGAACAAAGACCAAGGACTATTGCCTTTAATTTAGAAAACCCCCAATATCTTACTGTCTGATCTTGCTAACTCTTATACATTATGTTTCTTCCTTAAGGATATAATTTCTCTCTCATTACACTCAATTTGGATCAATGTATACCATGGAAACAATGTAAACAATGTAAATGTAAATGTAAACAACATAAAGACTGACAAATTGCCTTTTGTGGGGGTGGGGGGGAGGGAAGTAAAATCGGGGAAAAAATATAAAATTGGAAAACTCAAAATAAATAAAATAAAATCTTTAAAAAATAAAAATAAATGTTTATTAAACACCTAGTATGTGTCAGAGAATGTGCAAAGTGTAGAGATACAAAAAGAGGCAAAAAGATAATCTCTACCCTCAAGAAGTTTACTGTCTAATTAATCTCTTTTTTCCCCTAAGAAAAATTTCATCTGACTCCATCCACTTCTTCATTCCTAGAACTTTACAGTTCCCACTTTTCACAGTCAAATTTCTAGTAAGAGTCATTTACACCGGCTGCCGTTGAAGCTCAGAGACACATAGTAGTAAAGTCATGGAAGGTAGAATGGTCTGCCATGGAGACCATAAGAATTTAGTCAATCTACACTAGATTAGTATTAGCAAACAGTATAAAGAATGACAGTGTAGGAATGATGAAGGTCATAATCATATCCCACTGAGCCACCATTTCTGCTACACTACGCTCAGCAAATTGTTATAGTCTTACAAAAAAGGGAACATCCCAAATGGACGGAGAGTATATTGGAATTCACAAAGGATAACTTGTTTCCACCGAAGTAAATGAGGGCAGCAGAAATATAGTGGGATTGAACACCTGTAAACAATAGCTTTAAACTTCTCTCTTGATTTTAAATTGCCTGTAGACAACAGAAGAAGGCAGGAGTAAGGCTGGCATTTTAGACTGGCCCATTACACCATTGCTTTCAGAACTGGTTGTTCACAAAGAAGAGAAAGAGGGAGTATCATCAACCAAGGTCTTTTTTATGGTAGAGATTTTTTTATGATTTATCAATGAGACTTGGATCTATTCTATGCCTAGGTCTGGGCAGCCAAGTGTCAAAGAGGATAGAGAGCTCGGCTTGGAGTCAAGAGGACCTAAGTTCAAGTCCAGTCTCAGAGAGTACTGTTATTTGACCCTGGGCTACTTGACCCTATTTGTCTCAGCTTCTTAACCTATAGAACAAACTGGAGAAGGAAATGGAAAACCACTTCCAGTCTCTCTGCCAAGAAAATCCCAAATGGAGTCATGAAGAATTGTGCTTGACTAAAATGACTAAGCTACAACAAAATGCATTCATACCTTCCCATCTTGTGCAACTCTCACTCATGTCCTTTCTAAGGTTCAGAACATTATGCTTTCTCTTAATGCTGCAAAGCTACCAGTGGCCCATTCTGGCTATTCATTTTCATCATTCACTCTTGCTATAGGATCTTTGCTGCTTGTGTTAACTATCTTTGGGTGGTGATGTCCTTTCCTCCTGTTCTTTGGCATTTCTCACTATGTGTCACACCTACCATGCATGACACCCTTCATTCTTTAAAAGTAGATTTCCATGTTTTGCTGCCATGAAACAAAACTGATAAAATGTTAGCTTTGAAAAGATACTGTTTGTTTTCATGGAAAACTTAAGAATTAGAGAACTTTCTAAGTTACTCAAAGCAATTAATCTCTACTTTTTTTTTCTTTTTGACTCTGGGTTCAGCTCATTGTTTGGACATGGTATGTGTCCCTTGTGCACACATCATTGGGTATCCATCTAAAAGCACACAAAAATCTGATCAGCTGACACTCTTCATCCACTTCGTCTTTCCCATGTGGATGGTTAGATCATACTGCTTTGCGTAATTTTAGATCTTTTCAGGGAGCTCAGCAATCTCTTTGGGCTTATTGCAATTATATATTGTCAAATAAATAAGAGCTCACCATTCAAAGGGAATCTCTTCTCAGACTGATCTCTGTCCTGAATCTTCTCCATCTCAGTGGCAAATACATTATTTTTTTTGGGGGGGGGAGGCAATGGGGTTAAGTGACTTGCCCAAGGTAACACAGGTTGGATTTGTACTTGGGTCCTCTTGACTACAGGGCCAGTGCTCGATCTTCTGTGCCTCCTAGCTGTCCCCCTCCCCCCAGAGAAATATTTTTGGTAAGTCTGAATCTCCCTGTTTTATATTTTGCTTCACAATTTACTATCTGGGGGATTGGGACATTGCACAGGGTTTTTTCGATTGTTAGGTTTTCCAAAAAATCCTAAATGCTTTTTGATATATAGATTGGAAACACCTTAATGTAAAGAACTGGCAAGGACAGACAATAAACACAATAGATTCTTATATTCTTTGCATTTTCAGTTAGTTGTAAGGTGACAAATATATAGTCTATTATTTAATATGACTTAAGTAAGCCCCCCTTTTCCCTTTTCAGTCATTTTTCAGTCACAGACAACTCTTCATGGCCCCAATTGGGATTGTCTTGGCAAACATACTGTAATAGTTTGTCATTTCCTTCCCCAGCTCATTTTACAAATGAGGAAACTGAGGGAAACAGGATTAAGTGATTTGCCCAAAGTCACAAGTTAGTGTCTGAGACCAGATTTGAACACTCTATTGTCCCACCTAGTGGATCTTCTTATTCCCTACTAATACCCCTATCTAGCATGCCCTCAATTTGTGCATTCATAACTCTCCTAAAGATTTTATATAGATGAGATAATAAAGGCATAAGTTAGTAGATTTTGATATTCTTTAGTTTATCTCTTTTTGACACTAACAATGCCTAATATCTTTTTCCATGACTGCTATCTTCCTCTCTTTCACATAACTTGTATATTGATTTTTCAACACCTTCATAAATGTATCATCTCCAGCATGGATCTACACTCTCTCTCTCTCTCTCTCTCTCTCTCTTTATATATATATATATATATATATATATTTGGTTCAATCCAGACAATGGATATTTTAAAAATAGATACAGAGGATTTTGTTGGAGGAGGGAGGAAAGACATCAGTAGTTGGGGAGATCAAGAAGACTTCATATGAAAGGTGATGCTTGAGATGAGTTTTGAACAGATAAAGACTTTTAGTTCCTGCCTTATCTAATCAACTATGTTAAATTTTGATTATAAAATTTGATTATAAATGTAATAATATTATTAATATAAATATAATATAACATATACATATAATATAAATATATTATTATGTGATAGAAATATAATGTTATATATAATATAAATAAATAATAAAAATGATAAGACTTTGTAGTATGATGGATGGAGAGCTTTTCCTGAAACAAAAAAAGGCCTAGGTCTTTTTAGGGCCCACTTCAGACATGATTATGTGACCCCGAGAAGTCACTTAATCTTTTAAACTCTCTGGACAACTAAAACTTATAAATTGAAGAAAAGGTGTTGCCTGCAATTGTAAAGGACATTTCCTTACTTAGGAGTTCTTTATATTTATGACATTACAGACTCAGGGGAGTTAGGAGGTTGCAGTGGGTAGAGTTATATCTAGAGTCAGAAAGACTCATTTTCCTGCATTCAAATCTAGACTTAGCTTACTAGCTGTGATCAAGGGCAGGTCTCTTAACCATTTTTGCTGCAGTTTCTTCATCTGTCAAATGATCTGAAGAAGGAAATGACACTCCAGCATCTCTGTCAATAAAGTCCCATAAGGGGTCATAGAGAGTTGACTCTAACTGAAACAACTGAAAACAACAGCCACAAAACTTTGAAAAGTTAGTTCTACATGTAATGGGGCAACTGGCCTACTATGAATTCATGTGGACTATAGTTCATCTGCTTCCTGAGGTATGTAATGGAAGGGTCTTTCCCTCCCTATTTCAGAGTATGTGCTGATTTTCTGTGAATGTGTCCTGTTGGCATAGTGATGAAAAAGCCTTTTAATTGGCTCTTGAGATACCACTGAGGATGAATCTCTAACACTTCCCTGGTGTCAAGGGAGATAAGAAATGTTATAGATCCCTGAATAGAAGGACTTCAGGCTCTTGCTTTGACTAGGCTACCATGTGGCTATGTTCACATGACAAGGCAGCTCTTCTCTGTTATGTTTTTTCTTTTTCCCCTGATTTTGACAGTATGCGTATTGGAGAAGAAACTAATCAAACTTTGATCTTGTGAAAGGTCAGAAGAGACAGATGAGGTTCATGGTTCTAATCCCCATGAGGGCCAACTGGTAAAAGCAGCTGCTAAACCCAATGACAAACCATACTTAAAGAAAGGCCCACTTGGCCCTGTCAAACAGTGAATCAACTCAACATCTGAGACTCATGTTGTGCAAGCAATGGAGTGACTTGTCCATCTGTAATATATCCAGGAGTAAATTTGGATTAATTTTGAGTCCACTTTCACCAGGGCCCCAGTAAGTGATAGAGGAGTGGACTCCTGGCTTTGGAGGTGGTTGTATTTTAATTTTTTCATGACTTCTGAGTAAACATCCTGGTATAAAAGCTAACTGATGTTCTTTGGTTAATTGATGTTGAAAGAAATGAAATCAATTAATCAAATTGATATTGGGTACCTGGTAGCTGGTCAGTAAATACAGAGGAACACACCAAATGGGGGCTCATCAGTGACAATATTAGACAACTCTAACCCCTTAGATTCATTTGATGATCTTGTGCAGGTGAGAAGAGGCTCCAGAGAACTAACTTGCTAGTACCAACTTGGAAAGTGAGCCCAGAGCCTATGTGCTTCACACATATTATCTCTCTCCAGTATCACCTCAAACCCTAGAGATAGGGACTACAGATGCTGTTATACCCATTTCATTCATTTATCTATCTATCTAGTGAGGCAATGGGGTTAAGTGACTTGCCCAAGATCACACAGCTAATAAGTATCGAGTATCTGCAGCAGTATTTGAACTCAAGTCTTCCTGACTCCAGAGCCAGTGCTCTATCCACTGAGCTACTTAGCATCCCCCTATACCCATTTTATAGATAAGATCATGGCGATTCAAGAAGTTCACACACCTAGCAGGTATCCAAGGCAGCATATATTAAATTTTTTCTTTTTACAAAGAAAATTCCTTTCTCTTTTTTTTTTACTAAAGTAGCAAAAAACTTAATATTGGTAAATGTGAATGAATGCCGCATTATTTGTATTTGCTCTCATACATAAGCATGGGGATAATGCAGTCATATTTTTGCATAATATATAATTTTTGTGGTCTTTGTTTCTTGAAGGGGACTCTGAAATGAAATAGAGTGTCTCCTGGAAAACAAAGCAAAGGAAAACAAAAGAACACCAAAATGTTCCTTCTTTCTACCCTGAAGTGCCTACCAAATTGGCAGCCTCCCAGAGAGAAATTCCAAGGGCTCTGTCTTCATTCAGAAAAGGCTGCTTGCTTTAGATTTGTCTGTGTCTCTTCCCTTCCTCCCCCAACTCCCTGACCCTCACTCTCCTTCAGCTGCTGATCCTGGATGGTAAATATTAGGACAGGAACTTCATCAATGCCTTTGGACACCACTCCCTCCAAGACCTTCCTCCTCCTAGCTGGCTCCCTTGCCCTTTCATGTCTGACCCTTTCTGAAACCACAGCTTTCTCTGGCTGACAGTTTTCCCCACAGGGGATCATTTACAGGTCATATTTAATAAAGGTGGGGAGGCATAAAAATATGACATCACTATTCACATGATAAAGGAGTAAAGGGGTGGGAGGGACCACAGAGTCAGCAGACAATGAGAAGCCCCAAGGGTTTTTGTGTACCTGTAAGGAGGGAATCTCATTTGCTGAAAGGTCAGAGGCTGACCATTTGAACCTGGCTGGAGCATTAAATAAAATGATCTAAATAAGATCAGAAATCTAGAGTTACAAAGGGCCTTAGAGATTATTTGGTCCAACCCCTTCATTTTACTAGGGAAATACTGAGGTAAGAGTCGACTTATTCAAAGTCATAGAAATGACATGTAACAGAGATGAGATTTGAATGCAAATTCTCTGACTCCAAAGGCAGTATTTGTTTTCACTATAATTTAAAATAAAATTTTAAAAAGTAAAAAGTGAGGGGCCAAATGGCGTAAACTCACAGAGATGTTAAACCCCTGGTCTATGACCTGTAAGTCACCAATACTGAACCAGATAAAAATGTAATCAGGAAATATATAACAAAATAAATCTCTCTATGCAACATGGATTAGGTGAATTTATGATTTTCCATTCTCTATACCACTAGAAGAGAGGCTAATAGATGACTTAGACATCCAAGAGATTACCTGATCTTGAATAAACTCTTATAACTCTCACTTGAATTTGGTTGTTGGCATTGCCTTTTTTTTTTTACAGTTCATAGTATCATAGATTTAAACTTAGAAGGGGGCCTTAGAATCATTTAATCCATATCTTTGTTTTGCATATAAGGAGACTGAGGCCTAGAAAGAGAAATGATTCCCTCAAAGTGACAGAGTAAATAAGTGACAAAGTTGGGAGTTGAACTTGGGTCTTTTGAGTCTAATTCATGCTTCTCCTCTCCCTTCTCCCTCCCAACCCTTGAATCCCTGGGCAGGGAGAGGAAATAACAGCAAATAGCCTTATGCAACTTTTATAAAGAATGTGGTGAAGGGGCAGCTAGGTGGCATAGTGGATAAAGCACCGGCCTTGGAGTCAGGAGTACCTGGGTTCAAATCCGGTCTCAGACATTTAATAATTACCCTAGTGTGGCCTTGGGCAAGCCACTTAACCCCATTTGCCTTGCAAAAAAAAAACCCTAAAAAAAAATGTGGTGAAGCCAAGTTGAAAACCTCAAAGCTGTACCAGAAGCACTGGGAAGGTCAATGCCCTCTCAATTGTTCAGGCATTGATTATCTGGAATATGAATTGTGCAATATAAGTAGTATCCAAGTCTCTTACTTTTCCACTTTCTCATCTTGTTCTCTATTTATAGGTCATTTCATCATCTAGCAGCATGTCCCATCAGGTAGGGTGGAGTTCATTATGGAATCCACCCTGGGGTTGGAGAAAAGAAATTAGTTTGTTGGCCTGCTTTTAATGGAAGTTTCAGGGAGAGAGGGAGAGAGTCAAAAGTGGGGGGGGGGGGTCTGAGAGAACAGACTAGCCTAATTAAGGGAGAAGGGAAGACTAGGAGCAGATTCAATAACTTTCTTTCTTGTTGTAAGTCTTAAGAGAGGGAAGGGGTAGTACAAAGAAGCCTGTCCAGATAGTTTTCACCAAACCTATTCTCAATAGCAGCACTGATCTTACTTACACTCAAGGACCTAGGTCCCCCTATTCCTCAGTACAATAGGGAAACTATGGTTTCCCCATTTTAAATATGAGGCACCACCACAAGGTGGTGCATTGATCCTGTAGACAGGGTCCCTGGAATCCAGAAGAAAGATAATTGGGTTGGGATTACCTGGAAAAATCAGGGAGGTTTGGCAATCCTAGGGCCCAGGGAATGCTAGGAAATGGTGGCATTTCCATCAGAATAGTAGACTGCAAGGTCATTAGCAGGACTGATAGGAAACCAATTATAGTAAATTAAGCACTTTCCCAAAAAACTGTTTATTTCCTTGGACAAGTCATCCTTGGACCTCAATTTCCTCATCTATAAAATGAGAATGACTCTATGGTCTCTAAGATTTAGCCCAATCTATGACTGGGACCAAAGGACTAAAGACTGTGAAAATGGGAACAGATTGGAAGGAGGTGATCTGGACTGTGGAAGAAGGAGCAGAGGAAGGAAAAATAAAACATGATCCCTTCTCCATCCCCCTTTGCTATTCTGTAGTGACTGGGCACAGTAGAAAGTATATTAGACCCTGCATATACTGATACATAACCCATGATGCCTCTTCCAACCTAAAGTTCCTGAGAGAATCTGTTGCATTTTGCCTGTATTTTCAGGGGCATAGCATTGTCTCTTGGTGCACAGTCGACTCTAAATAAAGATTTGTTGGTTGATTCGATCAGAAGAACTCAACATTCCCATCCCATCTTGGGCATTCACTAGATGTATGTCCATAGTTGAGATGTATATAAGCCTTGGTTTCCCCATCTGTAAAATGGAGATGAGAGTACTTGCATTGCATACTTTACTGACTCATCAGACCAAGGAATGGGAAGTTCAAATGAGATAATGTATTTAAAGTCCTTTTCAAACTTAAAAAGGTTATATAAAACTATTCTTATTATATTATATACTATTATCTGATATCTATAGATTGTTATAAAAAGTTATTAATACTCTGACTATTCCTACAATCTACAGTATTCTTCACCTTCCTCTTCTTGTGGCCATACCCTTCAAGTTTCACATCCTCCCAGAAGTCTTCTCTGATTCTTTGGATACTACGTCACCTTTCCATTCTGAACTTTGATGAGACTCAAGAGAGCTTTCCATAGCCAAGTCCCTCACATTGTACAGTAGGCCAAAAACTGATTTTTGAGTCAGAACACATGACTTTGAATCAGATTACAGCTGCTAGGGCACCTCCGGGATCTTGGGAAAGTTAGTTCTATAAAATCAGGAGTCAGAGTAGCTGAGGAAGAAACAAAAACTTCTATAGCGCTGAGCTAAATGATTTACAAATATTAACTCATTTGATCCTCACAACTACTCTATAGATGAGGAAACAGAGGCAGCTAGAGGTTAAGTGACTTGCTCAAGGTCACACAGCCGGTAGATGTCCGAGATCAAATTTGAATCAGGTCTTTCTTAATCCAGAATCAGCATTCTATTCACTGGATCACCTAGCTGGCCACCAGACAGCCTCTGAGAACTTCCTTAGGTTTATATTTAGTCTTAGATTGTTCTTAGCACTTATAGAATCATAGATTTTGAGGGTTTCTAAACTGACCCTTTCATTTTACAAGGGAAGCAGCTAAGGCGTATAAATTAAAGGTCCTCTGATTTTCAAGTCTGTGCTTGTTCTGGGTCACACTGTACCAAGGTGGTCAGTATTTTATTTCTAGCCAGAGCTCCTCTTCCCTGGAGGGATGGATGAGTGCTTTAACTGTGATGAGACAACTGGGAATGGGCACTGATGTATACCATTTAAATATGGGCTATTGTGACTCAGTTTTATTTTAGTGATGAGAGTTTGTCCCAAGAAAGAAAATCCTTGATTTGAGGCAACCTAAAATAGTGAAATGAATAGTGTCCTTGGAATTACAGGTACACAGTTCAAATCCTGATTCTGTCATCATTTTCTTCAAGAGTCAAGTAAGCATTGTTTTAAATTATTTATGGTTCTATTTTTGTAATGCATTTTTACTATATTCATAACTTATCTACATATTTATCTATATATTAATTATATTACATAAATAATTATACTTATTATTTTAAATATAAATTATATGAATATTCTTGCTATTTCAAAAATAAATGATATGAATAATATGTGCTATTTTAATATAAATATGCCAGAAATTTGTTGTTAGTGCCACCAATGGCAAAGACAGACAACAAGCAGGTGAATATAGTTGCTATTTTAAATATAAATTATGATTATACTTGCTATTAAAAATATAAATAATATAAATATGTTTGCTACTTTAAAATATAAATTATATGAACATGGCTGCTATTTTTAAATATAAAATATATGAATGTATTTTTAATATAAATGATGTTATATTCTTATCAATTGATGTTTAAAAAAAAGTTTTGATCTACTGCCTTTGTAGTATTAGATCACTTCTGTGCCTTGGGGCAAGTCACCTAAACTCCATGGGCCTCAATTTCTTCATATGTAAAATGAAAGAGTGTGGTTCCTGAGGGCCTCTGAGGTCCCTTCCAGTCCTATATCTAGAAACTTATGAGCCTCTGAACCTCGATCCACTCTAATGTAATGCTCATCCTCCACTTCCTAGCAGAGAGGCTGGCCTGGAATAGAGAGGACAGTACAAGAAGCTCACTTGGTTCAGGGAATTTGGATATTTGTTTGTAAGTCTGTGAGTTCAGTCCCCTAAGACAGATCATTTCCTGGCCAAAGTTACTGTGACACAGAAGGGAAGAGAGATGGGACTGCGAGTTCTGTTTAAGTAAACTCCAGAGAGGCTGAAAGGATCAAGGTCCTTTCTGGCCTTACCTTCAGAGTGCTCCTCAACCTCCCTGCTCTTTCTGCTTTGCTGCCCTCACCATCCTCCTCTGAAAGGGAGGACACTGGACTTTATGGTCACCCAGGATCCTGGCAACAGAGGAAAGCAATGGAAAGAACACTGAGAGGAAAGAGAGGTGGATTCTAGCTCTGTCAATCAATAAGTCGAGGACCTGGAACATCTTGCTTTACTTTTTGAGACTTCTTTCTCAGTGAGATCAGGGAGGACATAGATTTAACATTAGGAGGGACTTCAGAAGCCCCCTTGTTAAGAGGGAAAGGGAACTCAACCCCAGGAAAATTAGTTGACTTACCCAAGGTCATACAGATGAGTCCCTGGCAGAGAAGGGATTTGAAAGAGCCAGTAGTCAGTGCAAGCTTTGATATTCTATGATCATTTGATTAGTCTAGGTTTCATTTTCTACAATTGGTCTTCAATGTTCATTCTTGCCTTCTTGCCTCCTACAACATCACAACTATTGGCAATGAGTTGTGGGTGACTTTCTTTTTTTTATTTTGGCATCAGAGTAACTTTCATGTAAGAACTTGAGAAATTATCTTGGGAAGCTTCATGGCTGGGTGTGATGGGAGGAGGAAATTGGGAGCTTGGCCAAATGAAGTTTATGACTCAGATAGGGAATTGAATGTTAGTTCTGAAGTCAGGAAGATCTGGGTTCAAATGCTACCTCAGACACTTATGAACTGAGTGACTCTGGGCAAGTCACTTATTTAAGGATCAGTTTCCTCATCTATAAAATGGGGATAATAATACCTGAAACTTTTAGCTCACAGGGTTATTATAAGGATCCAGTGAGATGAAACATGTGTAGTGCTTTATAAATGTCAGTTGTTATCATCAGTGTCTACATCCATACCCAGTCCTTGGATTGCAGTACAAATGTTTTCCTATCATGATGGTCAAACAACCACAGGTTCAGACTTTTCTAAAGCATTTGACCTCTGTTTACTACTGTTGCTTGTCAAAAAGTGACATTCAGTCCTCAGAGGTTTTGGGGGCCCAGAACTAAAGAATTCAAGAGAACTTGACTCGGAGGTCACAGTACCTGGACTGACAGTGTAATCTTCCTACAGAGAGATGCTACTATTTCATCAGAGGATTTTTATCAAACACTTATCTTTTATCCAAGGCTCCATAACTCATAATACTCACTTCAGAACAGACTTCTGCATGCAGAAGTCCTATATGCATATGCTGCTGTTCAGTTATTTTCAGTCTTGTCTGACTCTTCATGACCCTATTTGGGATTTTCTTGATAAAGATAGTGGAGTGGTTTGACATTTCCTTCTCTAGATCATTTGACAGGTGAGTAAACTGAGGCAAACAGGGTTAAGTGACTTGACCAAAGCCACAGAGCTGGTAAGTGAGTGAAACTGGATTTGAAGTTATGAAGATGAGTCTTCCTCATCTACCTTTTGCATCTCAAGATTGCATGATAATCTGTTCAAGATTGAACACTTTGAAGAGTCTTACTACAATTGAAATAAGGAAGGGAGAAATAGAAATTATTGCTATGGAATGCTTTCCCTCCTTTTCAGAAATGAGAGACTATGGATGCAGAGTACTATATTTAATGTCAGATTTATTTATATGTTCATTAGTTTTGTTGAACTGATTTTTCTTCATTTAATTTTTTTATTTTAAGGGATGGTTGAGAATAGGCAGGTGAGAAGAGGATGTTAGGGTACACAGTGGATATTATGACAGCATCAGGAAGGCTTGAGTTAAAATCCTGACCTCTGAATTTTTGTAGCCAGAAGAACTTGGGCAAGTCACTTAACCTCTATCAGTTCAATTTCCAAATCTGTAAGGTAATGGGATTTGACTTTATTTCTAAGGTCCCTTTTGACTCTAAATCTATCATTCTATGATGTCTGGAAATGAAAATGATATAAAAATTAAATATAAGTGTGATATGTTAAAGGGAAAAATGCTTACATTGATATAGATTATGAAAAAAGAGACATTTTAAGAGACTCAAATAATATAAACCAGGATCCTAGCAAAAATCTAAAATAACAAAGCAATAAGGGTTCTTTCGATTAATCCATTGTTGCCTTTATTGTACTCACTTCTTTTTTTGCATTAGAAATTTATTTTATTTTCAATTTATAGAACAAACCAAGTAGTTCCATAACAGTGCAATAAAAAGATGATTGCGTATGAAACTACAAATCTACTATGTACAACTTGGCATTCCTGTCAAATATACAAAAAGTTATCATGTAAATTTCTTCTTTTTTTCTTCTTTTCCCTTCATTCCCACGGTGCACTAGAGATGGCCACCATTAATATGGTTATCTCTAGGGCACAGTGGGAGGGAAAGGAAAGAAAAAAAAGAAATTTACATGATAACTTTTTGTATATTTGTGTAGATAGATAGATAGATAGATAGATAGATAGATAGATAGATAGATAGATAGATAGAGGGTAGTTAGGTGGCACAATGAATAGAGCACTGGTCTTGGAGTCAGGAAGATAAGAGTTCAAATCATCCCTCAGACACTTGATTCTTACTACTGTTTGACTTTGGGCAAGTCACTTAATCCTGAGTGCCTTGAATCCAGGACCATCTCCAGTCATCCTGATTCCTATCTTGGCCACTGGACCCAGATGGCTCTGGAGGAGAAAGTGAGGTTGATGACTTAGCACAGCCCCCCTCACTCAAATCCAATTCATGTGCTTGTGAAGTATTACTTCTTTCATGTTTGTTTGTTTTTTTCAAAAATGAAGGAGAAACATTATTGTGTGTGTGTGTGTGTGTGTGTGTGTGTGTAAAATTATTCTATACATACTTTTGTTTTTCAGTTCTTTTTCTGGATACAGATAGAAAATTTGTACATATACCCTTTATTTTTAATATAAGTATTTATAATTGTCAAGATGACTTAGTCAATCAGGCATTCTTAAATTAATATTGTTATTGCTGTATATAGTATTCTCTTGATTCTGCTTACTTCACTTTTCAGCATTTCATGTAAGTCTTTCCATGCCTTTTGTAGTTAATTATTTCTTATAGCAAAGTAATCTTCCATCACATCCATATACCACAACTTAGTCATTCCCCAATTGATGGGGATGCCTATAATTTCCAGTTCTTTGCTACCACAATGAGAGTTTCTATGAACATCCCATTGACATTCAAAGTTATTTATAAATTTCCTTCCATTTTATTTGTCCACTATTTTCTTTCTTAGCTTCTTTTTTTTTAGATTTTTCAAGGCAATGCCCAGCTAGGCCGGATTTGAACCCAGGTACTCCTGACTCCAAAGCTGGTGCTCTATCCACTGTGCCACCTAGCTGCCCCTTAGCTTCTTTTTTTTACCCTTTCCCTGTTACCTTATCTTCTCCCCACCCCACTTCACCTACTCATCCAATAACTTCCATCACCTCCCCCACTCCCAATCTCAATCTACACATACCCCTCGAAAAGCCCCACCCCAACCTATTCCCCTATTCCTCTCTCCATGTTCAGAAGACTTCTGCACCCTTCTAGATGTACAGGCTGTTTTCTCTTTAATCAGATGTGAGTAAGGTTCCCATTACCAACCCTCCACTCTCATCTGCTTCCTCTATATGGGTTCTTCCTTGCACACACCATATACCTTTCCTTACCCAATATTTTTCAACTCAGTCGTCATACCCAACTGAGACCCAACCTTTCTTTCAAACTACTTTAGAGGTGATGGCATTTTTAAGAATACTAATGACATTTTCATATATATGATAAGCAAATAATTTGAATTTATTGAGCTTACTCTTCTTAAATATAGCCCAATTTTATGCTCTTGAAAAGCTCATCTCATCCCTTATCTATCAAGCTGCACTTCTAGTCATCCTTGTTGCCAGGTTTCTCCCCCCCTCATTCCCACTCATCTCCAAGAGATCAAGTGTCTTCCACTTGTCACCTCTGTGACCTTGGATAAATTAGGGATTACTTATGCCTTACCTGAGGTAGAACCTTTAGGGTTCATTTTATTTTGATGAGCCACAGTTTGGCATACTTTACAGCAACCCTGACAAAGTGATGCCATTTTGGTTCTCTTCAAGTTTGAAGACCAACAACCAGCCAGCACCTGACATAGTGTCCGACACATAGTAAGCTCTCAATAGATGTGTCTTGATTATTAAATAAATATTACCATCTCCCTTTTACAAATGAGGAAATTGAGGCAGAAAGGGGTTATGTGATTATATTACAGCTAGTAAGTGCCTGAAGCAGTCTTCAAATTCAAAGTCCTCCCGATTCTAGGTTTAGCTCTCTAAAGCTATGCTTCTATGGTCTCATGAACTCAGTAGTGGTCATTCAGATATTTCATTTTCTTGAACTTATTTGTGGCCCCTCTGACTTTTTTCTACCTGGGGAAAAGGATAAAACAGGTCATTCTGAATCATTCTCGTTGGCCTCCTGGATTTTCCTGGAGCCTTTGGGACTTGCATTGGCCTAGACATTTTCCATCAAACCTCTTGGCAAATATTTGAGGACCTTGATACAATTCCAAGCAAATAAACAGCCCTAAAGCCTCTTCCCTGTAAGCAGTTTGAAATCCTAAAGAATAGATTTGTGCTTTGGAGCTCATCATAAGAGTTGCTTCTAAAACATTTTTAAGGGGAAATGTCAACAATAACTAAGGAGGATAAGATTGACAGTGGCAATGAAATCACCCAGTAACTATTTGGAATGACAGATTTAGAGCTGAAAGGACCTTGGGGTGATTTATCCCCACCCCTTCCTTTTACATATAAGGAAATTGAGGGCCAGTGCAGTGAGAAATCATAGTCATAATGCTAGACCTGGATGGGACCCCAGAGGTCAACTAGTACATTCCTATCATTTTATCTATCAACAAGGCTTCTCCAAGGTCACACAGGTGGCACTGAACTAATCCTAGCCAACATTTATCTGGCATTTTAATTTTGTTAAATACATTACATACATTATCTCATTGGATTCTCGCCACCCTTGAAAATAACGGCTATATTTTCCCCTTTTTTACAAATGAGGAAGCCATGGCATAGAAAGACAATATGATATGCTAAAGGTTCTCCCCATTCAGTATCTGAAGCAGAATTCTAACTTGGGTCTTTCTGGTTTCAGTCCTTGTATTGTTTAGCTAATTTCCATGATCTGAAATAATTGTTGAAATAATTGTATCCAATTTACATCTTCACAACAACAACCCCATGAAGTTGGTGCCATTATCCTTGTTTTATAGATTAGGAAAATGAGGAACAAAGAGATCTAGTGACTTGTCCAAGATCACAGAGCTAAAAAGTATCTGAGGTAGGATTGGAACCCAGGTCTTCCAGACTCCAGGTCCTATACTTGAGGTACTGAGATAGGTATGTCTAATACCTGTGGCAGCTATGTGGCACAGTGAAAAGACCACCAGATTTGACAACAGGAAGAACTGAGTTCAAATTGAACCTCAGATACTTACTAGCTGTGTGACCCTGGGCAAGTCACTTACCTTGTTTGCCTCAGTTTCTTCAGCTGTACAATGAACTGAAAGAAGGAGATGACAAATCCTTCCAATTTTTTTGCCAAGAAAATTCCAAATGGGTCACAAAGAGTGGAACATGTATAAAATAACTGAACAACAATATCAAAGGAGTTATAAGAGTTGTGCTTTCAGTAACCTCTGACTTTGTGAGGAATATATTAGAACTGAAGCTGTTGAAAATGGTCATTTTTAACCTATTCAATGATTTAGTCCTTTGTTTCATTGTTAACAGCAAGAGGGCATTACTGATTTCCCTGCTATCTTGATTGAGAAGCAGAATGAGAAACATCAAAAAATAGCAAAGCAATTTGTTATTCCCTCCTAGAGCTCATTTTCCCAGTTTCCCACAGTCAAGAGAACACTAGTACTAGCTGACAATTAGTTTAGTGGGTGCCATTAGGGTGTAATGGAAAGAGAAATGAACTTGGAGTCAGAAGATCTGGGATTCAGATCCTCACTCTGATTCACATTAGCTGTGAAGTCCTAGGCAAACCCCTGGGCTGTTCTGAGCCTCATTTTTCTCATCTGTAAAAGGTCAGGCAGCTTAGGGATAGTGAAGAATGTGCTAACCTCAGATTCAGGAAGACCTAGATCCAAGAATTGTCTCTGATTCATATTAATTGAATAACCATGAACACTTTTCCTTTTCAGTGCCCTAGACAGGACCCTAAGATATGCTACAATTACACCAGAAGTTAGAGATTCCATACCTGGAATTCCCTATGCCAATGAAATCACCTTTGACTGGGGAAAAAAAAAGCCCAACAAAAATGGAGATAATGCTTGGCTTGGATTAGTCATATGTGTATTGTGAAGTGAGTTATAAAAATATGAGTTAGGAGAAATATTTCCTCCTGGAGAGAGATACTATTTAGGACAGTTCCCACTATTTATTAGACACTTAAATGCTTGTTGATGACATAACATATGAGATGAGATGAGTAATTGAGCTTAGCCTGGAGCATTGGCTGTGTGCTAGGACTTGCGATGAATTCTATTTTCTGAACTGTAAGAAAGGAAAAGGAAATCGAGCCAATTCCCATTCTCTTTTCTATCTTCTAGGATGCTAATTACCTTCCAGATTCTTCCATACAATTCAGAAGAAAATCATATGCTCTCTTTTGACATCTCATGCTCACCCTTAATGAGTTGTGTGGCCTTGGTTAAGTCAACTTTCCATGCATGTGTCACACTTTGTGGGCACAAATATTAAGTAATTGATTCAGTTCAACAGGAATTTATGCTGGAGAGGTCAAGGTACCTTTTTGAAAAAGAATGATATCAAAAAAAAGAAAAAGAATGGTATCCATGGAGGAATGGTTAAAAATGGTGCCACATATGAATTAATAGACTATCACTACAATGATGCCTAGGGAAGCAGGGAAAGATATATATGAACTAATGGGAAGCAAGAGAGCTATAGATCATGACTAAAATTTAAGTGGAAAAAGACCAATTACCAAAATACAATTGAAAATGAACTTTGTAAAACTACAAAGAACAAGGTTAGTCTTCCAAAATATAGGAGAAAACAACTCCCCCTAACTCCTTTATGGAGAAATATACATAGAGATATGTGGAGGGAGAGGGGGAAATTCATAAATACAGAAGTCTGAATGTATTGTCAAATTTTTTCAATTTATTGATCAATTTTGCTAATTTTTTTACTTTTAAAAATGCTTTACAATGGGATGACTTTTGGAAGGGTGATAGGAAGCAGCATAAAATGTGGGCAATGCAAAACCAAAAGATCAATAAAATTTATTTGAAAAAATATTGGTGAGAACGGTGAGGTGAATTGAGATTAGATAACATCATCTGTTAGAGGATGCTGTCATGATAGTGGTGAGACTTTCTACACAGTGGTTGAGCTTCCTGGGAACTGTTGTTCAATTTCCTGGGAACAGAGTAGAAAAAGCTGATAGCAAAAATTAATCCAAAGAGTTGCCTCAGGCTTGGAGATTTGGTAACTAGTACACAGCTAGCCAATCTCAAGGCCTGGGTTTTGAGGGCAGGACTTCTGACTACAAGTTCATTACTGTAATCACTAGGTCATATTGCTGTGCATTGACTATGTTTCCAGGAAAGCCCTATTCCAATGTCATATCATGGTAGGGAGAGACCAGGATGGGTGTTGGAGTCAGCTTGAATCAATTCATGAGAGTCCATTGTTAAATTTTCATTGCGGGCATTTATACCCCCGCCCGAAACCAACAAGTTACAAGGCAGGGTTTAGTTAATGGTCTTATTGATTGTGTAGATTGAAGAAGGTGATAGAGAAAATATAAATTGTGTAAATGGAATTTGAAAATGTGTGCTCTATATAGGGTCCCCCCCTTTGCAGAGAACCAGTTGTTAAATATGTGCCAGAACATTTTGTGGAGGTGACCCTTCACAGTTCTCAGAGTCTGTACCAAGCTGGAAAGTCTTCAGATTCAGCCCAGTTGGATCTGTTGTCTGAGGAGCGGCCTGGTTCCATGCAGGGAGATCTAGTTCCAGACTAGAAGCAAGAAGAACTTTAAAAAGAGAAACTTTGAAAGACCATTGCTTTAATCAGAGAGGGGGCTTTGTGACCAGTTCTGATGGAATAAATAGTGATTTGACAAATTTCTTGACCCTTAAAGTATTCATGATGATTAACATTCATATTGAATTTTAAGATTGACAATGGACTTTTATACATAATATATCATACATATATTATATACATGAAGAATTGAGAAAATGAACTTCCCTCCCTTACAGACATCTGTAAAATAGCCTATTATCATTTGTCCTTCATTTCAAAGAGAACCCGTGACATCACAAGGTGGTTATGTCTTAGATTAAAGTGAGTTGTTCAAAGTCTTCAGCCTCATTCTCTCTTTCAGAGTCACTAAAGTCTAGTGGCTGGACAGAAGTCAGGAAGACTGGCATGCCCCAGAATGCAATGGCTGCTCTTGGCATCTTTGATATCTGACCAAGCTCTAAGGGCTCAATCCATAGCTCCTGCTTCAGCCACCTTCATGGCATTGAAACAAATTATTCCATTCCTCCTATTCTGGTGGAGGAAGTCTTCACATGCTCATTACCATGAGCCCCAGTCAATGTGTTGGGAGGCTTTTGCTAAACTATTTTTTCCCCTCTTTATTATTTTAATCCTTTGTTACAAGGGATGGCTTATAGGGGAGGAGAGGGATAAATTCAGAAATTAATGTTATATCAGTTATTTATTAAGGTCTACTAGGAGCCAAGCACTGGTTAGGGATACAAAGAAAGGCAAATACACAGATCCTGCCCTCAAGGAGCTCACAATCTAATGAGGCAGTCAACAACAAATAACTATGTGTTATCATTACTCAGTCCAGCAATGCAATTTGGCAAAGATAACAAGTCACCTTTTACTGTTGCCTAATAAGGCTCCTACTGTGCGCTAGGAAGAGCTGAGCCAAGTTGGTAAGGTAGGATATAAACATAAATGTCAAACAGTGGCTGACCTCTAGGAGCTTCGATTCTATGGGGGAGATGTAACATGGACACAAGACAAACTAATTTCCAGAGGGAGAGATCCTTGATAAGTGGGAAGAAGGGTGGGTCAGGAAAGGCCTGGGTGGGAGGCAGGCTTCCAAGGTCTCCTCCCATCTCCTTCAAGAGAAAATTCTTGGGTGAGGAACTTCTGGGAAATTGTGAAATCCTCAGCTTTCTGACAAACCTGTCAGCTCTTCCAATTCATAATGGTCACCTTCTTCTGCAGAGAGGAATTAATGAGGTGTGTGCGACAGTGATGGGAAAAGGTCAGTCTCAATATTACTTCTGACACTAGAGCTAAGTGAGGGGGACAGAAGGGGGAGACAGCAATAGGGTAAGAGAGATGGACCAGAAAACAATATTCACTTAATTAGGTAGATGGTTCTAAATGTGTAGAAAGAGGCCAAGGTCCAGCTTACAGACTGTAACAGAACATTATTTTAAGGCAGTGCCATGAATCCTGGGCAAAGGCCAGAGCCCTGAGAAGGCCCCTCTTCTCTTTTTCTATCTCTAAGGAAAATTCTTTCTCTGACTCTTGTCTGTCATTTTCTCTCCCTTCTCTTCTTTCCCTACCTCTCTTTTCCCTTTCTTCTTTTCTTTCTCTCTGTGTCTATTCTGTCTCTTCTTCTCTGTGTCTTTCTCCACTATTCTCTATTATTTTTCCTTCACAGTACTTTTTGTCTTTTTGTCTTATGTCTATCTCTCTCTGTCTTTTTCTGTGTCTCTTTTCTCTTCTATATCTTAACTCTCTCTTCTGTCTCTTCCTTTCTCTTCTCTTCCTTCATTTTCTTTCTATCCTCTTTCTCTTTTCTGTCTCTCTGTTACTTGGTATCTCTACTTTCTCTTCTGTCTCTTCTTTCCTCTTCTTTCTTTTTTCTCTTTTTCTTTGCAACTTCTCTTTCTTCCATTTTCTTTATCTCCTTTCTCATTTTTCTTTCTTTTTCTGTTGCTCTCTATCTCTCTATCCCCTCTGTATCTTTATTCTCTTTTTACTCTTCCTTCCTTTCTTTCCTCTCTGCTCCCTTGTCTTTTCCATCTCTTCTCTTCCTTTTTCTTTCTCTCTTCCTCTTTCTTTTCTATTTTGCCTCTTCTCTCTTCCCTCCCTCTTCCTCCATTTCTTCTCCCTTCCTTTCCTTCTTTGATAATATGTCTTTTTTTACTTTCTCTCCTTCTCGCTCATATCTCTACTCTTTCTCTCTCCCCTCTGTCCTCTGTGCCTCTTCTCTCATCTCTCTTCTCTCCTGTTTTTTCCCCTCTCTATCCTCTGTATCTCTTTTGTCCCTGTCTTTCTCTCCTTTCCTTTGTATGTGCTCTATTTCTCTTTTCTCTCCTCTTTACTTTTTCCTCTTTCTCTTTTTCCTCAGTGTACTCTATCCTCTGATTTTATTGCTATTCTCTCTATCCCTTCTCTTTCCTGTTTCTTCACCCTCACTTTAAAATAAAAACATCTACACAGGTGCCAGGTGACCTCTGGCCAAGGCCCTGGTTGTCAAGAAAAAAAAAACCTTTCTAAGTGCTTTTGTTTTTAAGAAAATAACTCTTTGCTTATAACTCACCAGTGTTTACAGCCTCATTGACCAGAGCTCAAATGAGATTCCTCAGCTCCTGCAGAGGCCTGAGCCAGAGTATTGCATCTGAATGGCTCTAGCTCCTACAAAATGCCATCAAACCAAGAGGTTGACAAAAATGGATGACTCTTTTGAGGTTGATTTTCAACTAAAAACTAGAGAGAACTGAATAATGTAGCCAAAGGAAGCTCGAAATGAGCATCTTTCGGAAGAATGTTTTCTCTTTAAAAAGCGATCTTTGTGGCTCTCTTTTCTTCCTGATCATTTATCTCAGGTCTGCCACTAACCTTTTGATACCGGTTGGGTTGCTTCCCTCTCTGTGTTCAGTTTCCACCAATAGAAATGTTGTGCCAGATGAATTCTAAGAGCCTTCTCACCTCCTAAAGAGCTGCTTCAACCAGAGCTAGAACATTTCAACTGCAGACAAAGCAGACCGTCTGGACTAGCATGCATAGACCTGGGCACTTCAGTTAGTCAAAAATTCTTTAAGATCTCACTGTGTGATGATCTGTTTGGGTGAAGGAAAAGAGTATACCTATGAAATGCCTTGAGAAAAGTTCTAAGTTACATAAATAACCTAAAATTGGGAAACATTCATAGGGCAGAGA